>NC_056068.1:56946025-57575343 GCF_016772045.2 Ovis aries | reverse complement strand
ATTGACTGGTTTGACCTCCTTGCTGTCCAAGGGATTCTCAAGAGTCCTCTCCAACACCATTGTTCAAAAGCATCAATTCTTCAGCACTCTGCCTTCTTTATGGTCCAGCTCTCACAACTGCACATGAATACTGGAAAGACCATAGCCTTGACTATATGGACCTTTGTTGGCAAAGTGATGTCTTTGCTTTTTAACACACTGGCTAGGTTTTTCATAGCTTTCCCACCAGGAAGCAATCATCTTCTAATTTCATGGCTGCAGTCACCATCCACAATGATTTTAGAGCCCAAGAAGAGGAAATCTGTCACAGCTTCTACCTTTTCCCCTTCAATTTGTCATGAAGTGCTAGGACCAGATGCCATGATCTTAGTTTTTTAATATTTAGTTTTAAGCCGGCTTTTCCACTCTACTCCTTTACCCTCATCAAGTTTTTAGTTCCTCTTTACTTTCTGCCACCAGAGTGCCATCATTTGCATATCTGAGGTTGTTGATGTTTCTCTCAGCAATCTTTATTCCAGCTTGTAACTTATCCAGCCCAGCATTTCTCATGATGCGCTCTGCATATAAGTTAAACAAACAGGGTGACAATAAACAGCCTTGTTATACTCCTTTCTCAATCCAGAGATCAAATTGCAAAGACTCACTGGATGATAAAGAAAGCAAGTGAACTAAAGAAAACCATCTACCTCTGTTTCATTGACTATGCTAAAGCCTTTGACTTGTGGATCTTAAGACAATGTGGAAAACTCTTAAAGAAATGGGAATACCAAACCATCTTACATCTCCTGAAAAACCTATATGCCGGTCAAGACCCTTGTATGGAACAACTGACTGGTCAATTTTGTTGGTCCCTGAAGACTGGTTTCATTGATCCTCTCAACCATTTTTCTTTGGGTTTCATTTGCTCTTCTCTTCCTAGTTCCTTCAGTTGTACAGCTAGGTTGCTGACTTGAGAACTTTGTTTTTTTATCTAGGTATTTATAGCTATAAATTTCTCCCTTAGGATTTCTTTCACTGTGTAACTTAAGTTTTGGTATGTTGTGATTTTGTTTTTATTCATCTCTATGTATTTTCTAATTTCCCTTGTGATTTCTTCTTTGATCTATTGGTTGTTTAAGAATGTTTTACTTAATTTCCACAAATTCATGAATATTTTAATTGTATTCTGCTATTGATTTCTAATTTTATCCCATTGTGACTGGAGAAGATACTCTGAACGATATCTTTTAAAATCTACTGAGACTGAACTTATAGCCTAACATATGTCCTATCCTGGAAAATATCCCATGTGTACTCAAGATACGTGCATGTTGCTGATATTGAGTACAGTGTTCTGTATATGCCTTAAACGATTGGTTTATTGTGTTAAGATCTCTATTCCTTTGTACTGTCTGGTTGTTCTACAGAATATTGTGAGTGGGTACTGATATCTCTATTACTATAGCACTGTCTCTTTCTCCCCTCAATTCTGTAAGTTTTTGCTTCATTTATTTTGGTGGTTTGAAATTAGGTGCAAAAATATTTATAATTGCTTTATTGCTGTATTGAAACTTTAATTATATGTTTATTACTAAAATGCCCTTTTGATTTAATTAAAATTATCTTACTACTTCTATAGAAATAAAAATCAAGGTGAGATTTCAGGACAACTTTAAAAAATAAACTGTTACATTTTATATTTGTTTATCAATGTGAACCCAAACTGTGCAAAAAATAAAAGGACACTGATGCTGATTTCAAAGTTTTTGTACTCAACAAAATGTCTCACTGTTATATAATGCATTATGGATTTTAGCACCAGTAAATAATATAAACAAAGTCACACTATAGAATACCATTTTTAACCTGTTTTATATTTGGGATGGATTGTTTATTAGAGAAAAAAAAGAATGTCACTGCTAAAAAAGTAAATGAATACAATATTCTATGGCTATACCATGGTACCTTCCAGAGTAGAGAAATACAAAATACAGATCTTAAGTAGGGAATGTCAAATAAGCTAAGGGAAAAATTGACAGACTATACGAATTTTCAGAATTGTCAGGCAAAATTTTTTGCCATTATATATAACCTACAGATATCTAATGGCCTCAATCGTGAGAGTCATACCCAGTGTCATTCACACAGGTTGGAGACAGCCAACTGTACATATTTCTTCTTAACGGTACATTCAATGATACCAGGTTAGCAGCTTGAAATGGATGATAATAGAAATTTGTATTTCATGAAAATCTACAAACAAAATAAATTGGGTTTTTTGTTTTGTTGAAATCCATACTCCACCCTGACCCACAGACCAGGTGTTAAATATTTACCAGTACAACCCTGGAAATATCACAGTTTTGAAGGTATTTTGATAACAAAGGTCACTTAACTAGCTCCATGATGCTTTAAAACAGAAACATTTTTCAAATAAACAAAGGTAGAATAAAATTTGAAATAAAAATTTGTTTCCAAGAAAGCTATATGTTTAAAAATAAAGGAGAGGAAACAACTCCATGTCAACACAGTTCATTTCATCTGAAATTTATATAGTCCTTTCTTTAGGAAAAAAATGCATCTTCATATATGTGCTGTGGTACAAGGCCTGTCTCATAGAGGTTCCTAACTTTCTCAATAATTTGAGGTCAAACAAGATAAGCTCCTTTTTTCTGTGATTGATCAGTTTTTAATATTCAAAGAAAGTAAATCTATAGCTCCAGGATTTTCTCTTTTATGCTCAATCTCTATTTAAAGATTGTAAAGATTTAAAGTAAAACAAGTGAAATGCTGCTATTGATGTTAGGGAAAATCCATTATATGGAGTATAATGCATTTTTATAAAGAAAATTATACCTTGTACCATGACAACTTCAGCAAATCAAGTAACAATGAAATTAATATTAAATATTAGAATATCAAAATAGATAAAACACTTATTTTGAGTATTTAGAAACCCAACCTTACAATCTTAACCTGATGTTTATCATAACCTATTCTGCATCAATTAGATACCAGCTCATTTTCTCAGTTCTCCTATCTGTTCCTTTACCAGATTTCTCCAGCTACTTCATCAGACTGGGCCTGCCACACTGAAGCTGGAATCATACAGAAGTCCTGAGCCTGAGAGGCTCCCTTAGTACCTGAGGGATATTCCTTTTATCTACCCCTCACATCTGTGCTCCAGTTTACTCTGACTTTTATCCATTGCCTTAAAAATTATTACAAATCCATCATGTCACAGTGCTTATGCTAGGCCCTGGAAATGGTAGACAAGATCAACACGTCCATGAGTTTCATGGAGGGCAGTCTGCTACGAAAGACATCCACTGAACAAATAATCTCATTTAAAAAAAAATTATAAATGTTATGAAAGAAAATTGTATGACTCCATGAATGTGCTAACCAGGAGACGATCCTCCTCTGTAGGCTCTTGAAAAGCTTCCCTGAGACAGTGAAATTTAACTCAAGACCTGAAGAATGGTTCAAGGCAGACGAAACAGCACCTTCCAGCTGCAAACATGTTGGTTTCATCTTTGTTGGTACTTTTATTTCCACTTTTGCTGTCTCTTAGCATTTTTCTCCTTATTTTTTTTCCATGATTTTTTTTTAAATTTTTACATTTTACAATGTTATGTTGGGTTTTGCCATACAACAATATAAATCACCCATAAGTATACATATGTCCCCTCCCTCCTAATCCTCCCATATACCCCTCACCCCATCCCACCCCTCTAGGTTGTCACAGAGCACCAGTTTGAGCTCCCTGTGTTATAAGAAACTTCCCATTAGCTATCTATTTTACATATTCTCTTGAATATTATTGTATCTAGCTACTAATGCTGATCCTTTTTAATCCCCATAATAGAATCAGCTAATGTTTACTGAGCTTATACTACTCAGAAGATATCATTCTAAGCAATTTAAATAAAGGAACTCATTTAACCCTCACAATGACCATATGAGACAGGTTGTACTTCATTTCACAGATGAGGAATCTGAGGCAGAGCCACAGTAAGCTACTTGAAGGAAATTACATAGCTACTGGTACTAGTCCTTGCATGACCAACATGTCCCTCATAACTTATCACTCTTACAGAAACCCTCAAGGCACCAAGCTACATTAGCAACACTACTGGGCAAAGAACAACAAGTCTCCTATATCGTCTGAACTGCTATCATCTTCAGCTAGACAGGATCATGCTTATTGTCTCCAGCTTTCAGAAATTAGGAATAAAAGACTGACCAAGGTAGCCTATACTAAAACATCTTCAAGAGCAAGAAGAATGTCTTTAGAACAAGTAGCACCTTCTTACAAAAAATTATTCACCCAGAATACAAAATAATGAAAAATGGGAAAGGAGAAAGAACTATAATTTGTTTAATTCCTTCTGTATCTCCCAATGCTTCCCTGGTGGCTCAGTCAGTAGAGTCTTCCTGCAGTGCAGGAATCCCTGGACCAGGAAGATTCCATGGAGAAGTAAATGGCAACCCATTCAAGTATTCTTGCCTGTATAATTCCATGGACAGAGGAGCCCGGTGAGCTACAGTCCATGGGGTCACGAAAAGTAACTCCCAAGGAAGAGAAAAAGTGAAAGTGAAAGTGAAAGTTGCTCAGATGTGTCCGACTCTTTGTGACCCCATGGGTAGCCTTTCTCTTCTCCAGGGGATCTCCGTAACTCAGGGATTGAACCCAGGTCTCCCACACTGCAGGCAGATGCTTTACCAGCTGAGCCACAAGGGAAGCCCAAGAATACTGAAGTGGGTAGCCTATCCCTTCTCCAGCAGATGTTTCCAACTGAGGAATTGAACCAGGGTCTCCTGAATTGCAGGCGGATTCTTTACCAACTGAGCTATCAGGAAAGCCCTGAGGAAGACAAAGATAAGAGCAATTCTGTTTTAATTCAAACTCATAAATATTTGTACAATTAATATGTAGTGAATAGGCTATGATACAGAAGAAATTCCCAAAACCAATTATTTTAAGTAAGCATCTTTTAAATATCAAAGAAAAGGAAATAATTATTAATTATTAGTGATCAAGGCCTCACTCAAAACTACATGTAGATTTTTTTAACGTTCTTATTATGATCCAAAGTTTCATTTGTAAATTTATCATTGAAGGTGATGTGAAAAACAGTAATTAAGTGAGTGATTGATACAGGTGAATGTATGACTCATAGTTTGCAAAGGAATATGATTTTGGAGAAAAGGCTCAGAAAGAAAAGCAGCAAATAATGGATTCTGGAAGAATGAAGACCTTTCCTGTCCAAGGACTGTCAGCAGTTCTTTATTACTTGAAGATTAAGGGAATAGTGAATAAAGCTGTCTGCCAGACAGCAGAAAAGGTAAGAAATAACACTGTCTCTAAGTGTACCTCACATTAAAGTTCTCAGAAATAACATTCATAAAATTAAACTTCCAATAAAAATTAACTGGAAAACTCAAATCAGAACAATAGAAATGTAAAAACAAACCAACATTATATTTATCAGGAACTTAAACAATGAAACAACAGGGTAGGTCAAGTTGTAGAATTGCCTAATTTTATTCCACTTGGTTTTTGAAAAAGGGCAGATAAAATACATAATTAGGAGGAGATTTTATGGGGTTTGTTTTCCTTTGGTTATTTTTCTACTTCATGGGTTACTGCAAAATAAATATTTGGTTTTTGCTACTAGCAGAAAACATTTAACTAGGGTTCAGATAAAATTTAAACTTAACATTCAGATAACAATTAAATTAAACTTAGATTAACATCTAAATTGCTGGACAGAGTAAAGCAGATTATCCTCCAAAAAAAATGTCTTGGTCTCATCCAATCACTGGAAAGCCTGAATAGAACAAACACTGCCCTCCCTGGAACTGGGAGAAATGCTTCCAGTCATTTGGACTCAAACTAGAAGTCTTAAGTGAGTCTCCAGCCTACTATGGAAATTCTGAATTTACCAACCCTCTATGATCATTTGAGGCAATTCTTTAAAATCAATCAATCTCTCTTTCTCTCTTAACAACCACATATATACTCACACCTCCCCTACACATCCTGTTGGTCCTATTTCTCTGGTGAATTCTCAGTAAGACAGAAGGGTAGCTGAAAACTCAGCCTAAGAAAACAGGATAGGAACTGAAATTTCCACCTTCGTCTTCAGTCATTCCTAAAAAGATATTAAAATTCTCAAGAAGCTACAATAGAATTTCGTTTTCATATCCTAACCACATAGAACATAACATTCTTTTCCTTTTAAAACTGTTATTTGATGAAACTAACCAACTCTGGAAAACAGTTTGGCAGATTCTCAAAAAGTTAGGCATAGAGTTAGCATATGACCCAGCATCCACTCCAAGGCGCATGCCCAAAAGAATTGAATACATGTTCACACAAAAACTTTTACATGAATGTTCATAGCAGCATTTCAGAGTAGTCTAAACATGGAAACGTAAACCTTATCTATTGATGAACAGATTTAAAAAAAAGTCATATCCATACAATGGAATGATTCAGGAATAAAAAGAAACAATTACTGATACACAACATGGATAAATCTTGAAAATATGCTAAGTAAAAGGCAGGCAGAAAAGATCACAAAGTGTATGAATTCACTGATATGAAATGTCCAGATCAGACAAATCCATATAGACAAAAAACAGATTAGAAGGTTGTCAGGCACAAAGAGAAGGGAATCAATGGGGAGTGAATGCTAATGGGTTTGGGGTTTCCTATTGGGATAATAAAAATGTTCTTGCATTAGACAGTGGTGATAATTATATAGCCTTGTAAATATACTAAAAACCACTTAAATGTGAACATTAAGTGAATTGTAATTTCAAGTAAAAAGTGTTAGAAAATAAAAGATTAATCAACTTACCTGCCCTTTTTGTGGTGCCAAACAATGAACAACTTCATCCACCATCACTGGAATATGTAACTTAGTCATCACTCCAGAATCTCTATCTTGAGATCTGTGTAACTCCTGAACTCCAGTTTGATCTTTTTCCTCCTGGGCTTCATATTCATTATATCTTTCTGCTGTAGCATGTATTTTTTTTGGCCAGACACCCAAATTAAATATGCCAGATTCCAACCAGCATGAAAGAAAATTTTTATAGATTCTACAAAAATATGGGTATCGAAGCATTCTGTAGATCAACAAATCTAGAAAAAAATTAAAATCATGATTGTTGGATTTTTTTTAAAAAAGACTGTTATAATACTTGGGGGAAAACAAATTAGTGTGCAATATTTACCACATGAAAAATATATAAAACATCATTTCAAACAAGTGAAGGTAACTACCCTCCTTACATAAGGCAAAGAACCCAACAGAACCCCAAGGCTATCTAAAAATATAATTTTTAATGTGGCCTGATAAACTCTACGGAGAAGGCAATGGCAACCCACTCCAGTACTCTTGCCTGGAAAATCCCATGGATGGAGAAGCCTGGTAGGCTGCAGTCCATGGGGTTGCTAAGAGTCGGGCACAACTCAGCAACTTTACTTTCACTTTTCACTTTCATGCATTGGAGAAGGAAATGGCAACCCACTCCAATATTCTTGCCTGGAGAATCCCAGGGACCGAGGAGCCTAGCGGGCTGCCGTCTATGGGGTCGCACAGAGTCAGACACGACTGAAGCAACTTAGCAGCAGCAGCAGCAGATAAGCTCTAAGACCATTAATGTTTTAACCATCAGAGATATGAATATTTATTAATGATCATTTTCTGAAATATGCTTTTTTGAATTTTAATTAAGTTTAAAGAACGGGTTCAATGCATCAAAACCATTAATCTGAAAAATCTATCTAGACGGCTTAAGGGATTATAAATATCATTCTGTTTTAGATTCACAGATTCTTTAATTTCAAACCCTTTTAATCGGTTTTCACATAATGCTAAATCTTAATTTTCAATTTAACTTTGAGAAACTGAAAAAAGGCTATGCATGTACAACCGAAAAGAAAGAGGTTATCAGTCTGTGAAAAAAACTTTCTAATTTGTCACGATAATTTTTGACAAAATCATCTCACCATGCCCTGTATCAGTGACATATATATCATTTTAAACTATACTTTATAAACACTCCACTGAACACACTTTGACATTTCACATCCAACACTATTTTAATTGTCTGCTCCCTGCCCCCAACAAAAAAATCAAGTGAATAACTGATACATTCTTTTTTTTTCCCTCTAACTTGCTCCGTTTTAGTCTGTAATGCTCTACTCTTTAAACTGCAGAAGAAAAAACATAATTTATGAAATATATTAATAGAATACTTTTTGAAAATATTATGCTCTTTACTCCAAATGTTGTTTGTGGTCGCAAACAACATTTTTGACACTATTACAATAAATAACAATTTAACACTACTCTTCCTTCCTCATGAATTATGAGTTACTTAGAAGTAAGAACCACATCTTTATATCCACAAAATTAGATACATACTAGGTGCTTTATATGTGTTTTTTTTTGGGGGGGGGGGGGGGGGAATGGTTGGATAAATTCCAGATTCTATAGAATTAATGTTTGTATCAAACCTTACTTTAGAAAATTTCACCTGTCTCCCTAACCCTACGAAAAATCACATTCTCAAAATAGCTAAGAAAGATAAATT
This sequence comes from Ovis aries, assembly GCF_016772045.2. NCBI lineage: Eukaryota > Metazoa > Chordata > Mammalia > Artiodactyla > Bovidae > Ovis > Ovis aries. The sequence goes on along the minus strand of NC_056068.1, from coordinate 57,566,751 downwards.
TTGCTTAAATATGCCTTAACTTCCTTTTGCAATAGAAAATGAAGAATGATGTTGAAAAGTCAACCACATGTAATAACTGTAAAATAAAAATATATATTTGATATTGTATATAGTATCCATAAGATATAACTGTGAAAATAATATGTCAACTGTACCAAAGACATAATTCACATAATTATGTTGCAAATATGACACAGAAAAACTATGCCAAAAGAGTTTGTTAAATGAGTGTTTTAATTTTAGATGTTCAGTATAATATCTGTATAACAATTATATAAATGCTATATGTTATATAACAGTAAAACAATTTTAGTTGTTTACCAGTTAACAAATTAGCCAGATTATGAATTATGCCTTATGCTTCCAGAAAGTTTACACAAGCCAAATTATGCTCTAACTTGGCATTTCTAACATATTTCAAAATAAATGCTAACATTTATTGAGCACTTACTAAGTACCACTTACTAGCCTAAGCACACTACATGTACTAACTCATTCAATCCTTACTCCAACATTTAGAGGTAGGTACTATTATTATTTCCATTTTACAGAGGAGAAAACAGAGAAGTAATCTGCAAAAGGTCACAAAGCTGGAGAGTCATAAAGCTAGAACTGTAACACCAGCATTCTTTCCCTAGAATTTTTCATCTTAATCTATAAGCCTAGCCCACTGGCTTTATTTAATACAGTCATGTAATTGAAAGATACTTTGATTATACTATGTATTTTTAGTATGCCATGAATTAGACTCATCTTTTTTAAGGAGCCAATATCCTACTGCTTGGTCTACTCCACCTGGAAACAGTATACAGTGTGGCACCCAAGAGAAGACACTAACAATGTACAGCCCTCAATACTGGAATCTGGAGTATTTAAACAATACAACCAAAACTTTTTCTATTATTTTGCCTATCCAATATATGTAAACAATCTAAACTGGACGTTCAGATTTTGATAATTTTTTAACAAAACAAGCAATCGAACAAATAAAAAAAGTCCATCAATGCCAATATCAGAATCAGAACCATGCAGGGAAAGGCAAGTAGGATTAAAAAAAGAAGTTTTCAACAGCATTTAATTTTCTTCTGCAATCAATTTCTTTGTATTTACTCAAATATATTCAAAATACACAGCCTGTAGAGTTTATTATGCATGAATTGGCTACTAACCTGAGTAAGCATAGAGAAAACATTTCAATAATTAACCTTCCTCTTTGGTTGTGTTTTTTAATATGTCCCTGAAAATGGAAGGGGGCAAGATCTAAAGGGAATCCCCTCTCTTCTGCAGCCCAATCTCCTACCAAGTAACTCAGAGCACTCCTGCAGTCTGCTAAGAACCAGCCACCCTAAAAGATTTAAGATAGTTTTAAGTTCCCTCTGTTTACAGTAAAGAAGCTGGATGTCAGGAAATCTAAGCTCTAGAGCCAACTCTGTGGTTTTCTAGGTAAGCCATTTAACTTTTGCCTGCCAGCAAAATTCAGTCTAAGCTGCTGAGACCACGGAATTAGCCAGGTTACTCTTTTAAACGTGGGAACACAAAGGTGAGCGATACCTTTGAAAACTACTTCCTCAACGGTACTACCAATTACCATCATTGCAGTCAGCTCCCCCTGCAGAGAAAACTCTTTGGAAATTTAATTCCTAAGGCCAAAAAGTCGACCTGGAGGCTGGCAACCGAACGCAGAGAACGTGAAAAAGGTCCTAAAGAAGAAGAAGAAGAAAAAAAAAAAAATCCATTCTTTTGCGTAAGAATTACGCTCGGACGAGGGAAACTGTTTAGAAACTTCTGAGCTCGGTATGAATGAATACTGAGGAGAGTAAGCATGAGAGCAGAGGCGCGAATTTCCTTTGCGCTGGGCGAATCCGTCGTCCCCTGGAAGTTCCCTCACAGGCGTGGAGCGGGTTCCAAAAGAGCTCCCGGGACTCGACCACCTTCTCCTCACCTGAGGAACAAAGACTTCCCAGTTAGCCTCCAACTCGGGCCCGCGAGTCGGGAAAATCTGAATTTGCCGCTCGCCCAGGTCCCAGCACTGGGGGAAACTTGCGGGGACGGACAGATTGGGCCCACGTCCGCCCCAGCAACCGAGGACCGTCTGCCTTTGGTTCCGTTGCTTCCAGTCCCCAGCTGCCAAAGGGTCCCGCAGGCGCTCGGGTTCCAAAAAGTGTTCCTGGGGGTGGAGTGAGATATAAACTCCTAACCATTGCCAGCTTTAAACTCACTTTTACTTTTTTTTTTAATGTCTGATGCAACTTCAAATCTAACTTTCCATTTTGTCTTTTCTCCACTCTTTTCAGTTTACTCTAAACCTGTTAAATTTCTGTGTTCTAAAAGACGGCAGTTAGTTATACTCTTATTTCCTAACGAAAGGTGGGAATTTCTATCTCCTTAGCACTACGTGTTTGAAAGATTTTGGTTCTTTTGCCTTCATTTCGTTACAAAATACACCAGTTTCCTATCCTTTCTATTACACTCCTAATGACTTGCTCACTAAAGAGAAGCCAGCTGCCAGAGTAATGACATTGATTGTAACGTTAAAATTTCTCTTACTCCTTAAGACATATGGACAATTCCTTAAGAATATGAACTTCATAATCTGAACGCTTTTAAACGGCAAGTGTCATGCAGAATTTAAATGTAAAATAAGCACTAGATTAGGTGTAAAAACACCCGTGAAATTGGTTCAGCCTTATACAATGTGGCTATCAATAAGGAAGAAATTTAAACACTTCTTTCCCAATGATCAGTACAATTTTACAAGGAATTGGTAAAACATGCCTATTTTCAAACTAGATTAGGATATCATCTTAATATCACTTAACCTAGAAAGTATTTCAGAAACAAGTGACTTCATTCTAAATTGGCTGGGTTGTACCCTTCAAAAGAAATATTTAAGAGATTTTCTGAAAACTTTAGTTTTCTTTTCAGTAAAATAAATAGTATATACATCTCATGGGCTCTTTTGAAACTTGGAAGTGATTGGATAATATATATAATTAATAAAATGCCCGGGACATCAAAGGTAAAGTACCACAGAGTGAGTGCATATTTGAAATAAAATGAAAAGCCTTCTCAGTTTTACTACCAGACCCAGCACCATACAAATCACTATCTCACTAGCTAAGATCCATCTAGTACAGCCAGCAATTAACTTTATTGATGCTCTATCCAGTGCTCAGAAATAATCATATATTATGCATCATATACAATACAAAGTGCTTCTGATTTTCTTCAATAGGAAATAAATGCCTATAATATGAGGGTCTCCCCTACATTGTTCACTTATAACACTCTACATTTGGTGGTGTGCCACCCTGTATATATGGTGATGTTGAATCACTAGAACATAAGCTCCAAGAGGGCCAGGAGTTTGACTCAACTGTGTGCTATTATGTCCTTAAAATATACAATTAATAACTATTAAATGAATGGATACAACAATAGTAACATAAGAATAACAAAAATTCAGATCATACTATTAAAAATATCCTGAGAAATAAACGATGAATTCTCTTAGCAAACACATCTGCCTTTTTTTTTTCCAGATATATTTTTTTTTTCCTTTTTATAGTTACATTCTAAAATTCTAACTACAACCCAGGACTTAAAAGCCCACTGCATCCAATAATGAACTAGGCCAATAAATTTGAATAAATTTATTTTGTAATGCCATCTTAGAAAGAAATGGAGAAACAGTCATACAACAAATAGTTTCAGTCAGCAGGCACTAAGGGAATGAGCCTGGGGTTCCTGAGCAATGAAGCCTGGGCTCTCAAACCAAAAGTCCTGGACTTTCGATTAATTTAGATGAATTGACCCCAGTTTTGTCCACGTGAAAGTGGCTGGAAGGAACAGGCCCTTATAGCTTCCAGATCACGGGACCTATGCCTTGGAGGCCTCATTGCTAAATAGAGAACAGGAGAAAATAAACACCCAAAACCCATTAATCCATACCCAACAGGCTCCCCCTCTCCCCCTAGCAGAGGGCATGGCCAAGCCCTGCCCGCACTCGTCTCACTCACACCCTGAACCCAGGAACCGGGCCCGTGCCCACGGTCTGAAGGCTTCCTGAAGATCCCAGGTGTCTGCCTCCCACCTGCAGCTGCAGCCTAACCCCGCCCACCTCGGCCAACGCCTCCGGAAGCAGCCTCCGCGTTGCCACGGTGACGCGGAGTTAGGCAGCTTCTAGTGCTCCGCGCCGCTAAGACGCCTGGAGCCAATCTGCAGCGCGCCACGGCCACGTCCTGCGTGGTGACGTCACGAAGACGGAAGCCAATGAAAAGAGGCGCTGAGGAAGCTGGCTTAAGTTTGAATCTCGAGGCTGAGTTTGAATAGCCGGGTGGCGGACATTCGAGTGAAACTTTTTGAGCCTGAGGTGAGTGTAAGGCTAGAGGAGAAAACTGGTCTCGGGGGCTTTTTTTGGATGACCTATCTCGGTGGAAGCGGAGAGGTCCCGCCGCCTCAGGAATAGAGGACCCGGTGGGCTTGTTGACAAACACGGAAGCGTTAAGTGCGGCGATGGGATAGGGTTGCGGGTGGGCCTGGTTAAGGTTCCTTGGGGATAAAGTGAAAGGAAGGAACTTGAGAACGCACTAGAATGTGGCTCTGCCTGAACGAGAGTCCTCGACGGCTCAGCAGGAAGATCAGAGATCTCCTACCTGAAATTCTGAGGAAATCGGAAATTTTAAAGGGCATCCTGGCTCTTTTCCCAGACTTTGGTTGAACACTAACTGTTCAGTACCTTACAGTGCAAAGTTCCTTCAGGACTCCATATACAGAGTGTTTTGTTTTGAAGTATAGCTCTAGGCTTAACTATCAGATGAGGAGCCTTGGTTCACCAACTTGCAAGCTTTTTGTCCAGCGAGGTTCTGCTGTTAACCTGTCAAAGATCAGCTGGGAACCTTCCCCGAGCCCCAATTGTAGCATCAAGATAAAACCTGCCAGCAGTGACTAATGGGTTTGCTGAGGATCAGCCAGGCTATGGAAGAGATACTGGTAGTTGATGCTCTGCAAATGAAAAATACTTAAAGCACTGAGAATCAGTTCTTCTACCATCGTTTCTTAAGTGTCTGCGAGATTCGCCTTGAGGAGTGTTCATTAGGCACTCCGTTTCAGAGAAGTCAAGGCTGACTGCTGTTTATGACATTATTGGGCCAGAATTGAAAATTTGTGTTGTATAGTGTATAGGTTATTAATTTTTAACAACCAGGTAGGATGTGTTAGACATTCTACAGGTTTCAGTTGATAGTGTTATTCTACCATGGTCAGCGACCCCATCTCGGATTTTGGTAAATATTTATGAACTTTGTTGCCAGAGAACATGACATCCAAAGGTTAGATACTGCTTTTTATTTACTTTCTACTATTTTGTAGGAATTGTTTGTTTCAGTACACAAAGGTTACCTGCCTTTTAACGGTAGAAATTGGCACCTCTTCTATTACTAAACAAGTATTTACAAATACACAAAGTTTTCATTTTAAAATATATCTTGTTCCACTCTAAATATATCTTGAATCAATTAAGGTACCCAATAAAATGACTTTTATGCTGTCAACTCTGAAAACTAGAAGGAAAAAAATAGTCCAGATGTTAGTACTGCCCTTCCCTCCTTTCGAAATTTTCATTCTTCCTTGATGCTTGCAAATTACTAGAATCAATGGCTCTAGCACTCAAGTTATTTCCAATAAGAGGATTAAGTTACATAGAGACTGTACATGATAATGTGGAAGGTAGTTCCTGGTCCTAAAAAATGTTTATGGAATCTGCATCAAATTCAAATTTGAATTTGTATTTAAGAAATAATTTATAACTGTATTACTCCACACCTTCAAGAAAATTTATACAACACTTCTGCTCCATTTTTTGAAAGCCTTTCGTTTTGATTCCAATAGAGCATAGCTGCTAAGAACATGGATTGTAGATTTGGACCTGGATCCACATTTTGTCTTCTCATTTAATCGCATGTCATTTTGGAAAAATTCCTTATCCTAAAACTAAGTCTCTGTTTTTGTAAATTGGAGTCAGTAATAGAGTCTACTTTATATTTTAAGGATTGAATGAGATGATGAATGTCAATTGTTTATCATAATGCCTGGCATACAGAGTGTACTCAAATGACAGCCACTGTTCATTATTACTAAGTATCACCATATCCACCTAATTCCAGAGTTCTAAATCTAATAACATTTTCTGGAAGTAGATACTTATCCAACTGGCACAGAAAAATCATGAACTTCCAGTTTTGTTTCAACATTCATTGCAAGAGCCCCAGTACTAGGCCCTGAGGTTTCTATCAAAAGTGAAGATAGTTTAACTTCTTCTATCAGAAAATATCTTAGAGTTATATATTTATCTCATTATAGAGAGGATGATTAAATACTTGAACTTTAAGTTCAGTCAGTCAGAGTTCAAATTTCATGTCTTGTGCTTCCAATAATGTGACTTCAGCCAGTTAACTTAACCTCTCTGTATTACAGTTTCTCTTTATATAAAATAGGTATGATTTTGTATCATATGCTATGATATAAAATCCTATATCATAGGGTTGTTACAGAGATTAAATAAGTATGTAAATTGCTTAGCACATTTCTATTTGTAGAATAACAAGTCAGGAAAAAGTATTCCAAAGTTATTAAGAGAAACTTTGAGGTAAATTTTAATATTTTTTGGTTTTGTTTTTGAGATAAAAATACCTAGACTTGTTTAAAACCCAAAGAGTACAAAAGAATATAAGGAGAAAGTAAACCTGCTTGTCAATTATTTTCCCACATCAAGCAACTGTATTATCAATTTCTTGTGTTCTCTTCCTGAGAGAGCCCACACACATACAAGTATGTATATGTCTTTTGAAAATACAAATGGTTGAATACCATATCCACTATTCTGCATTTATTTTTTGAACACGTATCTTGAAAATCTTCATTAGTTCATTCATTCAGTTATTCAACAAGTATGTAAAAATTTCTAAATATATGACAAGCCCTTTTCTAGTTTCTGGAGTGCAGATAAAGTTCCAGTTCTCATAGTGCTTGCATTTTAGAAGGGAACTAAGCAATAAATATGTAACCAAATAATATATATTTTCCAAGTAGTTTATATTGCCAGGAAGGAAAATAAAACTGATAAGGAATTAGAGAGGCAAGGGCAGGGTGATACAGTTTGGAATGAAATCTTTAGGGAAAACCTCTATGAAGTGACGTTTGAACAAAGACCTGAATGATGAACTGAGATATTAAGATTTGTAAATACCTAAAGATAGAGCCTGCCAGGCAGAGAGAAGAGAAAGTTAGGCCAGAATGAGACTGAGGTGTTGAACAAACACTGAGAAGGACAGTGAGACTGAAACAGTAATGGAGAGGGAAGGTAGCATTAGACAGGAACAAGGTATAGATCCTATAGGACCTGGTAAAGAGTTTGCATTTTATTCATATGCTGGAAAGTCATTGGAGCAGAACAAGATGAGGTACGTCACATGATCTGATTTCTTTTGAAGATGGTATCAGTACATAGAATTGATGAATTAAGTCAAATTTATTATATGTTCATATGATCTTTGACTTAACTGGCTTAAATTTTATCTAGGAAAACAGTAGCTAGATATAAGATGAGGATTTGCCTGTTCAACTTGGTTTATATTAACTTGCAACTGTTGAAGAGAATTCGTTTTAACACTGCTTCCTTAAACATAACAGAAGAATGAGGCTCTCTGTGTAAGTCATTCTCCCAGAAAATTGAATGTTACCCTTATTTAAGTGATAGTTTTAACCATCTTCAACAATCAACATAAAAATGATCTCATTTTCCTAATTTTGTAAAGAAATTGGGCACATTATTTAACTTTTGTTGATGCCTCAGGGTCCTCATTATGATTTCTTATTATTGCCAACCATTTTACTCTGCTATGGTATGTTGGTTCTCTTAGAGAAGTATAGTATGTGTTTGCCAAAAATGGCTATATTGCTTTTTTGAATTCCATGTCTACTTTTTGTAACTCATTAATTTATTCATTAATCAGATGTTTTGAAAACTTAACTATATACCAAGCACACAGCAAGAGATAAGGAGGAATGTAAAGGTAGAAACATATAGTCCTATTAGATGTTACGTTTTTGTCATACACAATAATCATAAAATTTAGAGCTAGAAAAGAACATTAGTTATCAATGTAGTCCAACCCTATCATTTTATAGATTACTACTAAAGCCCCTTCATCACCCTCTTTCATACTCTACCCACTCTAGAGATACCTTTCTATTATAAAGGAAATGGTGTTATGTTTGTCCTTAATGTTTTAGTCCCACCAGTGAAATCCTACCAGCTTGCTTTTTTGATTCTATTCAACAGATATCACTTGAAAGTAGATAGGACAAAACTGAACAGAAACTGTGATACTATCTTCTGAATGATCATCTGAAAATAATTTTTCAGGTAACACATTATTGCACAGATAACAATATGTAGTCTTTTCTTTTGCCACTTCTTAAGTAAAAATGGTCAAGGAATGTAATTTCTGTGTGCCTTAGTCAGAATCAACTGGATTACTATCTCTTTTACTTGGCCATGTTAGGGAAGAAAAAAAAAAAAACAGTCGTCATGTTTTAATGTAGGAACAACCTCATTAATTCCTAATGACATCAACATACTTGAACATAATTGAGCATAATTTTTCATTTAATAATTTCCAATTAACTTCAAAGTCAAATCTAAGTTCTATAACTTGACATTCAAATCTTCTAGATCTGGCCCCACTTTTATCCAGCTTAATCTTTTTAATGCAGCCCTCTCCATTCCCTTGTGTTCTCTCTAACTACAGTCAGAACTGAGCAAAGCGTAACTGAGCATCTCTTTAGATGCTGTAGATAGAATTAAAATCATATAAAACTAAATGGTTAAACAAAATGAGATTTAAGCAGATTGACCACACAGCCATTTATGTCCTCTGCACAAGCTGTTTCCTACCACAGGCTTTTGGACTTGCGGCCCTGAAATACTCCTGCCTGGGAGCCACTTACTTGCTCACTCCCTCACTTCGGTCTCTTTCCACAACATTCCCATCTAAAACAAGAACCCACACATACGCTTCTAACTGTCTGTTCCAAGACCCAGAAAAATGCCTTACACATAAAACGCACTCAGTGAATATTTATTGAATGCATAAATCTTAGGTAGCACTGCTGCTGCTGCTAAGTCGCTTCAGTGTGTCCGACTGTATGTGACTCCATCCCTGGGATTCTCCAGGCAAGAATACTGGAGTGGGTTGCCATTTCCCTCTCCAATGCATGAAAGTGAAAAGTGAAAGTGAAGTTGCTCAGTCGTGTCCAACTCCTAGCAACCCCATGGACTGTAGCCTACCAAGCTCCTCCGTCCATGGGATTTTCCGGGCAGGAGTACTGGAGTGGGTTGCCATTGCCTTCTCTGTTAGGTAGCACTGTTAACCTTTATCTGATAGCACTTATCAGAGTTGCAGCTTTGCATATTTGCACGACTATTTTGTCAATGGCTCTTTGCTCACTAAGCTATATGTAATAATAATAGCAGATGTTATAATGCCTTCTCTGTGCCAGGTATTTTTCTAAGTGCTAATCCTCACAAGAACTTTATAAGGTAGGTATTATTATTAGTCCCACTTTACAGATGAGGAAACTAATCCATAAGGAGATTCAGTAACTTGCCCACTGTCACAGCCAGTGAGTAGAAGAACTGGGATTTTAACAGTTAACTTACTGAGTTAATGAGTTAATTAACAAGAGATACCTTCCAACCTAAGATCTGTTTTGAAAGAAATCACCTAATGTTTTATATGTTTTTTAACCATTTCATTTGTGTATATTTTATCTATCATTGAGTGGGAAAAAAAGCATATCAATTAAAAGCAAGGCATTGTTGAACATTTCTAAAAGCTTCTAGAAAAATCTGTGTAAAGGTTAGTTTTTGGTATCACAAGGAATGTGAGAATCTGTTTTCCTTATTCAGTTACCAAGTCATGTCCAATTCTTCGCTGTCCCATGGACTGCAGCACATCAGGCTTCCCTGTCCCTCACCATCTCCTGGAGTTTGCCCAAGTTCAGGTCTGTTGAATCAGTGATGCCATCCAATCATCTCATCCTCTTCTCTTTCTGCTTTCAGTCTTTCCCATCATCAGGATCTTTTCTAACAAGTCAGCTGTTCGCATCAGGTGGCCAAAGTGTTGGAGCTTCAGATTCTGCGTTAGTCCTTCCAAAGAGTATTCAGGGTTGATTTCCTTTAAGATTGACTGGTTTGATCTCCTTGCTGTCCAAGGGACTGTCAAGAGTCTTCTCCAACACCTCAGTTTGAAAGCATCAGTTCTTCTATGCTCTGCCTTCTTTATTGTCCTGCTCTCATATCCATACTGGAAAGCCCATTGTCTTGACTATGTAGACCTTTGTCGGCAAAGTGATGTCTTTACTTTTTTAATATACTGTCTAGGTTTGTCATACCTTTCCTGTCAAGAAGCAGTCATCTTCTAATTTCATGGCTGCAGTCACCATCTGCAGTGAGTTTAGAGTCCAGGAAGAAGAAATCTGTCACTGCTTTCACCTTGTCCCCATCTATTTGCCCTGAAATGATGGAACCAGATGCCATGATCTTAGTTTTTTTTTATATTGAGTTATAAGCCTCTTTTTCACTCTCCTCCTTCACCCTCATCAAGAGGCTCTTTAGTTTCTCTTCACTTTCCCCCATTAGAAATCCATGTAGAGGTTAGGTTTGGGTATCACAAGGAATGTGAGATTCTACTAGCCTTTAATAGACAGGGGTCAGAAATGTTAACATCCTCTAATGTTTGAGACAGTTCCAAATAAGGAAGAATTGATCTACCCAAAATGCCAATGATAAGCTCACTGGGAAACAATGAAAAGATGGGCCAGTTATCTTTGGGAAGAAGAGGCAGGTATGGAAGAGAATTGGCGTTTATTGAATTCCTTAATACACTTGATGCTTTTTATCTCTTTTAGCTTAAAGACAGCTGTTAGGTATTATTTCTTTTATACAAACGAGAAACCTGGAATTCAGTGAAGTCAAGTAACTTGTCCAAGGTCAAAGAAAAGGGGTATAGGTATTTATGGGAGTTGGCTAGACAGAAGCTCAGGGTGAAGAAAGACCAGAGTAGTAATTCATCTGGGACCTAACTGTTAGAATCTAAATGACCATCCTTTCCTTTTCAGTGTTCTACTTTGGGGACTCACAGAGTCCTAAAAAGGGAGTGCTATGTCCAGTGTCTTCAGCTTTTAGATTGTCTTGGCCTTGATTTGAATTCCTTTCAAAAGTGTATGGTTTTCTGATATATGTTAGCTTTATCATTATTATTTCTTCCACTTTAGGAAATACAATATCTTCTTTTAACCCTATCCCTCTCTACCCACACCATTTCTTTGTTTACTTGTGCAGTAGTGCTTCCTACATTTGTCTGAGTCTTTTCCTGTTCAGGCCTTTGTCCTACCATTGCCCCACGTTGTTCTTATTTGCTTCTATGTTACCAAATCCCATGATGACTTTTAGTAAGTACTTAGCCTATTTGGCTTAAAACTCAACATTCAGAAAACTAAGATCATGGCATCTGGTTCCATGACTTCATGGCAAATACATGGGGAAACAATGGAAACAGTGACAGACTTTATTTTTTGAGGCTCCAAAATCACTGCAGATGGTGACTGCACCCATGAAATTAAAAGACACTTGCTCCTTGGAAGAAAAGCTATGCCCAACATAGACAGCATATTAAAAAGCAGAGATATTACTTTGCCAACAAAGGTCTGTCTAGTCAAAGCTTTGGTTTTTCCAGTAGTTGTGTATGGATGTGAGAGTTGGACTATAAAGAAGACTGAGTGCTGAAGAATTGATGTTTTTGAACTATAGTGTTGGAGAAGACTGTTGAGAGTCCTTTGGATAGCAAGGAGATCCAACCAGTCCATCCTAAAGGAAATCAGTCCTGAATATTAATTAGAAGAACTGATGTTGAAGCTGAAACTCCAATACTTTGGCCACCTGATGTGAAGAACGAACTCATTTGAAAAGACCCTGATGCTAGGAAAGATTGAAGGTGGGAGGAGAAGGGGACAACAGAGGATGAGGTGGTTGGATAACATCACCGACTCATGGACACGAGTTTGAGTAAGTTCCGGGAGTGATAGACATGAGTTTGAGTAGGCTCCGGGAGTTGGTGATGGACAGGGAAGCCTGGCGTGCTGCACTGCATGGGGTCACAAAGAGTCAGACACGATTGAGCATCTGAAGTGAACTGGACCTATTAGCAGTTATTTAGCACAATTGATCATTCTCTCCTCCTTAATTTAGAAGGCCCGCCTAAGTTTTAATACTACGATAAGCTTGAAAAACTGAAAAGCTTCACATTGCGTTAAAACTCTGAGGACAGCCTTTACTTTCTTGACTTAGCTTTCAGCTGCCTTGAAATGTCCATCTAAATGTTGATTAATGTTTTCAGATTTAAGATATCCAGAATGAACTCCTGATCTTCACCCCAAAACCTGCTTTACCCTCAGTTATTTCTATCTCAGTTGATGGCTACTCTGTTCTACTCTGTTCTTCCAAACTCAGGCCAAGAACTTTGGAGTAATTCCTGAATCCTATCTCTCTCATTCCCCCCATCTATCAGAAAATTCTTTTGTCTTTACTTTCAGACTATATTTACCACTCCCTGTTCTAAGCTGTCTGCATCATCTCTTGTCTGCATTACTCCAGTGGCCTCAGTAGTTTCCGTTTCCTCAAATACGTCAACAGTGAAAGTGATCAGATTGCAAAAATCAAATGCAAAAATATTAAATGATACTCAAATACAAAAACTTCATAAATCTCCGAAATATTAATCAGACCCTGGGCTTCCACTTCAACTCAGACTTCATAGCTGAAAGCAAAGAAAGTGAAGTCGCTCAGTCGTGTCCGACTCTGCAGCCCCATAGACAGTAGTCTACCATTCTCCTCTGTCCATGGTATTTTCCAGGCAGGAGTACTGGAGTGGGTTGCTATTTCCTTCTCCAGAGGTTCTTCCCGATTGAACTTGGGTCTCCCTCATCGTAGGCAGACGCTTTACCATCTGAGCCACCAGGGAAGTCCTAACTTTATAGCTAAACCATATATAATCACAGGAAAAACCTAGCTTTGATTTTTCAGGAGAGCTCTAATACTACTTTAGTTTGGGTCATGAGAATGGACAGGAAAGGGTCTCTTAGAATTGTATTAAGGTACCGAAGGGATAGCTTTGGCTTGCAAACTATTTTTAATAAAACTGATCTTGGCTGCAAGTCTCTTGGCACTGGAAATTGACACAACCAGGCTTATCTGTACCTGTATCTCAGAGACCCATAGAGTTAAAAATAGTTCCAGGTATATGTCAGTTAGCTCGTTCAGGTAGAAAGTAATAGAGATGGTATAGTCCCCTAATTTTTTGTGTATTCAGAAATTCTAATCTCTGAATATAGATCCTAGTCTCTGCTCTAAAATTATGCATATTTTGTAATCCAGTTTTTATAATGTCTGTTGAGCTTCCCAAGTGGCACAGTGGTAAAGAATCTGCCTGCCAATGCAGAAGACACAGGAGATGCAGGTTCAATCCATAGGTCCGGGAGATTCCCTGGTGTAGGAAATGGCAACCACCCTAGTATTCTTGCCTAGAAAATTCTATGGACTGAGGAGCCTGGTAGGCCACACAACCCGTGGGATTGCAAAGAGTCGGACGCAACTGAACATGCACATTTATAGTATCTACCATGTACTGGGCACTGTTTTAGACTTGGAATGCATTGGTAAGCAAAACAAGATTTTTTTTAAATGCCCTTAAGGGGCTTATAGTTTAACTAGAATAGAGAAAGTAAACACCAAGCATGCTAAATAGATGGAAAATATATATTCTATTAGGAGGTGGTAAGTGCTTTGGGAAAAAATTGAGCAGTATAAGGGCAGTTAGAAATCGGTTTGGCAATTTTAATAAGGGTGGGCAGAATAGGCACCATTTGAGCAAGGACTTGAAAGAAGTGACAGAGTTAGTCATGTAATTATTGAGGAAGGACTTTATGACAGAATGGCTAGCGGAAGGGCGTAATTGGAGCACTTGGCACGTTAATTGGAGTAGGGGCAATGGGGAAGACAATAGGACATGAGGCAGAAGACCTAGGCCTTTAAAAGAAATTCAGGTCAAAATAAGAACCATTGGAAAGTTTCAAACTAGGGACTTCCAGTAACGTTTACTATGTGAGTGAAACACAATTAACACCTTTTTTTTTAGTTAGTACTACATGCTAGTCATTTTGCATATAGTAGAATTAATATTGATACTCTTTAATTTCAGAGAAATATTCAACCACTCACATAAGCAGAGGAATCAAGATAGCCAACAATGTCTGTCACTGAGGAAGACCTGTGTCATCACATGAAAGTAGTTGTCCGTGTGCGTCCTGAGAACACAAAAGAAAAGGCCTCTGGATTTCATAAAGTTCTCCATGTTGTGGATAAGCATATTCTTGTTTTTGATCCCAAACAAGAAGAAATCAGCTTTTTCCATGGGAAGAAAACTATGAATCGAGACATTACAAAGAGACAAAATAAGGATCTTAAATTTGTATTTGATGCTGTTTTTGACGAAACTTCAACTCAGTTGGAAGTTTTTGAACATACTACTAAGCCAATTCTTCATAGTTTTTTGAATGGATATAATTGCACAGGTAATTATTTCAGCTGGGATTTAATGATTCCATCTGATTTCACTTTTATATCAGGACATCTACTTGACTCTTCTAAATATAATCAATTTTAAGATGCTTGTTTGCTAAAAATTCTTCAGTTCAGTACTTGGTAAATGTAGATTTTCTTTGAAATTTAGTCATCATGTATAATATTTTTGAAACTCTCTTTTCCTGGATCTTGCTTTGGTTCCTATAGATGGTCATCCTTTCCATTTCTTATGTTTTAAAACCACATGCTTCAGATAGTTGATGCCAGATTTCTCACAATTTGTATTCATAAATATTCCCAATGTTTACCTATGCAGCACTCTATCCCTAGGGGATAGTGGAACCTTTCTGAACACTTAGCAATTTCTTCATAGCACTGTTTTTTCTTTATAATACCTTGAAGTAACTATTTTTAAAGCCCATGTTGAGTATCACACATGTGCTGTTTTAGCATATCTTCAGCCCAAAGAAGCATCTTTAGTGCTCTCACTAGACCTATAATAATTTGCCTTTCAAAATGATTCTGTTGGTTTCCTAGAAAAAGAGCTCTCCAAAATGCCAGTTAATTGAATGCTTACCAAGTACTTCACACCATTATTAATATTTTTGTAATTACCACCATTTATGGCATTATCTTTAAGATACCCCAAAACTATAATATGTTTCCCTGTCTTTCACTGATTCATTCACTTTTATTGCAGAAGGTTTACCCTCTAGGTCAAGAAAAAATGGAATGTGGTTTATTGATTAGACCTTCTTTGATTCTCATTTTTAAGCAGATGTTCTTTTCTTCATTCATGAAACTCCATATTGTCTCTAGAGATTTAAAAAAATTATTTTAACTCCAAATGAAAAAATCTCTACAAAATTAATACTGAATCTTTGGTTTCTTCTTGATTTTATTTTATATTATCCACCTATCTTAAGACTTCATGTTGTACCACCAGCTTACATAAAACAAAATAGAGTGAAACATGAATCAGTTTAATCCATCCTACTAAAAAGTATTTTTGTAGTTAACAAACTTAGCAGATTTAATTTATAAAAATAATTCTCAAAGACTTATTGCTTTAACTGAATATTATGTTGGGTATTTGCCATATGTAATTCAGAGTGGTTTTCTTTTTTTGGCATTTGAAGAAATGTATTACTGTTCTGTTGTACTGGATAGAGTCTTGAAAGCAAAGTAATTTACCTAAAAAAAAAATTTTAAAAGGAATTATTATAAATGACTTTTATTTGGAATTCTGCAAATTTGTGTTAATATTTAGTACCTGCTTTGTGCCAGATCACTTACTAGTAGTGTAAGTCACTTACTAGGTAGGAAGGATACATAGTCTCTGCTTTGGTGGAACTCACAGTTAGAAATACAGTATGATACTGTATATTGCCAGGATTTAAGAACGGCTATAAATGAATTTGGATCTGTTGGATTTACAAGTTATTGTTTAGGATATCCAGTGGGACTGTTCACTAGACAGTAGATACAGTAATGTTATGTGTCATAACAAAGAACTCTGATCCTTTTTCATATAAACTCAGTACTTGCATATGGTGCCACGGGAGCTGGAAAGACCCACACAATGCTAGGATCACCTGCTGACCCTGGAGTGATGTATCTAACAATGCTGGACCTTTACAAATCCATGGACGAGATTAAAGAAGAAAAAGTATGTAGTACCGCAGTTTCTTATCTGGAGGTAAGTTGGCAATGTTATTTTTTAGTTTAATCAGTAGTATTGAGAAATCTTTTCATAAGAAATTCCATTGTCCTTTCAAATGATTCTATCAGGCAGAAATTTTTTTATGAATATATTAATATAAAATCATTAAAATTCCTAGTCTTCAATTATTTGTTGTAGATTCTTATTTTTTTCTGTTAAGTATTTTGCCATAACTGCTGACTTATACAGAAGTAGTAGGATTAGTATAGGTAGTATAAAGAACTTCCGGATTCCCTTCATTTGGATTCCCCATATGTTAACGTTTTACTCTCTTTTTCTTTCTGCATATGTGGTTTTCCTTCCCACCCCTCCCCCCACCCCAACTGTTTGTTACAGGCTTGTAAAAACAGGAAATTTCTTAAATAAAAGCTAAATAGTAATCAATATCAGGAAATTAACAATGATATAATGAGATTTTGATAATTATTCTAACAATTCCCTTTATTGAAAATAAAATCTAAGATCATGTATTGTATTTAGTTGCAATTCATCCCTTTAGTCCTTTAATCAGGATTCTTTTTTCTATCTATTTTATGTTGCTCTTGTAAAGCTTTTAGTTGGATTTGTCATGATTACATTCAGGTTATGGACTGGCAGGAATACCACATAAGTGTTGATGAATTCTTCTTGTATAACATATCAAGAGGCTTATATAATTAGTTAGTCCTGATACTGGCTGTGTTAACTTTGATCAGTTTCATTACGCTGGTGTCTACAAAGTTTTTCCCCTATAAAGGTACTGTATTTCCCTTTATGGTACTTCCCTGGTGTCTCAGCGGTAAAGAATCTGCCTGCAGTGCAGGACACGCCAGTTTGATGCCTGGACGTGAAGATCCCCTGCAAGAGGGCATGGCAACTCACTCCAGTATTCTTGCTGGGAAAATACCATAAACAGAAGAGCCTGGCAGGCTGCAGTCCACTGAGTTGCCAATCGGCTGAGCATGCATTATCCTTTATAATTAATAAATACCTTGTAGGGAAACAGTGTAAATCCTGTGACTCCTCAGTCTTTGGTCTGTTCATTTTAGTATCCACTGATGATTCATGCCTGAATCAATTACTATCATGATTGCAGGTGATAGTGATTTTCAAATTTCATCGTTTCTTCTATAGTTCTTCATTGGCTTTCTACTAAGAGGAAGAGCTTTCCCTTTCCTCTACTGTATCGATGTAGACTTACAGATTCTTAATATTATTTCATAGATTATAATCCTTTTCTCTAAGTATTTATCTGTACGCTTAAATTGTGCAAATTTGGCCACGTGAGGCTCCTTCCTGCTATCTCTCTCGTGTGTGTGTGTGTGTGTGTGTGTGTGTGTGTGTGTGTGTGTGTGTATGGTTTTTTTTGACATACCTCATCATTTGAGACTTTCTACCCTCTTAATAGCTGACATTCAACAAATAATAACTAAGTATTGGCACTCTCACTTTGTGTTCAGATAGTGTTTAGAAACCAGTGCAGAAACAGACATCCCTGATTTTACTGCCTTTTCATTTGTGATGTCAGAGGGTCAATTTCTAGTTTTTACTGCTCTTGCTGACATCTTATTGTTTGAGAGTTTCTTCACATTTCAAATATTGATTTAAGATTATGTTGCTAAAAATTGTTGTCAGTCTATAGAACTTAGTGATAAAAGAGAAATCAAATTCATTTTCTGTAGTTAAGTATTTTGAAAAGAATTGTTCTGAACTTAATTAGAAAGAGAGCATGGCACCGTATTCATTATTTCTTCCTTAGATCCTTTTATAACTGGGAGAATTTCGAAGTTTGCTTGTTTTTATAATGTTTTTAATTGTTTTTTCTTTCTTTAAATCTGTTTTCATTTTACTAAAGGTAAGGCAATGTCTAATCTAACGGCTTTCCACTCAAGTCTGTGCACCAAAATTGGCTGTGGGGCTTTTTAAAACTAGACACACCTAGACCTCACCCCCTGGACATTTTAGTTTAATAGATTTGGATTGTGGCCAAGACATCTATGTATTTTAAAAGCTTCCAGGTGATTTTGATGCCTAGACCAGCTTGATAGTAATTGTATAATTATGTATTTTGTGTGATTGAAGTGGGTAAGGGAAATCATTTAAAAAGTGACTTGCTTATCAGAAAAATAAGAACCAAAAAAAATCTCTTCATTTTCTCAGTTTACTACTTCTAAGAATTTATTGCATTTAAAAATGGTTATCATTCATTATAGCAAGTTTTACCAGCAATGAATTATCACTGTAGGCTATTTATTAGAACATGGATATAACTTACAGAAAATAATTCTTAAAGATTAAATTTTATATGTTTTTGTAATCTTATCAAATAGGTATAATTGTCATTTTGTTATCAAGTAGAAAACTTAGTACCTTTAGTAAATTCATAAAATTATGTCAATTGTATGATTTCTATACATTACTTATATTGTTGTTGTTTAGTCACTAAGTCATATCTGACGCATTTGCAACCTTATGGACTCTAGCCCACCAGGCTTATCTGTCCATGGGATTTCCCAGGCAAGAGTATTGGAGTCAGTTGCCCTTTCCTTTTCCAAGGGATCTTCCCAATCCAGGGATCAAATCCATGTCTCCTGCATTGGCATGCAGCTTTTATACCACTGGGAGCCAACAGGGAAGCCCTACATTACTTACAGAAATTACTAGAAAGAAAAAGAATTGCCAGAAATTTAAAATACAGATGTGTGTTTAGAACCATTCAGTAGAGTGAGGATATCAGACTCTGCTCTTACCTTTGTGACTGTGAACTAGGGCAAATCCCTCATTCAGGTTGAGGGGAGACTGTCCCATTATGGAATTATCATTACATGTTAAACTTAATGCAATTGAAGGATAAGTGAAATAAATACCATCCATCTTTCAAGGGTTTTCTTTAACTTTTAAGCTCTGAAATTTAAAAAGTTTGGGCTACTTGGGCATCATGAAATAATATCTTCTCCAGTAAGAACCACACTACTTCCTTACAACTTACATTTCCAATCCATTATAGAGTTTCCCAAGACTGTTTATTCCGTATATTTCCAGAAAATAGGAAGCGGCAATTCCAGCTATCCTATTTCTGTTGACTTGTAGTCATCAAATGGGGAATTACGGGAGGAGGATATAAGGACTCCATCATTGAATGTTAAGTTCAAGTGCTGGTTATCAAACTCTTCTGTTTTATCAGATGTTAGAAAAGTCATGGCAGTGTGTGATAGGAGGGATGAGATGCTGCTTCTCTTTGAGACAAACTCTAATATAACCTTAAGGCAGCAATGTGTACATGTTTGTGTGACGTTGTTGCTACTGTTTCAGTGTCAATGCTAAGCATCAATGTTAAGCAATCCTTTTTATTTTAAGGTATATAATGAACAGATTCGTGACCTCTTAGTAAATTCAGGGCCACTTGCTGTCCGGGAAGATGCCCAAAAAGGGGTGGTTGTTCAGGGACTGACTTTACATCAGGTATGTTTACAAACTTCTTTTTTTGCTTGTTCAAATAGCAAGTATGGTAATTTAGCCATGTGCTTATTTTAAAATAATGAAGTGTCAAGTTAAAATAATCAAGTTTATCATCAGTCTTCTTTTGTTTTCCTTTATAATAATCAAATGGGCTTTTCTTTTAAAACTCTACTTGGACATTTAATATAGTATATTATTCTGCTTAATGCATTATTTTATCTCTCAGAGATTAGATTTTATCTTTTATTTTTCATATAGCACAAAAGTGCTAAGCAGATGATACACGATTGATATTTAGTGGGATTTAATATATGGAAAATAAATTCTATTTTACCTATAAAAGTCTGCTTGATTGTTGATGGTTTATTAAAAACTTTAAAGACCAGTGATTAATTTGTATGTTTTTCTTCTGTTTCAACTAATTTAGCCCAAATCTTCAGAGGAAATTTTGCAGTTATTGGATAATGGTAACAGAAACAGGACACAACATCCCACTGATACAAATGCTACATCTTCTCGTTCTCATGCTGTTTTCCAGGTAATAGCTCACTAGACAATAGCTCTTAAAATTGAATTTAGATGTAGCCAAATTTATGAATAGTAACCTTCAAACATTCTAAAATATCTCTTCATCTGTGAACTTTTCTACTTCTCAGCACTTCCTTTACTTTGCAGCTTTAAGAAGATTCAGTCAAGAATATTTAGAATTGAGATGATATAAGTTAGAAACATGTAAATTTTTAACCTGTGTAAAAATACATGACAGTAAAGTGGAAGTATTAGAGGTTTTCTTTCGTTTTCTTAAATTGGTAAAAAATACTAATCTTTCCAAAAGATAATATTTTATTCAGAGCAGACTTTCTCTTTATAGCTCTTGATTTACAGAACCAATAAATTGGGGAGGTACTGATTAAGATTTCACCATAGTGACCATGTAAGTAGTTGCATTCTTTAAGAGAAAGTTTGATTCAGTTGATACAGTACTTTTTAGGAATACAGGTCTAGAAAAGCCTAAAGCATAGGTTAGTAGTTTATTATTTGTAGTTTCTAGTTCTATTAAAATTCAAACGATTATATGCTTTATTCTGGATTATGCTGTTTGAAACTCATCTAATAGTTATAGTTGAAAGAATTCAAATCTGAGGATATCAAATCTTTCAGAAAGTCTCTAATCCACAAAGCTTCATTAATCTTTTCTCTTCTTCCCACTGACTCTTCTGCATTTATCAGTAATCTTGAGGGAAATGTTTATCAGGGACATTGAAAGTTCCCCAAAATATCTTAGACTAAGTATTAACAGAGTATAAAAGGCAACTGTTTTAACCTTCTATCAAACAAGGAGTTATTACTATTTACCCTCTAGTACACATATAGTAAGTCTTTTCATTTTCAAATTTTTCTCAACTTTAGTAATTACTTTCGATACTCTTGGATATCAGCCAGTCCAGTCAAGCTGTACCTTGTTCAGTATGTATTTATAGTGAAAATAATTGATTTCTTGCTCTTTTAAAAATAAAGTATACATTTCCCTTACATTTTTCTTAAATCTAATCCTCATTTTCCCTATTAACCTGTAATTTCAAAAAGATTTATTTGAGACAACAAGATAAAACAGCAAGTATCAATCAAAATGTCCGAATTGCCAAGATGACACTCATTGACCTGGCAGGGTCTGAAAGAGCCAGTGCTACCAGCGCTAAAGGGACCCGGTTTATAGAAGGCACAAATATCAATCGATCACTTTTAGCTCTTGGGAATGTTATCAATGCCTTAGCAGATACAAAGGTAGGTACTATATGTTTATTTGTGTAAGTATTTTGAAATATGTATAATTCCCAGAAACATATTCATATAATTTTGTTTTAATATTTATGGTATTTCCTTATCATTTATTTTGAATTTGATTTTTTAAATGACAATTTAATGAGCACTACACAATAAGCATGATAATTAAATTGGCATGAAGACAAAGCACACTTTAGTTAATTCTGGTCTGGTTAGTATTTTATATATACGTGTAAAATTGAGTTAAATATTAGAGAATGTTGAGTCCTCTTAAAAGAGGAGCTTAGGGTATAAAATATAATTAAATTACCTAATAGGATAATGTTTGCTAGATGCATTTGGGTCACTAAAAAATATTTTTGTCTATTCAACGCCAGAAGTGCTTACAGGAGCACAGCATATTCGATAACTTCTATATTTGTAAAAATGACTTCCTTTCTTTTTTAAAGTTAATTGGTCCTGTTGGTTAAGAATCTGCCTGCCAATGCAGGAGACACAGGAGATGTGGGTTTGACCCCTGGGTTGGAAAGATCCCCTGGAGTAGGAAATTGCAACCCACTCCAGTATTCTTGCCTGGAAAGTTCACGGACAGAGGAGCCTGGTGGGCTACAGTCCATGAGGTCACAAAGAGTCAGACACAACTGAGCACTCACATACGTGATAATTTTAGTTCAAACCAAGCTCAGAAGCTGTAGGAAGATTACTGTTAAACTCTTCAAAATTTGCATTTTGATAAATATGAAGTACATTAAAATGATTTGGGAACTCTTTTATTTTTAAAAAAAGGCAAGTTTCTAAAATCACATGAATATTACAGAAGCAAAATATATTTTGTATTCTAAATTAAAATCTCAGAATATGAGCAGACAGCGTGGTATAGAGACTGATTTCCTAAATTTTGCCATTCATGAAATTTTTTCCATAACTAATTTAATTTTAATAATCGACTGCTGTTGAGTCATTTGTTAGTCAGTGTTTAATACATATCTTATACATGCAAAATCAATTCAAGTAGCACCAGCCTGTGCACACTCCACACCGTTTGAGAAAGACTGCGCTGATGAAAAGCATAGTACTACTGGGAGCTGGGAGTCCTCACGGTTGTTTCTAGCTTTGTGAATTACCACCCATGTGACCTGAGGCAAGTCATGTGGCTTTTTGCTTAGCTTCATTTTTCTCTTCTGTAATATGAAAGAGTTACACTGGATAGCATAAGATTGCTTTTTCTAGAAAAATAAAGTTCTCTTAGACCTGTGGTTGTGCTTTCAGATAAAGTATTTGTAAGTTTATAATTTATTTTGTATTCATATTAAATGGTTATTTAAAGAGAGAAGTAGCTCTCTGCCATACAGAATTCTTATTATTCCTCTGGAGTGTTTCTCCAGGGCATATATTACTTTTGTATTTTAATTTCTTTTTAAAAATGAAGTTTTTTTAATAGACATTTTGATTTTGAATAGTTTTAAATACAGAAAAGTTGATTAGATAATACAGGAAGATTTTATTCAATATACCTCACACTCAAGTTTCCTCTGTTAGTATGTCACATTAATACGGTACACTTATTACAGCTAATGAAACAGTATTGATATTTTATGGTTAACTAACATTCACCCTTAATCAGATGGAGATACAATCTTTCAGTGGGAAATTTGTTGTTTATGTTCACTGAGCAGTCCCATAAGATGTGTAAGGCTGGGCATAGTTGTGCAGTGCTTAAATTCTTATAGTGAAATGGTAGCAGATTTGCATTTGCATGTGGAAAATGACATAAGAATCCTGTTTTTGTTCTTTCAGAAAAAGAATCAGCATATTCCTTACAGAAATAGTAAGCTCACTCGCTTGTTAAAGGATTCTCTCGGAGGAAACTGTCAAACTATAATGATTGCTGCTGTTAGTCCTTCCTCTGTGTTCTACGATGACACATATAACACTCTTAAGTATGCTAACCGCGCAAAGGACATTAAATCTTCTGTAAGTGTGTTTACTCTGCCTTTGTGGTAAGAGTACTTGGTGCATTTTTTTTCTTTTTTATACCTCTAGTGAAATATGAAGTAGAGATATATTTCTACTAATGAGTTAAGAAATCAAGGCTAGAAATGTCTTTACTAACCCAGTTAATTGAGCATTAACTAGGACAGTTAAAACATTAAACATCTTAATTGTATATATAAGAAATACGATTATTTAATCTTTGGAGAATTAGGATGTTTTAGTGCCTTTCTCTCTAACCTTTTTTACATCATGACACGTGATATTTTGATGGCGTTTTGGTGTAACTGGTCAAGGCCTCTGACACATTTATTGCAGCCAAAGCTGATGCTCTGCTGTAGCCCAGCACCAGTAGTTCTCCACCTGAAAACCACGGCCATGTTTGCTAATCCCTTCAAGCCTTAGTTATTTACTTCATCTATAAAGTAGATAAAATATCTGTCTCAGTTTATAAAGTAAATAGTTTTTTAAAAATAATTTATTTTCACATTCATGATATTGATGTAGGCAATCTGTATTGCTACAGCAATGTAATAATGAGTGGTTAGGTTGGTATTTTTGCCAATAATTTGGAGTAACTTTTTTTTAATGTAAGTCAAACATGATGATGGATGTGTAAAATCACAAAACTTCAGAGTTATAACAGACCTAGAGTTCAATTGGTAAATAATGGCCTCTCTTCCCACTTACCCCTCTGCTACTCCCATTTATTGAAGATAAGTGGGTTATTGTCTTCCTTAGAGAATTATTCATATATTGTTTATATAATAAATTGGGAAAGGTTATGCTTTATTGAGTATACAGAGGTTTTTCACACATATTTTTCATGCACTGCTTACACCAAACCACTGAGGAAGACATTTTTAGCTCTTCTTTACAGTTGAGGAATTACATGTTCAAAGTTGTAAGTATTAAAGTCTAAGTTAAGTGAGAAGTGGGCAAGGCCTTGAAATCAAGTATTTGGATTTAATGTTCTTTCCACTATTCCATAGCTGCCAGAGGGCTCATACTTTCATAAAAAGGATAAAATATATTGAGAACTTGTTAAAAGCTACTTGAACATACAAACTGGTAAAACTTTAAATTATCTCTGTATCTTAAAAGTTAAAGGACAAAGGAAAAAATGAGCAATTTTTATTATATGAATGCCTGCTTTGTAAGTTCTTTAAAGTACTTTTTCTCCGATAGTAAAGAAGGCAGTTTCTTTTATGAATGTTATTAACATGCTCAGTATACCCTTACCCACTTGTCATAGATTTTAAGCATGAGCATAGTTGATTATATTGTCATGACTGTAATTGTCACAAATTTTGAATTAATGAAGCTGAATTAATGAGGATGTAATGCTATTTTGTTTACATATATAACTGATTGTTACCTCCGTATATGCACAATCATAATTTCTTTTTCTTAACAGTTGAAGAGCAATGTTCTTAACCTTGACAATCATATAACTCAGTATGTAAAAATCTGTAATGAACAGAAGAAAGAGGTACGTCTTTTCTTTACGTTGTTGCTAATCTCTCTCAGTTCCTCATTTATGGGATTCTGTAATCTTTATTGTCTAAAACTCTATTGTCTTATAATTGAAATTTTGTTCAGTTATTTTTCACAGTAAAATTTTTCTGTGGCTATGTATAATGGAAACAGATAATTTGAATTTTTAACTACTGTTTCTCTCTACTAGATTTTAATGTTAAAAGAAAAACTAAAGGCCTATGAAGAACAGAAAGCCTTTACTGATGAAAGTAGCAAATTAATGATTTCAAACCCTCAGAAAAAAGAAATTGAAAGGTAAAATTGACATTAAAATCTTGTTTTAGGATTTTGTAAACTTTAGTCAGATGATTAAGTCAGAAATTTATTGTTATCATCATTTGTTGTATGTCTTTATGTATTCTCAACTGTTCAGGAAGTCACAGATTAGTCTTATATAGTACTCTTTGGAGATCAGGTAATTTTAATTGTGATTATGCAGATAGTGAGAAGCAGGTCTTAAGTGTGGGATGGAAAAAGTAAAGCTAATTATGTCACTTATGAAATTGGTTTTTAATAGTTTCCATGATTTTCTTCTGTGGTGTTTTAGTCCCTTCTGGCTGCTACAACAAAGTACCACAGACTGGATCGCTTATAAACAAACAAAACTATTTCTTACAGTTCTGGGAGCTGGAAGTCCTAGATTAGTGTGCCAGTGTGGTTGGGTAAGGGCTGCCTTCCATGTTGTAGACTTCTTCAATCCTCACATAAGCAAAAGAGAAGGAGGTCTCTCTGGAGGCTCTTTTATAAGGGCACTAATCCTATCAATGAGGTCTCCACCCTCATGACCTAACCACCTTCCAAAGGCTCCACTTGCAGTACGATCACCTTAGGTGTTAGGTTTCATTCAACATGTAAATTTCAGGGGACACAAATGTGTTCAAGCAATGGCATCTGGCATTATCATTATTTACATGGTGCATATAAATTGTGTCTACTCTTTCCTAACTTGATATAACTCTATTAATCCACTTAATTGAGTTTACACAATTAATTATTTAAAGGGACATCTCTCAATGATATAAGTTGACACAGAAAAATGATCTGTTTCATCTAAGTTTCTTAGCAGATAAATTTAAAAAACGAAAGCTGTAATACAGTACTCACAAGCACCAAGATAATTTCCAAATTGTCCTGATGGGCAATAGTTGAAGAGCTTTGAATCTTGAGTAGTTCTAAGAAGACAGAAAGGAATTCTTGAGGCAAACAAGTTTGAAAATTGTTCCTTACTTAAGGAAATTTAAGAAGTTTCCAAAGTACATGAACATATTGAAAGCTCCAAGAGGCCCATAGGAAAAGGAACCTGTTCACCTTTGATTGAAAGTTGAGTAAACCTTCTCCAAAGCTAATTTTCTATTATCAATAATATGAGAAACTAACCACATCTTAAAGCACTGATTACTCACACTTAGAACTCTTGAGTTTGCAGATGTCTTAGTGTACATAAGGAAGACTAGTTGACAGTGATTTTCAGCATAGTTTCAAGTGTGTATTGAAGTTTACATAAAATAATTTTTTCTTCAAAATACCCTAGATATTAAGATAACTTCTAGGAAAATAACACTTTATTTTTATAACTGTCTTTGTAGTTTTTGATGATATTTAAGCCCACATTAATTTCATCTGATGACTACAACTCCTCTGAAATTTGAAATGGCGTATTGTTTTCTAACTCATAGATTAGAACAAGGATTATATGTCATCCTTTCAAATCTTAATCCAGTGCTACCATACTGTGCTATTTTACAGATACAATAAGAAACAATTAAACAATTATTTCTCTCTATCAGTGACAATGAGTCCATTTTTCATACAGCATAAAGTTGACCTATGTATTATTAATAGCTCTGCTTATGCCAGAGATTTCCTTAATAGTGTTTAAATTATTTTCTGTTAATCCCACTAACAACCCATTGTCAAGCTAAAGTTATATTTAATAGTCTTAAAATACTTTTTGTTATATTCTACCAACTTTACACTGTCTTTTGAAAAATAACTTAAGTAAAATTGACTCCTCATTATTCATTTAATCTTGAAGCTTCTAATGCTGCTATATCATTAGTTGTGTGTTTTTTAGTCAAATATGGGATTGGTCCTCATGTAACCAGATAGCTCTTTGTTGTTGCAAGTTTCTTGAAAATTAAAGCAGCCACCCACTGCTCAAATTTGGAATCATTGCTTGCAAGAAATTGCTCAGCTCTACTTAACCAGATCTAATTATCAGTTGAAATTGTACAAATTGGTAGACTTTTCTGGAGTTGATATGGCTTTGAATCATTGACATTTGCTTTCTGGTTGTTGATTCAAGAAGGAGATGCCCTGAGTTACGAACACTTATTTGGGTATTTTTGACACTTCAACGTGACTTGCTACTGCTGCTAAGTAACTTCAGTCATGTCCAACTCTGTGTGACCCCATGGATAGCAGCCCACCAGGCTCCCCCGTCCCTGGGATTCTCCAGGCAAGAACACTGGAGTGGGTTGCCATTTCCTTCTCTAGTTCATGAAAGTGAAAAGTGAAAGTGAAGTGGCTCAGTCCTGTCCAACCCTCAGCGACCCCATGGACTGCAGCCTTCCAGGCTCCTCCATCCATGGGATTTTCCAGGCAGGAGTATTGGAGTGGGGTGCCGTTGCCTTCTCTGTCAATGTGACTTAACCAACTATAAAAACTTTGAGTTGTAATTCACTCAACAGGTGAAATAATTTGCATGTATTTATAAAGAAGGTAATAATACAGTTATATACCCCAAAGCCTTTTTCATTCTCTCACCAAAGCATCAGTCTTCTGAAATAAATATATGTAATAGTTCTGAACCATATCAATCATACTTCACATAAAATTTCTTTAATGCCATGAATTTTTATTGTCTTTAAGAAATATAATTTTTATGAAGTTTAAACAGGTAAAGGGAAGACTATGTCCTATTTGCTCTCTGTTAAAGCTATTAGAAAGATAATACTCAAAAAAAATCTTAAAGCATAATTGTTAAGCTCCAATCCTTTGACACCTGATGCAAAGAGCCAACTCATTGGAAAAGACCCTGATGCTGGGAAAGATTGAAAGCATAAAGAGAAGAGGGTGGCAGAGAATGAGATGGTTAGTATTCAATAGACATGAATTGAGCAAACTTTCAGAGATAGTGAAGGACAGGGAAACCTGGCGTGCTCCCAGTACACATGGTCACAAAAAGTCAGAAACAACTGAGCAACTGAACAATGAGAAAATACTCAAAAAAATCATGAAAAAGTATAATTGTTCATGTCCAGAGTAACTATATAACTTCACTTATGACTATGCCAAGAAATGTCTAGAGTTCATCATATGTCACATGAAATTATTGGCAAAGATTTTGTTTTCTAGCTACACAAATGTTTTAAATGACTAGAAAATAGTTATTAGTCAATCTCATAAGACTGTCTTTATAAAAAAATGATTTAAGAGCTTTCTTTGATACTAATTCCCTTCCTTCCTTCCTAATCACTAAACACCACCAACTAAAATAAGAATGGACCATAAAATTTCAAAACTAACAAATATTTAACTATGTCCTTGGGTAAAGTATTAACAGAAAATATAAGAAATTATCTTCGGGTATAACCTAAAGATAACTTATCAAATCATTTACTGGCATTAGAGTTGTTGTAATGTAATACAATGAAATTGCAATGTCCGTACATACTTCTTATGAAATATTTATCAGTTTGACAAAACTTCAGTGAAGTCGATGTATTGTGGTTTATATTCATTCCCAGAAGAGTTAAGAACTCTTTACTACTGACGTAAACTGTCAGGGTTTTTACCACAAATCCTTACAAATATACCTAACATTCTTGCCAAGGAACATTTATTTTTAAATGCATATACTGTGTTACCATTTTATTTTAAAAGGTTCACAGTTAATTTTTCTTTGAGAGTTTTGCCTGTATGTGATTGTCTCTACTGTTACTGTAGCTCAGACAGGATCTGTCACCAATATTCTGCTGACCCTGGAGGATGCAGGATTGGAGGCTCCTTTTGTTGTTTAATCACTAGGTTGTGTCGGATTCTTCTGTGACCCCAAGGACTGTAGCCCGCCAGGCTCCTTTGTCCATGGGATTTCACAGGCAAGAATCCTGGAGTGGGTTGCTATTTCCTTCTCCAAGGAATCTTTCCAACCCAGGGATCAAACCCATATCTTCTGCATGGCAGGCAAATTCTTTACTGCTGAACTACCAGGGAAGCCCATACACTCCATTTAGGGCTTTCACAGAAGTGATTCCACTTGAGGTAGTTATGCATTTGGAGGATATGTGAGTCATACTCCCCAACTTTGCATTTTGAAGGAAACACAGTGGAGTGGCTTTTGTAGATTTACCACATTGTGAACTTGGATATTTTGGATCTTGGCATTGTCAGCTGACTCTTGGCCAGGCTGCAGGGGGTACCTGACCGTATGGTGTGTTTTCACTGTTACAAGTTCTGAAGCTAAAAGTCAGCTATCTCACTTTCCCTAGGGGGCCATAGAGGCACCATATGATTATGCCACACACTGCTTACTTCTTTACAGCGAGCCAACACCAAAACAACACACAATACTGTGTTTCTGGGGCCTTGTGATTGAGATAGTACAAGTCCACATTATCATCCTTTTCTTACAAACAAAGTATTTAATTTTTGGTAAGTTACTAGATTACGCAGACAAAAATACAGTGTATGACTGATGCCATAGACCTTAATATACTGCTATCTTTTAATAATATGATCTTTCTTGGAGAGGAGAGAAAGAGAAAGCAACCCAATGTTACGAAAATAATGTTCATAACCCTTTACCAGCTATCTCACTTTCCCTAGGGGGCCATAGAAGCACCATATGCCCTTGTTCATGCAATTCTCTAAGTAAACAGCATTGCCTAGCACAAAATACTGAGATTCTATGTTTTATTTTTGTTAGATTTCAAGAAATTCTGAACTGCTTGTTCCAGAATCGAGAAGAAATCAGGCAAGAATATCTGAAGTTAGAAATGTTGCTTAAAGAAAATGAACTTAAATCATTCTATCAACAACAGTGTCATAAACAAATAGAAATGATGTGTTCTGAAGACAAAGTAGAAAAGGTATTTAACATCTTTATCATTAATTCCTAGAGATGGGAAAAACATGGAGACTTATAATTCTAGAAATTTGATAGTGTTGCGTAATCGCTCATCTATAAATACCTGGAAATGCTAGAGGAAATAGTGAGAACATTCTTTGAAATGGATAGTTAAGTGTACAAGAAAAATAAATAAATTCCTAAGTGTCAGAAACAAAAAGGAAATAGATGTAAAATCTCAGTTAAATCTGTTGCTTCTGTGAGGGTTGACAGAATGCTTAACAGGAAGTTAACACACTGAGGGAGAGTTGGGTACCAAAGTGGAGCAGAGAGAACAATTGACCCCATATGCAGGCAGTAGTTTACAGCTTAAATCAATAGGAGATTCCACCCAACCCACCCCAGAAGGATGTTTTGTCACTAACATTGTTACAATTTCCATTGCATCAGTGCTGAAAAAAAAAGAAACTTTTATTCTGTTTTATTATTTAATGTAGAAAAAGCGCACTGCTGTGCCCCTCATACACACAGACACACAGACCACTTACACTACACTTAGATAAGGGGCCCAAGGGAGACGGGGATTTAGAAATGAATCGTTTACTTTCGCTCTTAGTATTGGAAGTACACCAGAAGAAAACATTACCAACTAGCACAGGAAAATAAGAAACCAAGCCTAGGGTAAGAAAAGAAAGTCTGTTTTGATGACCATCATTATTGATACACTTTTCACAGGATTTTGAGGTTTGAATTTTTACAGTCCGTGTGTTTTGTTTAGCAAATCCCTAAAGTGAGAAATTAGCATAGGAAATGGTATCAGAGCAGTAATAATCTATAGGGAACTAAGTGGAAGCCATATAAAATCAGCCTAGTGAAACAAGCCTAGGTTTGGATTTTCAATTCAAACCACAAATGAGAGCTCACTGTCCAAAATTACAAAACATGTGAAACAGCCCTCCACAAGCAAGTCAGCAGACTTAGTAAATATGATAGAACCCCCTCCCCTGCAAAACATCGGATACAACAAACTGATAAAACCTGTAAAAACAGTCATCAAAGAAGGAATCAAAGATGAAAAGAATATATATATATATATATGAGAAGAAAACAAATGAAACTTCTAGAAATTAAAGATTTATTTACTAGAATTTAAAATTTCAACGTATAGGTATAGTACTAGGCAATATTTTAAATACTTGACATCCATTAACACATTTAATTCTCCAAAAATCCTGTGGGCTGTATAATATTATTATCCTTGTAATTAAAATGAGGAAACCAAGGCCCAGAGAAGTCATTCTGTCAAAGATCACCCAGCTCATAGAGTCCTAGCTACTATTTGAACTCAAGCAAGCTGATGCTGGAGCCTGGAGTCTTGTCCCTGGAGAGAAGAGCCTGGTGGGCTACAGTCCATGGGGTTGCAAAGAGCTGGACACAACTGAGTGACTAAGCACAGCACACAAAGAGAGAATTAAAGAACTGGGAGATCCAAGGAAATCACACCAAATACAAGATAAAAAGATGCCAGGTGTGAACAGGATGTTGTTATGTAAAAAAAAAAAACTAGAAAGTCACGCATTCATCTAGTAGATACATTGAAGGAGATGCGTTAATGCAAAAGGGGAAAGGATAATGTGCAAACTCTAAGGCTTAGACTTTTCTAGAACTAATAAGTTGTCAATAAAATGTAAATTCAAGAAACGTGAGTTGTAAGCAGGAAAGGAAAATGTGTGCTTGGAGGTGTGCAACTCCAGAGTACCGAAAATCAGAAAAATAAGCATTTTGAAAATAAGAGATTCTCCCCAGTTTTGGTGTTCATTGATGATAAGGTTAATTGCATTTTTAAGTACCTTTGTAATTTAATGTGTTTATTAATAACACATTAAATCAGTCATTCAAAGTAGTTTATATAATTTAATCACATAGAGATTAAATGCATGAGATGCATTCACATATTACTTATTAAAACCTTTCTGTTGTAGATAACCCCCAGTCCTCTTAGACTTCTACCTTAACTGAGTCTTCATTTCCCACATACCCAGAAGTAACAGTTATTTATAAAATTTTTACATATTTTTTAATATCTGAAAGCCATCAAACTTTGATAGTACTTTAAAAAACTAGCATTTTAGGTTTTTTCAGCCCAAGAAATGGGAAAGATGTGATAGGCTAAGAAGTTAATCATAAAGCATTAATAATGTGTCATGGATATGAGAATATCAGTTACTATTAAACTAATTATCAAAATTAGTAATTTATTTACTGAATATGCATTTATTATGCCTTATTGAAAATATGTTTATTTTAAACCACTTTATTGAGATATATGATTGATGTTTAAAGAAACTCACAAACATAGACAACTTGACAGGTTTGGAGATAAATATACACTAGTGACACCATCTCCACAATCTATGCCATAATCCTGTATTACACCTCCTAAAGTTTCCTCCCACCCACTTTATTAGTAGTAGTATTATATTAACAGAAACACTTAACATAAGATCTATCCTCTTAATGATTCTTAAATATACAACAATACACTATGATTCAGCCTTTAAAAAAGAAGAAAATCATGCCATTTGCAACAACATAGGTGAGCCTGAAAGACACGCTAAGTGAAGTAAGCCAGACAGAGAAGGATGGATGCTACATGATACTATTTATATGAAAAGTCTAAAATCATCAAACTCAGAAGAAGAATCGAATGGTGTTGCGAGGAGTTATAGGGAAGGCAAAATAAGGAAGTACCAGTCAAAGGGTAAAAATGTAAAACAAATGCACCCTAGAGATCTAATACTGTACAGCATAGGGCCTATAGTTAGTAATGTATTGAATACTGAAAATTTCTTTTTAATTTTGTTTTCCAAGTGTATTTAAAATGTTCCTCACATCCTTTTAAGGCAGAAGACTAGAATGTATATCTTTGTTTAAAATTTGTTGCAATGTACTTTAACTTTCTTGAACTACAAGATTGTTGCCAATATTTTTGATAACCTTCATGACTTCCAAATAATAAAATATCTCATAGGATTAATATTGGGTTGGCCAAAAAGTTTATTTGAAGTTTTTTTGAGAAACCCAAACAAACTTTTTGGCCAACCAATATGTCAGTTTGTTATTATGAAATCCCTACATATGTTAGTTAAATGGAATTCTGAGAAACTGCTGTATTACCTATTCTAAAAGTTATATGTTATATCTCAATTATTTGCATTTATTATAATTTCCAGTAATGGTAATATTTTTCAATTTTGTGTAGGTTTCCTTTAAATAAATGCCAATTTTCTGAAAGTACAATTACCTGATTTACGTCTTGAAAAAAGACAAGAAATTCAGTCATGGAAAGCTGATTGAGAGCAGCTTGTTTTGAACACTTTTATATATATCCTAAGCATTGTGCTAAACACAATAGAGATAAACCAAAGTACAGACATTATAGTACTTCAGTTATTTATAAACTAGTTGGAGCAATAAAATGATATAAAAATGACACAGCACTGTATGATTATCATGTAAGGAATAGTACAATAATAAAAATGGCTAATATTGAGCATTAACTGTTTGCCAGACTTTTCAAAGTATTTTGCATGGGCTATTTCATTTAGGATTTATAACAAGCCTATGAGGTATATCCTCTATTATTACCACGGTTTGTGAGCAGCAAAGATACAAAGAAGTCAAGTAAGCTATCTAGAGATATATGCCTAATCAGTATGACTGAACCAATATTAAACTCTGGCTGTCTGGCCTCAGTCTGTACTTGTGAGGATCCTACTATACTATAAGTACTAAGTGTTATAGCTATTCATAGTAAAAAACAGTGACTTCTGGTTGTGGTGAAGAAAGGCTTCGTAGTAGAGAGATGAGATTTATACTGGGCATTTTAATGAAAATACTGAGTGCATGCTAAGTTGCTTCAGTCGTTTCCGACTGTGCAACCCTATGGACTGTAGCCTACCAGGCTCCTCTGTCCATTGGATTCTCCAGGCAAGAATACTAGAGTAGTTTCCACGCTCTTCCAGGGGATCTTCCCGACCCAGGGATTGAACATACATCTCTTACATCTCCTGCATTGGCAGGCAGGTTCTTTACCACTAAGTGCCACCTGGGAAACCCTGTATAAGAACTATTAGTGGGGAAAAAAATAAAAAGGAATACAATATTCAAAACAGAACATCAGTTTGACCAGAGCACAGTGTTGTCCATAATTATACTCAATACTTCCTGCCAATTCCTACCCCTTTGCCATAGCAGATACCATTGAAGTCGTTGTAGCACTCTTCCTCTCTGAATCTGAAATAGCCAGAGTTAACCACTGTGAATAGATTGGAAATGGCACATGATACAAGACATATTTTGCCATATTGGGAATTAATCAATTCTATTTTGAAGGGAGGGCCAAATTCTGGAAGCTTTGGTTGCCAGGAATTTTATAGTCTATTTTTATAGTCAAGAGGCAATCTTTGAAGCAAATAAGTAGTGTATTAGCAGAGCTTAGACTCAGGTTGCCATTTTTTGAACATTAGAATATTAGTACATTTAATAAGTTTGATCTATTTAATACCAAGCTAATTTACATAATAGTTATTTTCTCTGTCTTTCTTACCTGGTTGAATTGTCAGTGTGTGATTGGAAACATTGAGACATAGAGTGAGGAATAGATTTGGCTAATTTCTTTTTTCTGTTTGCATCCTTATTCTGCTTTTTTCAATACATTTGCCTTTTCTCATACCTCACTTTTGGTCATTTCAATTGCTTTTCCAATTTTTATGGCTATTCTCATGAGACTAGGTAAGGAATGGAGATAAAACCTCTTAAGTTTATTGGCTGTAAACTACTGAAAAATGTAGAAAGATATCTAGAGATTTACTTTGTTCCCACAGAATTGTCAAAGTATAGTTTTACTAAACTGCTTGCTAGAGTAAGGGATTTTATATCTGTCTTGGACCCTCTCCAAAGAGGTTTACTCTCATAATTGCTAAAAGAATCTCATTGATTCAGCTATGAATGGTTCTAGAATATGGACTCTGAGAATAGTATTAAAGTGAAGCTCCTGGGTAATTTTATGAATGTATAGAGTTAATATAAAAGTTATATTAATGAAATAATGAGTTCACTGTGTTGGTCAGTTCTTTTGCACAAAGCAGTGGTGTTATAATACCTAAATTTTAAAATTACCTGTTTATTCTCGCTCAAGACCTTTTATGGTATTTTAGAAATTATATTAATAAAACATATAAAGCTTTTTTGAAACTTTAATAGGAAACAATTTACTTTAATGTGAGGATTTAATATACATATTTTAGAACTTATTTCCAAACACTTACTTGATATTTATTTCAAAATAGTAAGGATTACCCTGATGAAAAATGTCCCCATAAAGAACCATCATAGAGGATACATTTCATGAGCATAAGTACAAACTCAAAAACATATTTCTTGAGATTGTCAGTCAAAATTTTTTAGTTAAATATTGACTGCCATCAGACCCATAGATCATTTTCTTCCCTGATTCTAAGACTATCTGCAATATTTGTAAACATTAGAGAAATATAAAGGTAGTTTGATTTAATTGCCTTCCTTCAGACAGGCACAATACATTTATGTTCATTTTTCAGATAAGGTGACTGAAGAGCCGTAGAAATTTGACTTGCCTAAATGTTCGCACCTGCTGCATAGCAGCAAAAGTCAAGAAGCCATGTATCCTACCTTCTGTTGTATCAGCGGCTCTAAACTTTTCAGGTTTCAGGACCCCATTCTACTTTTAAAATAAAATTTTAGAACCTTAAACAGCTTTTGTTTATATGGATTTCATCTACCAATATTCTGTATGAAATTTAAACTGAGATTTTCAAAAGTACATTATGTATTAGTTAAGAACAATTAATTACCCATTGCATGACAACATAAGCAACACTTTAATGAAAGTAGTTGTTTTTCTAAACCAGAAAGAGGCAGTAAGAAGAGTGACATTGTTTCCTATTTTTGCAGATTTTTTCATTGCCTGGTTTTTCCTCAAAATGTCAACCTTTTATGAAAGATAATAAGAAAGTTAGAGAGTGAGGCCTTTAACCCAGTTCAAATGTATTTCCTGCTCCTTTTTTCATTTTTTTTCCCTCCATAGGGTATGTTCATCCCTACTTCCAAAACTGCTGCAAGTGCTTCTTCTAACCTTTAGAGATGTATTGTCTCAGGTCCAGCCATCATATCTGATGATTATTGAGTTTAGTGGCTTTTGGCAATTAGCCCAAAGAAGTCCTACCATTCTGCCACACTGTGCCCATGATAGTGTGCAGGGCCCTTGGAGTAAAAAACTAGAAAGCCAGTTTTGAACCTAATTCATTTGTAGATAAAACACCAAAAGTATTTGGGCTATCCATTATGTGTCCTGAACCAACCATCAGGCGAGATCAGACATTTATTATATTCAGAAACAAGCTCTGTTTTCTGTCATTGACAACAGCCAGTCTAAAGGCCTTATAGACAAAACCTTAGAACAATAGAATACTCTGTTTCTTCACATCTTTCAAACTGAAGGCAAGATAAGAGCAGTACATGCATCTGCTTTGTTTTCAATGAGGAAATCACAGGAGTCAGGCCCCATATGAACTTTTCAAATGCAACATTTAAAAGCATATATTTTAGCAACAGCAAAAAAGTTATAGTCTTCAATTTGGCCATTGTTTTTCTTAAAGTCATAAACTCTCAACATGTAATTTTATAAAAATGACTCACAACTCAATTTCCTATTTTCCTGCAAGCAGCAGTATTGTGAGATTTCAAAGGGGAAATAGCTTTAAGTATAAAAGTATAGCCTAATTTAATAGGCTACACTAGCACACTTAAAAGGAAATATACCACTGTACTAATATCCCATACATCAAATATCACAAAAGATTGACAATTAAATGCTTTATTTTTCAGGCCACTTGCAAAAGAGATCACAGACTTGCAATGTTGAAAACTCGCCGCTGCTATCTAGAGAAGAAAAGGGAGGAAGAATTGAAGCAATTTGATGAGAATACTAATTGGCTCCATCGTGTCCAGACTGAAATGGGACTCTTAGGTCAAAATGGTAGTATTCCAAAGGTACATACATGTTTTATATTCAGATTTATTGTCTTAGAACTGAACTTCTTAAACTCACTGTTGTGTAAATATCTTTCATAAGGCAAATTTTGGTTCATCTCCCTCAGGTTTAACTGACTCATTTTACTGTTTTTAACCAAATATGCCTTCTACCTCCCTATTTACCTACTAAGTTTCTTTTTCTTTACTTTCAGAAGAATAAAGTTACATTTAAATATTTTTTTAAGTGATTGCATCCTTTTATAAGGTCGTTCTTAAGTCAAACTGAAGTAATTCTATTTCAGACTTTCAGACTGTACGTGAATTTTCATGTAGGTGATTTAAATTTAATCAGTTGATATTAGTTTTAATATTAGTTTTAAATGTAGTCACCATTATTTGTATTATAGCCAAATAAAACCAGTTTGAAAGCTGTATGCATTTATGTTTATGTACTGAATTGAAAATAGTCCATCTAGAATGTAAATTAAGTATAATTTGCATTTTACTTATAATCTAGTATATTCATGTAATTGACAGTCTAAAATATAGCCCATCACCAACTAGAAAAGTACTTAAGAACTTGTTTAGTATTAAAAAAGCAAAAAAATCCATTGATGTTTACTAGTTTGCCTTTGTTTTCCCATAATTATCTTAAGCTCCCAATTTTTAAAATGGTACAGTATTCTTTTTAGTAGTACTATTATTGCTTTTTTTTGCCTACTTATTAGCATTTATGAAGTTAATATTGTTCAGGTTATTTTCAGTAAATTTAAATTTTATTTACCATGGTCCAATCTAATTTTTCTAGCAGTCTGTCTTCTATAACTCTCATAAGCAGAACTTTTCACACCTGAATGTGAATCTAGAATTAGTGTTTCAATTCTTGTTTTTTAATGCATTTCATTATAAATAATTTGAAAAAATTAAAACTGTTTCTGTTCCCATCAACCTGTCCCACTCTCAGTCCTTTTTTTTTTTGTGGATATTTTCATAGCTGAAATAGGTATCTACTTTTAAGCCGTTCTTTCTTATATAAGCAAACTGAAACATAACTTTGTGAAAAGATTTATTCACAGTCATACAACTCTAGATAGAGACCCAGTACTGTGACTTTCATATTGCTCCTCTTAACCTCTCAAATTTATCCACTTTTGCATCTCCCATTACCAGTACCCTAGTTCAGACTTCCAGCCCCCATTGTTGGACTGCTATGTGTGGCCTTCTACTTCCATTCATATCCTACTGCAATCATTAACTAAAATGAG
This sequence comes from Ovis aries, assembly GCF_016772045.2. Classification (NCBI taxonomy): domain Eukaryota; kingdom Metazoa; phylum Chordata; class Mammalia; order Artiodactyla; family Bovidae; genus Ovis; species Ovis aries. Next base: position 57,528,166 of record NC_056068.1, on the reverse strand, counting down.
TTTTCTAAAAAGTAACTTTGATTGAATCACTCTTAAGTGCTTTCTCCCATATATAAACTCTCTATTATGATTTCCCAGGCCTAGCATGGCATCTAAAAACCTCTTGTTTCATATATTACCTCTCAGATTCTTGCTTCAGCTATTACTAACTTAACTGTAGCTCTCATGATAGGCTATGCTCTTCCAATCATATTAAATCACTAGTATATCAAGGCATGAAAAAGATTAAAGTTGTAAGCTTGGTTTTTCAAAGATGACAGACTAGCCAAGAATTATTATTGGATAAAATAGTTATAGAATCAAGGCTTGTCTCTTTAAGAGTGATACAGAAAGATAAAACAAGATTATCAGAAGAAATAAGTAAGGGATTTTTTTTTTTTTTTTTTGGGAGAAAAGATGGAATATTTGGCAAATATGTTCGTACTGTTAGGGTTGTTTAATTTTCTAACTGGGAAAGATGAAAGAGATCATATAGTAAACCTCTTAACTTTCAGTCAAGTAAAGTCATCTCCATAAAGACCATATTTGGGACTTCAGGTAGCATTTGTGTCATAGTCGAGCCATCTTTAAAACCACATGACTCATGAACCAGTGCTCTAATTGTATCATCCTGACCTGACTCCCTAAAGAGAGTTTGCTCTAAAATACTTGTTGTTTCTGAAATGTAATCATGAATCATCTAAATAATAACCCCCAACTTTAATATATCTCAGACATATAGAATTATATTGTTTCCTTGTCAGAGCACCCACCACTGGTTTAGGAAGTATTACCTAAAAAGGAAAAAGCAAAAAGCCTTAAGCTTCTAGAGAGTCAGTGGCCAATTGCAGTTTGGTAAAGGAGTATTGAACGCCTAAAGTGGCTTATGAGAGTTATCTGTAGGAAGTTTCTTGGGCACAGCTTCCGTATTTTTGTCTCAGCCTCTTACAGTGTCCAAAATATTTCACTCCCTTTTATTGACTAAAATTTTCCCAATTTAAATTCTGAAAATGCTTTTGGATTATTACCATTCATAATTTAGTATAACCACTTACCTGACGTTTTCCATACTTAAGGCTTAGTAGAATTGAGGAAAGAGAAATAATTTTAGGTGGCAAATTAGAAAACATTTGGGCATGTGCACAAGAGGCTTAGGAAATGGGAGACTGCAAAAACTTTTCTACACTTTTGCACTAGGATGAAGCTTATACCAAGATTGGGTGAAGGTGAGAATTTTTTCATTTGCTGCACCAGGCGTCATCTTAGTTCCCTGACCCATGTCGCCTGCTTTGAGAGTGTAGAGCTGTAACCACTGGACTGCTGGGGAATTCCCCAAGAAAGTTTTATTGTATACAACTCCAGACACTGCAGTTGTTAGACACAGTTGGACAGTTTGACACAGTTGACAACTCTAAACACTGAACTAGTTTGAGACAACACCTCTCATGGTGGTCTAGAATGGAGAATCTATAAGCAAATAAATAAATGGAATTGTTACTAATCAATGCTATGACAGAGAGTATTGGAGGTGAAGAGTGTCCATCTTTAAATGTAATGCTTAGAGAAAGCCTCCCTGAAAAAGTGACATTTAAGCAAAAATGGACCAAATTAATGTATTTTCACAGTATTATATACAAGTTGGATAGACCAAGAAACTATTATTATAATAAAATTTGTTCTGAGACATTCAGTTTCCAAGGAAACTTGAAACTTATCTCACTTGTAAGTTATAGATTACCTGTACCAGAATACTTGTTTTTCAAATTGTTTCTATACATACTATTTCATATTTTTAAGAATTAAAACTCTTAACACCAATATAAAATAAGTTTTATTAATATTGATTTAACTTCAATATTCTTAAAAGAATCTGAGATATAGTTTGTATTGTTTTCCTCAGGAGCTCAGTAAAGAACTTCATTGCCACCATCTGCACCTCCAGAACAAAGATTTGAAAGCACAAATTAAACATATGATGGATCTAGCTTCTCTTCAAGAACAGCAACACAGACAGACAGAAGCGTAAGTACATGTTCTAAAAATTTTAACACTGTAGACCTAAGGAACCTGAAGCATAGAAGTTTAGGTTTCCATTTCCAAAAAATTCAGTTTTATCCAATACAAAATACATTACTATTTAAATGTCTGCCAGCATTAGAAATCATGCTGAGTTAGGAAACACAGAGTGAGTGTAAAGGATGTGGTTCTTCTCCTCGGATTTCTTTATAGTGCTTTATAGTTTTGAAAACACTTTTTTAATGTATTGTTTTTATGCAATATATGTCATGTAATACAAAATTATAAAGATCCCTCTACAGTGAAAAGGAGCCCGTCTTCTACCTGTCCTCTAGCCATCTTTTCCCCCTCTTAGAAACTACTACTATTAATACCAACTGAATTTTTAAGTAGACAGTTTTTAAGCATTCATAATTCCAGAAAGAATTTTTGCTATAATTAAAATGAAATCATTTAAATATATATATTTTTTAACATCATGTCCCAATTTTTAAGTGATTCTATACTATCTCATTCATGCTCTAACTCAGTAGTAGTTCCTTTTAATTATTGAAACACAATAATAAAAAAGTATGCCTTGATCTTTATTTTTATTACATTGGACATGTCAATCAACTTCCTTAGGCGTCACTTTCATGCTCTGTCAAAATAACAAATTTATTTCTCTAAAGGCTTTCTGCCAGTCTAAAATTCTACTATAGTTCTTCTAGTGTTCTCAAATAACAATAATTAATTTTCCATACTTTTGATTTAAGGGAAATTATATTAGCATAATTACTTTTAAAAAGAAGAAGAAAAAGGAAGGGAAAAACTTCAAGGAAATATTATCCTATGGATAGAAGCTCACCCTGCTCTCCCATACTTCCTATATTTATACACAGAGCAAACATTGAACATTCATTTACTTGTACTCACACCCCCTGCAAGAGTTAAAAGTTATCAAAGAAACATTAATTTATTTCAACCATATTTATTTGGTTTATCATTAAAATAGATTAATATATTTACTATAAATTTTTGCCTCAAAACAGGCAAAAATTCTCTTATCTATTTAGAAAACTGATGAACTAAAACAGAGACAATACAATATAGTAGAAAGAGTATGAGTTTTGAAGTTGGTCTTGAGTTCTAGTTTATGTAAGCAGTATAACCTTGCATAAATTATCCTGCCTCACTAACCTTTAGTTTTCTTATCTGTTCAATTGTAACAGTTTCCTTATAACAAGTTTGTAAGGATTAAATAACAAAAAGCAACAGATGTGATGAACTGTCTTAGCCTGAGCTTATAGAGTGAAGACCAAAAAATAAAAAAGATTTTGTGCATATTCAAAGTGCTGAAAGAAAAAATTTTCAGCTATGAAGACTACCTAGCAAAGTTATCAATAAGAATTGAAGAAGAAATAAGAGTTTTCCAGATAACCAAGAGTTAAAGGAGGTCATCACCACTAAACTGGCCTTTTAAGAAATGTTAAAGAAACTCCTTTAAGTTGAAAAGAAGGGCCACTAATTAGTAACAAAAATGTGAAAGTATAAATCTCACTTGTAAAAGTGAACATATAGTTAAAGTAGTGTTTTAATCACTTAGAATGCTAGTATGAAGGTTAAAATAAAAAAGTAGTGAAAATAACTGTAACTGTAAGTAATAATAATTACTTAAGGAATATACAAGATAAAAAGATATAAAAGATGGGGTGTTTTCACAGAACTAGAATGAATAATTCTAAAATTTGTGTGGAACCATGAAAGACTCCGAATAACCAGAGCATTCCTGAGAAGGACAAAGTTTGAGAGCTCACACTTTCAGATTTAAAACTACATTACAGAGCAGTCGTGATCAAAACAGTATGTACTGGTGTGAAAACAGACACATAGATCAATGGAACAGAACAGAGAGGCCAGAAATAAACCCATGCATATATGGTCAGTTAATTTACAACCAAGTAGCCAAGAATATCCAATTAGTGGTTTAGTCGCTAAGTCATGTCCTGTTCTTGCAACCCTGTGGACTGTAGCCTGCCAGGCTCTTCTGTCCGTGGGACAGAATTCTTCTCCAGGCAAAAATACTGGAGTAGGTTGCCATTTCCTTTTCCAGGAAATCTTCCTGACCTCGGGATCACACTCAGGTCTCTCATATTGCAGGCAGATTCTTCACTATTGAGCCATCAGCGAAGCCCCAAATGAATACATAAATACATACAAATAAACATACGCCATACATACATGCATAAATGGCATATGTCCTGGGTCTCTAAGACCACCTCCATGTTTGATGATTTACTAGAATGGCTCATAGAATCCATCATATGGCTGACCCCATGGTGGTGGTTTAGTTGCTCATTTGTGTCTGATTGTTTCCAACTCCATGGACTGTATAGCCCCCAGGCTCCTCTGTTGTGATTTATTAGAGTAAAAGCAGGCAAGACGCAATCAACAAAAGGAAAAAGTGAATGGGGCAAAGTTCAAAGGAAATCACTTAGTTACAGGCATTTGTGTCTTCATCCTGTGGACCATACAGGATATGCTTAAGTTCCAGCAAAAGTTGTGATGACCACGTGAAATGGTGCTTACTTTGGAATGTCATTAGGCCGACACTTCGTGCCCTGGGTTTTCACTGGGAGCAGATTGCATAGGTACTGTCTGCCAAGCATGATGGCTCAAAATTCTAACCTTTCTAAAAGGAAAGCAGTTGTTCAGCATAAACCACATTGTTTGTACAAAGAGTTAAACACAGTGAGCCACTCTAATAGTTCTGGGAGTTATCTGAACTTCTCAAAATTTGTGTTTCAAGATACGACCCAAGGGCCAACCTTGTTGACAAGCCTTTCAAAGGATGTCAACTTCAGACCTGCTGTGTTAACTCTTCTATGCTTAGCATCTGATTAGTATAGGTGCTCAACAAGTAATTGTTTTTATTAACTTTCTGATTGAGAAGTTTTTCTTACAGTTGTTAGCTACTAGGCTTAAATGGAGTACTCCCCACAATCACCAAAAAGAAATATATCCCAAACTATTTATTTGTACAGCTATCTAAATATTTAAGATTCCTAGATAATAAAGCAATTATTTCCCAGTGTGTTAAAATTAAAATGCCTGTTCTTTTCCCACTGTCCTATCCATACATCAAATGGTTCTGTTCTTCTGGACATCCTTAGTAATATGGAACACCAGGACTAAGTTATTTTAAGTTACTCATGTTGTTTGACATCTTGTTGGTATAAAAGTTAGGAACCATTTATAACTTTTTAGTTGCTGGCATTTCTTCAGTGAATATTCTTCATGGAGGTCTAATACATAAAAAGAAATGTTTAGTACTCCTCTGATTGACAGCAATAGGATAGATTTTGAATCAGAGCTAAGCATCCAGCACCCTGTCTTTTTTTCATATCCACCATGTGCTGTGCTGTGCTGTGCTTAGTCACTCAATCGTGTCCAACTCTACGATCCATGGACTATAGCCCGCCAGGCTCCACTGTCGATGGGATTATCCAGGCAAGAATATTGGAATGGGTTGCCATGCCATCCTCTAGGAGATCTTCCAATCCCAGGGATCAAACCCCGCTCTCCTGCATTGTGGCAGATTTTTTACCATCTGAGCCACCAAGAATACTGGAATGAGTAGCTATCCCTTCCCCAGGGGATCTTCCTGACCCAGGAATTGAGCATGGGTCTCCTGCATTGCAGGCGGATTCTTTACCAGCTGAGCTACCAGAGAAGCCCTATACCCACCATACTTTTCTGCAGTTTTCTCCTTTGAATGCCTTTGCAAATTATTGCTTTAGCTCATAAAGAGCTAACTTCAAGGAGAGGTGAGTTTTGTTCATTTGTTATTTTGTTCTAATCTTATATACCTAAGATGAGCTTCATCATTTGACAGAGTGTATTAATATTTCATTTCAATCTCATAATATTTAGTAACAATAGCAACACTTGTTTTTTACTACACTGTCTTCATTGCTTCATGCAGGCTTTCTCTAGTTGGGAGGAGCAGGAGCTTCTCATTGTAGTGGCTTCTCTTGTTGTAGAGCCTGGGCTCTAGGCACAGGGACTCAGTAGTTGCAGCTCTTGGACTCTAGAGCGTAGGCTCAGTAGTTGTGGCACATAGGTTTAGTTGCCCCTTGGCATGTGGAATCTTCCCAGACCAGAGATCAAACCTGTGCCCACAGCATTATGAGGTAGATTCTTAACCAGGGACCACCAGGGAAGTCCACAACACAGTTTTCGATTGTTAAATCACATTATGCTTTGTAAAAGTCTTTTATATGAAATTTAGTTCTGAAAACAGTCCCCTGTTGAAGGTAGTGGCTATCCAATTGTAGCCCATATTATAGAGGAAAAACCTCAGTTAGTACTTTATCCAAGGTCAAATAGAAGCAAGTGAATACTAGCTGACACTGCAGCCTGGTTCTTGTAATTCCCATACAAGGTACTTTCCAGTCTATATTTAATGTATTAAAGATATTTGATTAGAGGTATTTGATTGAAATTTCTAAAGAAAGATATGTACAGGGAACCATTTTAATCATCTGCTAATACTTTGAATCACAATCTGGAATCCAGATTGCTGGGAGAAATATCAACCTCAGATATGCAGATGGTGCCACTTTAATGACAGAAAGTGAAGAGGAACTAAAGAGCCTCTTGATGAAGGTGAAAGAGGAGAGTGAAAAAGCCTGGCTTAAAGCTCAACATTCAGAAAACTAAGATCTTGGCATCTGGTCCTATTACTTCATGGCAAATAGATGGGGAAAATGTTGAAAAAGTGTCAGATTTCATTTCCTTGGGCTCCAAAATCAATGTTGACGGTGACTGCAGCCAAAAAATTAAAAGACATCTGCTCCTTGGAAGAACAGCTATGACAAACCTAGACATTGTATTAAAAAGCAGAGACATCACTGTGCCAACAAAGACCTGTATAGTCAAAGCTATGATTTTTCCAGTAGTCATGTATGGATGTGGGGTTACCCTGGTAGCTCAGCTGGTAAAGAATCCACCTGCAATGCAGGAAACCCTGGTTCAATTCCTGGGTCAGGAAGATTCCACTGGAGAAGTGATAGGCTACCCACTCCAGTATTCTTGGGCTTCCCTGGTGGCTCAGACAGTTAAGAATCTGCCTGCAATGTAGGAGACCTGTTTGATTCCTGGGTTGGGAAGATCCCCTGGAGGAGGGCATGGCAACCCATTCCTATATTCTTGCCTGGAAAATGCCCATGGACAGAGGAGCCTGGTGGGCTACAGTCCATGGTGTTGCAAAGAGTCAGACACAACTGAGCGACTAAGAACATATTACACATACATGTATGGATGTAAGAGATGGACCATAAAGAAGGCTGAGCACCGGAAAATTGATGCTTTTGAACTGTGGTGTTGAAGACTCTTGAGAGATCACAACAACACAGAGATCAAACCAGTCAATCCTAAAGGAAATCAACCCCGAATATTCCTTGGAAGGAGTGATGCTAAAGCTAGAGCTCCAATACTTTGGCCACCTGATGCAAAGAGCTGACTCACTGGAAAAGACCCTGCTGTTGGGAAAGACTGAGGCAAGAGGAGAAGCGGGTGACAGAGTATGAGATGGTTGGATGGTATCACTGACTCACTGGACATAAGTTTGCGCATACTCAGGGAGATAGTGAAGGACAGAGAAGCCTGGCATGCTGCAGTTCATGGCAAAGGGTGGCATCTTTGCTCATGCTGCAGCAAAGAGTTGGACACGACTTGGTGACTCAACAACAACAAATACTTTGGATGTTACATAAATCTGTAATACAGTATTTAAAATTTAGTATTTATCTCTCTCTTCTTGTCACCTTCTGTATGTAGAGTATTAAATGCATTACTTCCAGCCCTAAGAAAGCAATACTGTGCTTTAAAAGAATCTGGCCTGTTAAATGCTACTATTGAGGCTGACATCAAAGAAATTGAACATTTGGTCGAGAGGAAAAAAGTGGTGGTTTGGGCTGATCAAACTAGTGAACCTGCAAAGCAAAATAATCTACCAGAAGTTTCTATTCTTATGACCTTCCCACAACTTGGACCAGTTCATTCTTCTCCTTGTTGTAAGTACAGCTTTTATTTCATTAATCTTTTTAATATTAATCAATAGAGCAGTTAATGTTTTAGTATTTTGCTATTTTGTGAGAATTAATTTCAGAATCATTTCAATTAACTGGTATCTTTCAAAGGTGTAAGAGGAAGTATGCTTGATGTTCTAAACAATGCTAGCAGTGAAGTTATTTTACCTGTTTTTAATGAGATAATTTTATTTCCACCCTTCTTTAAAACTTTACCTATATTAAAGACTGAAGATTATGATTAAGAATATTATGTTCTGTAATAAATAACAATCTTTTATGTCCTTAAGATCAACTGACAGTGTTGAATTTACTGTTTTTCTGTTGGCAGCTCACTTAATATCTCTCCTTTCATAAAAATGTGCATGGGGCGTTTTAATTGAAAAACTAACATATAATCTTGGCTTTAAAATATTCAGATAATATAGAAGCAGAATGCCCTCTTCAGCTTTTCCCAGATTTTCTCAATCTTCTATGCTAGGTTAGAGATAAATGCTTATTAACAGTTTGGTTGTCTTTACAGTGTGTGTATGATATTTGTATCAGATTATCTAACTTTTAAGCTTTTTGTTACATTTTCATCATTTTTAGGATACATATATAAAGAATCTAGCATTTTTTTTAATAGCTGTGAGAATTGTTGTGCAATCATTTACTTAACCATTGTTCTATTATTGGTGAACAGTGCATGTCAGAGAACACACCCGAATACAGTAGTCCTCCCTTCTTTACTGTTTCACTTTTCACCATTTCAGTTACCTGCAGTAAACTGAAGTCCAAAAATGTCTAATGGACATTTTCAGAAATAAATACTTCATCAGTTTTAAATTGCACACCATTCTGAGTATCATCATAAAATTTCATGGGGTCATACTCTGTCCTGCCCAAGATAAGAACCATCTCTTTATCCAACATATTCTTTCTGTTTGTCACTTAGTAGTCATCTTGGTTATCAGATCAGCTGTCACAGTATTGCAGTGCTTGTTTTTAAGTAACCTGTATTTTACTCAATAATCCCAAAGTGCAGAAGTGATGCTAGCAATTCAATAATGCTATAGAGAATCCATTAAGAGCTTCCTTTTAGGTGCAATAGTGAAAGTTTTTGGCTTAATTAGGAAAGAAAAATAAATCACATGTGAGGTGCTAAAATTTGGGGGAAGAACAGGTATTCTATCCATGAAATCATGAAGAAGGAAGAAGAAATTCATGTTAGTTTTGCTGTTGGACCTCAGATTGCAAAAATTACTGTCAGAATGCATAAGTGATTAGTTAAGATGGAAAAGGCATTGCTACTGCTACTGCTAAGTCGCTTCAGTCATGTCTGACTCCGTGTGACCCCATAGATGGCAGCCCACCAGGCTCCGCGTCCCTGGGATTCTCCAGGCAAGGACACTGGAGTGGGTTGCCATTTCCTTCTCCAGTGCATGAAAATGAAAAGTGAAAGTGAAGTCGCTCAGTAGTGTCCAACTCTTCATGACCCCATGGACTGCAGCCTACCAGGCTCCTATCCATGGGATTTTCCAGGCAAGAGTACTGGAGTGGGGTGCCATTGCCTTCTGTAGGAAAAGGCATTAACTTTGTACAATAAGGTATTTTGACACAGAGTCCACATTTGCAAACTTTTATTACATTATGTTCTTAGAATTATTGCCTGATTTATAAATTGCACTTTACCTTAGATAGATCATGGTAAGTCGCTTCATGCATGTGTGCGTGCTAAGTCACTTCTGTCGTGTCTGACTCTGTGCGACCCTATGGACTGCAGCCTGCCAGGCTTCTCTGTCCAGGGGATTCTCCAGATAAGAAAAGGCACACACACACACACACAAATAGGAAATATATGATGCAGTGCTGTCTGGTTTCAGGTATCCACTAGGAGTCTAGGAATGTTTCCTCCCATGGGGTAAGGGGAGACTACTGTATTAACATTTCAACATGTGTACTAGTTTCATAAGAATTAGGTTCCTAGATCAGAGGATAAATAACTTTAAAAAACGATCTGTCAGGCTCCAAAAATTTTCTTATATAAACATTTATGAGATTTTGCATTTACAAATCTCTATATCTCATCTTCACCTTAACCCAACGTAAGAACAGCAACACTAAACTAATGCATGCTGCTGCTGCTGCTGCTGCTGCTGCTGCTAAGTCACTTCAGTCATGTCCGACTCTGTGCAACCCCATAGATGGCAGCCCACCAGGCTCCACGTCCCTGGGATTCTCCAGGCAAGAACACTGGAGTGGGTTGCCATTTCCTTCTCCAATGCATGAAAGTGAAAAGTGAAAGTGAAGTCGCTCAGCCGTGCCCAACTCCCAGCGACCCCATGGACTGCAGCCCACCAGGCTCCTCTGTCCATGGGACCTTCCAGGCAAGAGCACTGGAGTGGGTTGCCTCTTTTTAAATTTGAAACTCATTTTTACTGATTTTAATTCTTTGAAGTTTGTGAAGACTTCTTTAAAGCCAGCATAGAGTTGGTATAAATGTTTCAATTATGTTTTTAAAGAATATATTAAGTCAGGTCAAATCGGCTGTGTTCTTCAAATCATGTTCTTACTGACTAATTTTTTAATTCATGTTCTGTCATATACTGAGGTGAGCTATTAACAATCTCATCTATTACTGTTGGATTTTTCCATTTATATCAGTCTTCTATTGCTGCCCTAAGAAATTAACACAAACATACCAATTTAAAATAACACTGGCTTATTATCTCAAAGTTCTTTAGATCAGAAGTCCAGCAGGCTCAGCTAGTTACTCTGCCTCAAGTTTCAGGGGCTAAAATCAAGATGTCCGCCAACTGGGTCTCCTGTTTGGAGATTCTGGGAGAGAATGTGCTTCTGTTGTTAATTGAATTCAGTTCTGTGTGGCTGTAGGGCTGAGGTCTCTGTTTTCTTGTTGATTATTAGCCAGATAGATCAAATTCAGAGCAAGTCCGAACTTGCTCAAGTACCTGGCATTGTACAGACACTCCGTTTTTTTGGAGGTCACCTCTGTTCTCTGACTTCCCTGGTAGCTCAGATGGTAAAGCATCTGCCTACAATGTGGGAGACCCAGGTTCAATCCCTGGGTTGGGAAGATCCTCTAGAGAAGGAAAGGACAACCCACTCCAGTACTCTTGCCTGGAAGATCCCATGGACAGAAGAGTGTTGTAGGCTACAGTCCACGGGGTCGCGAAGAGTCAGACACGACTGAGCAACTTCACTCTGTTCTCTAGCATGTGCGTCCCTTCATCACTTCATCTCCTAGCCACAAAAGGCAAGTCATTCTCATGCTTTGAATCTCTCTTAGCTTTCCTTCTGCCTATCTCCTGCTTACAGTTAGTGAAAGTTTTTGTTTTTAAAAGCTTCTATGATTACATTGAGCCCACCAGGTAATCTAAGATAATCTCCCTATCTTAAATTTCATAACCTCAATTAGATCTTAAAATGTATTTGTCTTACTTAAGTTTCTTGAAGACTGTTTTGCTGGGTATAGAATTCCAGTGTGATACTCTTTTCTTTAGCGCTTGTTAAAGACACTTGATAAAGACATTGTTTCATTATCTTCTGGTTTTCATTTTTGCTTTTGAAGCCAACTTTAATTCTAAATGTTGCTCCCTTGAATATAATCTGACTTCTTTTCTGTCTTCCTAAAATGTTTTTTCTTTGTCTTTGGGTCTTAATAGTTTTGCTATATTGTGCCTAAATGTACTTTTATTTCTACTTCTCTTACTGGGTTCACAGAATTTGTCTATACTGTTTTTTATCAGTTTTTAAAGTTCTTAACCATTGTATCTTCAAATGTTGCTTCTGCCACTTTTGTTCTCTTTTCTGCTTCTGAGGCTTCAGTTATATTGCATGTTACCGTCTTATTCTCTTATCCATGCCTTTGCTTTCTTCTGCTTTTCATTGTTTTTTCTTTTCCTGGAAATTTCTTTTCACGTATTTTATAGTTTAAATTTGTGTCAAATGAGTCTTAAATCCATCAAGTTCTCCATTTCACTTATATTTCAGTTCTAGAATTTCCATTTGATTTTTTTTTAATAGTTTCCATTTCTTTGCAAAAATTTTCACTGAATACAGTAGGTGAAATCTGTCTGAGAATTCCCAAGCCGAGAACCTTCTAGGTCTGTTTCTGTTCTCTTTCTGCTGGATTTCTTTCATGTGCTTTGCCTTGAATGCATGCTAATTTTTGTACATCACACATGTATTTTCAGAATTGTTTATAAAATTATTTAAGGCTTCTGATAATGTCTTCCTCAATGAGGATTTGCATTTGCTTATTCCAGACTCCTTGTGTGGTTAGCAGTCTAAAATTGTTTCAGTACAATTTTAGAGCTGGAGATAATTTGAAACTTCTGAACTTCCACTTCTGCAAGGGCCTGACTACTCCTAGTTTACCCTCTCCAGTTTAGCTGTGTCCCAACTCAACTCAGGGTTTACAGAGAACTCTTTATAGTAGGCCTTAAATTCTTTCTTGCCTTCCTGTTCTACAAAGCTCTCAACAGTGTTGCTAAGCTTTTCTGCCACCTCCTCCAGCATCAGCAAATCACCTCAAGGGAGAAATAGCTATAAATGCAGAGATTACTCTCCTGAGCCTTCAACTTCCTCCTGATACTTGCCTGTAATTCTTCACCATCTTGTTAGCTCTCCTGTGCCTTCTAGCATATGTTTTTTATATTTTGCCCAGATTTTTTTACTTGCATTCCATAGACAGGTTGCTCTGAATTACCTTCGTCTCTGTTATCAGGTTTCCTATACTACATCTTTACATTAAGATGACAGGCAAGTTGCAGATGTATGTATATTCTTTTTCTCTTAATAAAGCATTATCATCATTAGAACTGACCTAGTTGAGATCTTTAGAAAGAAAACTTGAGATTTTTTTCAGATTATCTCATGCCTTTGGGGCCTTGATTCCTAATTTATAATGCATTCAAGATGCTGGAGAGGAAATAGAGTTTTAACACCATGATTAAGAAATACCACCTGCTATATGATGATCATTATCCCTTATTTAAAAATCTGTATTTCACTTACAATGCAGTTGCATAGACTATTCTTGTCAACAGTAAAACAAAACTTTTATTTGACTTAATTCTTTTTCATAGCATTCAAAAGGAAAGATTTGAGGTCATGTTACCTTTATAATTAGGATTTTTTAAATGTATTAGAAAGTAGGTTTTGTTTTTATTATGTTTTGTTCTTTGTTATTTTAATATTCAAGTGATTTTATAGATTAACTATTTGCTTAGTATGTTTTTTTCATTCCATGAATTATGTATGTTATATTCATTATGAAAAGAAAGTCAAAGATAAATAATAGGGAAGGGGTAAGCAAGTCCACTAATAAATATTTATTTTTCTTATCTTAGAATATTGAAGTAGTCCATTTAAAAAAGTATAAATAGTGAAATTTATGCTTCCATTTCTAAAAACATGAAGCAATGGCCAAATAATATAAATTGTTTCTTCTTATAACTTTTTTAAAATTTATTTTTAGTTTGAGGATAATTGCTTTACAATATTGTATTGGCTTCTGCTATACAACAGCATGAATCAGTCATAAGTATACATACGTCCCCTGTTTCTTGAACCACCCCCAACCCCTTCCCACCCCTCTACAGAGCACCAGGTTGAACTCCCTGTGTTATACAGCAGCTTCCCACTAGCTATCTGTTTTACATGCGGTAATGTATGTGTTTAAATACTATTTTCTCATCCCACCCTCTCCTTCTCCTGCTGTATCCCAAATCTGTTCTCTTTATCAGTGTCTTTATTCCTGCCCTTCAAATATGTTTATGGGTACCGTTTTTCTAGATTCCATATATATTTGCTGATATGGAAAATTTGTTTTTGTTTTTCTGACTTATTTCACTCTGTATGATAGGCTGTAGGTTCATCCACCTCACTTGAATTGACTCAAATGTGTTCGTTTTTATGACTGAATAATATTCCATTGTATATATGTACCAAGCTTCTTTATCCATTCATCTATTAATGGACATCTAGGTTGCTTCCATGCCCTAGCTATTGTCAATAGAGCTGCAGTAACTTCGGGGTATACATTTCTTTTTCATTTATAATTTTCTTAAGATATTTGCCCTGTCATGGGATTGCTGGGTCGAATAGTAGTTTTATTCCTAGTTTTTTGAGGAATCTCCATACTGTTCTCCATAGTGGCTATATCAGTCTTCATTCCCACCAACAGTACAAAAGCTTTTGCTTTTCTCCACACCCTCTCCAGCATTTATTGTTTGTAAATTTTGTGATGATGGCCATTCTGACTGATGTCAGGTAATACCTCATTGTAGTTTTTGTTTACATTTCTCTTAATAATGAGCGGTATTGAGCATCTTTTTATTTGCTTGTTGGCCATCTGTATGTCTTTTTTGGAGAAATGTCCGTTTAGGTCTTCTCCCAGTTTGTGATTGAGTTGTTTGTTTTTCTATATAAGGTGCTTATATATTTTGAAGATTAATTTTTTGTCAGTTGTTTCATTTGCAGTTATTTTCTCCCATTCTAAGGATTGTCTTTTCATCTTTCTTTTGCTGTGCAGAAGCTTTTAAATTTAATTGGGTCCCATTTATTAATTGTTGATTTTATTTCCTTTACTTTCAGAGGTGGGTCAATCAAAGAGGATATTGCTGCCATTTATGTCAAAGAGTGTTTTGCCTATGTTTTCTTCTAAAAGTTTTATAGTTTTTGCATTAACATTTAGGTCTTTAATTCATTTTGAGTTTTTTTTTTGTGTATGATATTAGGAAGTGTTATAATTCATTCTTTTATATGGGGCTGTCCAGTTTTCCAAGCACCATTTATTGAAGAGGCTTTGTTTTCTCCATTGTATATTCTTGCCTCCTTTGTCCAAGATAAGGTGCTCATAGGTGTGTGGGTTTATTTTTGGGCTTTCTGTCTTATTCCATTGATCTGTATTTCTGTTTTTGTGCCAATACCATACTGTCTTGATGACTGTAGCTTTGAAGACCAAACCATACTGTCTTAATAACTGTAGTCTGAACTCAGGTTGATTTTTCCATCTCCATTTTTCTTTCTCAAGATTGCTTTAGTTGTTCGGGGTCTTTTTTGTGTTTCCATACAAATTTTGGAATTTTTTGTTCTAGTTCTGTGAATGCCACTGGTAATTTGATAGGGGTCACAATGAATGTAGATTGCTTTGGATACCATAGTCATTTTCACAAGATTTATTCTTCCAATCCAAGAACATGGTATGTCTCTCCGTCTGTTTTATGTCATCTTTAATTTCTTCCATTAGTGTCTTAGGTTTTTTGTATACAGGTCTTTTGTCTCCTAAGGTAGATTTGTTCCTAGATATTCTGTTTGTTGCAATGGTGAATGGAATTATTTCCCTAATTTCTCTAGTTTTTCATTGTTAATATATAGGAATGCCAGGGATTTCTGTATATTTGTATACTACAACTTTTTACTAAAATCATTGATTGGCTCTAGTAGTTTTCTGGAGGCATCGTTAGGGTTTTCTATGTATAGTATGATGTCATCTGCAAACAGAGTTTTACTTCTTTTTTGTTTACTTCCTTTTTGATCTGGATTCTTTTTATTTCTTTTTGCTCTCTGATTACTGTAGCTAGAACTTCCTGAAACTATATTGAATAATAGTGGTAAGAGTGGGCACTCCTGTCTTGTTCCTGATTTGAGAGAAAATGCTTTCAGTTTTTCATCATTGAGAATATTGTTTGCTGTGGGTTTGTCATATCTGGCCCTTATTATGCTGAGGTACATTCCTTCTATGCCCATTTTTCTATAGAGTTTTTACGGTTCTTTCTATGCCCATTTTCTGGAGAATTTTTATTATAAACTGGTATTGAATTTTGTCAAAAGCTTTTTCTACATGTATTGAGTTTCTCATCTTTCAGTTTGTTTATATGGTATATCACATTGATTTGTATATATTGAAGAATATTTGCATCCCTAAGGAAAAACCCTCTTGATCATGGTGTATGATCCCTTTAATGTGTTGTTGGGTTCTGTTCACTAATATTTTGTCCAGGATTTCTGCATTTATGTCCATCATTGATATTGGCCTGTATGTATATGTGTGTGTGTGTGTGATATCTTTTTCTGGTTTTGGTTTCAGGATGATAATGGCCCCATAGAATGAGTTTGGGAGTGTTGCTCTCACTGTAATTTTTTGACATAGTTTGAGAATGATGGTTTTTAGTTCTTTTCTAAATATTTGATAGAATTGTTCTATCCTGGAAAATGTTCCGTGTGCACGTGACAAAAAAGGTGTATTTTGCTGTTTTGGAGTGGAATGTTTTAAAGATATCAGTTAGGTCCATCTGGTATAAAGTGTGATTTAAGCCTGTGTTTCTTTATTAATTTTCCTGTGTGGATGATCTGTTCATTGGTGTAAGTGGGGTGTTACAGTCCCTTACTATTACCATGTTACTGTCAATTTCCCCTTTTATGGTTGTTTGCATTTGCTTTATGTATTGAGATGCACCTATGTTAGGTACATAAATATTTATAATTATTATATCTTCTTCTTGGATTGATCCTTTGATCATTATGTAGTGTCCTTCCTTATTTCTTGTACCAGTTTTTATTTTAAAGTCTATTTTATCTGATATAAGTATTGCTATTCCCACTTTCTTTTGATTCCCGTTTGCATGGAATATATTTTTCTATCCCCTGACTTTTAGTCATATGTGCCCTTAGGTCTGAAGTGAGTCTCTTTTAGGCAGCATATGCCTAAGTCTTGTTTCTGTATCCATTCAACCACTCTTTGTCTTTTGGTTGGGGCATTTAATCCATTTACATTTAAAGTAGTTATAAATATGTATGTTCCTATTACCATTTTCTTAATTGTTTAGGGTTTATTTTTGTGAGTCTTTTTCTTCTCCTGTGTTTCTTCCTAGAGAAGTTCCTTTATCATTTGTTATAAAGCTGACTTGGTGGTATCAGATTCTCTTAGCTTTTGTCTGTAAAGCTTTTGATTTCACCATCAAATATGAATGAAATCCTTGCTGGACAGAGTAATCTTGGTTGTAGTTTTTTCTCTTTCATCACTTTAAATATATCCTGCCGTTCCTAGCATGAGAGTTTCTGCTGAAAAATCAACTATTAGCCTTATGGGCATTCATTAGTATGTTATTTATGCTTTTCCCTTGCTGCTTTTAATACTTTTTATTTGTGTTTAATTTTTGTTAGCTTGATTAATATATATCTTGGTGTATGTCTCTTTGAGTTTATCCTGTAAGAGTCTCTCTGGGCTTCCTGTACTTGGGTGGCTGTTTGGGTGTCCTTTCCCATGTTAGGGAAGTTTTTGACTATAATCTCAAATATTTTCTCATACTCTTTCTTTTTCTTTTCTTTTTCTGGGACTCCTATAATTCAAATGTTAGTGTGTTTAATATTGTCCCAGAGGTTTCTGAGACTGTCCTCAATACTTTTCATTCTTTTATCTTTATTCTGTTCCTCAGCATTTATTTATATCATTCTATCTTCCAGCTCACTTATCTATTCTGCTGCTTCAGTTATTCTCTTGATTCCTTCTATAGTATTATTAATTTCAGTAATTGTGCTGTTTATCACTATTTGTTTATTTTTTGTTTCTTCTAGGTCTTTGTTAAATGTTTCTTGTATTTTCTCCATCCTATTTTCTATATTTTGAAACTTCTTTACTATCATTACTCTAAATTCTTTTTCAAATAGGTTGCCAGTTTCCTCTTCACTTATTTTGGTCTTATAGCTTTTTACATTGCTCCTTCATCTGTAACATATTTTTGTGTTATTTCATTTTTTTTTTTTTAATGGATGAGACTGTGTTCCTGTCTTGCTAGTTGTTTGGCCTGAGGTTTCCAGCAGTGGAGTTTATAGGCAGTTCAGTAGGATCATCTTAATGTTGAGATTTGGACCTCTGGAATATCTCACTCTGGTTAATATTCCTGGGGGCTGATGGTCTCTGCTACTCCTACAGTTCGGACTCAGCATTTCCATGGGCTCAGGCCTGATTTCTGGTCCCAGAGATCAGGCCTGAGGATCTGATCCTCAAGGATCCCCCAAGACATTGGGTGCAGGGCAAAAAAAAAAGAAGAAAGAAAAGGGGAGAAAAACAACAACAACAAAAAAGCAGAACAATAACAAAGAATGAAATAAATATAGAATAGTAGCAGATACATTAAGAAAAATATAACAGTATGTTTGAAATGACCCCTGGAAGGTAAAACCAGACTCCCAATAGGAAAGAGAGAGAAGAAAAAAAAAACAAACAAACAAAAAAAAATATATATATATGTATATAAATATATATACAGATACACATACATATATATGTGTGTATATATATATACAGATACACATATATAAACATAAGAGGGAGCAGATTAATTTTTAATAGCTTTTTAATTTCAGTATTCAAAAAAAAACCCATACCTTGTTATTATTAGTCATTGGTTGATGTATCTTTAAATCCTTTTAAATCTGTGGTTCTCCCTCCCTCTTTGTCTTTGCTAATTACATATTGATTCATTGCCAGTTTAATAGTCATAAATATCATCTTTCCAATTTTCTTTTGTTTACTAGTACACTTGAGTAATTTTTTCATCTATTTAAGGATAGGTTTTCTGTGAATGACTTAGCCATCATTTGATGATTTTTGTTTTTCACAGTCTGTATAGCAAAAAATGTTACTTATTTATAAGAGCTTAAGATACAGATATTCATTCATTCATTCAGTAATATTTATTGAACTTCTCCTGTGTTCTTATTTGATAGTAAGGACACATTAGAGTACAAAGGCAGGTCATATAGAGCCTTGTAGGTCGTTCTACTGACATAGGCTTTTACTCTGAATGAAACAGGGAACCATAACATGATCTAAGCAGAAAAGTAGGATATCTTAGTCATGATTTTAAAAGATCCCTCTGGTTTCTGTGTTGAAAATAGATTGTCATATGGCAAGGGCTGAAACTCTTTAAGACACCACTGCAATAACCCACGTAAAAGATCATGGTAGCTTGACCATGTTGGTAGCAGTGGAGTTGGTCAAAAGTGGTCAGATTCTAATGTATTTTGAAGGTATAGTCAGCAGGACATTGTAACAAATTGTATTTGGGATGTGAAAGAAAGAAAGGTCAAGGATGACTAAGATTTCTGAACTCAGCAACTGAAAGAATTGAGTCACCTTAAAAGAGATGGTGGAGCAGGCCTACAGGGTGGAGGTGTTAGAAGATTAGGAGTTCACTTTGGATCATTTTAAACTTGTCTAAGATACATCCAAGTGGAGACATCATGTAAGTAGTTGGATCCAAGGATCTGGACTTTATGAGAGAAGCCTAAACTCAAAGATAAATTTGAGAATTAGTAACACTTAGGTGATTTTTAAGGCTGTAGGACTAGGTGAGATCATCAAACGTTATTAACTTTTTATTGTAAGATACATGTTGCAAAATTCTTCAAGTTTATCATTTACTGTTAACTTTTTTTGAGGCATCCTTTTTAATACTGAAATTTTAACATTTTGTGTAATAAAATAGCTTCATTTGTTTTGTTTTGTTTTCTCTCCCTGCTTTTGGAATTATTCCTCATAAGGGCTTTTCACCCATAATCTTTTCAAATTTTCACTTCGTTTATTCCAAATTTGTTTTGATGTAAGATAACATGCAAGACTCTAACTTAATTATTTCCCAAGGATTTAGTCATTCTTGTGTAATATATTCACAATCTATCCTTATGGCACCTTTAATTTACATACAGTAAGTAGTCATGGATAATTCTGTTTATTGGATTTGTTTCTTATTTTTTTACCTATTTGTCTATCCTAGAGCTAGTAACTTATTTTAATAACAGTTTGTAATATTTTTTTTTACATATAGCAGTGCTGCTGCCGCTAAGTCGCTTCAGTCGTGTCCGACTCTGTGCGACCCCATAGACAGGCAGCCCATCAGGCTCCCCCGTCCCTGGGATTCTCCAGGCAAGAACACTGGAGTGGGTTGCCATTGCCTTCTCCAATGCATGAAAGTGAAAAGTGAAAGTGAAGTTGCTCAGTCATGTCCGACTCGTAGCGACCCCATGGACTGCAGCCTACCAGGCTCCTCCATCCATGGGATTCTCCAGGCAAGAGTACTGGAGTGGGGTGCCATTGCCTTCTCTGGTAGCAGTGCTAATCCTCCTTTATTATTCTTTGTTTTTAAACTGTTCTTACTTGTCCCTGAAAAATAATATTTTTCTAATTCCAAGGAAGTAAAATTCTTTTAAAAATTGGTAAATCAGTTTTGTCTTCACATTTTCCTGCTGTCAAACCTTCTCTGTCTAGAATAGTCTTTCCATATTCATACCGTCTTGTATGTTCCTCTGCAAAGTTTTAGAATTTTCTTCATATATGTCTTATACATTTGTTATTAAAGACATCCATAGGTTTTATATTTTTGTTATATGGACTGTTTTCCTTATATTCATAAGCCTGTATAGTATTCCTTATTCAAGAAGAAACTAACTTTTTGAATTTTGTTAATTTTAATACTTCACCAAGGCCAGTACTTAATTTTGGGATTGATGTTTACTTGACTTAAATCTTGACTCCAAATTACATGTCTGTTGACTTGGAATGAAGCATACACCTATTTTGGGGTCTGGAAAACAGAAAATGCGCTCACTGAGTGCCACGCAGTGTGGAGATGCTGGCTGCAGAGTTTATTTATGGAACTGATAAAATTTCTGACATTAAATGAAAAGTCAAGATTTCCTCATTATCCATCTGGAAACTCACATTTAGTAATATTTCTGTCTCTAACCTTTCTTTTTCTTAAATTTTGCACCCCGTGTCAGTGGTTTTATCTTAGAGTACACAAAAGATACTAGTAGAACCAGTTTCTTGTACAGATATTCTTGGGTTACATAGGGTTCCTATGTAAGTTTGTTTCCCCTATAATTAGTTGAATACAAAAAAAATTTTATTTTTTAAAAAAGATCTCTATCTATACTAATTCCTCATATAAAAATATGAAATATCAAAACGTTTATAAGCTAAATCTTTCCTATATCTTCACATTTGGCCACAAAATTAAATCAATACCAATAGACAATGGAAGTTATTTTTGAAGCCTAAATATATTTCATTTGGCCCTTAGTCTCCTTGTCCACAAAGTAGTGTTCAGTTACTCATCATAACTGCAAATACTGCTGCAAATTAAAAGATTCTCTGTATTGTCTTTTTCTTTTTCCCATCTTAAAAAAGGATGAATACTAGGAAAATGAGACTGAAAGGAAAACATGGTATCTGCTATTTCCCATGGAGACAAGTTTCAAAAGGTTGTGGTTGATTTATTGCTCATAGTGCTGGATTAATTTAAAGGAGTATGACAGTTCTTAAGATGTATTCTTTCTTTGTGATATTTGTAAATAACAGACATTATCTGTATAGGCATTAATACTACAATAGCCACAATAATGTCTTATGAATTCATTATAAAATGGTTATTAGTTTCGTTAATTCATTAGTACTTTAAGGTTATAGATCTTTTAAATAGTTGTAATTCATTCACTTGTACGTTTGCAACTATGAATTCCATGAGTCACAAGGCTGTTAAAAAGAATCCAGATTTATGATTAGAACAGTAATTGTATCAATCACTTGTAGCCCAGAAATGTTTATTGAAATGCATATATTAATACTTGATTTCACTTTAGAACTTTGTCAACTAATTTTAATTTAGCATCGTTTCCCAAAATACTTGCTCACATACATATTAACATGAGTGCTAGCAAAAGAAAAAATCCTTGCCATCATTTTGTACCAAACCTCAATTAGATCTAATCCCATTCATCAGTGTCTCCCTGTCATGAACCCTACTTTGCAGCCTGTGACTCATGTTAGCTAAACACTGCATTCTGCTTTTTACACTAACGTACAGCTCTGTAAATCTTTTAACATTTGCAGTCTTAAGCTTTTGATAAATTAGTTCCTTTGAGTAAAATCATTCAGGACACATGATATGACACATCAAAAGATGACCCCAGAAGGTCTGCCCATTTTTTAAGAGTGGGATTTTCAACTTGTTAGTGATAAATTATCTAGTCTCTTTATTTAGAAAAACCATCTGTAGAATATTTCAAAAAGCTGAAAAATAAATATAGACCCCTCCAACCTAAGAAACCACATGAAATTGCCAGTTAGTACTTGAGTTTTAGAGATTTATATAAACAGAGAGAATAAAATGTTTAATTCAATTTGTTTTAAAAACATTTTGAGAAAATTTGATGTAAGAAATAATTATAGTGATATCTAGACTAGTTGCTATTTCTTATCTATCCCCCTTTACAGTCTACTCTTCACACTAAAATGATCATCTGCACAAAGTACAGATCTCTTACTTAGAAGAACCTTTAAAAGCTTGCCCAGTCCCATGTCAGACTAAGGACTCACTTTCCCATGGCACTTGGTGCCCAACCTTCTCTTAAGCATGCTTTCATTTTCTCGCCTCTACAGTTTGCAGGCTTTTCCCTCAATCTTGAGTGCTACTTCTTCTCCATTCCACATCCTAGTTAATTAAAATCCTTATCCTCATTGAGAGTCTATTTCAGACACTGCCTTCTTATTCAAACCTTCCTATTAATGAGTCCTGTCCCCTTTGCCTACACACACTCTTACATTCCCATTATATTTTTATTACATTATTAGTATGCACCTATTATTTCTAAACAGTTTGCTTACTGCTGTTTCTTGATTTCATCTACATTGAGGTATTATCACTCTAAGAGATAAAGAACCACCACTTTATTTTTAATTCCCTGATCTACTAAGGCACTAAGATATTATATAAGGAATGAAGAGATGGAGCCAAAGCAAAAACTATGCCCAGTTGTAGATGTGGCTGGTGATGGAAGTAAAACCAATGCTGTAAAGAGCAATATTGCATAGGAACCTAGAATGTTAGGTCCATGAATCAACGCAAATGGGAAGTGGTCAAACAGGAGATGGCAAGAGTGAACATTGACATTTTAGAAGTTAGCAAACTAAAATGGACTGGAATGGGTGAATTTAACTCAGATGACCATTATATCTACTAACTGTGGGCAAGAATCCCTTAGAAGAAATGGAGTAGCCATCATAGTCAACAAAAGAGTCTGAAATGCAGTACTTGGATGCAATCTTAAAAATGACAGTGTGAACTCTGTTCATTTCCAAGGCAAACCATTCAGTATCACAGTAAGCCAAGTCTATGCCCCAACCAGTAATGCTGAAGAAGCTGAAGTTGAACGGTTCTCTGAAGATCTATAAGACCTTCTAGAACTAACACCCAAAAAAGATGTCTTTTTCATTATAGGGGAATGGAATGCAAAAGTAGCAAATCAAGAGATACCTGGAATAACAGGCAAACTTGGCCTTGGAGTACAAACTGAAGCAGGGCAAAGGCTAATAGAGTTTTGCCAAGAAAATGCACGGGTCATAGCAAACACCCTCTTCCAACAACACAAGAGAAGACTCTATGCATGAACATCACCAGATGGTCAATACTGAAATCAGATTGATTATTTTCTTTGTAGCCAAAGATGGAGAATCTCTCTACAGTCAGCAAAAATAAGACCAGGAGCTGACTGTGACTCAGATCATGAATTCCTTATTGCCAAATTCAGACTTAAATTGAAGAAAGTGGGGAAAACCACTAGACCATTCAGGTATGACCTAAATCAAATCCCTTATGATTATATAGTGGAAGTGAGAAATAGATTCAAGGGATGAGATCTGATAGAGCGCCTAAAGAACTATGGACGGAGGTTTGTGACATTGTACAGGAGTCAACGATCAAGACGATCTCCAAGAAAAATAAATGCAAAAGGGCAAAATGGTTGTCTGAGGAAGCCTTACAAATAGCAGTGAAAAGAAGAGAAGCGAAAAGCAAAGGAGAAAAGGAAAGATATACCCATTTGAATGCAGAGTTCCAAAGAATAGCACGGAGAGATTAAAAAAAAAAAAAAAAAGCCTTCCTCAGTGATCAATGCAAAGAAATAGAGAAAAACAAAAGAATGGGAAAGACTAGAGATCTCTTCAAGAATATTAGGGATACCAAGGGAACATTTCATGCAAAGATGAGCACAGTAAAGGACAGAATGGTATGGACCTAATAGAAGCAGAAGATACTAAGAAGAGGTGGCAAGAATACACAGAAAAACTATATAAAAAAGACCTTCATGACCCATATAACCACAATGGTGTGATCACTCACCTAGAGCCAAACATCCTGGAATGCAAACTCAAGTGGGCCTTAAGAAGCATCACTACAAACAAAGCTAGTGGAGTTGATGGAATTCCAGTTGAACTAATTCAAATCCTGAAAGATGATGCTGTGAAAGTGCTGCACTCAGTATGCCAGCAAATTTGGAAAATTCAGCAGTGGCCACAGGACCAGAAAAGGTCAGTTTTCTTTCCAATCCCAAAGAAAGGTAATGCCAAAGAATGTTCAAACTACCACACAATTGCATTCATCTCACACGCTAGCAAAGTACTGTTCAAAATTCTCCAAGCCAGGCTTCAACAGAACGTGAACCATGAAATTTCAGATGTTCAAGCTGGACTTAGAAAAGGCAGCAGAACCAGAGATCAAATTTCCAACATCCATTGCATCATCGAAAAAGTAAGAGAGTTCCAGAAAAATGTCTACTTCTGCTTATTGACTATGCCAAAGCCTTTGACTGTGTGGATAACAACAAACTGTGGAAAATTCTTAAAGAGATGGGAATACCAGACCACCTTACCTGTGTGTATGTTAGTTGCTCAGTCTTGTCTGACTCACTAAGCTGCTCCATCTATGGAATTTTCCAGGCAAGAACACCGGAGTGGGTTGCTCTCTCCATCTCCAAAAGGAACTATAGAAAGAAAGAAAGAAAGTGAATTCGCTCAGTCGTGTCTGACTCTTTGCAACCCCGTGGACTGTAGCCTACCAGGCTCCTCCATCCATGGAATTTCCAGACAAGAGTACTGGGGTGGGTTGCCATTTTCTTCTCCAGACCACCTTACCTGCCTCCTGAGAAATCTGTATGCAAGTCAAGAAGCAACAGGTAGAAATGGACATGGAACAACAGACTGGTTCCAGATTGGGAAAGGAGTATGTCAAGGCTGTATATTATCACTCTACTTATTTAACTTATATGCAGAATATATCTTGTGAAATGCCAGGCTGGATGAAGATCAAGCTGGAATCAAGACTCCCAGGAGAAATATTAGTAACCTCCAATACGCAGATGACACCACCCTTATGGCAGAAAGCGAAGAACTAAAGAGCCTGTTCATGAAAGTGAAAGAAGAGAGTGAAAAAGTTGGCTTAAAACTCAACATTCAGAAAACTAAGATCATGGCATCTGGTCCCATAACTTCATGCAAATAGATGGGGAAACAGTGCAAACAGTAGACAGACTTTATTTTTTTGGGTTCCAAAGTTTCTGCAGATGGTGACTGCAGCCACAAAATGAAAAGACGCTTGCTCCTTGGAAGAAAAGTTATGGCCAACCTAGACAGCGTATTAAAAGCAGAGACATTACTTTGCCAGCAAAGGTCCATCTAGTCAAAGCTATGGTTTTTCCAGTAGTCATGTATGGATGTGAGAGTTGGACTATAAAGAAAGCTGAGTGCCAAAGAATTAATGTTTATGAACTGTAGTGTTGGAGAAGACTCTTGAGAGTCCCTTGAACTGCAAGGTGATCAAACCAGTCCATCCTAAAGGAAATCAGTCCTGAATATTCATCTGAAGGACTGATGCTGAAACTGAAGCTCCAATTTTTTGGATGATACGAAGAACTAACTCATTGGAAAAGCATCCGCTGATGCTGGGAAAGATTGAAGGCTGTAGGATAAGGGACGACAGAACATGAGATTGTTGGATGGCATCACCAACTTGATGGACATATGTTTGAGCAAGCTCCTTTACCTGGTGATGGACAGGGAAGCCTGGCATGCTGCAGTCCATGGGTTTGCAAAGAGCCAGACACAACTGAGTGATTGAACTGAACTGAAATGAACTGGCTTGTCAGTTAGTGGGAGCATATAAGAAGTGGCATATACTAAAAAATGTAGTATTTAATCCTAAGGCCTAATTAAGGAAATTTGTTTATAAGTAAAAAATAAATATACTAAAAATTCTTTTAAAAATAAAAATGTACTGATATTTCTTAAAACTGTTTTCAGAAAGACAGACATGAAACAACTATGTTTTCTCTTGCTTTCTACTGGAAACATTTTAGAGCCCTAAGCCAAATCTGTGGGATAGACTTCTTGAAGAAATGAAATATTTGAAAGATTGAAGTAATGAAGCAAACTACATTGTGCTCACAGGTAGACTTAAATAGCTTAAAGAACAATACAGCCAATTAATGCATTTTTAGATGTTTCTCTTGTGCATGTGTGCTAAGTTGCTTCAGTCATGTCCAACTCTTTGCGACCCCATGGACTGTAGCCTTCCAGGCTCCGCTGTCCATGGGATTCTCCAGGCAAGAGCACTGGATTAAGTTGCCATTTCCTTCTCCAGGGGGTCTTCCTGACCCAGGGATCAAACCCAAGTTCTTATGTCTCCTGCATTGGCAGGTCGGTTCTTTACCACTAGCACCTCCTGGGAAGCCATGTTTCTCTTAAAGTGAAGCAATTTCTCAAATGTCTTTTTGTTATACTTCTTTATGAAACTCAGTTGTATTTCACTAACAAAGTCGAAATATCTAAATTTACTGCTTTTATTGCACTGTCATCAGTTCATCGTATTCTTCAAAATTTAAAAAGTTTGGGGGAATGATAGCAAATGACAGACTAATATCTAAATTGTTTTTAGTTCTTCATTAACCACTTAACCAGTTATCAAATATTTATTCATAATTTCTTCTAACCACTTGGTAAATATAATTTAGTGGGAAGGCAGATTCATTCTAACTTCATAACTATTTTCATGGTTTTTGTTTTGATAGTAAGCTGTAGATTATATTAATAGCATATTTTAATCTATAAAATGCTATACAAACAACACAAATGTTAATTTACTTGTGTTGTAGTCTAGGTAATATTGTGTTAGAATTCAGACTATTACTGATGAAAATTAGTTTTTTTCATCATCTCATCTACAACTTTTGCACTTGCAGTTAATTTTAAAAGTCATTTTAATACTTAAAAGACTTTAGAAAGGCTTCTAAAACTTGGCAATCTCAACAAAATGTTTTTTACTTCCTTTTTAAGTCTCTTTATAGACTTACAGTAAACAAACTTTTTGAAGCGGGAATCTCTAGCCATAATGTAGGAACAGATAAATAGAACACTAAACCACTTTATTCTGAAATGCACATTTTCAGTTGTATATAAGATGCCTTAAAACATTATATAAATATTTTAAGATGTTTCCTAAACTATTAATGATAAGTATTACAAAGACTAGGATTGGATTCATTAAGCAAAACTTACCCTAGGGTGTAGCAGAAAGGCTCTTCTGTATCTTTCATTAGCTCTGATCTGTCTCTGATCACTTATAAAAGCCTGGTTAAATGGTATTTCATAATCATTTTGGAAGTTATTTAATCATGTAACTTTCATCACCTACCCTTTTCCCTTAACTAGGAGCTGTTGAATAAATCTCTAGCATTGTTTCTGCACTTTTGCTAAATTATCGTTTTTAGGAAAAGCTTCATTACCATAAAAACAAAAATCAGGTTCATTACCTTGTTACTTTATTAATATGTGCCTTCAACTATGTTAGGTGTAATAAACTTTAGAAGACCATTTGAATTTCATGAAAACTATGTTAGACCTTTATAGATAAAGCAATACCAAAGTTATTTTTCAATGAACAGTTTCTCTCCAGGACATTCCCAAATTGTTATTAGACCTAGACGTGTTCTAGTTAATCAGAAAACAGTAATAGAAAATTTTTTGATTCTTAAAGTACTGTCCTCTCTGTTTAATCATCTGAATATTTCTCAACAAACCTATAAAAAAATTAAGTACATCTTACCTTTGTATGGAATCTAAATGTAAAGATAAAGAAAAGGTATAAGAAACATAACTATAACAAGAGATCTTTTGGAGAAGGATATGACAACCCACTCCAGTACTCTTACCTGGAGAATACCGTGAACAGAGGAGCCTGGCAGGCTACAGTCCATGGGGTGACAAAGAGTCAGACACGACTGAAGCGACTTAGCACACATGCAGAGATCTTTAGGATACTTAAAATATATGAAGCAAAATGATTAAATCCATATCCTTGTACAAAATATGTCTTTTATTTCTCTAAGAAATAAAACTTTATTTTTATTTCTACTATTTATAGTTCACTATAAACTTTAAAGTATATTAGAATTACTCATGCGAACATTCAAATTTCATGAATGGATTACCTGTTCCCCGAAGAAAAGGAATTTTCCTTCATCATGGGACTCATGACTTTAAATGTGTTTTGCTCATTCTCATCATATTGAATGATTTATTTTTGCTGATTGAGTCACATTTTTATTGGCCTCCTTTACTTTTTTTCCTGACATTATTTTATTGAATTATAGTTGATTTACAGAAGGCTATGGTACCCCACTCCAGTACTCTTGCCTGGAAAATCCCATGGATGGAGGAGCCTGGTAGGCTGCAGTCCATGAGGTCGCAAAGAGCTGGACACGACTGAGAGACTTCACTTTCACTTTTCACTTTCATGCATTGGAGAAGGCAATGGCAAGCCGCTCCAGTGTTCTTGCCTGGATTTCACTTTTCACTTTCATGCATTGGAGAAGGCAATGGCAAGCCGCTCCAGTGTTCTTGCCTGGAGAATCCCAGGGACGGGGGAGCCTGGTGGGCTGCCTGTCTGTGGAGTCGCACAGAGTCGGACACGACTGACGTGACTTAGCAGCAACAGTAGCAGTTGATTTACAATGCTGTGTTAATTTCTTTTTGTTGTTGTTTTCTACCATACAGCAGAATGATTCAGTTGTATATTATACATTCTTTTTCATATTCTTTACTTATTGGCCCTCTTTAAATTCTCCTAGGAAGGTAACTGTCCTGCCTTTCTTTTTGTTAAATGCTAGGGAAAACATGAGTGGGAGAGTGAGATAGTCAGCCAGGGGAGAATGGGGCTAAATAAAGAAAAGATCTTCCCCACCTAAGAATTTTTATCTTGCCCTTCTATTTGATTGCCAGTTCATTTCATGTTATTTCCTTGCATGTTTCAGTTAATTAGACTTTTGAATGTAAAGTTTCATAGCTTTGTCTAGTTTGACCCTACTCTGTCCACAGATTTTGAGTAAAGCTATCCCAGAATAGGCAAGAGATGATTTTGGTCTGTTCTTTCCTTTTACAACCCCAAAGTCTGACTTTTTCTTTTCATTAAAAGCCTCTGCATGAAGTAATACCTGTTTATAGTAATACCTATGTAAGCCAAAAAGTACTATAATATTTGAAGAAGTATTACTGCTCACTCCCAATTGTTATTCATCTTTTAACTATTTATTTTGGTTTTTCATCCTAATTTCTAAATTTCAGATTTATGCTGCTAATTCTTGCTTATAATTTCCAATTTTAAATATTTGTTTTTTATTTTAGAAGATAAGGATTTAACTCCTTTACAGTATGTATACATTTCCTCCTCCTTTCTGCCAGAACAGTTTTTCACCTTTTAAAAAATAAATTTTGAGTGTTATCAAGTAAATATCATTTATTTTTCATACTTTGTGTGAGACTTTCTCCCAGGAAAATTTTGGGTTCCTAGGTGCTCTGAGATGTTATAATGCTATACCTTGGTGTTATTTAAGTCATTATACTA
This sequence comes from Ovis aries, assembly GCF_016772045.2. NCBI lineage: Eukaryota > Metazoa > Chordata > Mammalia > Artiodactyla > Bovidae > Ovis > Ovis aries. Next base: position 57,498,360 of record NC_056068.1, on the reverse strand, counting down.
AACAGTTTGTGGGCCTTTTTCTCTGGAAACCTTATCTTTTTCACTCTGGGAAATTTTCACCTATTTTAAAGTACATACACATGCTTACATAGATAAACCTCTGTAATATTTTTTTCCCCTTCTTTCTTTTCTGTCTTTGGAGCATTGTTATTAATCTGATTTTGGATCTCCTGGATTAATCTTCTAATTCTGTTATCAGTTTTCTAGTATTTACCTCTTTTTGTTTGTTTGCTAGTCTTTCTAGGAGATGTCTTCAGCTTTATCTTATAACCTTTATTTTTAGTTTTTTCCTCTCATTTTAAATTTCTAAGAATTCTATCTTATAATTCAGTGTTTTTTTCCATAGCACTTTGATTTTGTTTCATGATTGTAATAATTTCTCATTTCTCTGAAGGCGTTAATCATGGTTTCCTAAAATACTTGTCTGTTTCCTTTATTATCTATTCTCAAATATCTGGTGACTTGATGTATTCTGTGTACATAGGTCTTTCAGCTAATTAGCCTTGATTTATGGCAATGTCTAAAAAATTAGTTAAAAAATTAGTTGAGGGGAACCTGAAAATGTCAATACTTAGGTCTTCTTTTATTGCTATAGTTTATTATCTAGAAAGAACTATTTGATTTCCCATTTACAGTCTGTATAAGCCCAGCTACCAGTATTTTAGACATGTAGGAGAAAAATCTGAGTACATTTCTTGTTCCATAGCTGACTACAACTTTTTTTTTCTTTCATTAATCAAATAAACATTGAAACTGTACTGAAAATAATTGTAGTAACTTCTTTTAACAGTCTCAACATTATGGTTTTTGTTGTTATTTGGACATGAAGTCATATTCACATAACCATGGATCATAACCATTTCAGGGCAATAGAAATGCAGTATACCTACACTTTTTGTTGGAGAATTAAGTTCCAAGACATGGTCTACAAGTAACAAATTTTTTCAGACTGTAGGGTACCTACTATTTTCTGTGCTTGGTATATGATATAGTAGGCTGGTTCCTTAGATGGAGAGACCCTAGAGAGAAGACTTGCTATCCTCCCAAGCAACTGCCAGTCTTTTCCATCCCAGTTTTATGAGCCTACCTTATAAAACTGCATTTTTAATGTCCCATCACCTCTTGTGTGGCACCTCCATTACTGAGGTATTTCATTACCTAACATTGCCTGTTAGAACCTCTTGTTCTGAAAATCCATAACTACATGATTTCTTTTCTTGTTTTAGGGACCCTTTTTAAAGGAATTATCATTTTCCTCCAGGTTTTTTCTTTTTCATTTCCACTATAAGCTCAAGAATTACAGAATCTTCTTAGATAGTATTTTCCCAGGCTGAATCTGTGGTAGCTACAGATGCCTAAGCCTGCTCTTCTGGAAAGTTACTGCACATCTTGTAATGGAAAAGTACAGCAGATCTCTCTTATACACCTAGCATATCCAGTAGTTGTTACAGCCCCTAGCCCAGCACTCTCTAGTTTGCTATACCCACTTCAAGTATTCCTTTACCTAACTACAGGGGAATGACTATTTATTATATATGTGTAATATATATATTTATATATAGTTTATATTATATATAGTTTATATATATAATATATATATAGTATATATAATGTATAAATTGTATTTATACAATTATAAGTAATGGAGTCATAATGAGTATGAGTAAAAGGAGTCATATGCTTATAGTTTCAGTGAATTGACTGCTGAATTTTTATTTAAGTCTTTAAATCTTACTTTGATCTGATTAACTTCTGAACATTTTTTAGTAACTAGTCAGTCTAAGTAGTCAATTCAGGACTACTTATCTATTAGATTTCTGCTCTCTTATTATTTTATCTGTACTTAATTGAGAGGATAAAAGAAAAGAACCTCCTGGACTTGTATTTTGTACATGCTGTGTGTCTGTAGCATCTCTTCTTTCAGGTTCAATAAAACAGTGGTGTGTGAATCCATTATCAGCCGCATCTTCATGTTTCTCCTTCAGATTATTAATATATCCTAACGAGAGCAGAATTATGGCTAAAGATAATGTTTGATCATATCAACATTTGATACTGGATGTATGTTTAGATTATCCCAAAGAACAGGTCAATATTTCTTTGGTGTATTATGATAGTGCCCCCTTCTCATACTCTTTATAAGCAATAGAGCAAATGTGGTCCACTATCATGGGAATTTGCTCACTGCCTCTCCAGCGGTTCTCTCTCTGTAGATCTGGGCAAGAAAAATAGTTACTCTGGATAATCCTTATCCCTTGAGATTTCATGGCCCTGTGTGTTCTGAATTTTACAATGTTGTTATGAAGCCTGCGTGTTCAAATAATACTTAGATGTTCTTCTTTAATAATACCTTTGGTTTCTCTTACAGTTTATCATCAGCCTTGACAAACTGGGTATTTTATAAACTGGGTATTCCATGAACTGAAAGCAAAACATTGTTTGAAATGTATTCTTTTGGTGATAATCATGCATTGGGTATTGATGGAATGTGCTCAGTTGTGTCCAGTTCTTTGCAACCCCATGTACTGTAGCACGCCAGGCTCCTTAATCCATGGGATTTTTCTTACAAGAATACTGGAGTGGGTTGCCATTTCCTTCTCCAGGGGATCTTCCCAACCCAGGAAATTGAACCTGCATCCCTGCACTGACAAGCAGATTCTTTACCCCTGAACCACCTGATGGAATACTGAAAAGCAAATTACAGCTTACCCTGTGAATATCATAATGCTAACAGTTGAAGCGTATAATTCTAGGGCCTTTCCTTGAACCTTAAGTATTTTATAGATATTATCTAATCCTAAAAAATCCCTGTACATAGAAAGGTAATATCCCTGTTTTTCTAGGGGGCATTAATACTGATACTGCTCAAGTGAATTGCCCAAGGTCACTCAGTGTGTTGTTGGTAAAACCAGAAATAGAATCCAAGTCTCCTGACTTCCAATTCAGTTCTCCATCCTCAATATAGTTTTCTATCCTCTATATACCCCTACTGCCTCTCATGGGAAAAGAAGTTAATCTTCCAGCTATTAATAGCCACCAAATTGGTGGTAGCAGCACAGTGGAGAAAAGTAACTGTCTTTACACTGCAGCATTAGTATAAAAATATCTGGTAATGGAAAATTTGACAAATGTCATGTTAAAGGGAGTGGAAAATTATTTTAAGATCTGGATCTCATTTATCTAGTTCTCAGAAAAGTAAAATTCCTTAGTAGAATAGGGATCATATTTTTCTTCCTGTTTTTAAATTATATTTCCTAGAGGGTGATTGTCAACCTAGCCACAGCAGTCTATTGTCAACTAATGTAATAAGAATAATGCATGTACTCTTGCTGATTGTTATAACTGTATTTTTTAACTTGGTTGAAAGTTTGAACTGTTTTGTTGAAATATTTACATAGCACATATTTAATTCAACTTTCAGTGTAATTTAAGTTATTGTTATATTGTAAAATACACATTATAGTTTCTTCCCTTAACAGCACACTTCATGCAGAATTACTTTGTGTCAGGCACCATGACGTTTACCAGAATGAAATAGGCAAAGGAGAAAAAAAAATTAAACGCAGCATAAGTTCACTGAAGCTGATCAAGTTTATTATTTATGTAATCAAGTCATTATTTTGTACTAAAAAAAAGTGAGAAATCTCTATTTGCTTAAATATTTAATCATGTCTAGTATTGTGGGAGTTCACACAAAACCATTTGTCTCTAAGTATTAGAGCAAGGGACAAGAATTATCCTACTAAAAGTCTTTGTATAGTATGTTTCTGTTTAAAAATTACTAAACATTTTTAATCAGGAAAATGGGATGATCAGAATTATGTTTTAACTAAGGCAAGATTGGTGAAGGTTGGGAAATGCAAGGAAAAGGTAAAAATCTAGTTATTTTGGACTCAGGTGATTGAGAAAGTAGTGGCAAGAGGTTACTCAGAATAAGAGTGTATAGCCATAAAAAAAAGAATGAAGTAATGCCATTTGCAGCAACATGGATGGACCTTGCAATTATATACTAAGTGAAGTAAATCAGAGGAAGACAAATAATATATACTATCACTTGAATATTGAATATAAAAAATGATACGTGTTTATAATCATTATATCTTCTTGGATTGAGGCCTTGATCATTACGTAGTGTTCTTCCTTGTCTCTTGTAATGATTGTTTATTTTAAAGTCTATTTTATGTGATACAAGTATTGCTACTCCTGCTTTCTTTTGATTTCTATTTGCATGGAATATCTTGTTCCAGCCTTTCACTTTCAGTTTGTATGTGTCCCTAGGTCTGAAGTGAGTCTCTTATAGACAGCATATTTAAGGGTCTTATTTTATACAATCAGCCTGGTTGGAGCATTTAACCCATTTACACTTACGGTAACTATTGTTAAGGATGGCTCAGTGGGTAAAGAATCAGCCTACAATACAGGAAATGTAGGAGACGCAGGTTCAGTCCCTGGGTCGGGAAGAGCCCCTGGAGGAGGACATGGCAGCTCATTCCAGTATTCTTGCCTGGAGAATCCCATGGACAGAGTAGCCTGATGGGCTACAGTTCATTAGGCTCCAAAGAGTCTGACACAACTGAAGCAACTGAGTGCACACACGTGATCCTGTCACCAAAACCTTTATTGTTTTGGGTTTGTTTTTATAAGACTTTTCTTTCTCTTGTGTTTCCTATCTAGAGAAGTTTCTTTTGCATTTGTTGTTAACGCTGGATTGGTGATGCTGAATTCTCTTAATTTTTGCTTTATCTGTAAAGCTTTTGATTTCTTCATCAAACCTGAATGAGATCCTTGCTGGGTAGAGTAATCTTGGTTGTAAGTTTCTTCCTTTCATCACTTTATAGTATATCCTGCCATTCCCTTCTGGCCTGCAGTTTCTGCTGAAAGATCAGCTGTTAGCCTTATGGGGGTTCCCTTGTATGTTATTTTTTGCTTTGCCCTTGCTGCCTTTAATCTTTATATTTAATTTTTGTTAGTTTGATTATTATGTGTCTTAGCATATTTTTCTATGGGTATATCCTGCTTGGGACTCTCTGGGCTTCCTAGACTTGGATGGCTATTTCCTTTCCCACATTAGGGAAGTTTTCTACTATAATCTCTTCAGATAGGTTCTCATACCCTTTCTTGTTCTTTTCTTCTCTGGGACCCTTGTATTTCGAATGCTGGTCCACTTAATGTTGTCCTAGAGTCTGTAAGACTGTCTTCATTTCTTTTCATTCTTTTTTCTTTATTCTAATCTGCTTTAGTTATTTCCACCTTTCTGTCTTCACCCTCACTGATTCTGCTATTGGTTCCCTCTAATATATTTTTTATTTCCGTTATTCTATTGTTTGTTGCTGATTGTCCAGAACAGAAACAGGTTCACAGACATAGAAAAAAACCTTATGGACTTAGAAGGTCAAGTACTGATCCTTAGAGAAATGTATACATTTACTGGAGTTTGTTGTCATAATTGCCCAGTATCTCAAGATAGCTATATTTATAAATTCATATTGATATTGCTATTTAGTGCTTTTTTCTGTTTTAGAATTGCTTTATAATGAGTTTATTGACATTAGCAATAGCTTTTTTCTTTCTGACTTATTTTATTTTAAATTTTTATTAATTTAACATAAAATATGCTTATTATTAGGGTTTTTTTCTTCTTTTAACTGATAAGGTTATTAGAAAACTATTTAGGAAACATTATTGAGCTTCTTTTTAATTTTGTTGAACAGGCACATCTCCAGGTGAATCTAATCTGCTTAAAATTCCTTCACAAAAAAGAACCCGAAGAAAATTAATGCCTTCTCCCTTGAACATAAAACATACCCAAACGTCTGTAGAGTCTGAAAATATGCAGCTTAATGATTCCCTCAGCAAAGACCTTCAGCCCATTGTGTATACTCCAGAAAATTGTAGAAAAACTTATCAAAATCCATCTACAGGGACCTTATTAAAACCATTACATACTACCAGTTTTCAGACCATCAGCTCAAATATAAACAGTGATAATTCTTTGAAAATGTTGTATGAAGTAGATATCCCTCTCAGCATGAGAAAAGAACATGGACAGGAAGATTTAAAGTCTACATTTCTTATATGTGAAGATACCAGGAGCTTGGAAAGTGAACTACCTGAACAAGAATCCCTACCAAACAATAACATTTTGCAAAGGTACAAAGGAGTATTTGCCAATTCTTCTTTATTTATATAGCCTTTAAACTACTGGCTTTCTTTTTGCTCTGTAGGTATATTTAAGATCTATTTCATAGATGAAGTATGCTATATTGATTACAAAAGTCAGTGTTTTACCTTCATTAAATATTAATCCACTAACACAATATTGTGAAGTCTTTAATTTTGAAGCTTAAGTTGATTGGCTCTCATTAGGCTAGAGAAAACCTTAAGATATATTTATTTTGTTCTTCATACTTCAGCATTAGATATTACAAACTATCAATGGTGGATTATCAAGTGTTTATTATTATTCATTAATATCTTCACTAAAAGAAATACCACAGTTTCGATTGATATTAACAAGCCTCTCAACTTGCTCTGAAATAGTCATAAATATAAGGTATGGTTGACTACATGTCATCCAAGCAAAAACATATCCTTCTCACTTAATCTATATATTCACAGTTAATCTAACTATGGGAAGAATGATACCTTCACTTTTCTATGCTGTGGGGCTGCAGAAATCTCTTGATGTCCATCTGTGGTATAAAAAAAGAGAAAAGAAAACCTCAGGCAATCAAAGAAAGGTTATAGTATTGAACAGTGTTTTCCTTTATCAATTAATGCAAGGTGCTGTTCAAATTATGGGAGTATATGTCCCATTTTTTCTCCATAGTACAAATCAAAATTACTCTATTTTTCATTATTTAATATACAGGCTTGCCCCTTCTTCAATCTCAACCAAACATCCTCTGCCTATACCAAGCATAGAACCATCCTACATGGCAATGACTGCTGCTGCCAGAAGGAAACGGAAACTAGTAAGGTACATTTAAATATAAACTGTTTTGATCTTTGTGTGTATGTAAGATCATCTTTACACATTGTTTCCTACAGCTCTTTTTATTAAAATTAGACTGGCAATTCACATGTGAGCATACATATAATAAGTTGCTCTGAATGTGGCACTACTTTTATATTATCAAAGATCTTGATAAAGCCCAAATATTTCACTTGATATTTGCATAAGATGTTCCATGTTTCAGATTATTTAAAATAAATTTAAACATCTTCTGGCCTTCAAAAAAGTTATTTTAAGTTTTTTCTGTTGACAACTTTTACTCATTTGGTATTTTTCCCTTTAGACATTACTGAATTTCTTCAGTCCTAAAATTATAATGTTTTAATGGATTTTGATATCTGGTTAAAATGTGATAAGTAAATAAACTTTTGTTTCTGGCTATGACATTGTAGCTTATATCAGACCTGGCTTTCCATCAGGAGCAATTATAAAAGCTAATGAAATTCAACCAGTAGCTGATTGAAAGCCCTGGGGAAAAACCAACACAGCCAGGACTTGAGAGTCTAAGATCCCAGAAAAATGGAAAACAACTTGTGGAGAACTAGACTTTCTCTGCCTCTTTTTTCCATTCAGCATTTGCATCAGACTCCTCAATTTATGGCATCAAATATAGAGGTCAAGCAGAAAATGGAAGCCTAGTGCTATCAGCACCTCTCTGAGCTAGGGAAGCAAAATTATCCTGTGTAACTTTTGCCTACAGCATATTCACCAGTTTCTAAACTCCATGGAATAAAAGACCAAGAAACCAAGCTAAAAGTGGCTACCAAAAGGCTAAAGTAATAAACAAGGTTTTGATCTTCTCATGGGGCCAGGATACAAAAATTACCGTTTAGGGATCATCATGAGAAGAAGCCCCGTTAAACACCCAGGGTGTTATTTGAAATCTTTGCAGGCCTATGCTCTAGGTAGGAATAGGGCAAACTGGAAATAGGCTGGTTCTTGAAAACCTGAAACAGATTTAGACCAGTTGAATTCCTTCTCTGCCCACTTGCCAGAAGAAAATTAATCATCTCTGAAGAATATATGATCTCCAGCCTCTCCAGTTTTTCATATGCAGTGTTTACCACTTAAGCAAAAGTTACCAAATATGCCAGGAGACAGGACAAAATGACTGATAATCAAGAGAAAAAAACAGAGAAGTGGTAATGAAGATACTGAAATTATCAGGTAGGGACTTAAATTTAGTTGTGATTAAGTTCAATAAAACAGATGATAATTTCCCAGAGAACTGGATTCTATTAAAATGAATCAAATGGATATTCTAGAGCTGAAAAATAAAATTTACTGAAATTGCAACACAATAAATCAATTTAACAAATTAGGTATGACAGAAGAAAGTTTAGTGAACTTTCATTAAAGAAAGATAGGGTTGATTAAAGAAGATAGGTTAATAAAAAGATGTCCAAACTAATGTACAAAAGAATAAAAAGATTAAAATACAGAGAAGAGCAAAAAAGAGATCTGTGGTACACAGCAGACCTAGCATGTATACATTTTGAGTCCCAGAAAGAAATGAGAAAAAAAAATGTAAAAACAAAAACAAAGAAACAAAAAAAAACTAGTATTTAAAATGATGCTAGCTAATAATTTTCCAAAACTGACCAAAGATAAGAGAACATAGGCTCAAGAAGCACTGCAAACTGCAGGCAGCATTAATACCAAGCAACATACCCAGGTAAATAGCAGTAAAGCAGCTAAAAGTTAAAGACAGGGAAAAATATCTTAAATATATTGTTATATGACATGAAGTTCATTATATATTCTTTATATCCTAGAACACTGAATTCAGGAAAAGATATAGTGAGTGGTTAAATTATAAAATGGATCTGATTTGCTTTAACTTTTTCTTTAATATGTGATTATGGAAAGAAGAGTATACAATCTTAAGATAACTTTTTTTTAAGTTTCCTTTTTTCCACTGTGGACCTGTTATCATCTGGGCTAATGTTAACAAATTTACAAATAGCCTATTCTTTTGTGCCACATAGAGTGTGATCTCATAGCTGCATCCAACATCTGTTCTTTCTTCTCCAGAGTACAGTAGAGTCTTGGAATGTTTATGTTTAAATTTCATGGATTGATTTTTCCTGAATGTCTCTGATTATCCATGACAGTTACAATCTTGTATTTTGCTATGTCACTAATTTGAATTGTGTAATTTGTTATATATAGGAATCAATCATTTACTGAGCCTAGCTAACCACCATCATCTGTTTTATCCATCTTCTCACTAATTTTTATTATGTCAGTCATGTTACTCTTTTCATTAATTAGTGCTGGAGACTTTACTTGTTCTTCACTGGTAACATGCCCTGCTGTTTTAACTCAAATCTAACAAAAGTTTATAACTAAGAATAGCCGAAATGCAAACATAGACATTATCAAAATGAAATGATTTTTCAAAAAATATCCAGGTATATAAATAGTGTATTTGGAGTGGGTTTAGATAAATTAAAGGGCTTCCACACAAACATCTAATATTGTGAAATAATATTAAAGGACAAATAAAGTAAGATTTCTCATAGCCTATTAATTGCTCTGGTACATTCCCTCTGGTACCAATAATTAGATCCTGCCATTAACTAAAGTTAAAAGAGATTAATGTTAGAAATGTACATAATTACTTTTTTTAAAAAATCTTCCTTTCCCCCTATTAAACCTACATGAGCTTGAGAGTAATAAACTCTGGTATTTTCCACTTAGCAATTTTATGTACATATTTAGATGTGTGTATATATCATTATCGTTTTTAAAAAATAAAGAATGGCTCCACGTGTATAGTTATTTATTTATCTATTTTGTCAGTTTTTCTTTCAAAAAAAACCAAAACATTATCATCCAGAAGCACTGGATATTCCAAAAACCTACCAGACTGAATTTTTTAGTACTACTTAAATTGAGAATATCAGATATGTAATAATTTCCATTTCTTAATCATTCTAACAGACTATTTTAACTAACTGAATCAATTTGCCAAATATACAAATAAAATACATATGTAAATTTTTACTTATAAATTATATTTATTAATTTGAGGTTTTGTTTGCTTTATGTCTGGTTGGTTGCTTGGTTTTTTGTTTGTTCCACCGTCTTTCTTGGCACTCAAAATGGTCTCACATGTGCATACATTTTTGGTTTTGAAAAAAGTCTTTGATTACAATTAGAAATTATCTCAGCTGAAAGAATATGAGATGCATTACATTTATTAAGCAGAAATATTCCACCTATGTACAGAGATGAAGAGCTAATCTTTTATTAATAGTTATGGAAATATATTTGGCACACAGCTAGAATATTCTCTAGGTTTCTTCTCAAGATAGTCTTTAAAATAATTTGAATTTGTACCTATAACAATGTTAGGCCTTTTTATCTTATGATCTAAAATAAATCTTACAGAAATTTATAACAAATGTTTCATTAGTTGACTAAATCCTAAAAATACTTAAATGTTTTACTTTTATATAAATATATAACTTATTTTATTAGGCTTTGATTTCATTCCTAGAAATGTGAGTTTTACTCAAGTAAAACCCTGATTTTCAAGTGAAAACAAAAGGCTTAGAACTAGCCAAAGTGAAGAATCATACCATAAAATCATTAAGACAACTTTAACATAAATTGTTTGGAAAAACAAACTTTATCAAAAGTAACCAATGACACTGATCTTTATACTTGAAGAAATAAAAAATTACCAAATGACCAAAAAAGAATTTGATTTTATAAATGTATATGTTTTTATATATATAAAATAAAAAATGTGTGCTTTAGTATCCAGAATGGATTTATAGTAATTTAGTTTATTTGGTACCATTTAGGAATAGAGAATTTCTACAAATGAATTTAGTTTGATGACGCAGGTACTTCTCTATAACCATTTTGGGAAGGCATTATTTGCATTATTGAACAGAGTTGGTAAATCACCATTATGAACACCATGATCATTTCTCTTACAGGCTCTAAAAAATTTAGATACACAGGCTGACTTATTTTTCCCAGCATTCACTGAGTTTATACCCGTCTTTCTTTACTAGCATATTAAATTGCCATTTCTGACTATTTTGAATGACCATATAACTAACCCATATTCTGCTGTTCCACAGACATAAACCCTCATCACTTTCCCACATGGTTAGGATTCCCAGAACAAGTTGTTGCCATAAGGAAAAGTCTCTAATTGTTAATCCAACAGACAATCAGATTAGTATAAACTTGTAAAATGGTGTAGAATATCTTGACTTGCAAGAAATTTTCCTAAAATTAGCTTATTTGAATCAGTGTAGAAAGAGATCTTCCACTTTGACCTCCAACGCTGCCTGCTGAAACTTGACCTCTGTAGGACTGGGAAGGGTTGGATCGCTGTTTTTCAGGGCCCAGAGTAAACTCATCCCATCCACAGAATCTTCCCTTTTTCTTTCTTCTTCTGAAATCAGGAACCTACAGCATTGAAAACCTGCCAGATTGTTTTTTACTCTGTCTTGTATTATTTTATGTGTCTTATTTTTCCCCCACCCCACCATATATCTATTATGTAAATTTTCAGGACATGGGTTGTTTATGCCCTAATTCACTTGTGTGTTTTGTGACATGAAGCCACAGTAGGTGTTCAGTAATTTGTCAACTCAAATTAAGATAGAAATTTGATCCGTTAATAGCATGAGACTGATATTCTTTTCATTTTGCTTTGTATAATTGCAATAATCAGAGAGAGATACTCAGTTATTATCATGCTTTGATTTAAAAACAAGGTTTCCAAACAATCTCACTTGTTTATATCCCCCAGATAAGAGGTATTATAATCTGAGCTTAGTGTTTCACCTCTTGGAGTGAGCTCCTTATCTCTACACTTTGAATAACAGTGTTTGCATGCAGTTCAACATAGCACCCTGAAATGTTCTGTTAAAGAATTGTGACATATACCTCTAATCATAATCTCTGATTTGAATACACATTAAAACCACACACAGCCGAATTCTCCTATGGGCCGAAAATTTACTTAGTATTTCCAGTTACTTCTATGGGATTTTACAACATAATATTTAGTATTTCACTTTTTCTTTAATCATAATTTACGTAGAATATGTATTTGAACTTAGAGATATAAAAGAATGCTTTACTAAAATAAAAAATTTCCCCTGAAGCTCTGCATCAAATACTTCATTAACTGCTGAGTTAAATTCTGGATCTGCCAAGCGTGTTCATCAAGATAATTCAAGTGATAAGCACTTACAAGAAAACAGACCAACTATGGGTATGTCTCAGCTCTTATTCTGATATTTAATAAATGGTTAACTAACATGTATAAGCTTCATTTTTACAGTGCTTTCATAAGAATCTCCTTTTATATACTCATCACCTTTATTACATAGTGAGTGGCTACCCCTGATATAGATAAGAAAACTTAAGACACAAAATAGAAAACACACTTACCCAAGACCACAAAGAGATTCTTGATGGAGCCAGAACTCAGAACTGGGTCTCCTGACTCTACATTCTGTACCCTTTTGGTTATAGAAACTGCCTTATATTGCAGAAGGGTGGGTAATTAATTTAACTAATATTTGATATAATTAGCTATATTACTTAATAGGTTTACAGATAAACTATATCTGTAAATGTATCTGAAATTTTTCTCTTTGCCTATTATTTTTAGTAATTTGGCCTCTGACTCATTTGTGCAATTATTGGGAGATTCAAGTCTATATCTGGTTGTAATCATATTTTAACTCCTGTTAGCAAGTTGAAAAGAATGCTGATGGCAGTGACTGTGCTTGTGTTGTGCTCAGTTGTGTCCAACTCTTTGCAACCACATCTGGTGACAACATCCCCTCAGTTGCTTACAGAGGTGACATGAGTCCATGGTAACAAAACATCTTCATGAAACTAGAGTATATAGTGCCCGTCAGTTCCTAGGCCTTTGTGTCCTGGCCCATTTTTCTGACGTTATAGTTCCTAAGACTTCAATTAGGAAGTATTTATTTACTACATTCTCACTATGTGCTAGGTTCTGTGATGAATATAGAGATCATTAAGACTCAGTTTGGTTCTTCCCTAAAGGAACTTATGATTATAGTACTTGGAATTTTTAAAGGGAGTTCATGAGATAGTGATTATACTGAGAATAACATGAAAACTATTATTACTTTTTTTCTTGTCAACACTTTTTCATTGGAGTAATATAAAATTTCTCAATAGCGTTGTCAGGCTGCATTGATAAATCATTACTTCTTGTGGTGGCCACAAGGAGTTCCTTAAGTTTAGTGGAAATGTCTTTCATGCAAATTTAAAAATCAGTGAAGTCCTGAAAAGAAAAATTTACTATGACTATTTGATTTAGCATGCCATATTTAGTAATGTTTAATAGTGTGTGTATGCAGGTGGTATAGATATATATAGTCCCTTTGGTCTCCTGAAAAAATTCTCCAGGAAGTCATAATTCTACAACTAAATAATAAATTTATGATAATTGTCAAATAATAGAGATCTGGGTTTCCTAATATGCTTATTTTCTAAGAATACTATAAAATGCATCAAGTATCTTATGTGTAAAGAGAGATGAGAGAACAGTAAGAGAGAATACTAAACTACAGTACTTGCCAAAGGGGAAATAATTATGTCTTATTTAAGAATAACAGAGCCCTTAGAAAAGGGTATTAACATGAAGGTCCCTGGTAGTCAGATGGTAAAGAATCTGCCGGCAATACAGGAGACTCAGGTTCAGTCCCTGGCTCAGGAAGATCCCCTGGAAAAGGGAATGGCAACCCACTTCAGTATTCTTGCCTGGAAAACCCTATGGGCAGAGGCGCCTGGTAGGCTATAGTCCATGGGGTTGCAAAGAGTCAGACATGACTGAGCAACTAACTCAACTTCAGGTGGTTTATGTGGGCTTCCTAGGTAACGCTAGTGGTAAAGAATCCACCTGCTAATGCAGGTAACCCAGGTTCCATCCCCTAGTCGAGAAGATTCCCTGGAATAGGAAGTGGCAACCCGCTTCAGTATCCTTGCCTGGAAAATTCCATGGACAGAGGAGCCTGGTGGGCTACAGTCCATGGGGTCACAAAGAGTTGGACGTGACTGAGCACACCCACACATACTGAATGGTTTGTGTCCATTAGGATATCCAAGTGAAAATTCCCAAATACACATTAGGAATTACTAAAGAAGTAAGAGAGAACCAGGGCTGCCTTCCTTAGAATCTATGCAACTAACTTCTCCAACTAACAGAGTACCAAGGGGAAAAAAAAAAAAAAAAGGGACGCATCAGTGAAAATGACCTTAACTCTGTTCACTGAGCATTGAGAGAAACAAGAAGTGTCGAGAGAATATGTGCCCCTAGAACTAAAACCAAATGTGACCAAGAAAATGACTGATTAGTCAGACCCATAAAGAAGTCAGTGCCCTCCAGTTGTAACAACACTACATTGGGTAGAGAATCGTTGTGAACACTGATAAAGAGCCAGAAGAGGGGCATAGAGAAATGGAACCCATTTGTGAGGTAGCAGTGGAAGGAAAAAGGACTGTGGCATCAGGATCAGCACATTAAGAAGTGCTGATTCCAGTGATACTTCTAAGTTAGAAAAATACAGAAGTTTCAAAGTCCAGGGAAGTAATCCAAAGAATGAAAAAAAAATTTGATGGTGCACAAAAGAAAGGGAACTGTGCTCATAGTAGTCTCTCCTAGTTCAAAAAGAACAGAAGTAAATGTGAGAGTTTTTTCACTGACTTCACTTGGTGACTTTGGGGAATGGGCGGGGCATATGTTACCTCTGCACTAAAACTTCAGTCTGTAATATAGAGAAATCTATTTCTACTTTCAAGCCAAAGTATTAATGTTCCTTTGTTGGTGTTATACTTTAAATCATTAATTACCAACTGTGAAGTTTAGTGAATGGTGAAAATTCTTTTTGAATTATACTTTTACAATATTTATGTATCTCTTTATTTCTTCTCTAGACTATAAAAGAAACATCCATAAAATAAAGCCGAGCATGGTTAGAAAGTTTGGAAGAAGTATTTCAAAAGGAAACCTAAGATAAGCCTCTTCGAAATCAAGGGGAAAAAAATCGAGGAGTCTGCTTTTAAAAGTTTTTTGCCAGGACCCTTTCAGGAACTTGTTTAAACTCTTTGAAAGAAGACCATCTTAAAAACTAGGTGTACTCAAATACCTTTAGCAAGCAAAAAATGAAATTCCTTTTGTTTTGTGCTTTTGTATTCTAAGCAAATATAAAATTTCAAGAGAAAAGGTATGTTTTGCATTCCTAAAATATTTGCTTCCCTTTAAAATTCCTGAGTCAGTGTGGTGGCAGCTCAGTTTTACTATGCTGCAAGTTGATTAGAACATTTTAGAAAATAATAGAGTTAAATTTCCCTTACTGGTTTTTTAAAATGAGAATTTAGGAGTGGTAAAATTATGACCCAGGATTTATTTGGTCTGACATTGTTTTAATCATATATCTGACCTTTCTTTCCAAACATATTTAGATGTACAAATGTACATATATGTGCCGATAAAGCTGTTGTAAATATTATTTAAATAGTGTTCATTAATAAAATACGAATATTGTCTCTTGCTACTTGATATATTAAATATGTAAACTTTATCATGCCTCCTTTTCTGTCTCATGACTGACTACGCCTTGCGTGCGTGTGTGCGTGAGTGGTTTGCATGCCCTTCTCCCGGGGATCTTCCCTTACACACCTTAAACTACTACTTTTCATAAACTGTCAATTTTGTATATTTGTATTTCAAATTAGTCCAAGATAAACAGCACCAGAACCAAGTCTGAGAATAATCTGTAGGTTTCTTAATGATAATGAGAACATGTTTTAATCATTTTTTCTGTGATAGGAAGTACATGGAGCTGCAACTTAATCTTATGTCCTTGTTCACCTGCCTTGTTTGGCCTGTTTATCTTCTGATTATAAGTATTTGGTTAAATGCACTTTTAATTTCATATGGCTTAGGAACTATCCCATCTAAGCAAACAGCCATTTAACAATCAGCTGCATATTTTAGGCCTTTTAGTTGTTGATCATGTTTTTCAAATCAAAATCTAATTGGAAGAGTGTGAGATGGAATAATGATCTTTGAAGTTTCTTCCCACTGTGACCCGTATAATTCCATATTCATCAAAGTACACACAGGATGTATTGTAGGGAGAACAAACATAGACAATTTTTGTTTTCCCTTTGTCATTAGGACTTTGATTGTGTTGCCTACATTGGCCTCTTTATTATTCCTTTCCATTTTTCTTAGGTAATTATAAGGTTTCCAAAGAAATCTTTTTACCACGTACTGGTGAATGGCTAGCTAGCAGGATTAAATAACCCTACCTCGTGGTCCCCCTCATACCATAAGACATGAGTGATTTTCTTATATGCCACTTTTATCGACTAGGGATTTCACCTTCCATAAAAGTTCCTAACACTACCTTTGCATTACAACCACATAAAGGAGAAATTAGAGGGAATAAATTGTAATGATTGTGGGAAAAGAAACCTGTTGAATATATGAATAAGGACTTTTGGATATATGAATAAGGAAAAACTACATGCATTTAAACTAAAATAAGATGCTATAATTAATGTCACTAGAAAGCAATTTTTAAATAAACTTTATGTAGAAGATAGACTGATCATAAACATATGACTCAGTGAATTTTCACAGAATAAACACACCTGTGTAACCAGCCCTGAGATCAAGGAATAGAGAATCCTAGAAGCCTCTCTCATATCGCACCTCCCTCTAAGGCTGACCACTATCCCAACACCATAGATTGATTTTTAACTAAAATAATTTATTTTTGTTAAAAGGTAATATTTTTTTCCATAAACAATACAAATATGCTTCCTCCTCCTCTCAACCACCTTCTACCAATGTTCCCAGTTGTAACCACTGCTAATAGTTAAGGTATGCTGCCAAGTCATTTCTTTATATTCAAGCCTCTATAATTTTTTTTTTCAAGTATCATCTGATTTGTTTTACAGTTTACTTTTTTATTCTCATTTGAAAGCAGCTTGGGCATCTTTGTAAAATCTCCTAAGTGTGAATTTCATAAATACCGCTATCGCAGATAGATTGCTCTTTAGTGACAATTGGTAGCAAATAATTTTTATGAAGCAAGTCAAAGATCAGAGAGAAACCCAAATGATGCTGTTTCTTTTGACTAACACTGCACAAGATTTCTGAGAATATTTAGGAGTAGTCAGTATAATCTCTACGTCATGATGTCCAAAGTATAGTCCACAGAACATGGCTCAGCTGGATACCCTGCCAAGAAGAGGGCTCCGTGTCGAAGAGTGGGAAGCAGCAGCCTTCCAGGACATTGTCTGCACCCTTTGTGTGTGGATCACAATAAACTGTGGAAAATTCTGACAGAGATGGGAATACCAGACCGCCTGACCTGCCTCTTGAGAAACCTATATGCAGGTCAGGAAGCAACAGTTAAAACTGGACATGGGACAACAGACTGGTTCCAAATAGGAAAAGGAGTACGTCAAGGCTGTATATTGTCACTCTGCTTATTTAACTTATATGCAGAGTACATCACGAGAAATGCTGGGCTGGAAGAAGCACAAGCTGGAATCAAGATTGCCGGGAGAAATATCAAACACCTCAGATATCCAGATGACACCACCCTTATGGCAGAAAGTGAAGAGGAGCTAAAAAGCCTCTTAATGAAAGTGAAAGAAGAGAGTGAAAAAGTTGGCTTAAAGCTCAATATTCAGAAAACTATGATCATGGCATCTGGTCCCATCACTTCATGGGAAATAGGTGGGGAAACAGTGGAAACAGTGTCAGACTTTATTTTTCTGGGCTCCAAAATCACTGCAGATGGTGATTGCAGCCATGAAATTAAAAGAAATTAAAAGATTTGGAAGGAAAGTTGTGACCAACCTAGATAGCATATTAAAAAGCAGAGACATTGCTTTGCCAAGAAATGTTCGTCTAGTCAAGGCTATGGTTTTTCCTGTGGTCGTGTATGGATGTGAGAGTTGGGCTGTGAAGAAAGCTGAGTGCTGAAGAATTGCTGCTTTTGAACTGTGGTGTTGGAGAAGACTCTTGAGAGTCCCATGGACTGCAGCGAGATCCAAACGGTCCATCCTAAAGGAGACCAGTCCTGGGTATTCATTGGAAGGACTGATGTTGAAGCTGAAACTTCAATACTTTGGCTACCTGATGCGAAGAGCTGACTCATTTGAAAACATCCTGATGCTGGGAGGGATTGGGGCAGGAGAAGAAGGGGATGACAGAGGATAAGATGGTTGGATGGCATCACCAAATAAGTGGACGTGGGTTTGGGTAGACTCCAGGAGTTAGTGATAGACAGGGAGGCCTGGTATCCTGCAGTTCATGGGGTCACAAAGAGTCGGATATGACTGAGCAACTGAACTAAGTGATACCCCTAAGAACATACTTTGAGCAAAAATATAGGGATTGATAATGACTAAAATTAACAGAACATTATAGAATAGAGTTGAAACTATATTCATGAAAATTATTTGCCAGTTTGAAACAAACACTTTCACACATTAATGCTAACTCCACCAGTCTTTCATTTTTACTAACTTAAAACTTAAGTTTGGTTTTGGTAAAGTAACTTAATACAAATAAGTTTTTATTATACTTTCCTACTTTTGTAAATTAGTTGGAATGCTTGTTCTCATGTGCCTGGATATTGTATTAACTTTGTTTACATGCCAGGAGGTAGGTATAGTACATACCATGTATGATGAATGACAGCTCTGCTATAACAGGGCATACATGTTTCTCAGAATCACTGAGCTATGCCAAATTTGTGTGATGAAGACACAGGACTTACCAGGCAAATGGAGTTAAGGGTACCACACTCAAAAACTTTGTCATTGGCACAGTAAACGCCAAAACCTAATTAAATGTTTAAGAAATGCATAAATGCTACTATAATTAAGGCGCTTTGCCTTGAAAAAGTAGTGAAGTTTGCTCATGGAAATGGGTGTAAGAGAGTTGCAGCATATGGGTTAAAATGAAATGATGGCAGGCCAGTGGGTGATCTAAATCAGGTAGAAATGTGTAACATCAGATGTGGATGGCTGTGGCCCATTGTTCTTGAGTGATGTGTGTGTTTTGTGTACCCCATGGCTTGGTTTACCTGTGTGCAGTTTTCTGTGTTTACCTAATGTTGCGTTTGGATGAAATCTCATAAATGTAAAATGCACATTATGCTGAAATTGTTCCCTGATGTATAAATGGTGTCAGAGCACAAGCGTATTTTCAAAACAGCTACAGCAGAACCAACTATACATATTGAATGTATGCCTAATAATCAGAAAAAGGATTTGCATGCATAAGAAATTTATTTTAAATTATCCTTTGGTTCTTTCACATTTAAATAACTTGGATATCTGAGGTAACTGCTCAGTTAGCCCTTTGGTATTAATGGAGATTCAAGCCCTAGAATCAGATCAGACATATTAACTTTGCTTTGAGAGCAACTTCCAGTCACAGACGTTATAGTGTCCCATCATTTGTGAAGGAGCCGTCGTCAGTCAGTAACTCAATAATAGTCTTCTTTTGGACTCTTGTCACGTGATAATCGCTTTAAATGCATTTTTCATTTATTCCTCACAACAAGCCTTTACAGTAGATGTTACAGACTCACAGTCCCTCATTTACAGTTCTAAAAACCATCACAAATTTTGAAAATCAGAAGTTTTCTGTTTTTGTAATTTTTGTCTGTAAAACCTTACTTCTGCTAATGTGGGACTATTTGATGGTCTTTATCCCACCTAGTGTGAACATTCAAAGTTTCCACTGCAGAAGTGTTAATGTCTGATTTTGAGATGTTGCCTCAGTCCCCATAGGTGTAGTTATATAAGTATAGCATATATATCATATTTTCTAAAATGAAAATTTTGAATTCCCAAACTGCTAGCCCCAACTATTTTACATGATGATTTATAGACAAAATATATTTATTTTTCTACTTAGAAAAAAAGATGACACTTAGAAAAGTGAATTTGTCAAAGGCCACAGTAGCAGAGTTGGAACTTTGAACTCAGTTTGGTGTAAAAGAGTTACTGCTATCCCTAGTCCATGCATTGCCTCCATCTACAGTGGGGTAATACTCTGCACAGATAGATAGATAAATAAAGTATACAAAAAAGATCTTCTACAGAAAATAAATTCCATTCCCATGGTCATCTGTGATTTGTAGAAAGATTTGTTCAATGTTTTATATAGTTGTAAGTAAATTAGGTTTAGCTTGTATTGCTTATATCAAAAAGAAAATGATTTAGAGTATTATTAAATATTAGTAGCAGTCTTTAATATTACTGTGAAAGTGAAAGTTGCTCAGTTGTGTCTGACTCTTTGCAACCCCATGGACTATAACAATCCATGGAATTCTCCTGGCTAGAATACTATTGTGGGTAGCCTTTCCCAATCCAGGGATTGAACCCAGGTCTCCCCCATTGCAGGCAGTTTCTTGACCAGCTGAGCCACAAGGGAAGCCCTTAATATTACTAAAGGCATTCACAAATCCTATGTATTGATTTTTCAAGGACAATTTTATGTGTGTCTTGCAATCAAAATATCACATGGTGTTACTTGTTGCATATTCACAACTTTCTGAAAAGTTGTTGGCAACTACTCAACTTGAGTCATTGGTTTATATTCAAAATGTTTTCGTGTATAATCAAAATTTGAAGATACAACTCAGACACTATGACAAAATATAACTTTGTTTTCAGGAGTCAGCACAGGATGGTTGTTTTTGAAATGTGTATATAGAGTGATGAGTTCTTCCTCTCTCATAACTTCCCCCAAAAGGTGGCAGTTGACAGATAGTCCATACTTCTCAGAGTGAACATCATTTAAGAAACCACTCAAGCTTTGCAAATGGCAAGATCTGCATAACAGCCACTGTAGGGATTAGTCCATCAAGTTAAGAGCTGCCAGGAAAGGTTAGTTCTGAGGTATTTCTGTCACATGTGTATATGTACATAAAGCAGATGTAAGACAAAATAAGCCAAGAGCCATAATTTTTAAAAAAATTAAGAATGAAAAAGTAGTTTATTCTCATACTTTCAAACAGATGGAAGGTGAAAGATGTCTGTTTGGTATAATTAAGAAGATTAGTGACATGAGAGGAAAACAGTTCTATGATCAGGACTTTGGACACAAATACTGTCCTCAGCCTCATTTCTTATCCCTGCAGAATATTCTTATTCTCTGCAAGCCACTTCTCAAATAGAAAATATAAGGAATCCTTTCCAATACCACCACCCTCTGCTCACATTTCTTTCGCATTCTCCCTTCATGTGCCTGTTTCAGAATCACAGTATCTTTTTTTGACTATTATTTCCCCCCTGTTCTTCCAAACAACAATTATTAATGTAGGTTAACTCCCACCCCAATCCTCATTCAGTTCAAAATGCTGCCTGAGAATGCTGCAAGTGCATTGCTCCCTTGAAATACTCATGTCAGATAAAAAATATTAATCTATTTCAGCTAAGCCTGAAAGATCGTCACCTGACTGCTCTGACTGTATGTTCTCTACTCGTCCTGCTTCCTTTGTTTTCTCCAAATAAATCCACCTTCGTTCCACTTCCCTATTCAATTTCAAGACAGCTGAACCGTTGAGCCCCCAGTTAGCCCCTACAGTTTGAAGAGAATCTACTTACAAAATAGATTCCCAGCAGCCATCAACTTTTTTTACTGTCTTGCCATTTCAGAGCACTACCCAAAATGTCCCCAACTCAGAAAAAAAGTTCCCAGTTACACCACTGAGCTTAATAGATAACTACAGTGGGAGTTTTCCCCTATAAAAAATGATAGTTTTTTTTTGAACTATCAAGTTTGAATGCCTAAGTAGTTTTAAATATTGGAGTCAATATTGAAGGGCCTCTACTTTTTCTCCAAAAACTTCAATTTAACCTCTTTCAGCTATTCATCATTTTACCTGTAAAATTTGTTTCTCTTACTTAGAGACCAAAGTGAATTAGCTTTTCTTTATCAGCTTCACTAGGATTGCCATGTAGATGAAATTGATTTTGCCACAAATTTTGGGACCATATTCCTTGCAGGTGTTTAGTTAATTACTAAATTTTTTTCATTCTTACTAGCCTTTACTTTTCTTCCCCAAGATTTGTATAATTTAAACCTGTAACCTCTCTTAATTATACTATTATATATAATTACTCAAATGTTTTGCAAGTTAGATTATCAAGTATTTATACATGTCCACAGAGTTATGATTATACAATGGAAGTGAGAAATAGATTTAAGGGACTAGATCTGATAGAGTGCCTAATGACCTATGGACTGAGGTTCGTGACATTGTACAGGAGACAGGGATCAAGACCATCCCCATGGAAAAGAAATGCAAAAAAGCAAAATGGCTGTCTGAGGAGGGCTTAAAAATAGCTGTGAAAAGAAGAGAAGCAAAAAAGCAAAGGAGAAAAGGAAAGATATAAGCATCTGAATGCAGAGTTCCAAAGAATAGCAAG
Organism: Ovis aries; assembly: GCF_016772045.2. Lineage (NCBI taxonomy): Eukaryota > Metazoa > Chordata > Mammalia > Artiodactyla > Bovidae > Ovis > Ovis aries. The sequence goes on along the minus strand of NC_056068.1, from coordinate 57,475,859 downwards.
AAAAGATAAGAAAGCCTTCCTCAGCGATCAATGCAAAGAAATAAAGGAAAACAACAGAGATCTCTTGAAGAAAATTAGAGATACCAGGGGAACAGTTCAAGCAAAGATGGGCTCAATAAAGGACAGAAATGGTATGGACCTAACAGAAGCAGAAGATATTAAGAAGAGGTGGCAAGAATACACAGAAGAACTGTACAAAAAAGATCTTCACAACAAAGATAATCACGATGGTGTGATCACTCATCTAGAGCCAGACATCCTGGAATGTGAAGTCAAGTGGGCCTTAGAAAGCATCACTATGAACAAAGCTAGCAGAGGTGATGGAATTCTAGTTGAGTTATTTCAAATAAAGTGCTGTACTCAATATGCCAGCAAATTTGGAAAATTCAGCAGTGGCCACAGGACTGGAAAAGGTCAGTTTTCATTCCAATCCCAAACAAAGGCAATGCCAAAGAATGCTCTAACTACCACACAATTGCACTCATCTCACACGCTAGTAAAGTAATGCTCAAAATTCTCCAAGCCAGGCTTCAGCAATACGTGAACCATGAACTTCCAGATGTTCAAGCTGGTTTTAGAAAAGGCAGAGGAACCAGAGATCAAATGGCCAACATCTGCTGGATCATGGAAAAAGCAAGAGAGTTCCAGAAAAACATCTACTTTTGCTTTATTGACTATGCCAAAACCTTTGACTGTGTGGATCACAATAAACTGTGGAAAATTCTGACAGAGATGGGAATACCAGACCACCTGACCTGCCTCTTGAGAAACCTGTATGCAGGTCAGGAAGCAACAGTTAGAACTGGACATGGAACAACAGACTGGTTCCAAATAGGAAAAGGAGTATGTCAAGGCTGTATATTGTCACCCTGCTTATTTAACTTATATGCAGAGTACATCATGAGAAACGCTGGGCTGGAATAAGCACAAGCTAGAATCAAGATTGCCGGGAGAAATATCAAACACCTCAGATATGCAGATGACACCACCCTTATGGCAGAAAGTGAAGAGGAACTCAAAAGCCTCTTGATGAAAGTGAAAGAGGAGAGTGAAAACTTTGGTTTAAAGCTCAACATTCAGAAAACGAAGATCATGACATCTGGTCCCATCACTTCATGGGAAATAGATGGGGAAACAGTGGAAACAGTGTCAGACTTTATTTTTCTGGGCTCCAAAATCACTGCAGATGGTGATTGCAGCCATGAAATTAAAAGAAATTAAAAGATTTGGAAGAAAAGTTATGAGCAACCTAGATAGCATATTGAAATGCAGAGACATTACTTTGCCAACAAAGGTCCTTCTAGTCAAGGCTATGGTTTTTCCTGTGGTCATGTATGGATGTGAGAGTTGGACTGTGAAGAAAGCTGAGGGCCGAAGAGTTGATGCTTTTGAACTGTGGTGTTGGAGAAGACACTTGAGAGTCCCCTGGACTGCAAGGAGATCCAACCAGTCCATTCTAAAGAAGATCAGCCCTGGGATTTCTTTGGAAGGAATGATGCTAAAGCTGAAACTCCAGTACGCTGGCCACCTCATGCGAAGAGTTGACTCATTGGAAAAGACTCTGATGCTGGGAGGGATTGAGGGCAGGAGGAAAAGGGGACGACCGAGGATGAGATGGCTGGATGGCATCACTGACTTGATGGACATGAGTTTGAGTGAACTCCGGGAGCTGGTGATGGACAGGAGGCCTGGCATGCTATGATTCATGGAGCTGCAAAGAGTAGGACACGACTGAGCGACTGAACTGAACTGAACTGAACAGAGTTGTTATTCTGACATTTTAGTAATACAGCAGACATTTGTTTCGCTTGGTTCAACTTACCTGAGTTTGATGAAGCCATCTCACTTTTTCTGTGGGAAACTACTCTCCGTCAGTGAGATCCTAATCAAATTGCCTCTGCACACACACAGATGCACACACACATTCCCTCAGTTCATCATGACTACTCTGTAGCCCAACTTCCTTTCAACAATGGTTGGTTTCTGGTAGACATCTGATCCAAAATTCAGTGGTTTCCCAGTCTCTTTGACAAGTGGTGCTGGGAGAACTAGACAGCCGTATGTTAAAGGAAAAAGAAATCCAAGTGAAAATCACAATGAGGTATTTATTACCTCACACCTGTCAGAATGACTGTCATAAAAAAATAACACAAATAACACATTGGCAAGAATGTGGAGAGAAGGAAACCCTCGTACACTGTTGGTGAATATGTAAATTGGTGCAGCCTCTGTGGAAAATAGTATGGGGATTTCTCAAAAAAAAAAAAAATAGAGAGAGCTACCATATGACCCAGCAATTCATCTTCTGGGTATATATCTAAAAAAATTTTTTGAAAAAATACATGGGCAAATGAAGGAATATGTAAAGATAGAGAACCAAGGGCCCCTACATTGGCAGCTCAGATTCTTAGCCACCAGACCACCAGAGAAATCCCAATAGTTCTTTTATTTTTACTTTTTCTTATTTGGTATCCCATGATGTGAATATACCATAATTTAACTGTTCACTTCTTGAAGGACATTTTGGTTGTTTCTATTTTGAGGACATTGCAAATAAAATCACTACACACATTCACATACAGGTTTTGCATGTTGAGCTCTTTTCATTGATTTTTCTGTCATTTACAAAAACTGAAAGTGTTTTGAATAAAACAAGCAGAAAAATAGCAGAAGCGTGTAGGAAGAAAAATTTTCTCCATCCTTACATAGTCCTCATTTGCAGTCAGAGAGCACTGTATAAGCCATGTTCCTTCATGGGGTTGACTGGATAAGAATTTCAAGATCTAAACTTGGAGAAAAGTTGTAAAAATCTCTATACCCTATGAATTCTCCAATCCAGATCTCATGGCTACTTCTCAGCTGCGATGTGAGGGATTAGTTTTTCCCAAAACTCCCAACACGTAATACTTATTTGTACTATATGACTTCTCAAAGATATGGCCAGGTTTAAGTTCTTCACATAATTAAATTGATATTTCTTTTTTATTATATCAGAGTGCTCACTTAAACTCTATGATCTGTTCATGTTCACTGTATTCCTTCTTTCTTCCTTTCATATACATATACACCAAATATGATCCTGAGTTTCTGAATTAAATCACTCCCATGTACAGATGAACCATAGCTACATCATTCAATTCCATTTATCCTCAAGTTTCCATCCCCATTTCAAACACACCTTTATTATAATGATCAGTGTTTTTTTCACAGTGGTACATGACTGAAATGTACGATTTTTACATTACTGTTCTTTACCTATCTATCTCATAAAATTCCAACTTTCCCTCATAAACATCCTTACATCTTTTCCTAATATGCTATATATATATTAGCATGAACAGAGCTTGCATTTCTCTGCCTGGCCATCACTGGCACAAAAGTAGCAAAGCCGGCAGGGATATATGGTATCAAAAACAGATACACATGCTGAAAAAAGGTAGAACATCTGTCAGTAATTCTAGTAACATAGAACTGTGTATTTCGGTCATCTTTCACCTGGATTTTTCCAAAAGCAGTGTTTAGCTGCAAGCTAATGCTTCTGCCAAACTTACCTATTTTGCTATTAATTGGGTAGAGCCCCCCAGAGACTTTCCCACGAGACCATAAATTATTCCAGCAATTGGGTGCTTACACTACTGAAGGCTCAGCATCCATTATCCTACCTCGCTTTCAGAGCTTATAATGAGAGAGGCTTCCCTCTTGTTTACCTTTTCAGTTATGAAACAGTGATCAAGCCTGTTAGCTCTTTGTGGCCCCAGCCAGCCAACTGTATTCTCTGAAATACTTTAAATACTTGGATGATCTTGACTAGTGAAGAAATGTACTGTTGCTATTCCCCATTTCGGGAAAACTTTAAAAGATGAGCCTTAAGAATTAATTAAATTAGATAAGCTATGCAGGTGAATTTTAGTGCTTCTTTTTGACCAATGCTTTTTTTTTTTTTTTTAATGTTTATTTTTTTACTGTGCTGGCTCTTTGTTCTGCACGTTGGCTTTCTCTAGCTGGGGCAAGCAGGGGCTTCTCTCTAGTTGGAATGGCTTCCCTTGTTGTGGAGTGCGGGCTCAGTAATTGAGACACACAAGCTTAGTTCCCCTGCAGCATGTGGAATCTTCGCAGGCCAGGGATTGAACCTGTGTCCCCTGCATTGACAGATGGATTCTTAACCACTGAACCACCAGGGAAGTCTCAACACAATATTTTTGATTCCTGTAACAATGATGTTTCCTGGGAGATTGCTTTCTCATGACTGACTATAAATTTAATTTCATAGGTGATATAGTGTAACGAACTTTCAGTTTTATTTAGTAGTCATAATAACTCTGTAGATCGACTCATTCTCCCTCCCCAAAAAAGAAATGATGGATAACAATTCGTGATATTAAGCATCTTTTGTAGGTATTGGGTAGGTTTCATCATCTTTCTTTCCCACTATTGAAAGTTAATTTTTAGCTAAGGGTGGTGGGAAGTGATGGCTGTCAGAATTAGTTGGAACTCATTTCAAAATTCTCCATCTGTCAGTAGTTCAGCATCATTGCTCATAGTCCCAAGATGATACAGTTGATTGCAGGGAAATGACATCTCCAGGTGAAATCCATTTACAAAAGTAAACTAATTCCCAGCAATGACCTTAATGACCATTAGAGAGAATCCCTCATCAACCAAAAGCAAGTTGCAAAGGGAAGATGAATGCAATCATTCACTTGGCATGCACCAGACATGAAAATTTTCTAGGTTTTTCCCAATTCATTTAATGCTCATTTAGAAATATGCACTCAGAAGGACTTGATATTTCATTCTTTTATAAACTGTAAACACATCACAGCGGTATTTGGATATCTTACAGACTTTGTCTGTAAACAGAAGTTGCTTCAAGGCATATTCCAGATACTTCCTGGTACAAAATTTTAGATGCTTAACAAGTTCTTCAAGTGAATGGCAATAATTTTTAACATTTGGATAAGAAAACCACACTTGGTACAATGAAAAATGTAGTTGTTTACTTTTTGGTGACCATCATAAAGGCTATGGAACACATTTGCAAGATAAATCCTGATTTATAGATAGTTTCATGATACCTTGAAACATCTATATCTGAAACATATTTGAATAAAAATTCAAGATTCTAGATCCTATCATATTGTCTAATGCCAGATGGAACGGAACATAATATTGCACAACTTAGCATGACTCAACAATGCAAGTGGTTTGGACTTAGAATGTTTTTCAGTTAGAAGTGTCATTAGAAAGAAAAATGCTAGTGTTGGGGGAAGGGAGAAAACCTACTCATGAATAACCAATTCTTCAGACTACTATATTGATGAGATCAGTTGTAGTATTAGCAGACATGTAGGAGAATGGACCTTTTGTATTCAAATGTGTCTGTGAAAGGACCAATCAGCCTGTCCACGGGTGTATGTTAAGAAGCATTCACAACTGGTTGAAAAGTCAGTGAAAATAAATCACTGATGCAAACATGAACTGTATATACTGTAGATGAAAACAAAAAGCTGAGTAGAAAAATACCCATTGTAAATATTAATGTGGCAATTAGACTTTGAAACCTTAGATTTGGTATTATAAGATTAATCTATACACATTAGGTTCAGAAGAGTCATTTATATTTATTTTACTTAACTTAAATCAGAGCCAGTAGTCAAATAGGTTTGTATAAGCAATAAATGTTGGGCAGAACCCATTGTGTTATTTGAAGGTCTTTCTTGGGAGTGAGCAGTTTCTATTTAGAGTGTGAAAAACAAAAAAGAAGTTACTTCACTTAAAAAAGAATAAGTCAGTATTTAATATTCCATCACATGGAATGTGATGTTAGTCATGTGATGTTCATGTTAGTCATGTGATGTTCATGTTAGTCATGTGATGTTCATGGCAACCAGGCTATAAGCTCTGTGAAATCCAAGATCATATCACTTTTGTTCCCCCTGTTCAAGAAATCCAGTGGGAGGCCCTACCATGGTTCATGTTTGGCATTTCCCAGAGAAAAGCAAGCTGCTTCGTTTAGAGGAACACACCTCCAATACTGTACAAATGGCATCATGAATTTTGTTTTTCACCAGCAATTTTTTTCAAAGTGATTTATTTATTATAACTGTCTTTTAAAATATATTCTGACTTCTCCAGAGGGGCTTGGGTCATATGTTCTATATCTCTCAGGTACTGAGTGAGTCATGCAACTTGAGAGATGTATGCCATTTCTCCCCTCTGTGTGGGCAGTGGAATATGTGACTATATCATTCTTAGCAAGGCTCTCATTTTAGCCCTAAACATTGAATTGTTTAATAATAACTTCGGTTGAGGTTTTTAAAAAATCACATCTTAACATATTGAACTTTCCTGTAATGTTAAGATTATTAAATAATCACCTTGAGTTATAACTGTAATTGTTTATAGAGTATTTTTAGCTAAAAGTAAAGAATTCTTTCTTTTGCTGAATTAAAACTCATGCTACACATCTGTTAGACAGCTTTTATTAACCCTGTGTGGGCTTCCCTGATGGCTCACATGGCAAAGAATCTGCCTATAATGCAGGAGATCTAGGTTCAATCCCTGGGTCAGGAAGATCCAAGAGAATGGCTACCCACTCCAGTATTCTTGCCTGGAGAATCCCACGGACAGAGGAGCCTGCAGGGCTACAGTCCATGCAGTTGCAAAAGGTCAGACACAACTAAGTGACTAACACAACAACAATTAACCCTGTATAAGTTTACCTCTTGAATATGCTTAGAAGTCTAGGTTCTGTATTATAGTCTCATTTTTCTATGTCTATTGACTCATAGAAGAAAGAAAAAATTACACTTGTAGATGTAAATAAAATGATCAGAAATGAGGAAATGGGATGTTCTGGTTATTTGAATTTGGAATTTACCATTTTTTAAATTTGTGATTTTAAGCTTTTTTCATTTTGACACTCATTGTTGAAGATTGCTATTAGAACCTTGGAGTAGGAAGGAATATTAGTAGTTTCTCATCTGTCCTTCCATGCAGTTCTAGAATTCTTTCTTCCTGAAAAGTTTAATGGATCAGAAATTAATCTCTTTGCAAGATAGCACACTCCATTAATGGTACACTGTGTTCAGTTCAATTCAGTTGCTCAGCCGTGTCCAACTCTTTGCGACCCCATGAATCGCAGCATGTCAGGCCTCCTTGTCCATCACCATCTCCCGGAGTTCACTCAGACTCACGTCCATCAAGTCAGTGATGCCATCCAGCCATCTCATCCTCTGTCGTCCCCTTCTCCTCCTGCCCCCAATCCCTCCCAGTATCAGAGTCTTTTCCAATGAGTCAACTCTTTGCATGAGGTGGCCAAAGTACTGGAGTTTCAGCTTTAGCATCATTCCTTTCAAAGAAATCCCAGGGCTGATCTCCTTCAGAATGGACTGGTTGGATCTCCTTGCAGTCCAAGGGACTCTCAAGTGTCTTCTCCAACACCACAGTTCAAAAGCATCAACTCTTTGGCCCTCAGCTTTCTTCACAGTCCAACTCTCACATCCATACATGACCACTGGAAAAACCATAGCCTTGACTAGTCGGACCTTTGTTGGCAAAGTAATGTCTCTGCTTAAAGTTCTAATTTATGTAGAATCCAAATCTGACCCACTGAAACTTTGGACCATTGGTTTCAGTTCTGTTTTTGCAAGCAATGAGGCTACAACTTTTGCTCCCGTTTTACCACTTATGCTGCTGCTGCTGCTGCTGTTAAGTCGCTTCAGTTGTGTCCGACTCTGTGCAGCCCCATAGACGGCAGCCCACTAGGCTCCCCTGTCCCTGGGATTCTCCAGGCAAGAACACTGGAGTGGGTTGCCATTTCCTTTTCCAGTGCATGAAAGTGAAAAGTGAAAGAAGTCACTCAGTCGCGTCTGCCTCGTAGCGATCCAATGGACTCACTTAAACTTAATGTAAAATTTTGTGCAGTATCATTAACTGTTATTACAAGTACTTACTAACATGACTGGGAAACATCAATCCATTTCCTGATTGATAGCATATGCTGTGTGAGTCAAAAATGCCTTCAGTTCCAAGGAAAAGAATACTCAACTATAATAGTTTAAGAAGTGAGAGCTGATTTTTTCACATATTAGAAATCGAGATAACTAATTGCTGGTGTTTGTTCAGTAGCTCAGCAATACTCAGTAAAGTTTTCTCTGCAATCCTCTTGGTCTTTCTTGTCACTGTCTATATTTAAGGCAAGAAGATAAAGAAAGTGGAAGGTTTTACCCAGATATATCCTTTCTTCAAAAAGACAAAAGCTTCCCCAAAAATGCTCCAACTGGGCTGTATGGCTTATTTACAGTTTTGTTCTTAGCCCTTAACAGAATGTGATGCCCAGCAAGTAATCGCTAAATGTGACATTAGTACATGAATAAATGTCTTACATCAACACTGCCATGTGAATAAAACTGTGGCTTTAGAGGAATTCAGACCAGAGAGGGAATAAATGTAATATCAAAATACGAAACAATCAAAAAGCTCTCAGTCCTCTTTGAAGGAGACAAGAAAGCCACTAGAAAGAAGGTACTATAGTGAGATTTGTTTAAATGCTGCTTGGTTGCTTTCTAGTCATTTAAAACTTTCTAGTTATTTAAAGGGGACTGTAATGCTAACCATTTGGTAATAGTTATTTTCAAATAAAATAATAATAGTAAACATAAGATAAATGATCAATAAATTTTTCAGTTCAGTTCAGTCCAGTCATTCAGTCGTGTCCGGCTCTTTGCGACTCCGTGGACTGCACCACACCAGGCCTCCCTGTCTGTCACCAGCTCTCAGAGTTTACTCAAACCCATGTCTCCAGGGATCGAACCCATGTCTCCTGCTTGACAGGTGGATTCTTTACCACTGAGCCACCTAGGAAACACTTTTTCTTATATATTTGAGTGTAAATATGTCATATAGTACAGTTACAGTTCAGTTGCTCAGTCATGTCTGACTCTTTGCAACCCCATGGACTGCAGCACACCAGGCTTCCCTGTCTATCACCAACTCCCGGAGCTTGCTCAAACTCATATCCATCAAGTCAGTGAGGCCATCCAATCATCTCATCCTCTGTCGTCCCCTTCTCCTCCTGCCTTCAATCTTTCCCAGCATCAGAGTCTATGCCAGTGAGTCAGCTCTTCGCATCAGGTGGCCAAAGTATTGGAGTTTCAGCTTCAGCATCAGTTCTTCCAGTGAATATTGAGGACTGATTTCCTTTAGGATGGACTGGCTGAATCTCCTTGCAGTCCAAGGGACTGTCAAGAATCTTCTCCAACACCACAGTTCAGAAGCATCAATTCTTCAGCACTCAGCTTGATTTACAGTCCAGTTCCCACGTCCATACATAACTACTGGAAAAACCATAGTTTTGACTAAACAGACCTTTGCTGGCAAAGTAATGTCTCTGCTTTTTAATACGCTGTCTAGGTTGGGCGTAGCTTTCCTTCCAAGGAGTAAGCATCTTTTCATTTTATGGCTGCAGTCACCATCTGCAGTGATTTTGGAGCCCAAGAAAATAAAGTCTGTCACTGTTTCCGTTGTTTCCCCATCTATTTGCCATGAAGTGATGGGACTGGATACAATGATCTTAGTTTTTTGATTGTTGAGTTTTAAGCCAACTTTTTCACTCTCCTCTTTCACCTTCATCAAGAGGCTCTTTAGTTCTTCTTCGCTTTTTGCCCAAGAGAAAAGCGAAGTTGTGTCATCTGCATATCTGAGGTTATTGATATTTCTCCCAGAAACAGTCTTTATTCCAGCTTGTGCTTCCTCCAGCCCAGCATTTCTCATGATGTACTCTGCATATAAGTTAAATAAGCAGAGTGACAATATACAGCTTTGACCTACTCCTGCCAATTTGGAACCAGTCTGTTGTTCCACGTCCGGTCCTAACTGTTGCTTCTTGACCTGCATACAGATTTCTCAGGAGGCAGGTCAGGTGGTCTGGTATTCCCATCTCTTGAAGAATTTTCCACAGTTTGTTGTGATCCACACAAAGGCTTTAGCATAGTCAATAAAGCAAAAGTAGATGTTTTTCTGGAACTCTCTTGCTTTTTCTATGATCCAATGGATGTGGGCAATTTGATCTCTGGTTCCTTTGCCTTTTCTAAATCCAGCTTGAACATCTGGAAGTTCTCGGTTGGCGTACTGTTCAGAGTCATGGCATTAGAGCTATGCCGCTTAAGACTTCCCTGCTAACTGAGTTGGTAAAGAATCCGCCTGCAATGCAGGAGACCATGGTTTAATTCCTGGGTTGGGGAGATCCCCTAAAGAAGGGATAGACCACCCACTCCAATATTCTCAGGCTTCCCTTGTGGCTCAGCTGGCAAAGAATCCTCTGAAGTGTGGGAGACCTGGGTTCAATCCCTGGGTTGGGAAGGTCCCCTGGAGAAGGGAACAGCTACTCACTCCAGTATTCTGGCTGCAAAGAGACAGACATGACTGAGCAACTTTCACCAATATGTCATATAGGTTGAGCTATATGAAATCACCAACATTTGAATACTTTTTCCTACAAACCAAGAATTTCATGTGAATCAATCTAATATCACCTTCTCTTTGTCTTCCTTGTTCTATACTTCCTTTTTCCCTCGTGGCTGCCCTCTATTAGATTGTATTTACCACATTTTTCTCTCTTAGTTTGAAAGTATGGATTATTTTACTATTAGTGATGACACCAAGAATTACATCATGCATCACTGACTTACTAAAGTCTAATGACTTGGTTTTTTCACCTCTTCTTAGACAAAACAAAGATCACCACAACCTCTTTTTACCCTCACTTGACTTACATGCTTTTGTTTTATATATGAATTTGTGCTGTATTTAACTTGCAAACAAAATTATATTATATACAATGTTTACTTGAATTTACTCACATCATTTTACATTTTGGTTGATTTTGATCCTTTGTCAGACTCTTCTTTTGACCTGAAAACTCCCCTTTAGTCCAGTTCCTTTTGTGAATTCTATGAGTTTTTATTTACTTGGGACTGTCTTATTTCACTTTTATTCTTTTTTAAATTAAATTAAAATATAATTAATATATAACATTGTAGTACTTTAGACGTACAGCATAATGGTTGCATTTATATAGTGAAATATATGTATGTGTATATATATATTTGCATAACATCCATCACCACACAGTTACTTTTTTTCTCGTGATGAGTACTTTTAAGATCTACTGTCTTAGCAATTTTCAAATATGCATTACAATATTCTTGACTATGGGCTTCCTGGGTGACACAGTGGTAAAGAATCCTCCTGCCAGTGCAGGAGACGGAAGAGAGCAGCTTTGGTGCCTGAGTTGGGAAAATTCCCCTGGAGTAGGAAATGACAACCGACTCCAGTATTTTGGCCAGGAAAACTCCATGGACAGGGAAGTCTGGGAGACCACAGTCCGTGGAGTTGCAGAGTCAGACACAACTGAACACACACACACACACATTGTTAACTATAGTTACCATACTATACATTGTGTGTGTCAGTAGCTCAGTCATTTCCGACTCTTTGCAACCCCTGTAGCCTGCCAGGCTCCTCCATCCATGGAATTCTTCAGGCAAGAATATTGGTGTGGATTGCCATTTCCTTCTCCAGATCCTAGACATAACATCGCTCCAGAACTTTTTTATCTTATAACTAGAAGTTTTTACCTTTTGATCAACTTTGCCCATTTCACTTTATTCTTGATGAATATTAACTTGTTATAGAATTCTGGGTTGCTAAGTGTTTATGTACTTTAATGACTTCATTTCATTGGTTTCAACTTTAGTTCATAAAACGTCAATGTCAATCCTAGCGCTGCTCTTTTTTAAATTTATTTTTTAATTGAGGGATAATTGCTTTACAGAATTTTGTTGTTTTCTGTCAAACTTCAACATGAATCAACCATAGATATACATACATCCCCTCCCTTTTGAACCTCCTTTGAAAAATAATCTTTTTTTCTGAATGCTGTTAAGATTTTCTCTTTAGCTTTCTACAAATTTTCTATATGTGAGTGTAGTTTTTGCCTTCTCCTTTTTATTTTTCAGTCGTACATGGAAGTGCTTGGACAGCTTGAATCTGTGCATTTTATTAGTGAGGAAAATTTTCAAGGACGATTTTTAAATGTTCGCTTTAACTATTATATTTCATTGTGTTCATGACACTATCAATTATAACTTACGTAACCAAGAATAGGGAAAATAAACCCATGCTCAACTAAACTTTGACATATACCCTTGTCATTAAAAATTTTTATCTCATGCTTGTTGTAGAAGTTCTTTTTTGTAGACAAAATTGTGTTATATATCAGTGTTCATACCTGTATTAGTCAGGGTTCTCCAGAGAAACAGAAACAACAGGCTGTGAATATTTATAGACAAAGATTTATTTTAGGAATTTGCTTATGTGTTAGTGGAGGCTTCCTGAGTCCAAAATCTGCTGGGGAAGCCTGGCAAGGTGCAGACTCTGGAGAGTTACAGTTAGAACCTTAAATCAGGCTGTTGGAGAATTCCTTCTTGCTTAAGGGAGGTGAGCCTTTTTGTTCTGTTCAAACCTTCAATGGGTTGCCCACCCTCACTGTGGAGGACAATCTCCTTTACTCCTAGTCCACCAATTTAAATGTAAATCTTGTCGAAAAATAGCTGACGGAAACATCCAGAATAATGTCTGACCCATATCTGAGCATTGTTGTTTAGCCAAGTTAACACATAATTAACCATCATACTACCCAACAAGGAAAATAAAAGCGAAAGAAATTACCTACATAGCTATTCTGAAAACTTCTTGCCATGAAGAATCCAAGTCTTTTGAATTACTTTTTCGCTGTCTATGTGCATTGTTGCTGTTTAGTCGCTCAGTTGTGTCCAGCTCTTTGTAAGCCCATGGACTGCAGCACATCAGGCTTCCCTGTCCCTCACTACCTGCCAGAGTTTGCTCAAACTCATGTCCATTGAATCATTGATTCCCTCCAACCATTTCATCCTCTGTTGTCCCCTTTTCCCCCGCCTTCAATCTTTCCCAGCATTAGGGTCTTTTCCAATGAGTTGGCTCTTCACATCAGGTAGCCAAAGTATTGGAGCTTCAGCTTGCATCAGTCCTTCCAATGAATATTCTGTATATAGCATTTCCTCAAAGATTCCATAAAGGAAATAAAAGCTGTCAGTGACTGGCTTTGAAATTATGTAGAAACAGCATACTACGGACTTGTCCTTAGAAATGTTGTTAAACGTGTCTGATCTATCTCCTTCACCCCTCCTCCATAAATATTTTGTTTCCTAGTAGGTGGTAAGTGCTCCACTATTGTCTTCGAAATTTTCTTCCAAGCCACTGACCCCTGTTCTGAAAATCTGATGTTTTCACTTGATACTGACATGCACAGGCAGTGATAATTGATAACCACTGTCCAGCTCCAGGAAAAGTAAAACACATGCTGATTCCAGAAGATAAAATGTGAAAAAAAAATGTATCTCAGCAACAATGAAATAACTGATAGCCCCTGCCTTTTCTCTCTCTCCTCTTTTTCTAGGACTCCAATTAAATGCATACTAAACATATATTTAAGCATGTTTCTCCCTTATCTTCCATCCTTTCACTGATGCTATATCATACCTTTGGGGGTCCTTAATTTTCTTATTGCATTTTTCAGTTCTAGCATTTCTAGTTGATACTCTTGCAAATAAGCGATGTCCTGATTTTTACCATTTCCAGTTATTTGTTGATTTTTTTGTCTTTTATCTCCGAGAGTATTGCAGATACTGTTTTGCAGTTATGGTTTATGAAATACAAAGGGATTTTTTATTAGCAAGTGAATGCACTGAATAGAATACAAACCATATTGCGTCATTCCCAACTGTATATGCTGCTGTTGCTGCTGCTGCTGCTAAGTCGCTTCAGTCATGTCCGACTCTGCGACCCCATAGATGGCAGCCCACCAGGCTCCCCCATCCCTGGGATTCTCCAGGCAACACTGGAGTGGGTTGCCATGTCCTTCTCCAATGCATGAAGGTGAAAAGTGAAAGTGAAGTCGCTCAGTCGTGTCCGACTCTTAGCGACCCCACGGACTGCAGCCTACCAGACTCCTCCGTCCATGGGATTTTCCAGGCAAGAGTACTGGAAAGGGGTGCCATTGCCTTCTCCGCCCAACTGTATATAGTGTACTATAAATAGTTACAACGGATTGTAAAGAATTGATGGTGGATTCTGCTATCAGCTTCTTGTTCCTCCCTGCTAAGGAAGTAGTGAGGCTTAGTGGTCATGAGCAAAGTGAGTTAAACAGACATGCATTTGCCTTCTGGCTGTGGAATCTTGGGCAGTTACTTTAACTCAGGAGACTCAAGAGACGCGGGTTCTATCCCTGGGTTGGGAATATTCCCTTTAGGAGGAAATGGCAATCCACTCCAGTATTCTTGACTGGAAAATCTCATGGACAGAGGAGCCTGGCAGGCTATAGTATGACAGGGGGTCACAAGGAGTTGGACACGACTTAGCTACTGTGCACAAACACTGTCTTTATCAATACAATTAAGATAATAACAATAGTGATCTCAAAGGATTGTATTGGTTCTAGTTAGAGTAGGTAAGTATGGATTGAATATGCAGAGCACTAATTTAGTCACATAGTCAGTATTAGACAAATGTTCTCTTTAATTATTAGGAAATTGGTGGTGACCACCAACCCCTTATCTGGGACAGTCTTTGTTTTCCTTCAGGAATTCTGTATCCCTGGTGCTGTGATGTCTGCTGTTTCTTCCAGGATCTTTCCACTGAGTCTTGATCTTTGCTGATGCATTTGCCGGAAAGTTTGTGCTTAAGGTATATCTTTGATTTCTATTTAGTCTTTATGAACTAATACACAGTCTAGTAAGTCTTGCTTCCTTTCCTTTCATCCTGCTCCGCAAAATGCTGGCCATGCATCAGGCTGCAGCTTTCTGTCTCTCTAATGGGAACTGAGGGGGCAGAGAGGAGGAAGGGAGAAGTCATGGGAAGAATTGGAAAAGAAAATGTAAATTCCCTCTGGCAATACAAGTTACTTCCTGTCCACAGTCCAAATCAGAAACAGATCCTCCAGTGCATAGAAACAAGGGTGCTGAGATAACTCCTGGGCCACTGCACACACGTGGCTCCTAGAAGAGACACACAGGTGTTTCCGCTGTTTCGTGTGTTTCTGTTATTTATATGCACATTTCAAGTCTCCAAAGCGGGATGGGGAGTTGTACCCACCAGTGCATCCTGAGAGGATTATAGGGGTGCCCCAGGCCATCCTAAAAATGAAAAATGTCAGCTGCTGTGTGGAAAATTGGGTTCAATGTGGACTAACCCCAGGAGATGCCCTAATGCTGTGAAAATGCAGAATCCTCAAGATGACATCTTATTTGCCTTCTGTCTCCTTAAAGCTGACTGCAAGCAAGTTCTAATTAGTTGAGTTTAGGGTAATAAAATGTAATTTCTATGAAGATAAAGGTCAGGCCTTATTTATTTCTATGTCCCCATGGCAACCTCTGAACCTGATATATTATTGCTGCTTCTTAATGCATCAACAACTGTATTGTTGAATTTGATCTACTCCAAATTATTTAATCCACGGCTAATTCAAATTTAAGTAACAATACATGCTTTGTTAACTCTAACATAACTTTTGATGAAGAAAAAATAAAATACTTCTAAAAATACAACTAGATAGTGTCACGGTATCTACTACAGTTATCAGTTATATAACTTGAGACCTTTAGGAACTCATTTCTCTCCTCAGTGGAGCTGTGTCATTCTCATAGAATTGTATAGTGAAGATTAATATGGTGTGAAAAATTATACGTCTTTCTTTAAAAATTCATATTTAGTTTTATCTATAACATAAACACAGATACTGACCCCAGCCCTCTTGGAGGAAAGTTCACTATTTCTTTCTGTTCCAAATGTTTTTCCCAGGCCTTACCTCAGTAATAACCACTGGGAAATATTTAGTGCCTTGCTGTGTGCATAGCCCTGAAAGAAATGTAATGACAATCATTTGGGGACAGAAATCAGATCCCTCTCATTATTAACCTTCTTCCTAGCCAAGGCTAATCCCTCCACCTGTGCTCTGGCCCCCACCTCTCCCAGCGCCTCCTGAAACCTTTTCCATCAGGTATATACTTTTTCTAACCCTGGCTCCCTATCTCCCTCCTTCTTTAGGCTCCTCATAACTTGGTTCTTTAGTTCATTATACTTCCGTGAAACACCTGCCATATGACCAGCACAAAGCTGGACACGGGAACAGGTTTAAAGAATAATTAACAGTCATCTTGCCTTCTAGATCCTAGAAGCTCACATAGTGGAGTTTGAGAGGTTGACGAGTAAATAAATATCAAAGTACATGTGTGTGGTAACAAAGGCATCTAAAAGTTGCCATGGGAGCGAATATGCTCACATCTGACCTAAAACAATTACAATCCTCTATTCTTCCTTTTATTGTGAGCTTCTTGAAGTAATATTAAGACACATATATCTTGCTAAGCATCCGGTACTGTGCTGTGTCTTTATCTACAGTGTCTCTCTTTTCCCACAACAAATCCAGAGCTAAGTTCTATTATTATTCTCACTCTATAAATGAGGGAACAGAAGGAAGGAGATGTTCCATAACTTGCTTTAAGATCATACAGCTACTTGGTGATATCTACTTGGATCAGTTAAGGTGATTTCAGTTGCAAAGAACAACAACAAAAACCCTTACGTTGGATTAAATAATCGAGAGAATATTTTGGTTTAAACTGAAAGAAGTAGGGTGAGCTTCAGGTAAAGTTTGTCCCAGCAGCTCAGTGATGTCCCCACGGGCCCACATTCTTTCTCCTTTGTCTTCCATCCTATTGGCTTTAAGTATGAAGCTGACTCTGCTTGTAGTAACGGAATGACTACTGCAGTATCTCGCACTGCATGTCCCCTACTTCTTCTCCAGAAGAAAGAAGTCTGTCTTTCAGCATCAAACAAAGATTCTGGGCTTCCCCCTTGGTTCTGTCACTTCTATCCTTGGACCAAACACTGCCTCAAGGAGAATGGGATGCTGAGGGATAATGCACGTTGCCTCTTGTACCATAGAGTTACCGGGAGGATTTGATGGATGTCAATACTTTGCACGGGAGAGCTGGGTTTATTTCCCAGCCCATGCAGCCACAGCATCCCCTTTTGGGAGCTTCCCTGGTGACTCAGATGGTAAAGGATCTGCCTGCAATGTGGGAGACCTGAGTTTGATCACTGGGTTGGGAACATCTCCAGAAGGGAATGACTACCCACTCTGGTCACAAAGAGTTGGTCATGACTCAGTGAGTGACAATTTCACTTTTTCTTTCAATATTTAGCACTGTGCTGGCATATAGAACTGCTCATAGAGGTTGGTTGTTGTTGCTGTTATTAACTACTCTATTACACATTGTCATGAATGAACTATTAAGGATGATTCTTGTGAGGGTCAGAAGAGAATGCAATGATCTGAATGTCACCCTACAATTCATGTATTGAAACCCTAATGCTCTATGTAGTGATGTTGGTAGGTTAGGCCTTTGGGAGGTGCTTAAGCCTCATGAATGGGATTACTGCCTCATAAAAGAGGCTCTAGTGAGACCGCTAGACTACCTCCACCATCTGAGGACACAGCGAGAAAAACCAGCTGTAAACCAGGAAGAGGGCCCTCGCCAGAAAGTGACTGTACTGACACCTTGATCTTGGCCTTTTCAGCCTCCAGAACTGTGAGTAATAAATTTCTGTTTTTATGAGACACCCAGTTTTTATAAGACACCCAAGCTACCCCTGGTATTTTGTTATAGATGTCCAAACAAAATAAGACAACTATCATCATTATTGTGACTATTGTTATTAAACTCCTTTGTTATATATTCATGTATTTAACATTTATACATTCATTCAACCAATATTTATTGAGCAACTTTAATGCTCTATGCACTGTTCTAGGCTCTGAGGATATAAAAGTGAAGAAAACCAAATCCCTGTTCTCCTGGGGCTGACCTTCTGAGAGATCAGTGCATAAGTAAACGCATAATAAAGCAAATAGAAATTGAATGTAGACTGTGAAGAATAAAGAGGGGTGTGGGATACAGAGTGACATGAAGAGTGCATTTTTATAAGGAATGGTCAGAGAAGACCTCACTGGTGAGTGACATTTGAGCCTAAAGAAGGAAACCTGTGAACTATGTGGGTATCTGAGAAAGGAACTCTCCAAGTAGAAGGCACAATAAATGCTTGAATTCCTGTGTTTGCTTCTAGCTTTCAGGGATCCAGGAAAAATGCAGGAATCATGGGAAATTTCTGGCAATATCACCAGTATGAAGATGGAGAGTTCACGGCAGAATATCTGGGAGCCGCTATAATATTTCATATGTCTTAAAATTCACAGATCTCTGCCACTGCCCAAGAAGTAATAATAGAGCTTAGGTTTTTCTTCCTTCTTCCAACTTTGCACACTAGCACTCTGGTGGAATGCTCTAGCTCTATGCTAGTTGGCTGCTAGCAAAGGTTTCTGAGGAATGTTGTTTCCAGTCTTTCAACCCCTTCACTACAAGAGAAAATGGAACTGAGTTGTCAAAGACATTGTACTATTTTTGACACTTGTTTGCGGATTCTAGAAGGTTAGATGAAGACTATGCCTCTTCTTTCATGAATACCATTTTCTCAGCTAAGTTTTTTGTGTGTTTCCATTTACATAAACTTCAATAACAGGCAAATCTTGTGATACAAATCAAGATTGTTTTTAGCTTTGGTAGAGTAGTGACTAAAAAATGGCAAAGAGAAGCAGCTTTCTTAGGTGCTAGCAGATTTTCGTTTTCTCAGCTAAGATTTTGATGGGAATTAGGTTGCACACAATTTAAACTTTGGTGTGTGTCCAGGACCTGGAATTTGGGATGACTGAAGGCTTATCTATTTTTAGTCCTATCTGTGAGAATAAAAAGGCCCAGAGTCTATGATGACAATTAAAAAGCGTGGCCAGTGGCCTCAGTTGTCGGACCGCCCCACTGATGCACACTAGGTGTGCCAGAGTTGGAGTAACATGGATGTGCATAAATGTTAGGCATTAGTCTTTTGCTCGATTATGAGTGATTGTGACCAGGTAACACCATTGTTCTTCAGGTGTGTGAAAGTGGCAGAGCCTTAGGGATAAGCCTGTAGATGACGATCACAGACAGACCAGGGCCTATGTGTATGCACTTGACTCATGGTAAGCATTCAGAAGATGGCATCCTCTGACGTAATAAGGATATGGACAATGTCCAGACATGTTCTCTCTACTTATTTTCACCTGATTATAGCTTCTTATTGTTCCCTGATGTGAAAGATATCATCCTCTATTTAATACCAACCAGAACATTTTGATTGTCCTTAAGGAGAAGACTGCACTGGATTTTTGAGAAGCTTTACCCAGCCAGTCTGAAAGTGTTAGTCATTTCAGTGACTGTCCAACTGTTTTCGGCCCCATGGACTGTAGCCTGCCAGGCTCCTCTGCCCATGGGATTCTCCAGGCAAGAATACTGGAGTGGGTAGCCATTTTTTTCCCCAGGGCCTCTTTCCAACCCAGGGATCAAACCCGGCTCTCCTTCATTACAGGCAGATTCCTTACCATCTGTGCCACCAGGGAAATCCAGCCAGTCTATGTCCTTGGTATTAAGGGTCCTGAGGTTAAAACATGTTTGATGTTTAGCATTTCACTGTGTAAGTGTTTCAGTGGTCAGTTGAAATTCCATTGCAAGTGTCTTGATCATTCCTTCCATATTTTACATCCATTGCTTCCAAAAGCAGGAAGCCAGTCTTAACAAAACACATAAACAAAAACTCTGGAGAAAGTAGCACTGGGTCACCACTTGACATTTGCCCCCAGAAAAGGCAAGTCCATCAATATGCTGTCTCTCAAATGAAAAATTCGAAAGGCCTGGTTCAGCTGTATCTTCTTGATGAAGACCCTTTCTATTTGTTCAGGTCAATACTAACTCTCTGTTCATGCAACTGAGGCTGCTTGTGACCACAAAAATGATGGAAATAGTTGACATAAATTCAAATTCAGATCCCTGGTGCAGATAGTCAACTTCTATTACCTCATCTATAATGCAATTATATTTTGATTTTTTTTTTCTTTTGGTCGCTAAATAGTAACTCTGTAAAGACAGGGTTAATGCTCTATTCACCTTTAAATGCCCTACATCAACATGGTGCCTAGCAAAAGTAAGTATTCAATAAATGCATTATACATTATATGTGAAGAAATAAATGAATGAATGAAATGTCGTCTGGCTCAGATATAAACATGAGACTTTTCCTCTTGGACTGGGGACATGAGTGAGTTTAAAATTCCTAACTAGAAAAAAATGGTATCTCCTGATCCCTGCTCAGTGACCCAGAAATGGCCTTTCAACTTCTCATCAATCCTCTTGTTACCTAATATCCCTTAGTAAATGGGCTCTTGAGCGGGAGAAATGGGCAAAATGTCTGCAGTAAATTAGTAAAAAGTGCAGTGGGATAATATTATGGAACTAAATCTTATAGAATTGTTATGTATCAGTCATTTGAGAGGAGAAAAAAACTTCAGATTTTGGGACATTTCAGTGCAAAGATGATGATGTTTGGGATCCTTTCCATTGATCTCAAGGCTCTTATCTATTTTCTTATATTTACTAAGACAGAAATAATCTGCCCTGCAAAACAGACAAGAGGCTATTTCACACACAAACACACAAAAAAGCTATAACAAACAACACAACTCAGCTCAAGGAAAGAAAAATTAAAAGCAAAAGAAGGATGCACTAGAGTTGGAAGACTGGGATTCAATTTCTGACTATGCCCATCTGTACTTGGTGATCCCAGGGCATTTTACATTGCTTCATAAGCCTCAATTTTCTCATCTCTAATATTGGGCTAGATTTCTTTTCTAACAAAATTGTCATGAGAACTGAGTAAATTCATTACTAATGAGTAACTTCTTTATTACTTAAAAATACCTTAAAATACCTTAAAAATACCTTAAAAATACCTTTTAACTAATAAAGTTTTATATAAGTGTGAAGTTTTTTTTTTTTTCAAGAGACAGGTGATGACAGTGAAGGCAAGCAACATTTTTATAGTGAGGATATATCATTTTAAAAACATAAAAAAATAAGCTTATACCTATCTACATGTATATATCTAGTATAAATTCAATTCACAAGTTCAGGAGCACAGAAATGCAACTTTCCTTTAGTCGAACTTAATCTACATGTAGTTCATTTCGATTCTGAGGCAGGAAAACTTAGTTTTGGTCAATTCAGGGTAAATCAGCCAGGTTAGTGGTTGCATCTGTTTTTTGAGGGAGTTCATGGAGTGTCACAGGCTTACGTGGTGGCTCAGTGCTAAAGCATCTGCTTGCCAGTGCAGAAGATGTGGGTTCGATCCCTGGGTCAGGAAGATCCCCTGGAGAAGGAAATGGCAACCCACTCTAGTTTTCTTGCCTGGGAAATGCCATGGACAGAGGAGCTTGGTAGGCTATAGTCCATAGGATCGCAAAAGAGTCAGACACAGCTTAGCAACTAAACAACAGTGGGGTGTCACAATATCAGATGTGGCACCTGGTCCCCAGGCATCAGCTGTCCCTGCCAGCAACCATCCACAAAACATGTGTCAGCCATCAGCATGCTTCCACCTGGCTTCACTGGGAAGGGTGCCTCTGGACTCTCTTTACTGAAGAAGCCCCATCAACAAAAATGTGTCCTCATCACTCGGTGGTGGAGACTGCACAGGAATACATCATGGTCAAGGTGAGGCTGGTCCTGAAATGTCTGTTATCTAGAAGAAAACAAAGACAATATTGAAAACAAGCCATCAGAGAAATCTCTGCCTATCTGAAGACCTTACAGATCTGGAGGACACTCACCCTCGTTGCACCAGAGGAGACCCAGAGATCTTTGACTTTCTCACAGCTGACCCGACTCCACTGACTCCAGACCATGATTTCCTCTTTCAAACCATCGCTCATCACGTGTGCTGCCACCTGAGAGAAGACAAATGAATACACCAGTCCTCAGAATTCAAGGAAGCAGTTAGCCCCTGAATGCAGAGTCGTTTTTCCTGGTCTTCTCTTTAAACAACAACTACAACTTAAGTTTCTTTGAAATAATGTTTATATTCTTGGTTTGAATAGTCTTCAGTCCTGTTTAGCATATGGTGGGTATAAACACGGCAAAAACAAATGTGTATAAGAATGCGTGCTCCGAGCACAATGTTAAAGTCTTACCATTGAATGCAGCACACTGTCAGTAACTTAAATTTTACTGAGTATGCTCATGGTGACAAGTCCTGAGATAGTTTCCAGTTCTTTACAAAATAAAATACACTGATGTGGCCCCAAAATGTGCAGAGGGGAAGCATTGAGTCCATGTGTCTTTTCTGGCCGGTAACGGGGCATAGGGCAGAGTATGTGGGCATGAAAAGGAGGAGAATCAAAGCTACTATTCATCGAGCCCTGGGGAGGCACCATGCACTGGTCATTTCATCCTCACATCTCTGTATGGAAAGTTCCAGCACATGCACCCCAGGATCCCCCTGAAAGACAGCAACGCAAACCCTACACTTCAAAACATTAAATATAGCTTTTGTTGCCTCTTAGCGCAAGATGTTTCTAATACAATCTATTCCCTTCAAAGACATGGTGGAGAATGGTGGGGGGTGCTTTGAGCAACGTAGTTTTCATTTTTACATTTTAGTTCAGACTGGAAAATTGGTATTTCATTGCCAAATCAATCAGGAACACATTTACTACTTAACGTTGTTTGAAATAATATCTACAACGCTCAAAATTTCAATTAAAAGCATAAAATTCTTTCAAGCTCAAAATCAAAACAATAACACAAATATAAACTGCATTTCATGCTCTCTTAATATTTCACTATGTGACTATAGATGAATATTTCACTCTCCCTTTCTGTCTCGCTCTCACCTTTTCTGCCTTTGTTTTTGTCACCTGGCAAAATGAGGAAATTGAAGTAGTGCCTTAAATCATCTCTAAGTTCCTTTCATGTGATTAAATATAACTATTTATATTAGGCTTGTAAATAGCAGGTGGTGATGACGGGTTTGGAGCCCCGCTGTCGTGCGCTATAATGATGATGGGTAGAGTTATTAGGCTTTGTTTCTCAATGGAGGAATTTGGTTGTGACAAGAATAAGAATGCAAGTCTTCCTTGTGAAGAGGGTACCAGCACACACTCACAGCCAAGTCTTGAAAATGATAGCTGCTGCCGCAAGCTGAATGACAGTCACGTGCCAGGCACCTCACAAACTTGATCTCGCTTCATCATCGTAAGAACCTGCTGAAACAAATGTCTGTAAAAATCAAATGTCTTCCCCAGGGTAACACAGCTAGTAATTTGCAGCCATTCACACTAACAATTCATACTCATTCAAAAGGGGTTGCCTTGATGGTTGGGCCAGGGCTAGCCGGGCACTGCTCCATTGCGACACTGGGCTAATGGGACTAATTTGGAAACTGTCTGGAGGCAGGGGCTGTTCACACCCTCCCCCCGTGACCTTCCTACGGCAAGCTTGGACCTTGGTGCGGTGCTACCTGCCCTGTTCCCATCACACAAGACTCACATATTTTGGGGACAGAGTCTATTGACATGGATGTACTATCCTGTGGAGGGCTTTTCGACATTGAAAGTACCATAAGACAGCCATCTGAATGGGAGAAAATAATAGCAAATGAAGCAACTGACAAACAACTAATCTTAAAAATATACAAGCAACTTCTGCAGCTCAACTCCAGAAAAATAAACGACCCAATCAAAAAATGGGCCAAAGAACTAAATAGACATTTCTCCAAAGAAGACATACGGATGGCTAACAAACACATGAAAAGATGCTCAACATCACTCATTATTAGAGAAATGCAAATCAAAACCACAATGAGGTACCACTTCACACCAGTCAGAATGGCTGCGATCCAAAAATCTGCAAGCAATAAATGCTGGAGAGGGTGTGGAGAAAAGGGAACCCTCCTACACTGTTGGTGGGAATGCAAACTAGTACAGCCACTGTGGAGAACAGTGTGGAGATTCCTTAAAAATTGCAAATAGAACTACCTTATGACCCAGCAATCCCACTTCTGGGCATACACACCGAGGAAACCAGAATTGAAAGAGACACATGTACCCCAATGTTCATCACAGCACTGTTTATAATAGCCAGGACATGGAAACAACCTAGATGTCCATCAGCAGATGAATGGATAAGAAAGCTGTGGTACATATACACAATGGAGTATTACTCAGCCGTTAAAAAGAATTCATTTGAATCAGTTCTGATGAGATGGATGAAACTGGAGCCGATTATACAGAGTGAAGTAAGCCAGAAAGAAAAACACCAATACAGTATACTAACACATATATATGGAATTTAGGAAGATGGCAGTGACGACCCTGTATGCAAGACAGGGAAAGAGACACAGATGTGTATAACGGACTTTTTGGACTCAGAGGGAGAGGGAGAGGGTGGGATGATTTGGGAGAATGCCATTCTAACATGTATACTATCATGTGAATTGAATCGCCAGTCTATGTCTGACGCAGGATGCAGCATGCTTGGGGCTGGTGCATGGGGATGACCCAGAAAGATGTTATGGGGAGGGAGGTGGGAGGGGGGTTCATGTTTGGGAATGCATGTAAGAATTAAAGATTTTAAAATTTAAAAAATAAAAAACTAAAACTAAAAATAAAAAAAAATAAAATAAATAAAAAAAATAAAAATTAAGAGATTCTGCCTCAAGATGCAGATTTCCAGCTTTGTTTCAAAAAATCTGAAGACTTGGAAACACCGAAGCCTATATTCTAGCCTGGCAACAACAAACTGGAGCCAGGGCTGCTCTCTGTCTATACTGAAACTGCACAAACTAGAAAAAAGGTGTTCCTCTGGGCTGTTGGAGGCTAGTGGGCTCACAGCTTGGTGAGGAGAGAACAGGCTGGATTTCACCCGCTTACCTCCATAGCCTGTGTCCTCGGGCACAGTTGTTCATGTGACCGAGCAGCTGACCAACAGTTCCTCCTCCAGATAGAACATCCACTCCAGTTAATACGATCTTTACCATTCCCTTAATCCTCCCCAGCTTTGAGACCCAGTGCCAATTAAACAACTGAAAATCTATAAACTTTCAAAATTCTGAAGCCAGGCCACTTCACTCTTTCTCTTGTCTGCTGGCCCCTGTTGGATAAAATCTATGAACTTTCAGAATTCTGAAGCCAGCCCACTTCACTCATTTCTCTCGTCTGCTGGCCCCTGTTGGATTTTTCATTTGCAACCCTCAATCTAATGAGTTATGGGAAAAGAGCAGCGTGGTGGCTTTCATATATATCTACAAGACACTCAAAAGAAGTAGAATGGCAAACAGGCAGGCGTAGGCTAGAGGAACCAAACATGAGCGCAGTTGACCCCAACCATTTCAGAATTTCTGCTGGTGAGCTTGAGGGTGTGTGTGTGTGTGTGTGTGTGTGTGTGTGTGTGTGTGTGTGTGTGTGTGTTTAGTCTCTAAGTTGTATCTGATTCTTTTGTGACCCTATGAACCATAGCCTTCCAGGCTCCTCTGTCCATGGGATTTTCCAGTCAGGACTACTGCTGGCTTGCCATTTCCTTCTCCAGGGGATCTTCCCTACCCAGGGATCAAATCTGAATCTCTTTGTGTTTCCTGCATTGGCAAGCAGGTTCTTTTACCACTGAGGTACCAGACTGGAGAGGTCAAGTTCCTCCACACCACGGGACCAATTGGACTTCCAGAGGCAGCTCCCCTGCTCATTTCATCTGCTTTGCCTCAAGCTCATAGCTCAGACACGATTGATTTACTCTTACTTTCTCATAAATCCCTCTCATGTTCCCTTTA
Organism: Ovis aries; assembly: GCF_016772045.2. Classification (NCBI taxonomy): domain Eukaryota; kingdom Metazoa; phylum Chordata; class Mammalia; order Artiodactyla; family Bovidae; genus Ovis; species Ovis aries. The sequence goes on along the minus strand of NC_056068.1, from coordinate 57,450,014 downwards.
CTGCCCTATCCTCGTTCTTCAGATAGCACTGGCTCACACATCCATGCCATCACCACCACATTTGATCATTCCAACGGGAGGCTGCCCATTAAGGTAGCAAGCCCTTTGTTCAGTTAATCCTATTACCCCCTGTTGTAGGTTTGAATTGTGTTCTCCAAGAAGATACGTGCAAGTCCTAAATCCCAGTATTTTAGAATGTGACCTGATTTGGAAATAGGGTTGTTGCAAGCATAATTATTCACATTAGGTCAGAATGGAGTAGGATGCACCCTTAATCCCAGATAACTGGTATGCTTATAAGAAGAGAATAGACACAGAAATGCCTAGACAGAATTCCATGAGACTACAGACATGATATATCTGGAAGCCAAGGAATGTCAAGGATTGTTGACAACAGCCATAAGCTGGGAAAGAAGCAAGGGATAGTTTCTCCCTCAATGCCTCCAGAAGGAACCAACCTTGCTGACACCCGGATTTTGAACTTCTAGCCTCTAAAGCAATGAGAGAATACATTTATGTTATTGCAAGCTGCCAAGTTTGTGGTCACTTGTTAAAGCATCCATAAGAAGGCATGATACTCAGCTTCATCAAAATCAGTGCTGATCCGGGAGATCAGACCAGTCACGAGTGTGGCTGGGATTTGTTTAAAAGGACAAGACCCAGCGGGGACCCCTTAGCTTTGGCCTACTTTCTAGTCTGGGTGTAGTGAGCAGATTGGAGACTATAATTTTTTTCTTTCTGTACCTTAAATATAAAAAGGTCTTTGTTTTTCCCTAACTTGCAGTCTGCCTCTCCGCTTCTACCTCCCACCCTGCCCTCCCAACCCCCAGCATCTCTCTGATAGTGTGTTGAGAGCAACATCTCCCTGCGTGGATGTTCTGACTCACTCCTTTTCAATAACACCCTCTTCCTTGATAAATCAATACCCTGACCAAAGGGATGATGCATTTAGGTCATTAAGCAAAGTAGCTAGAAGAAATAAGATACAGCTTCATTTACAAGGTATTTTTTGCTTTTGCTCTTATTTACCTGCAAAATGTAGTTAAAATACAACTTCTAAAAAACAGACTAATGAGAAAACTGATTAGACAGAGCTGTGATGGTTAAGTAAGGAAGCCCATAAAAAGGTGGAGAAGGAGCTCTCCTGGGAAGACAAGGATTGTCTTGGGCAAATCACATCCCCTCTCTGAACTTCACTTGTCTCAGGATAAGTGATGGAATAGAGATTCTGTTTTCTGAATCTCTGCTCTTGAGTTCTATTGCTCCCTTGTCTTAAAAACAAAAATGAGCAAACCAACCATACTCCAATAAAAATTAAAATGATTTTAAAAAAGAAGAAAAACAAAAAGGGGACTTCCCTGGTAGTCCAGTGGTTAAGATTCCATGCTTCCAAGGCAGGGGGCCAGGGTTCAATCCCTGGTTGGGAACCAGATCCCACATGCAGCAAGTAAGAGATTACATACTGTCTCTAAAGATCCGATGTGCCACAACTGAGACCTGGTGCAGCCAAATTAATGTATGTATGTATGTATGTGTGTGTGTGTGTATATATACATATATATATGTATATAATGAATAATTTAAAAGAGAAAGAAAGGAAAACAATATGCAAAACCCTCAGTCTTCAAGTTTCCTTCTTTTCAGAGCTTGTTCATTAAGGACATGACTGTCTTTGGATGATGAGTTTTGTCATATTTGAGGCATACAATGGACGTTAACCTACTAGGCCTGCTCACCAGAGGTACTGAGAAGCTACAAATGGCATTGTCACCAGTAAACCAAGGCACAGACATTTTCAGGTAATGACACTTTAAGAAAAAGGAGGCAAAAATCTATTAGGTAAAGAAAGTTGAATGCAGATTTCCATGTTCAGTCCTTTTAATTTGTTCTCTGTGTTTCTCTCTCTCCTCTTTCTCATATACTTTCTCTGTAAAATGTATTTATTCAATTTTCATGGAAGAATGATCAAATGAAGATAAGCAAAAAGAAAAAAAATAAGAAATATGCATAATCTCACCACTAAAGAAATACTTTTAGCAGTTTGGTATTTGCTTTTGGATGTGGTTTGGTCCGTGTGTGTGTGTATGTGTGTGCACACGCTCACATCTGTGTGAGAGAGAAATACAACTTCCAAATTAACTTTGCAAAGAAATACAAGAATTTTTATGAACTTTTACAAACCCTTAATTTCAGAGCACAGCTTCTTTCTATTTAGAATATATTCAGAAAGTGAATAATGTATTTCAATCAGTGCTAACAGCCCCATATTTATGGAGTCTCTGAGAAAAGCCATTTTATAATGTTGCTCTTTTATAAGGAGACCACGTGGCCATCTATGGGCAGGTCATGCATAGCTGGGATAACCAAAATTGGTGGACAAATGCCCCAGTCTCTTCTACACAAGAAAGAACCACGGGAGCTTTTGGTTCCATCACTGATGGATGTTTATTGAACATCAAAAGTATGTTTTGGGCTAGCCAAAAAGTTCATTGGGTTTTCTGTAACATCTTACCCGAGTGAAATACTTGGCTAACTTGATGCAATCTCATGGTCTACATTGAGGAATGACCAAAAAAAAAAAGCCTGAAAAAACTTATGGTAGAAGTTTAAGAGAAATAAGTTCTGGAATTCACTTCTTTTTAACTAAAATCTAATGCTAAAATTAATATGTAAAATTTAAAAGCAGACTGTTCTAGAGGAAGCAGAGGTAAAGGCCTGGAGATCCATATATAAGTTTTTCCCAAGCGGCCCCTAAGGAAAACCAACAGGTCCAGAAGATGTATGAAAGCATAGATGGGTTTGTGATTATGACTGAATGTGGTTGGTCATGGTGAGGAAACCACAGCAAATAGGCCATCTGTGTGCTGGGCACTCTTACTGGAGTTTTGCCTCTATCAATTAATTTAATCCTCACAACAAGCTGGCTTGGTTGTTACAAGCATTCCTATTTGATGGCTAAAGATATGAGGTTTGGAAAGATCAAATGACTTACCCAACATCTCATAGCTATATTTGGCAGGCCTGAGACTCAGATGCGACTTCAGCCACCTCCACCATCCTCCACCTCCACCATGACAACTCTTACACCTAATAGGATGCAAGAGTTAAGTACTACACAGGGGAAGCAGTAGAATTACAGCCAGAGGTCTGGGCATAACAAATTCTGAGTCTAGCCATTGGAGTATGACACAAAAGAGATGCATCTTCCAAGTAGAACATAGTCAACTGAAACTGATACACGCTGACAAATACACTGTATGTGCAGACTCCTGAGCATGAAAGCTCTTATTGTTTAGAAAATCTTCCTAGAGGGGAGGAGGACTGGATTTAGAGTAATGCTTGGTAGCCTCAGAGGAGCTCCCTCTCAAATACTTCTTAATTACTGTGTTATCTTAACTTATGTCCACAGCTTTTTGATACTACTCCCGCCAGGAGGAGAGCTTAACTCCTCATCCCCCCCAAAGTTACAAGATGTGGATAGTAAGTTGAATATCATAACAGGGTACTGAATTAAGTTGTTCTGACAATTAAACATGAAGTATATTAGATTTCACTGTTGTCATTCCTCGACAAGAGAAAACCAAATCATTCCTTTGCAGAAGCAGAAACAATTTTTGTTTATTGGTCTGTTTCTGTTACTGCCTTTAAGGTAGTAATAATCATGGAGGTCTTTTATTATTTCACTGGTGAACAAACAAGAAACTTTCTAAAAGGCAGAGAGACTGTCCAAATAGATGATCCTTGTGCAGCTCTTTATAAAAGGTCTTCATGTTTACAATCAAACTGTAACTCGATGAAGGCATTCCTGCAAGGGCGGAGATAATGTGGACAGACTTGTTTGTTTTATGACGCTTCTGCATTGATTTTGAGAAAATTGCTTTGAAGAATCGAAAAAAAATGAATAGCTAAGCACCACTTTTATCACACCTCTCTCTTACTAAAAAGGTTTCAATTATTCTCTATTTCCTACAGGTTTTTAAAACTAAATATCCTATAGTAAAAGAGCTGTACCTCAGAGACTCATTAGAGAATCCCATCATAAACTATTTGCGCTCCAGCATTTGCCAAAGGTGTGTGTATTACTGACTTTGGCTGTTGACAAGCATCTAGGGGGTTTGTTAAGGAAGGGGTGGAAAGAGGCTCAGCTGGACTGGACCGTGACAGAGTAATGAGTCGGTTTGCTGCTGGGGTCTTCTCAGCACCAGGTGATATGTTATCCTGGAAAGGGAATGAATAAACTTACAGTTACTGGGGGGTGAAGGGGGGAGGGATGTATTGGAAGACTGGGATTGACATATACACACAACTGTATATAAAATAGATAAAAAGAAGCTACTGTATAGCACAGAACTCTACTCAACACACTATAATGGCCTATATGGGGAAAGAAGCTTGAAAAGAGTGGCACAGGTATATGTATAACACATTCACTTTATTGTACACCTGAAACTAGCAGAACGCTGTAAATCAGCTATCTCTCACGTAACACTAAGTCGCATCCAACTCTTTGCGACCCCAGAGGTTGTAGCCCACCAGGATTCTCTAAAACTAAAGGTGTGAAAACGATGATGGACATCACATAATTTCCTTTAGCTATTAAAAAGTACTTAATGGATATCTACCAATGTTCCAGTTTCTTGGGATGCATCAATAAACAAAATACATGCATCGACACAAAGACTGTACCCTTTGATATTTATATTCCAGTGGAGAGAGACAGACAGTAAGCAGTTAGATGAATAAGTAAGTTTCGTAATATATTAGAAAACAGTGGGAAAAAAGGGAAAGTGTTAGTCACTTAGTTGTGTCCAACCCTTTGTGACCCCATGGACTGTAGCCCTCCAGGCTCCTCTGTCCATGGAATTCTCCAGGCAAGAATACTGGAGTGGGTAGCCATTCTCTTCTCCAGAGGATCTTTCCAATCCAGGGATCAAACCTGGGTCTTTTGCATTACAGGCAGATTCTTTACCAGCTAAGCCACCAAGGAAGCAGTAAGTATTATGAAAAAAAAGAAAAAATAAAAAAAGAGGAGCATAGGGAGATAGGGAATATAGGAGTGGGAGTCTCCAGGCAAGAATACTGAAGTGGGTTGCTATTTCCTTTTCCAGGGGCTCTTCCCAACCCAGGGATCGAACCCAGATCTCCCACACTGCAGGCAGACTCTACCATCTGAGTCACCAGGAGCTCCTAGGAATACAGGAGGGCAGGTTACAATTTGAAATGAGTGGTCAGGGCAGCCTTGCTACAGAACTGGAAGCTGAGGAAAGCTTAAAGGAGGTAAGATGATGCTGTTAGTCATGGAGATATATGAGAGAAAGCTCTCATCAATGAGAATAAAAGGCCAGAGCTGCAGTACCACCAGGAAGTGAGTGAGCTGGGGTGAAGGATGAGGAGATATGAGGTCAGGGAGGTGCTGGGGGTCTCACAGGCTACTGTGAAGCCTTGGAAGCCACAGGACTTTTCTGAGTAGAGGGATGACTTGCCTTGACTTAGGTCTTAAAAGGGATTCTCTGACTGGGGCAAGGGGAGAAGTAGGAAGCCTAGTTTATGAAAGAAGACCCGTGAAGTCATGGATTTAAAGGAGGTCAAATGCCAAGGACTGGTTTGTGAATGACCTTATATGAGCTGGCCAAAGAAGCTATCACAGCCTAGAGGTGGTGAGAGGAAGGCTCTTCCTAGTTTCCCTGGTTTCATGCTTCTTAGCTTTATCAGTGATAAAGAACCTGCCTGCCAAGGCAGGAGACACAAGAGATGTGGGTTTGATCTCTGGGTTGGGAAAATCCCCTGGAGGAGGGCATGGCAACCCACTCCAGTATTCTTGCCTGGGAAATCCCACGGGCAGAGGAGCCTGGCAGGCTACAGTCCTTGAGGTCACAAAGCATCAGACACAACTGAGATATGGCATAGCATAGTATAGGTGGGTAAGTTAGACTAAAAAGCAATTCCTGGATGTCTTGGTAACCATGAGTCTGGCTGGCTTTCCTGCCCACTAGGCCTCAGTCCTGTGATATTTTCACTTTCTTTCAAGACGTGGTAGTCTTTAAAATCTTTTTGGTGGCTTATTTCTCAGGGCAGAGACACCCCTAGGGGCCTCCTTCATTTGGAAATGGGGTTGGGAAAAGGGAGCAGTAAGACATTTCTCTGAACAAATCCAGTCTGTTTCCTGGATTCTTTTAAAGTGATTTCCAACACTGTCATACTGGGAAGAGGTCTGCCCTCTTATCAGTTAAAGAGGGACTAAAAAGATTCAAACTCACTCATCCCCAGACAGGCCTTTAGAGCAACACTGTCCAGAAGAAATATAATGCAGCCACTTTAAATAGGTTAGTATCCATATTTTAAAATATAAACAGAAAGAGCCAAAATTCATTTCAATAATATATTTTCTTTCACTCAGTATATCTAAAATAGTATTTCAATATGCAAGCAATATGGAGATTGTTAAAGAGATATTTTAAATGCTGTTTTTATACTTAAGTCTTTAAAATCTGGTATATTTTATGTGTTTTACACTTTCAGCAGATCTCAATTCAGACAAGACCATTTCCAGTGCTCTCTGGGTGGCTACTGTGGCTGGATAGCACAGTTCTAGAACTACAGAGCCCAAGATGCCTGTATTTCTCTAGGTCAGTTAGCTTTGTTTACAACTGTTTGGTGAATCTCACTGTTACAGAGTCCAAGCTCACTCTACTTCTGCATGACAAGGTGTTGAGGCAGAAAATAATGACTTCATTTGGAAAGCCAGCAGATCAAGAAGATGGCAGACTCATGTCTCAAAATAGCCCTCTTATTGGGACTGGATGGCAAGTTCTTTTATAGAACAGAGAGGGGAAGGAGTTGAGAAAGTAAAGTAAAAATGTCATATGCCTTGCAAATATCTCCTGGAATAGCCAGCCTTAGAGAGGGGATGTGTTAATTTCTTCCTTCCTGTAGCTATCCACAGATGAACAGGGTCAGGATGTTTCTCTGAACAAAGGCACTTTGGTTTAGCATTCAGGCTGAGGGGCAGGGTTCCCAAAGGCAGGCCATTATGTATAGACAATATCCTTTTAGTGAACAAAAGCAACAGGAAGCAAAATTAAAGTAAAAGAAACAGATCTAACGTGGAGTCAGATTTTGCTCTTATCTATAGCATAGTGATCCACAGGACCTGGACTATCAAATTGGAATTTGGTCATATACGGTAGAAGAAAGGCAGAAGAACCTTGATTATATCCCATCCTCAACTGCAATTTGTCTCCTACTCTCATATGTAAATGAGAAAAAGCTTTGTACACAGAAAAGCATTTTGCCCGAGCTTATTAATATCATAATCACTACTGGCTCTATCTTTACAGTGTACACACTATTCCCACCAGAACATACTTGAAGAGTGAAGTGGTATTCAGTGAACAAAAATTCTTCTATGACAAGAGTGATGGGCTTCTTAACTGTGGTGTTGGAGAAGACTCTTGAGAGTCCCTTGGACTGCAAGGAGATCCAACCAGTCCATCCTAAAGGAGATCAGTCCTGGGTGTTCCTTGGAAGGAATGATGCTAAAGCTGAAACTCCAATACTTTGGCCACCTCATGCGAAGAGTTGACTCACTGGGAAAGACTCTGATGCTGGGAGGGATTGGGGGCAGGAGGAGATGGGGATGACAGAGGATGAGATGGCTGGATGGCATCACCGACTCGATGGACATGAGTTTGTGTGAACTCCGGGAGTTGGACAGGGAGGCCTGGTGTGCTGCGATTCATGGGGTCGCAAAGAGTCGGACACAACTGAGTGACTGAACTGAACTGAACTGAACTGAACAAAAATTCTTCTGTGACAAGGGTGATGGGCTTCTTGTGGGCTTTAGCCCCAGGAAGATGTGAAACTCCAACATAAGACAAACAGATCTTTATTTGAACCAGGTTTTCTCTAATTGTTACTGTCAGGGTAATTTATCGCCAAACTTCGGTGCATTTTTTCACCAGGCCCTATCAAGGGTCTCCATAGTGCCCATAGTCGTGGCTGGGGAAGACTCTGCAGCGAACACAGCCAACAGAGCAAGAACTCGGGCTCCAGAAGATTGCACTTGGCAAGTTGCAGTGTGAGTGGATAAAAGACAGCTGAGAGGTGTGTCTGCCTGGCTTAAAGAAGACCTCTTACTTCTTTCTAAAGTCAAAGTCAGGCTGTTGAATAAATCCAGAAACAAAGTGTTAAATGGCCAAATAGGTCAAATCAATAAGAAGGATAGGGAAGCAATAGGAGAAAGGAGATATACAGGTATTTTACTGGCCTGTGTGCATCTTGAGGACTGGGTCTCTTTTGTCCACCCACCCCTTCCCCCATTTTGTTGAGTGAATGAATGATGTAACTTATACATTTTCTTATTCTGTGACTGAGACAATTGATTCAAACTCTTGTGCCTTACACAAAGCCAGGTAGAATTCTAAAGATTGTAAAGTTGGACCAGATGACCTTTAAAGTCTTTATGAGACTCTATGACTCTAATTTGACCAAAAACGAGTTAATGAGCATTAAATACCATAGGCCTAAAAAACACTAGCTTTAACTGAGTTTTAGGGAAGATACTAGAAATAATACTGTCACATTTTTCTTGGCCCATTTTAGCTCAGGAGCTGAATCCAAACTAGTATAAATATGAGGCTCTACTGACTAAGGAGGGTTTTCTGTGTAGTTATTGTTGGTAGAATATGTACTAGATGGGGAATCACATGATGCTAGACACTAGCCCTGTGTTCTTATGTCCTGGTCAGTCACTAAGCACTCTGTGGGCTTGGTATTCACAACTGGAATAGATGATCTGCCAAAAACTATGAGCTCTGACTTTTATATGAGCTTAAGCAGAGAAGCTGCCCAGGGTCATCTCTTTACCCAAGGTCTGTGGGAAACAGTTTTAGCTCCCATAATTCCTCAGGCATTATATAAGATGCTTTGTTCTTTCCAGCTTCTTTAGGCCCAATGTAAATACACAAAATGATTCATATTTGCAGCAGTGAAGGAAATCCAGGACATTCTGGGAAACTCAGGAGGGAAAACATTGGTTTGAAAAGTGAACAGTTGACAGGCTTAGGGCACAGTCCCAAAAGTAAGTTGGGGGTGTGGAGGGGTTATTTACCTCTAAGCTGTCTCTCCTTCACTTAATCCACCTTACTGCAAGAGTAATTGCCCTGAAATCAAAGTCAAATCGAGTCATTCCCTAGTTCACAACCCTAAATGGCTCAACACCTGCAAAATGAAGAATAAACACCTTTGTGAGGGATTTTAGACTGTTGCCCCCTGACCCCAAGCCATCATTTCAACCTCGTATCATGTTGCATCCCTCCGTGCACTCCGGGTGATACCGCAGACCACTGGGCATCTCATCATTCCTTGAAATCTATGTGTTCCATCCCCCCACATCTGTATCTGAGCTACAGTGCCCTCACTTGCCTTTCTTCCAAAATTTTTCTACACTTTTCAAAGACCCACTCAAATAACTTCCCCAGTATCTATAGTCCACCAAGGATTCTTGTCCCTTATGACATCTGCTTACATCTTATTATTGATTTAATTTAATTATGTCTCTGATTAGAATTCTCTGTATAAATATCTGCTCCTCCCTTCTCTGTAGATTTATTTTGAATGACATGGATCACGTCCTCTTAATTTTTGGTTTTCCACAGCTCCTATTATTTGGTCTTAATCACTGTAGGTGGTAAGATAATGTTTTGTCAGATAAAGGAATGAGGAGCTGACATAGCTCTCACTTGAGTTAGCATTCCACCTGACATGGGTGGGATAGGGTCTGTGACAAACGCCGCACAGCTTGAATAACAGGCGACTATGTGGAAGGAGGCATCTAAGGCAGAAAGAGATTCAAAAGACACGCTGGGATGCTGGCTGGGGAGGCAACGTGCCCAGGAGTTAGGAGCAGAGGCTGTGGATGGTTCCACAATATCCGTTCTCCCCTTCTGTTGTGGCAGTAGAACACCCAAGTTTTAGCTGAGCTCACGGCTGTCCAGCTGAAGACTACATTGTTTCATCATTCTTGAAACCCGGTGTCAAAGCATTAACCCAAGGAATGTAAGTGAAAGACGTGAGCAACATCAGATGTGTGCCTTTAAAATGAAAGGAATATTCTTTACGTCCTCTTTTCCTCCCTTCCCATGTATGTAGAATTAGAGAGAGTGGCAACGTAGACTTGATCAGGAGAATGAGGCCACTTCACAGGGCTTGACAGTACTGAGTGTCACGTCTGCAGCCTCCCTAACACACTATGTGGGCAGCCTCCTCCTTCAAGTCATTCAGGGTATGCATGCGTGCTCTGTCATGCCCCACTCTTCGCAATCCCATGGGCTGTAGCCCGCCAGGTTCCTCTGTCCATAGGATTTCCTAATGAAGCATGCTGGAGTAGGTTGCCATTTCCTTCTCCAGGGGATCTTTCCAACCCAGGGACTGAACCTGGGTCTTTTGTATCCCCTGCATTGGCAGGTGAATTCTTTGCCACTGCACCACCTGGGAAGCCCCTGTCATTACTCAGGTAAAGTTATCTTTGATTCCTCGTTCTCTCGAAGAAAAATATCCAATCCCTGCTTTGCCTTCCTGAGAGCACTTAACACGTGTGTTGAACTTCTAGTTCTTTGTCTCCCTGCACTGTCTGCCTAAACTGGGAACTGGGGGGTTTATCCATCAGCTCCCATCCTCTGTTGGCTGACGTTTGCATCCATGGGTGATAATTCGTTGCACACTTCTGAGCTGTTTGTAGGCCAAGATATATCTAGGGACAGAAAACAAAGATGCCAGGTACACTTTTGAGATGAAACGCTGTCAGTGCCGTGTGCCAGAGCCCTTGGGGAGCAGCCCAACTCCAAGGTGTGGTTGAGAGCTGTGAGGGGGCACCAGAGGCTTCTGATACACATCCTGTTTCCCAGGCTCCCCCTACAGATGTAGAACCTTTATGAGAAAAGGGAGTCTGTCTCTAGTACTCTATTCTTAGGACACAGAGCAGTGCCTGGCCTTAGTGGGTGCTCAGCACATGTCAGTTGAATGAATGAATTACACTCCTTAGCCTTTTTGGGGCCTCTTTCCTCACCTGTAGAAGGGGGATGATGATCCATGCAAGGTTCTTATGAGGGCCAAATCAATCATGCAAGATGCTTAGCATAGAAAAAGACCGCAAGAACTGTAAGCTCTTATGAGCTAGCTGCATGCAGGCTCTGTCCAGTTGTGGCGAGCAGGAGCTGCTCTCTGTTGCAGTGCTTGGGCTTCTCGTGGTAGCAGCTTCTCTTGTTGCGGAGCAGGGGCGCTAGGCACATGGGCTTCAGTAGTTGCAGCACGTGGACTCAGAAGTTACAGCATGCGGGTTCAGTAGTCATGGCGCATGGTCTTAGTTGCTCCACAGCACGTGGGAGCTTCCTGGCCCAGGGATTGAACCTGTGTCTCCTGCATTGGCAGGCAGACTCTTAACCACTGGCCCACCAGGGAAGTCTGCGGGCATTACCAATTTTGCCACTATAAATACTACTGCAGTGAATATCTTTACCCATAAGATGTTACTTACTTGATTGTTTCTGTATGATAAAATCCTTTGGCTCTTTTCATGATGCCTCCTTCCTTCTCAAGTACCGACTTCCTGGGTCACTGCTCAGACTGCTCAGTGCAGAGTTCCAGGATAAAGGAAAGGACAGAGCTTCAGGTCATGTCCAAGCAAAATGTTTTTCTATTTTCAACAATCCTCTAGACCAATATATGCATTTCATGGGAAATATAATTAACACATAATTTGTCAGACTGAATTAAAACATGATTTGTGATTAAAGAGTTTAGTATCTCTTAAAAGATTAATTAGAAATTTTCTTTAAGTTGCATTTCTTCCCAAAACTACCCCTCTCTAATGTAAATCCCCTCATTAGAGAGAGTTCTTTGAGTTAGGGCAGCCTTGCCATGTGATGGAAGGGCATGAATCCTGGTTTCAGGCACACACTATAAATTGTGTGGCCTCAGTCATGTTGTGTAGCTTCTCCAAACCTCTATTATTTTCCATTTGCAAATTGGCAGTTCTATCTTTGTTACAATGTGTAGATAACATGGTGTTTTTGAAAACATTTCTACTGGACCTGGCATATGGTAGGTACACAGTAAAAATTTCCTCACCTTTTTCTTTTTGGATTCTCAGGACCTACTCAAGGCATGATTATTGCAGTGAACTTGAATGACAGTGTTCATATTATAGTTCTCAATAAGCATGTGTCTTCTTGAGGACACATCCAGAAATCAATAACATCGGTTGGAAATGAGTGTTTTTCCATGACACCAAAACCAAATTTTGGAAAATTCTTTCAGGTAAGGGTTCTCTTTGGAAAATTCCAATTCCCTTATTTGCAGCAGCCAAGTGCTATTTACCCCAGGACCCAACACCTTTCAATTTGTTATTTTCAATGTTAATAAATGATTTAGTTCATTTCCTGTTTTCCTCTGCTCACCAACCTGCCAGCAGCAGTCACACGCCAACCTTAAAATAACTGTACTGGCAGACAACGGATTCAAATTATTAGTAGGAAATCTGTAGCTGTGTTACCCGGTCAACCCAGCTGGAGAGATGCAGGCATGACTTCTAACATCCAGCTGTGTGCTTTGGTGAATGCAAGTGAAGAATAAGTTTAGGAAGGCTTGGAAGGAAGAGTGTCATAAAACTTGAAAAGATGTGTTGATGGTTGGTGAAATCAGAAGATGTGTCTTGATTGCTCTGGTCATATTCTCCAGAGTACCCGGTAAACAACAAACACACAGTAAGAATGAGTAAGAAGACCTGAGAGCATGCCAGTAGGGGAGCCGGTGTTCCCTGTCTCCAAATTTAATCCTGTTCTAATTTTTTTCTCAACTTTCTTCCAATGATTTTAGTCATTTTCATCATTTGGGGTTTCTTTGCTCCTCTTTGCCAAGTTTCTCTTTGTACTGCTCACCATACCTATACCTAGTAGAGAGGCTGGCCCTCCACGAGAATTTAGCAAATGTCTGTGGAATGAACAAAAGGCACAGAAGATCTTTTGCAAAAGATACTGGAAGCTGGACTTTACATGTTTGTAAGAGAGAGAGGTTGAGATAAAGATGAAATGCATGCCTTTGTGCATGGATACTCAGGTGACTGTAAAGTTCTCCCCACAAGTGGGTACCAGATCCCACTGTGGGGTACTGAGGTGTACACTTGTTCTTCAGGGCTTTCTGATGTTTTAATCAAAATTCTAACCGGCATTCAAATCTGGTTTCCTAACAGTGATTTTGATGACTTGGGCTGTGCTTTATTTCATCCTTATTGCTTTCAGATATACATAAATCTTTCTTCCCTCTCCATTTTTTTTCCATGTGTGTGAAATGTGATACTTTTCAGTATTCTTGGGGTTTTCTTGAAATCCAGATTTTTCACTTCCTCCACATCTGCTATGAAACCAAATATTGATTAATGTGACCTACAAACCTAACCAGTTAAGGGGACCAATGACCAGTTCCTATTCTTGAATTTTTAAAAGAGTATCTATCATTTATTCCAATCTCTCTCTTAAGTGTGTAAGTTTTTTTGCTTTGAGGTCTTTTTTTTTTTTTTTTCAGTTTCTGAAAAGATTAAAGGAAGATAACATCAGCACTATAGTTCTCAATCACATCTGAGGTTTAAATTCCAAGCCTTTCGACTAACCCTGAACAGGTCATTATTAACTTCAATATAGAAATGTTTCTAACTTTGCCTGTATACAAATTACAGTGTGATGTGAATTATACAAACCTAAACATCTCCAGAAGGTAGTTCCTATTGCTTTGAGAGGCTCATAAATGTAACAAAGAATTTAGCAATAAAATAGAGTCATCACTCGGTGATTCTTCAGGATAAAAATCTGCCTAAAGATTTTTTTTAAGTTGTAACCTTCAAGGGTCTGAAATTTGGTGAAAAGGATGCTTATTTGATGACTGGGAGAGTGACTCTGGAGTTATAGTATTTCTTTTACCCAAAAAGAGTAGGATGTGCATATAGTTCTCATGATTCAAATTCCCAACAAGTGCTATTTACATAGAATACAAGGAGATCAAACCAGTCAATCCTAAAACAAATCAACCCTGAATGTTCACTGGAAGGACTGATGCTGAAGCTAAAGCTCCAATACTTTGGCCACCTGATAGGAAATCATGAAAAAGACCCTGATGCTGGGAAAGATTGAAGGCAAAATAAGAAGGGGGTGGCAGAGGATGAGGTGGTTAGATAGCATCACTGACTCAATGGACACGAATATGAGCAAACTTTGGGAGAGAGTGGAGGACGGGGGAGACTGGCATGCTGCAGTCCATGGAATGGCAAAGAGTCGAACATGACTTAGTGACTGAACAACAACAACAACAAGACCAGGACCCTCTGTAGTTTATGCAAAAAGAAGACCTGAATATATATATGTGTGTGTGTGTGTGTGTGTGTGTGTGTGTGTCTGCAAAAGAGCAGAGTCTTCCTAAAAGTAGCTGCCTCCTTAGAAAGTCTTAATCCAAAATAATTGCCTTGTTTAAAACTTTGAAATTACCTTAAAGGTCTGTGTTACATTCTTTGGAATGTCCTTAATAGCTGCAAATAATCCTTTGATGGGAGATTTGACATTTGGAAACATTAAAAATCTTTACGTACCAAACACATAAAAAGAGTAGAACAACCTAGGAAATGTCTTTCTTTTTTTTTTTTTTTTTTGGCTAAAAAAAGGAAATAATTCTGAGGTATTTGAATTAATTTTTCCTTGTGCCTAAAGTGAAAAAGCTTTTCCCAAGGAGACAAGAGAAGGTTAGGTGCAAAAGAAGCCTCAACCAAACACACATGTGGCCTCCCGGTGACGTAATTTTGAGGGAAGCAATGTTAATTTGGCTATTTTTGTATTTTTCCCAAGTCTTATTTTGTTACTGTTACCTCCAAAATCTAGTTGGGCACTTATACTGGCACCTCAATCTCCTCATGGAAAACACGAGAATATAAGGAGGCTGTTTCTGAGAATGTGTGCATTGAAAGACGGAGGTTGCTTAGAGATTTCAAGTAACAATTTAGACGGAGAAAGGTCTCAGAAAAAAACCTCTGTCTTGAGCCAAAGACTTGATCCTCTATCCTGACCCCATTATGAATTCATCAGCACTAGGCGGTCTACATTCTGTATCACCATTTTTCAGAAAGGATGGTGAGAGAGAACAATTTATAAGCTAACAGGATTCCTAAGAAAGCTGCACTTACCTGTTGGCTATAGGTCAGTCATTCTGCACAAGATTTCCAATCATGGACAAAATAACCAAGCCACCAACATCTTCTTTTTGATCCTTCTGGTTTGGTAATGAATCCAGGGGAGAGTGAGGCTGAACTTGTTGGACTTCCCTGAAAATCAGGAAACCACCCTTGTCTTTAGAAGACAACACCACAGACAGCCTTTGCACACGGCGAGATGACTTTTGCCAACTGAGAAGTCCCCCTATTTCCTCTTTACTTCTGTTGAACGTCTAATCTATTAAGGTTACTCAGAGCCCAGGTTTGGGGCAGACGGTACATGTGCCTGCCTTGTGTTGATCTTCTGTTGTCCTGGTGCTCCCAGGATTGTGGCGGGAAGTGTTGAGCTTTTATGTCTAGACAGATACTCATAATGAAACAGATGTCTGGCTCTTGAAGCTAACTTCTTAGTCTGGAGGTACTTTGGTTTACAAAGGCCCCAGTAAGAATGATGACATTGTCTTGGGTGAAGCCACGGAGACCAAGAGGAAAAATGAGCAGGCATGGGGAGAGGGGCCATTCACCTAAGGCAGAATACGGACGATAATAGGAATTCCGTGTGTTCAATCATATGGACCAAGAAGTAGTCATCTAATCTGACTTTCCCAGACATCCAAATAACCTGCCTTGATCTTCCTAATGCTCCCAAATGGTTGCAGGTTTTCTTAATGGCTTGTTTTCCTTTGGCATTCTCAGGACCCTTGATTTTAGCAGAAGCTAGAGCAAGCCTCTAGGGTTCACATTACACAGCATCCATGACCATTTTATGAATTTCATCATAAGCAAAGCCAGTTGGACAAAGAATGAGCTCTTACTTTCCCCTCCATGTCCCCCCTTCCCAATTTTCCATACTGTGGCATGAAGTTTGAAAGGATTTTTTCTTGACTTCTATCTATTAATGAAAGTTAATCATTCCTTGCTTAGCCAAATCTAATGTCTCTGCATTACCTAGAAATTATAGTGTGATAGATGAGAATAAGTTAAAATAGAGTAAGATGAAATGGAGGTACTTTCTAAAAACTCCTTTTTTTTTTTTCTTCCTTTTTAAGCTTTACCGTCATCTGCCTGCCAGGTGGAACCTATTTGGATAATATAGCACAGATGTACCTCGTTGTACCCAACAGATGAATTCCTGAAAAGCTGCATTTGATAGAATTTTTATAAATTGAATCACATTTTCCTGTAGACTCATCTTATAGTAACAGAAGCCATTATCCACATTTGACTGATCTTCAATTGGCAGAGGCCTCTCACTCTTGAGCTTCAAGTTTCTCAGCCAAATCTCTATGTCAAACAGTTAATGATCTGGAAATAATAAGCACTTATGTGAGCTCGGGGAGCACTATACTTAAAGGAAATTTTATTTCATTCCTCTGAAAGTAAAGAATCCTTATTGCATAATGTGACTTTTCACTCGTGGAATCTTAGACTATCAGGAACATTAGAGACAGTGTAGTCCAAACCTCTCTTTTTTTCCAGATGAGGAAACTGAGGCCCTGGGTGTTCATTCATCTGTGACGGTGTAAAACAGTCATATAACATAAAGGAGAGAACACTGATGTTGAGGTTGGCAGCTTTGAATTCAAATATTCTCTTTCCAGCACACAAGCTATTTGGTTTGGGGTAAGCTATCAGAACTTTCTGAGCCCAATTTCCTCATCTTTAGGACAAGGATAGTGTTACCCACTTTGCAGGATTTTTATAAAAATTAAATAAGATATGAGAAGTGGTAACACATTGCCTAGAATACAGTAAGGGTTGGGTGTTTGTCTTCTCAATTTCTCTTTTTTAGTATTTTCAAATGACATACTTTATTTATTATTTTTAAATATGTATTTACTCAACAGACATGAGTTTGAGCAAACTCTGGGAGATGGTGAAGGACAGGGAAGCCTGGCATGCTGCAATCCATGGGGTTGCAAAGAGTTGGACATGACTGAGTGATTGAAAAACAACATGTATTTATTTTACTTCTTTGGCTGTGGCATACAGGATCTTTGATCTTTGCATTATGTGACAGGATCTTTAGCTGCAGCATGCAAAACAGTTTTTAGGTGCACTATGCAAACTCTTAGTTGTGGGACGTGGAATTCTAGTTCCCTGACCGGGGATTGAACCCCAGCCCCCTGCATTGGAAACACAGCGTCTTAGCCACTGGACCACTGGGGAAGTTCCAACATGTTTTTTAAAAGTGCACTTACTTTAAAAATTACAAAGATAATGATGCTTGTCACTGAAATTTTTAGAAAGTCAGAGACTTAGAATGAAAAACAAATGGTCTCTTTTTATCCTCCCATACTGTGAGTCCCTTTTTCCAAACCTCTTTCTAAAGGAAAGCACCATTAACAGTTTTATTCCGTTTGCATTTTTCTAAGATTTTTTTTTCACCATCATTTTAGGTGAAACATATCCTGTACCAATATCCTATGTGCATGTGTGTGTGTGAAGTCGCTTCAGTCATGTCCAACTGTTTGCAACCCTATAGCTTGTAGCCTGCCAGGTTCCTCAGTCCATGGGATTTCCAGGCAAAAATACTGGAGTGAGTTGCCATGCCCTCCTCCAGGGGTTTTCCTGACCCAGGGATCTAACCCATGTTTCTTAAGTCTCCTGCATTGGCAGGTGGGTTTCTTTACCATTAGCACCACTTGGGAAGATACCCCAACATCCTTATGCTGCTGCACCCTAAGTCGCTTCCATTGTGTCTGACTCTGTGTGACCCCATAGACTGCAGCCTACCAGGCTCCTCTGTCCATGAGATTTGCCAGGCAAGAGTACTGCAGTGGGTTGCCATTGCCTTCCCCCAATATCCTTATAAGGATGTTTCTGTTATCAGTTTGTTATTGCCATAAAAACACTGTGTAGCAGAATGGTTACCAAGCCTTGATGGCATACAACCACTAGCATTTATTTCTCACTCATTGGAGAGTCAGCTGGATGGCTCTGCTGATGTCAACTGTGTTTCTGGGTTTGCAAGTTCTGGTTCAGTTCTGCCTCACGAACAAGGTTTGGCTCCAAGTTCAGTTCAGTTATGCTGCATGTGTTTCTCTTTCTTCTGAGACCATCAGGGCATATGGAGCATATTTTTTTCATAGCAGAGGTTGGAGGTTCCCCAAGAGATGAGTGGAACCAAGCGATATCTCTTGAGGACAAAACTTGCAGTGGACTCACTGTCACTCTGAGCCAAATTCCCTTCGTCAAAGCAAGTCACATGGCCCAGCCCATCAAAAGTAGAGTAGGGAAGTAAATCCATCTCTAGGAAGAGGAACTGCCAAGTCACAAGGCAAACGGCATGGCTAGAGGGCAGAGTGAACAACTGGGATCATAACGTAATTCCCTAGAGTCATAGCAAGGGCAAACCCACTCGATAGTTGAACATGTCCCCTTAGCCTGCCTATAAACTCCTGATGGGCAAGAACCATAACTGATTTGTTCTTTGCTCTATTTCCAACATCAAATTTCGACAATGGCAAAGGAAAAAATAATCAGTATTCAGTAATTCTTTGTTGAATGAACACTGAGAATCCTGGTCCAGAAATAGTAACCCTAAATGTTTCCTATATGTTTGTGAAGCTGCCTCTTCCTCTGGAGCTCGGCATGCGTTCATCAGAATGTGAAGCCGGCAGCCAGTATTCAGAGCAGACCAGAGGTTCTAGAGTTGGCCCTCTGTCAGAGAGTGGTAATTTTTATGCCAGTGTAAACCTTTGCTTAATTGCTCTGGCCTGGCCATCTGAGGATGACAAGCCCATCAGTGACATGTGGAAATATAGAATGCACTCACAGCTTGCCTTTAAATGTCAGCAGCGTAGCTGAGGGGTTGGCCTGAAATTTAGATATGGTTGCCAAATCAATTGTCCTTTATAATTTGTTGTGTTAATAGACAGAGATGGTAAAGGGAATATTTTGGGGTCACCTGAAAAGCACCCAGCCCACTGAGGCTGGAGAAGGGGCTTGTTACTGAGCAAAAGAGGGGAGGCTGGGTGAGAGCCTGGAAGCTGGTGCCTGGCCTCTAGCGCAGTTGTTGGGACCCCAGGGAACCATCTTGATGGCCGTTGATTACCTCTCTCCCAACCCCCTCAGGTTTACCTAGGGGCCATCCATCCCCTTTGTGAACTTTATCGCTGAGATAATCACAGTGTAATTATACAATTAGCCTAATTGTGGGTAATTGTCAGCACTGTATCATTTTGAAACCTAGCCTCCAACACTGCGGCCCAATTTGGAGGCAAGAGACACCCACACATGCAAAGCAGCCACTTGATCCTTCTTCCCATTCGGGGATTTTTTTTTCCCCCTTTCAAGGTGCCAGAAAGGAAGAACAGGCCTCTTTTATAAATCCATTGTCTGCAAAACAAGGACCCTGACAAACATGTTTGCAGAAAATCAAGGGCTTTGTAAAAAGCCATGTGTTTTGGCACTAAAAGTCCAAACCATGTGCCAGGGGAATGCTGGAACCAGCAAAGGTTTTCCTTCCTACACTGAGCAGCGAGAGGGTCAAATTGCAGTCTTGCGGCTGATTCCCTCCCTGGGGCATTCCATTGAGGGTGGCTCTGAACAGAAGTGTTGTCTCTGCCATCCTTCACACCAGCTAATCAGCATGACTGAGGGTGATGGGAAGCCCTCTCCTCTCTCAGAACTCTCTGGGATCACCCTACCCACAAATGCCATTGTCTGGGCCTCATACTGATCATAATTGCCACCATGTGTTCAGCATTCAAAATCTGCCACACCAGGCACTACGCTGAACATTGACATAATATATTATCATACTGAACCATGAAACTCCCCTAAAGGGGTAGTTACTATTGTTATCCCCATTTTACAGATGAGAAAGCTGAGGCTCCCTCCCAAAAGTTTAGCAAGTGGACCCAAGTCCCATAGCCAGTGAGTAGCTCATGGCCATTTGAATGTATGTTCTCTTGAGGCTGGGGTCCTGTGCACACCACTCCTTTGGGATAAGGGCTTATCCATTAAGTGCATTTAATTTTAATATTTACGCATATGCTTGCTTTCACTGGTTGCTCACTGGGTTGGTAGGGATTAAAGTAAGAACCCAGGTGAGTAGGGGCAAGACACACACTATTGAAAGGATGTGAAGGCGCAGGTGAGGAAAGAATGAAGATAAAGTGTTGAAGGTAATGAAAGATTAAAAAAAACAGTTGTATCAGCAGCCAGACCAGGTGTTGGATGTACCGCATAGAGACATAAACTTCACCAGAATGTCAGCTTCACTGAGTAGCATGCTTCTGTCTCTGTCACCGACTCTCATACAAGTCCTGGCATTTTCATTTCATGTTGTCATTTACATTACGATAGTGGCCAAGAAATGCTCAGTAGATACTAGTTGAATAAATGAAACTCCTGGGGAAAGGGTGAGACACAAACTCAAATGCCTACAGGGTCCCAGTGCTTATGAAAATAAATGATGCTGGCCAGGTTAAAAATAAACACACAAGCAAATAGCACAAAAGTGGCAAATGCTAGTAGAGACGAAAGCTCTGAGTCTGTCAGTGACTTCTAAAAGTCACAAACCTAATGAACAGCAGAACTATTAATAGTACCCGGGTCTCCTGACTTTCTGTTCCGTATTTTTTCCATGACCACTGCTACTCAAGCTCATGGATATGGATTTCTTGCATCCACTATCACAGATTTATTGAATCCATTGCTTTCATTTTACAGTGGAGAAACCAAGGCCCAGAAAAGAGAGATGATTTGCCCAGATCATATGGTAAGTAAGTGGCACAGCCAGGCATCATGGCTATTAACCTAAGGCTCTTTCAACTGTTCTGTAGGGCCTCGTATGTGGCCAGGAAGTACTCTGGCTTTGTGGACAGCCAGAACACTGTGAGAGTTCATTAGGCTGTTCTCCTACCTGAAAATAGGGACACATTTTGAATTTCAGTTGGGTAAGCAAAACCCTGTTGAAACACAAACTGAATTTACATTAAAGATAGTTCTTCATAGCACCAGAGAATATTAGATCTGGAAGGGCCTTTAGAGAGCAAAGGATTTACTACCCTTATTTACAGATGAGGAAACTAAGGCCCTGAGAGATTAGTGAGGAATATTTTTGTTATTTACATTATGGTCATGTCTGCTTCCCTGGTGGTTCAGGTGGTAAAGAATCTGCCTGCAATGCAGGAGATCTGGGTTCAATTCCTGGGTCAGGAAGAGCCTCTGGAGCAGGAAATGGCAATCCACTCCAGTATTCTTCCCTGGAGAATTCCATGAACAGAGGAGCCTGGCGGGCTATAGTCCATGGGGTTACAAAGAGTCGGACACAACTGAGCGACTAACAATTTCTTGTCCCTGTAGTGTCATCCAGAAATCAGAAAAGACCAGACAGAGAATAAAAGCATAATAAGCAGAAGTAAGTTCTTATCCCCTGAAATGAGCAATTCATTCCCACTCACCAGTGCCCTTTTCCTTTGGAGCATTTAGGGAAGAGTAATCACTAGCACAGATGGCATGAGATTTCATAAAGGGATACTAGCAGGAGCAGGTGATGCTTGGTATCTTTAATCCTGCATGAAGGAGCAAAGATGTTGTCCTCTTAGATGGTGCTTTTCAAGGCTTAAGAGATGGGAATAATTCCAGGAAGGCAAAGCCTTGAGCTAAGCTTTGAGAAGAAAATTAAGAAAGAAGGAAAATTTGTGGCAAGTGCTCCTGCAAGCCTTCTTACATCACATCATGGTCAACAAGGTGTCTTCATGGTGAGACCTGGGCCAGAAACTCAGGAACCTACAGGGCCAGCAGGTCCACAAAAGAAGGAAATGTGCTTGTTTCACCCCATCATCACATCTGGGGATCTCAGCACTATTGGCTTTTTTTTTTTTTTCCAAGAGGAGCTCGACACCAGATTTTAAAAATGAGAAACTTTACATTTATAAAAATACAGCATATGGCAAAACCAAAATCTTATATCTGAGTTCAAAGTTGGCTGATGGTATTTTAGAGCTTAGCTGATCTAAACCAATCAGGGCAGAGGTTTAAGTTTTTGGTGGCTAAGGATCACACAAAAGAGCAAGATGTGTGGGAGGTTCATTTGAAACTTCTGTAGACAGTTAAATTGTTTAGATGATCCAAGGCTTCTTTCCTTCCAAGAAGAAAATAAATATGTGCCCTGGAGACAGTATTGTTGAATAGAAGGAGCACTGGCTTAGGAGACAGGAATTCTAGACTTGATACCTCCAGTTTTTGGTTTGATGACCTTGGGCAAATCCTTCTCCTTTCTGATATTCTTATTTGTTAAGTGAGGTCTCTCACCCTGCCTTAAATACCTCACAGGTTTACTGGTGATCAAATTGGATGGTGCTCTGAAAGTACTTTGTCATCTGTAACATGTTATGTAGACAAGATTGTGTCTTAAAAGTCTATCAATCAACTTTTATAAGAGAAAATGGTGATAAAACGGACAATTTATAGATTTTTGAGTCAGCAAGATCATGAGCTCAAATTCTGGATTCCCTACCACCAACTATACTCCTTGGGCAATGTTTCTCTGTCTTGAGGCTCAGTTTCCTCATCAACAAAATGGGATAATTGTGTTTCTCTCTATAATGCTATTGTGAGGATTAAATGAAACTATGTATGTAGGAAAAGCAAATAATACATCAGTGGGTGCTTGATAAACATTTTCTTTCTCAATCTATCATTAAACTTCATTGACTCAGAAGGACATAGCATTATAAGAGAGTATCAGTATTTGGTAATTTTCCTTATTCTGAAAGGATATGATTTTGAACAAAGAGATAAAAAGAGATTTAGCAGATTTAAAAAAAGAGAGAGAGAAGGAAATGAAAAGTGGCAGAAGTCTGTCGTGGGGAGGCAGTTAGGGAAAGTGGTAGCCGGGAGGTGACATTTCACTCGGTCTCTTGAGCATGAGACGGCACTGAGGAGGCTGCAGCAGGCGATGGCAAACAATGTTTTAAGCAGAGGGATAGAATGGGAAGATTGTAAAAGAGAGAGAGCAAGCAGGCTCCATCCAGGAAATAAAATGGATATAGAACATAGATTCTGGAAGGGAAGAAGGACAACCAGAAAGATAGTGGTGGTTAGCCTGCATTTCTCAGGAGTTTGCTTTATTCTGTAGACCATGGGGAGCCATCCAAATGTTTGACCCATAGAAGAAACATGACCAGACTCCCTTCGAAGGAAAAGCTTTCCGACTGGAGTATGAAGGATTGGATGGGAGAGGAGTACACTAGAGGCAGAGAGACTCATCAGGAAGCTCCTGGACTAGGGCAATGGCAATGAGAAGGGGTGGAGTCAGGGAGGCCTGGATAAACACCTCAAAGGCCAATGCTGGATCTGAATTGTATTAATACAGAGAAAGTCTGGTATGCTATTTCTGGGGAAAACATTTCCTTTTCCCAACTGGACCACTTTAAATACCATTATTACTCTGGTCAATGAAAGAGAATGTAGGAGGCTTTAATTGGCTTCCTGAATAGATCAATTTTTATTATTAAGATGGTTGACTAGGGAGACCAGTGGTAATAGATGCCATCTTACTAACTACTGTGCCTCTCCTTCTGGTAGCCTCTTTTGAAATAATTGTATGTGACTGCAATATGTTTCATCATTCTAAAATAAAGTCAAAATGATTTCATTTTACTATGAAACTTAAATCAATCAGGCATTACTAGTAATACCAAAAGGGGTTATATTAAAGTTTAATATTAAAATGTTAGCATCTGTTATGGTCTCAGGCTTTATTGAACTTTCCAAACTTTCAGATGAAGAAATAGCAAACTTAAAGCAGAAGTACCCTGAATGAATAAAATAACCTTGTCTCCTTGGCAATTCAGGAAGAGAATGGGAGATAAACTCTTTCTTCAGGGAGAGATAAAAAGGAGAAAAATTAAAGAGATTTTTCTGCATTGAGTATATGAAAGGCTCCTTTTAGGGTTGGTCTGTGGCAAGTCCATTAATTTTCTTTTAAAGGAAATAACTTTGCCTACCTATTTTCTAGGTTCTATTTCCCAAACTGTAGCAATCGGAGTCCAATAAAAAACAGATGGCCACTGGAATGGGGCAATTCAGGAGGGTTTCACAAGGGGATTTGAACAGGATTCAAACAAAGGTTTAAACAGGATTGATGAAAGCCAGCAAGAGACGGTGAAGCACCTTGCTTCTATTAATAACCCGGGGCCAGAAGTCATTACTGCCCCTGGGTCCAAAGAGGCAGAAAATGGGGTAACTACTGGAACCTGGAGAAAGCCATAACCTCGGAGAGGGTCATAGGCCAAAAGTCATGGCTTCGGTAGAGAACCATGGCCACTGCCAACCAGTGGTCGGATGGAATGGGAATGTTAGGATGAATCTCTCAACCTCACTGTTCTCTCGCCTATCCTGCCTATCACAGTCTCCTGTGGGTACTTCCCACTGGCCAAACCCAAAGGAAACTAGGGTGTGGGGGAGCCTGGTGATGCTGTTCAAAAAAGCCAGGCTCCCTGAGTGTAGAACTGAGGGGTGGAGGGTAGAGAGTGGCTCTGGAGGGCCAAGGGTAGCATACTCGGGGTGTGGGATTTGGGAGTTGCTGATACCAAGCATGTTGGGGAAGTATAAAATGTGGTAAAGAGCGTGGGCCTGGAGTTGGCCTGTATTTCCGCTTTGCCATCTATTACATTATGATCCAAAGAATGATCAAACTGCCGCACAATTGCACTCATCTCACACGCTAGTAAGGTAAAGCTCAAAATTCTTCTAGGCAGCCATCAGCATTACATGAACCGTGAACTTCCAGATGTTCAAGTTGGTTTTAGAAAAGGCAGAGGAACCAGAGATCAAATTGCCAACCTCTGCTGGATCATGGAAAATGCAAGAGAGTTCCAGAAAAACATCTATTTCTGCTTTATTGACTATGCCAAAGCCTTTGACTGTGTGGATCACAATAAACTGTGGAAAATTCTGAAAGAGATGGGAATACCAGACCACCTGACCTGCCTCTTGAGAAACCTATATGCAGGTCAGGAAGCAGCAGTTAGAACTGGACATGGAACAACAGACTGGTTCCAAACAGGGAAAGGAGTATGTCAAGGCTGTATATTATCACCCTGCTTATTTAACTTCTATACAGAGCACATCATGAGAAATGCTGGGCTGGAATAAGCACAAGCTAGAATCAAGATTGCTGGGAGAAATATCAATAACCTCAGATATGCAGATGACATCACCCTTATGGCAGAAAGGAACTAAAAAGCCTCTTGATGAAAGTGAAAGTGGAGAGTGAAAAAGTTGGCTCAAAGCTCAACATTCAGAAAATGAAGACCATGGCATCTGGTCCCATCACTTCATGGGAAATAGATGGGGAAACAGTGGAAACAGTGTCAGACTTTATTTTGGGGGGCTCCAAAATCACTGCAAATGGTGACTGCAGCCATGAAATTAAAAGATGCTTACTCCTTGGAAGAAAAGTTATGACCAACCTAGATAGCATATTCAAAAGCAGAGACATTACTTTGCCAACTAAAGTCCGTCTAGTCAAGGCTATGGTTTTACCTGTGGTCATGTATGGATGTGAGAGTCGGACTGTGAAGAAAGCTGAGCGCTGAAAAATTGATGCTTATGAACTGTGGTGTTGGAGAAGACTCTTGAGAGTCCCTTGGACTGCAAGGAGATCCAGCCAGTCCATTCTGAAGGAGATCAGCCCTGGGATTTCTTTGGAGGGAATGATGCTAAAGCTGAAACTCCAGTCCTTTGGCCACCTCATGCGAAGAGTTGACTCATTGGAAAAGACTCTGATGCTAGGAGGGATTTGGGGGCAGGAGGAGAAGGGGACAACAGAGGATGAGATGGCTGGATGGCATCACTGACTTGATGGACATGAGTCTGAGTAAACTCCAGGAGTTGGTGATGGACAGAGAGGCCTGGGGTCCCAAAGAGTCGGACACGACTGAGTGACTGAACTGAACTGAACTGACATTATTATTCCTGGGAAGTTTCCTCATCTATGAAATATTTAAAATGAGCCTTGGGTTACTTAGAAGATGAAATGAGACTGAGTGTAGCTGCCTTGGCACAGTAACTGGCCTGAGGTACTGATATGAAAGCCTTTGTCCCCCTTTGTCCATGTAAGACCCTTCATGCTCTTGGATTGGATGAGCAAGGGTGTCAAGATATTGCTAGGGGATGTTTTACATAAACACAGAAATGTTATCATTTAAGATCCTGATCACAATCTTATTTTTATAAAAAGGAAAAAAATAAGCAGAAAACCCTGGAAGGTTTTTATGGGGTTTATTGTTTGTTATCAGGAAATGCTGTTGTGGGCCTCACCAAAAAAACTTTACTTTCTTGTCTTTCTATTTGGAGCTAGTCTACCTGAAAAAGGATTTACAAAGGAGAATTAGGCAGAATATTTGCTAAATAAATTAATTATTTGAGAACTTATTACATGGCAAAGACTATAATAGTTGCTTTACAAACATTCCTTAACTAATCCTCACAGAAACTCTCCTGGAACTATAGCAGGTGAAAGTGATATGAAAGTGAGTCACTTGGTTATGTCCAACTCTTCTGCGACCCCATGGACTATATAGTCCATGGAATTCTCCAGGCCAGAATACTGGAGTGAGTAGCCTTTCCCTTCTCCAGGGGATCTTCCCAACCCTGGGATCAAACCCAGATCTCCTGCATTGCAGGCGGAGGTGAAAATGTACCTATTTATAGTTTCCAAAACTGTGTGTCGAATTTTTTATTCTCTTTCGGGGAATTTAAGGAGTTATGTTCCGATAGCATCCAGAAGTGTTGAGTCTTCCTGAAATTATTTCCAGAACTTTTCCCCTTAGCAGAAATGTGCTTGTCGATGTGACATCTGGGAGACGGAGACCTAGGCCTTACTCTGGGGCCGCGTGGCTGCACAAGGGAGGAGAGCTGAGCGTGGGTTCAGCGCGTAAGAATGCCACTGTGCCTGTTAGATTCAGTCCAAGGGAAGTGTTGTTTCAGCAATTGGGACACCCCTCTTTCCAGAGCCTCAAACCATCTCCCTTTTGTGCAGATAATGTTTTAAGGTTTATTGAAGATCAAATTCTGTGTTTCTCTTGAATTGATAGCTTAAAACCTTATTTGTTTTTAGTCTTGTCTGTGATGAAAAAAAAAAAAGATTGGATTCAGGTGGATGGGTTTGGTTACCAATTCATCAAATTACAGGTATTGTTTGCAAGTTACTACACCTTAGCATCTGATACCCTTAAGATGTTTAAATAGACACTATCTCATTTCTCCAGTGGGCTAGCATTCCGTAGCAAATGTGTTTTCTAACTTGTTGCTTCCCAGATAAGCAGCATCAGAAGGATATTTAATGAGTCATTTTATTTTTATTTTGACAACAACATGAAAACGGGGTTAAAAGTTCTTTAAAGAAAAAATATCTCATTAATAATCTCCACTTTATGTTTTCCCATATATCATATCTCCTTCTAAAATTTGTTTACTTACTTGAGTATTTTAAATAGCTAAAAATCATGCTGTTAGAAAGTTTAGTTCTCTCTTTTCCATCATATTATTCCATAATACCTTTGACGGTCTTAGGCATCCCTTACCCACACTTACCCATTCCCCCATGTTGGACATGCAGGTTGCTTCTAATTCATCTGCTACTACAGGTAAAAGCAAAAAGAGCATATTAACTCAAAGTTAAAATTTTTTTTATTTTGTTAAATTATTTACAAAAGCTAAATATACAGAAGAGAAATAGCTGATGCTCGATAACCCTCTGATTACTGGTGGTGATCTGCCCACCTGGCTGTCTACGCTGCTGTCCTGTTTCTCTCTCACTGCTCCATTGTAGACTATGGGCAGACATTACTCAGGTTCAAAACACCTACCACTGAATACACATTGTGAATGGTTTCCCAGATTTGGTTTGCATGAGTGAGAAATGCTTTGTGGTTGAGTTAAGCCACCTGCGGTACCTCAGAATAACCTTACCCATGCTGACTGATACAAGTGTGAATTCATCTAAATAAGCTCTCAAAGTTTATTTGGAGAATTGAAGAATATTAACATTGCTAATGATGCTTGATATGGGTATTGGTTGGCTAGTGTGTCAAACATACTGTGTAAAAACACTCCAAAACCCAGTAATTTAACATTCAATCTCAGGGATCTGCTGATCAACACATCTAAGGTTGGTCTGATGAGCCCAACCCTATGTATCTCTCATCCTCCTCCCAACAGCAGGTTGACCCAGGCATGGTCTTCTGAAGACGGTAAAAGCCTTACAGGTCACACCCAATCACACACGCACATTTCTGGCCCCTATTTGTGTCATGCTTACTAAAACCCATTAATCAAGACAAGACATGTGGCTGAGCCTTAAATCAAGGGCAGGGAAATGCACTCTGCCTCCAGAGAGAGGCTGAGGGAAGAGATAAAAAGTTGGGACCAGTCATTCAATCTACCAAAATACGGAATACCACAGTGCTTACTAAAGATTCTAGCAAACTGCTTTTCCACTATATCCATGCTGCTGCTAGGTCGCTTCAGTCGTGTCCAACTCTGTGACACCCCATAGACGGCAGCCCACCAGGCTCTGCCATCCCTGGGATTCTCCAGGCAGGAACACTGGAGTGGGTTGCCATTTCCTTCTCCAGTGCATGAAAGTGAAAAGTGAACGTGAAGTCACTCAGTCATGTCCGACTCTTAGCAACCCCATGGACTGCAGCCTACCAGGCTCCTCCATCCATGGGATTCTCCAGGCAAGAGTACTGGAGTGGGGTGCCATTGCCTTCTCCACCACTATATCCATAAGCGTTACATATACCCACAGTCTCCATAGGCCTAACTGTTTCTGCCGATGTTTTCTTCTTGATGATTTAATGAACGTAAAATAGTATCTCTGTGTTACTTTACCTTTCACTCCTTTAAATAGCACAAAGAGAAACATCTTCCCCATGCACTGAAATACTTCATTAAACTTCAGTGGGGACAATTCCGGAATGAAAAGGTACCATTTTCTTTTTTTAAACTTTGTCCTTGTAGCTGGATGTTTTGAATGTTACAGCCAGACAATGGGAGTACTGCAGCTTTTCTTATTTCTGAACACATCTGTGGCCACAAATTGAATGGCTCCATCTTTCATATGGGAAATACCTATGAGCTGTTTTAAATCCTGCAGTGGTGATGAAGGATTCTCTTTTTCTTCCCCACCCTTCATTCTCCTAGCTTATGTCTTCCTGAATAATATTCTCTCCTTTGCCCCCAAGCTTTTGTTCCTGCTCAAGATTCTCATACTTCACTCTCCACTTCACTACCTCTTACCCTTAAACACCCTTTCCTATGCAATCAGAGTACTGAGTGTCCTGCATCCCTTCTGTTTGGGAGGAGCTGTGACTGGATTTGGCTAGTGAGTTGTGACCAGAAGTGACTCCTAGGAGTGACGTGTCACTCCTAGGATATAGCCTTCCATGGGCAGTTGAAATCCTCCTGAGCTAGAATCCCTCTGTCATTGCTATTTGCCCCATTAGCTTGGATCCCCTGCCAACCTGCGATGGTCCTTAGCATAAGTGAGAAATAAACCCATGTTGTCTTAAGCTATTGAAACTGGCATATTGTTTGATGCTACAGCACAGCCTGGCCTACCCTGACTGACTCACAGGGCTACGAACTCATCCTATATCCCTCCATAGTATTGTGGAGGTTTCCTATTTTTTGTAATTACTACCTCTTTACATAAAGAGGGCTGAATGCTGAAGAATTAATGCTTCAAACTCTGGTGCTAAAGAAGACTCTTTAGAGTCCCTTGGACTGCAAGGAGATCAAGCCAATCAATCCTAAAGGAAATCAACCCTGAATATTCATTGGAAGGACTGATCTTGAAGCTAAAGCTCTAATACTTTGGCCACTTTATATGAAGAACCAACTTTTTGGAAAGACCCTGATGCTAGGAAAGACTGAGGGCAAGAAGAGAAGAGGAGGACAGAGAGTGAGATGGTCGGACGGCATCACTGAGTTAATGGACATGAGTTTGAGCAAATTCTGGGAGATAGTGAAAAACAGGGAAGCACAGGGTTGCAAAGAGTCAGACAAGACTTAGTGACAGAACAACAACAATGTCTTTACCAACTGGGTTGTGGGTTATGTTTATCATGTTTACTTACATCCTTAGTTGCTGCTGCTGCTAAGTCACTTCAGTCATGTCTGACTCTGTGCGACCCCATAGACTCCAGCCCACCAGGCTCCTCTGTCCCTGGGATTCTCAAGGCAAGAATACTGCAGTGGGTTGCCATTTCCTTCTCCAATGCATGCGTGCTTGCTAAGTTGCTTCAGTCGTGTCCAACTCTGTGCAACTCCACGGACAGCAGCCCACCAGGCTTCTCTGTCCATGGGATTCTCTAGGCAAGAATACTGGAGTGGGTTGCCACTTCCTTCTCCAGGACAAAATACGCTTAATACATGTGTACATTTATGTGTTTACGTAAACATCTCTTAGAGTTTAAGCTTACAAAGAAGCAGCAATGATGTGAAATTCTTAGCTAATACTAAGATTCATTTTGATTCTTTATTTGAACTAGATCTCCACTCATCCAGTTAACCAAAACCAAAATGGCCAGAATCCTTCTTCTCTAAACTTCTGCTGTGGGGAAGAAGTAGGAAGTCTCAATACACATGAAAGACCCAGAGGGGAGGATGAAAATCTGCTGCTACTGCTACTAAAGAAAAAAAACTACTACTATTCAGCAAGTGGGGAAGGACAACAGACAGGTTCCAGAAGTGATGGGCAGAGCATGGACCTTGCATGGCAGTCCTCTTCACTGAAAAGTTCAGAAAGAATAAATGGCGACTCTCAGGCTGTATCACCTGGCAAGATCTCAGCACTGTCCAAAGAAGTAAGAACAAAAGCCAAGTAGAGAAACTAGTTGCCAGCTCTTCTGAGAGACAGCTTTGCTAAAAACCTTGGGGATACACACAAATGAGATGGATAATTTGGGCAATTTACTCAACCTCTCCAAACTTTGGAGAGTTTATTCATTTGGTGGTACTAATACCTAGCTCTCTGAGTTTTTGTAGGCCAAAAAAACCAGTGTAGGCCAGTGATAGAACCTGCTTACCATAATGCCTCATCAAAGCAAAGCACAGAACAAGCGATACTTCTGTAAGATGAAAGCAAGCTTCTACAAGAGAACGGGATTCACGCTTGTATAGAATGCATAACTGAGTGTAATAGTTACTCTCTGAATGTTAGTTACTCCCAATGTAATAGTTACTCTCCAAAGATGGCTTCCACTGAGCAGTATTCAGACTCTTGTGAAGTCCCTCCCTGAATAAGGGCTAGCCCTGTGACTATAACCAGTGAATGCAGAAAAAGGGACCCCGTGCCAGTTCTGAGCCTAAACTTTAAACACTGACAGCTTCTACTTTGAGGAGTCCCGGGCCATCACATAAGAAGTCCAGTTCCCCAATGGAAGAGGTCACATGGAGGCTCCGTGTAGAACAGAAGCAGCCCTGAGACTATCTGAGGAGCCAGGCCTGCCTGCCTTGGGGTCCCAAGGGAGCTCAGTATTCCAGCTGCCCCTGCCAAGGTGCCAGATATGGGAGCCATCTGGGCTATTCCAGATGATTTCAGCCCCAGCCAATAGCTGCAGAACAGCAGATGAACTTCCCAGTGGATTCCAGAAATGAAAAAGATAACAAAACAACTGTTATTTTAACCCACAGTTTGGAGGTGGGCTGTTTTGTTCCCCGACAATAGACAACCGAAGCACTGAGGTATCAAAGATTTAGTTATCAGGAGCAGGGTGTCTCTTGGCTCCTTGCCTGCCCGAGGGTGAAGACAAGAGCTTCCTGCAGGCTTGTTCCAACATCTTATCCACACTTGCCAACTGCTCCGTCTGGCCTCCAGACTCGAACCCAGCACAATTTCAAGCAGTTGCTTCTTCAAGGTCAGCAGCTAGCTGGCTCACCAGAATGGACTTCCACTGGAGTTTGCCTCTTCTCCACCTGAAAAGTAATTCTGGGCCCCTACTTGAGTTTAGCAGCCCTGGGTTGTGAGAAACAGGAGAGAGTTTGGGGGGGTGGGCGGGGAGTGTCGCAGATTGCTCCTGTCTAGCAACTGGACAGTAAACCTGAGACTGAGGGAGCTTGCTGAGATGAAAGCCAAGTAGTAAAACAGGACCGCCTGGCTGATATTGAATTTCAGCCCTCAGACAGGAGGGTAAGTGTTATTGGTGTTCAGCCCTCTCCGAATGGCTTCAGAAAACCATGTTGTTGAAAAGATAGTCGGGGAGCTATTATATTCATTGGGCAGCAATTAGACTAAAAGTGCCAGGGAACCAGACGCCCACTGCTCGCTCCTGCTGAAGCAGGTTTAATTTCATCGGGCGTCACAGGGTCATTCAGAGAAAGGGTAAAGGGTGGGTGGTGCCTGTAGCAGGGGCTGGGAGAAAAGTTGGAAGGCTCGCCTGGCAACTCCCTTTCTATTCTTCTCTGTCTTGGCCTCTGAAATCTCCTGCTTTCAATAGGTGGCCCCTGCAGCCCCAGCACTCTCTGCACAGCGGCAGATGAGACAGCCTGGCCAGAAGAGATGGACTGATGGGCAAGCTCTATGAATGAGTGGTTCTAAAGGGTCCAATGCTGAAGTGAGGAAAATTGCCCTTGATGATTGCG
The DNA here is from genome assembly GCF_016772045.2 of Ovis aries. Lineage (NCBI taxonomy): Eukaryota > Metazoa > Chordata > Mammalia > Artiodactyla > Bovidae > Ovis > Ovis aries. Next base: position 57,417,157 of record NC_056068.1, on the reverse strand, counting down.
GGTGGGATAGAGAACCGCTAAAATGTAGCTTGATGGCTTAAAATGTTTATTCTGACATCAAACATCATTAATTCACGTCTTACGTCTATCATGCACTAGCTGTATGGCCTTGGTGAGTTGTTGAACCTCTCTGGGCCTCTTATTTTATCATCTGTTCCATAATAGTAATAATGGTGCCAATGGTGCCAATTTCATGGAATCACTATTGAGAGGATTAAGTGGGGGCTTCCTAGGTGGCTCAGGGGTAAAGAATCTGCCTGCCGAGGCAGGAGGCACAAGAGACACAGATTCGATCCCTGGGTTGGGAAGATCCCGGAGTAGGAAATGACAACTCGCCCCAGTATTCTTGCCTGGAAAATTTCAAGGACAGAGGAGCCAGGCAGGCTATAGTCCATGGGCTCACAAAGAGGCAGACACGAATGAGTGACTGAGAACACACACTTTTGAGAGGATTCGGGGAGAGAGCTCATGTCAGGCACACTAGCACAGGACCTGCAAACAGTAGGCACTCAGCAGATGGTAGCTGTTTTTCTTAGAAGCAGTATTTTAGTACTACCTGCCCTACCTTTGCCATCTCCCATGGAAAATCTAATCCTTCTTCCAAATCCAGGATGCCATCCCTGACTCCCACTGCTCTGGAAAGGAATCACCATTCCCTCCTCTGTGTGTAGAGTTTATTTATATCTCTGTCACTGTACTTTTTCATGGTAACGCTTACTTCTTGCTAGGGATTGTTCTAAGCACTTCACGGGTACTTCTTTAAGTGATATTATTTATTGTCATTGTCATCATCATATCATCTCTGGTTACCCCTCCTTCTTTCCAGTCACTGTTGCCTACTTACAGTTCCATAAACTCATCATTCACCATCTTTAAAAAAAAAATTCCTTTGGTTCTGCTATTACTTCTGCTGGGAGATTTTCCTACATTCTATTTCATTTTTATTTATTTTTTGGCTACACTGTGCAGCATGTGGAAACTTAGTTCCCTGACCAGAGATTGAACCCACACCCTCTCCAGTGGAAGCATGGGGTCTTAATCACTGGACTTAACCAGAGAAGTCCCTCTTAACATGTATTAAATCATTCAATATATGCAACAATAATCCATAAGGTAGGACTAATATCATCTCTCTCCCTTTACCAGTGAAACAACTAAGTTTCAGAAATTTGCCCCAGGTTACACAGTCAAGGTTGGAACAGGCATTCCACCCAAGCTGTCTGACTCCAGAGTCCACAGGGCACGCTGCCTCCATTCCTTCCCAACCATCTCCCCTTTTAGACAGAGGGCAGGAACAGTCTTCCTCGTTTTCATGTTGTCAGTGCTTCATATAGCATCTGCCACAGGAAGATATATGAACTGAATAGCATTTAGTGTGAACTGAGGTCCATCTCCAGCCAGTCTCAAGGAATTCTTCCCTCCAGCCTGGATCTTGGAATTTAGATGAGATGTTATTGCTGCTTTTTCCCAATAGTCATCCTTGACACGTTATCCTAACCCCAGATCTTGACAAGAGGGAAATGTATGAGTCCTCTAGCTTAAGTTAAAATATAAAAACTGGATGAATCCATTACTTCAGGAGATCCAGGGCATCAATTCTGACAGCGTTTATGCAGTAAGAGAAGTAAAGCCCCTGCACAGAGGAGGTGGTCAGTGCATCCCGGTCTTCATCTGCTCCTCATTGTGCAGCTCCTCCCCTCCCCAGAGCCCATGGTACAGGTGGCTGTTGGCTTTGTACCACAGGTAGAGCCTTCCTGTTTCAGCAAAGGGGCTCCGTAAGACTGTGCTAAACTGAAAAATGATCTGCCTGTGGCCCCGATCCTGCCACTTTCAATCTAGGTAACTTTGGGTGAGCACACTGACCTGTGTGATGTAAACCCTGCCCGGGGGAAATAGTAAGTCTCATAGAGCACTGGGTTTGTTTATAAGGTGATAATACAGATTTCCCCGCTATCCAAAAGTAGAGCTTTCCTATGAAATCTTTCATAAGTAGAAATGGAGTGAAGCAAAGAAGCAGTTACCTAAGGACACATCTTGCTAACAGATGCACAAAATAAGTAGAGACAAGCATAGATGCTCATAGATGTGGTTCAAAGATATGGCAGCTTGATGCTGAGATGCTGAGTGTGGTTCCTGGGGAAAGAGCTAGGGCCACTCTCCCTGTTTGGGATGTGTGATGACCTCCGTAACAGCTCACTGCAGGACAAAGGATGATTAAAATTTCTGCTTTTTGCCTTTTTTTCCCCCTAAAAGCAAAAAATGTTCTACAGATTTCTTTCAGTTAGCAAAAATAGGTACTAGTATAAGTTTTTTGTGAATATGAAATAGCATAAAGTGAACTTACAAAAAGCTGGGTGGTGGGAAGGGATACCTGTACCTATCTCTTAAGGCCATTGTGAAGACCAAGTGATATAATACATCTGAAATGGCTTTGAATGTGTGCACCCTGGAGGCTTGTTAACATTGGTGCAAACAGCCTCAGACCAGAGCTCGGCAGACCTGGGTCCCAACGAGTGCTTGACCTGGTGATGGTGCTCCAGCCGCGTGATGTCCTTGTGCCTCTGTTTTCTTGTAGGCAAAACTGGGATGGTGCCCTCTGACCTTTCCCCTCATAAAATGGCTGTGTTGGTTGGCAGATTGTGTTGTGCATGTGGGTGCGTGTGTATGTGTGCAGAGTGCTGTGCAATAGAAAGGATCTAATCACTAAATGTTTCAAACAGATGGTTAGAGTGCCTGGTTTCCACTTGGAGCGGATGCATGTCCGCCTTGGCAGGTTCCATCATTTTCCTGGCTGGGGGGCGGGGGGGGGTCAAATTCACAGGCTGAGAAACACTGACTTCTGAGTAGATGAGGCCTTTGGATAAATGGGGCACTGAATGAATGAAGCCCATAAAGGCTTCTCACAAGGGAAGCCGCCTTTTCTCCAGTCCCAGAATTCTCCCTCACCCCGGTGGGGATGGGGCTCAGGGAAGCGCCCTGCCTCTAGGGGCCTTAGAGATCACTGGGCTGTACAGATGCACCCACGAGGCCTGGGAACTGAGGTGATTTGTCTCAGGTTGCCCAGCAAGTTAGAGGATAGCTGGGAACTCTTGTCTCTGTGCCATGGGCTTTCCTAGAGCCCATATATTTTTAAAAATGAAAGACTGGAGCCAGGTTCAGGGATGAGAAAGAGGCATGTCCATTTGGATCTCAAACAGCATTTATATTTCAAAGTCACAATTCAAGTTAGTATCACTCTAGCCAATTAATTAATTGGATGGTGTTTCTTAAGTCTGAATGTTGGGATGGAAAGACTATATTGTCAAGATACAAAAACTGAACTTTTTTTCTTTTTTTTTTGCAAAATATTTCTCAAAATCACTTGCATCCATAGACCCCTGGAAGAAGAATTTTGTTCAGAAAAAAAATCTTAATTCCTGAGTTATGTTCTGGACATTTTGAATAAGAATCTTTAGCCTTGGTGTTTATGAATATGCATTTCCATAAGCTCCCCAAATGATGCTCATGCCGGCTGAAGATTTAGACCCACTACGTTAATGGGAAGAGTACTAGCAGTAAATTGAGACCTGATATTCATTACAAGGAACCAGTTAATTAAAATTGTGTAAAATGGTTGATGTCAAACCAAAAAATGTATATAGAAAAAAGTTGCAGAATGATATGTATAAGATGCTTTCATTTTTAAAAGTAGATGATTTTTTAGAGCAGTTTTAGGTTCCCAGCAAAATTAAGGGATAGGTGCTTCTGTTTTCAAAAATATGTTGGTATAATTTGTGGTATAAAAATAGAAGAAATCAAAGGACTGTATCTAACAGTAGCATTTGTTTCAGAGGGCTTGCTTATAAGGTGCCCCCAGTTCCTATATCAATAGTCCTTGAGTATTTATAGTAAGATTGTGTTACTTATGTCATCAGAAAGAAATTATAAGAAGTCTATCTATCTATCGTCTGTCTACTTACCTCTCTCCCTATCATTTCATTCATCCATCCATCTCTGTGAGAAAAACCTCAGTTCCAGCTGCAGCTTAGAGTCCCAGTTGGGCTTCCAACTCATTGAGTTACAAAGAGACAGTATGGCACTGAGCACTTAATTTCTGGATTCGAGAAGACCTGGGTTCCAAGCCTGACTCCATCACTTCTTGGCAACGTGATTTAGGGTAATTCTCCTTATTTCACTGAGTCTTTGTTTTCTCACTTGTAAACCTTATGAGGATAAAAATAGATAAAACCCTATGAGGTAGGTTTTCTTTCTTTTTTAATTTTTAAAAACAAATGTTTAAATTTGTAGAACCGATACACTTCTGCAAATGCAAAGTGTTATGTAGAGAGAAACTGAGGTGAAGATGGGCTGTTTTTGCCTGACCAGTACCCTTTCTCTTCCTTCTAGTAACTATGTCCAGCCCCTGCCTCCTTGCTTGGAAGGTCTGTTTGCTTCTCTTTTTTACCTGTGATCCCAATGGAAAGAGTACCAGAATAATAGGGTTTCTGAGGGGTTTAATTGGTACAATCATTACAAGTAATCCTTAGTCACAGCCAGGGCCAAACATATAGTGTTAGTTACTTTTATAATGTCCTATGTGATTGCTTGGACTCAGGGCTGTGTACAACCCTTTCAGCCCATAGATTCAGGGCCTCTCTCCTTCCCTCTCTCTTTGCCTTTCTGCCTTAAATTCCTTAGACATGATTCGCCTACTGAGTCATGCTCATCGTCCCTTCAGCCTCCGTGAATTTGTCTCAGTGATGCCGAACCTTGCTATTTACTTCCTTCATTATCCACTGTACACCGCATTTGTGATCACTCAGCGGTTTCTTTTTGAAAAAAGATTGAAAATTAGAATGAGTAGCCACACATGCGCCCCCAAAGGCCGCCAAGCATTTCCAACCAGATCCAGATTATGATGTCAAACCCAGAGGGCCACGACTGTCCTGATTGCTTTATCAGCTTCCATGCATCTGTGCTGCGATTGAAAAAAAAAAAAGAAGACAGAGAGAGAGGACAGGGACCAAAGCGTGTTGCAGGAGAGAAAGAACTCCCCCTTCTTCTCTCCACAAACCTGGGATCATCAGGCCACGTCCCAGTCTGTGTTTTAGGACTGTTTCACATTCCATTGGCTCTCTTGGAACTGAATTGTTTGGTAGGGGCCCATCAGCCCTCCCCAAAGCAGAGAAATTAAGTAAGTGCAAGTTGAAGTGTGTATGCTTTTCTGTGGAGTCCCAGAATGACTTGAGTCTCCTGAATGGAATTTCATACATGTGTTGGGTGAGGTGATTTATTATGGGAGGTAATGGAAATTAATTTCACTTTGAACCCTGGGGCACCAGAAAATGCCTAAGTGCTGAGCCATTTTCTGTAAGTAGGCTATAAAGCTGCTACTAGCTTCTGACTGGGCGGCGAGGTGGCGATGACCACTTGTAAAACAATGAGCTGGAAGAGGAGGTTAATGGGCCCTGGCCGTCAGGCAGCCTCCAGTGCCTGCCCCGCCGGCCCCTGCTGTCACGGGACTCTTAGTCTTCTTGGCGCCACAGATAACAGGGGTGCTGGAACAGTCCCTGTGCAGAAGGAGAGCCAAAGGAGAAGCGAGGGGAACATTCTTCAGGGGCCAGTGACCGTGTTTGACCGGGGGCATTTGGCTAGGTGGAGGGGCCCCAGCCTGGGAGTTCCCTTAGTAGGAAGCAGAATGGCTCAGAGCTATAAATAGGTCCTGAGGAAATTCTGTTTCTAAAGATGGCCTCAGTTTAGGCTTTCACTGATTTGAGAGGGATGGGGTTTCCCAAATCAGCTTCTGGCCTCCAAGGTCTCCCACACCACAGTCTTCTGATTTAGGATTTTCAAAAGACCTCTCAGTCACTATTGAAAAGCACAAAATCCAGGGACTATTCTAAGGCCTCCAGTGAAGCCATTCCACAGACCCTGTTATTACATCACAGTTTTGATAGTCTTCTTGGTTAGAAGACCCTCCAGGGTTTTCTGGGGAAGGGGCTTCTCTTGGAATTCATATGGAATTCAAACATGTGCTCACTACATTAAAGAATCACTCGCTATCTAACATACTATGTGAATATAAATACATACATATGTATACAAATTGTCTCATTTTTTGTTTGTTTCTTCATTAGAATGTTTTGTTTACTATCACATTCCTAGAGCTTAGAACAATGCCTGGCCCATAACAGCCCCTCAATAATTGTTTGTTGAATGAAAGAATGAATCATAGTAAGTGTTTGGGAGAATATAAAGATGAATGAGGTACAACATAGGCCTCTGAATAATTTTAAACTTATTAGAGAAAGCAAACATTGACTTCATTCATCTGTTTATTCATTTCCTAAGAAATATTTAATGAGTGTTTACTAAGTACCAGGCACCACTCTGGGATTTCAACAGTGAATGAAGTATATTCTGGGCCGCATGTCAGAACCAGGAAAAACCGTTTCTGCAAAATAGTGATGGTTTGATCTGCTCAACAGTGTGTATTTTATAACTAATCAGGTTTTCCTTTTTACATTTTCTAAAATGAACATTTTCAGTGTTCATTTGCTAACCCAGATATGGTCATCACATTTGCATTTTTGCTTTTCTATGTGTAAGCTTTGCCCTCTGAGCATTCTATACCATTTCCTTTCCCTCTGAGTTCTATTTTTCACTTCTTGTTCTAGGTTTGTTTGGTTTTTTTTTCTGTTTGTTAGAGGGCAATATAAAAAGATTATAACCATCTAATGTCTCAAATCCTTTAGGGAATGATGTAGCGCATGAGACCATACAAGTAAAAGTATTTTTGGTCTATTTGTAAAAACATCACTGGACAACAGAGGTCTAGATTGTCATCAAATATGGAGACTCTGTTTGAGATCACTAGACCCTTATAGGCAATGTGTTGTACATGAAATTCACTTCAGGGGGTCATGAGGGGCACTTCAAAGAGAAGCCCAATCACCTCTTCAGGAGTTGAAAATGAGATACTTGAGGTCTAAATTACTGACCAACCAGGAAAGATGTATCATAAATATTAAGGTGTCATGGTCAGAGATAGTAAACTTTTGTTTTACATTGAAGTCCCGAGATGAAATTCACAAGCACAAGACCCTTCAAATCATTGTTTCTCCCATGGGCAACACTCTGAAAAAGAGAGACAGCAAGGATTCATTATTTAAATAACAGTTAAATGATGAATGATCTATCTCAGCAATCTAGGAAGTAAAATCAGGAAATACTCAAGGACCTTTAAAGACACTATGAACACTAACAAAAATGGACCATGGGGGATACAATGAACTTGGGACTGGTAGTATACATTCCCATAGACCAAGGTCACTTCCCTATACAGTTACATTATGATTAGCCATTCTGGTTCAGAGATAACTTCCAGGAATAATCCTATGACCTTCTGTGCTGACTTACATCCTGACCTAAAGGTTTGAGGCCAGAGGACACATTGTGATGTGAATGTTTCCTGTATCATTCAGCAGGAAACAATATGTAGACACAAGGTTTGGAATGTATGGAGCTAAAAGCTGGCCTGTGAAAACTCCTTCCAGAGACTATCCAGTGGTTAGGACTCCACAGTTTCCATCCCTGGTCAGGGAACTAAGATTCCCACAAGTTTCATAGCCCAACCCCCCAAAAAATCCTTCTGAATATTACAGCTTGATAAATTTTTTCCTGAACTTGAATTTGAATTTTTTCCTGAACTTGAATACATGACATTACCTAAAATTAGCTGTAAAGCTGAAAGAAAGTTTTCTAAACTATCAATAATTTTAAAATATTTATATTAACTGCCCTCCACAAAAACCACATCTGACCTTACAATATGGTGAAACCACTGGGAGAAATATTAAGTGGCCTTATCCTACATTGTAAAGGAAGTCAGGAGAGCCAAGACATAGAAGAAACAGGCTCTCAGTCTCTGGGAGACCCTAGGGAACCCTGCAAAGGAGGAGAGAATGGACATTTTCACAAAAGTGGTCTCTGTATTTGGGGACCGGACTTCCTGAAAATCAAGGATTGAGGGGCGTTTTAACTCTAACTTGTCATGTGAATGTTTAAAGACTACAAGTTTAGTGTGTAGCTTTCTAGTGGAGAAGAACAAGTAAAATGCAAAAACAGGTGGAGAGAAAGGAAGGCATTGGTCCCTGTGCTTTCTCCTACTCTATTCCAGGAGAAAAGGATTCTCCCAGCAATAAGACGTGGAAGCCTCCACTTCCTAGAAGAAAATGACATGTAAACTGCAGAAGGAAAAGCCTATTTGTCCCAAGCACATTGGCATCCACACCTTTTTGAGGTCATGAACCACTTGTGAAAAGAAATGGCAGCAGTTCTTCCTTAACATGATTGGGTTAAGGAAAGAAAGATGCTCCTGGTAGAAATGCTTCTTCGCCTTGAGCTGCAGCTAGAACTGTCAGCTGCAGATGGCTAAAATGTCCCTTACGTCTCCTGAATTGGCAGGTGAAGTCTTTATCACTAATGCCCTTGGACTCTGTCAACCGCTCAAGCCCCTTCATGAATACACATGTACTCTTAGCTTAAAACTTCCCCAGTTTTGTAGTTCAGGGAGATACTGCTTTGGGAAAGAGCCCTGGTGTTCTCCTTACTTGGTGCAAGTAATAATAAATGCTTAATTCTCTCCTTGGTATTGACTGCGTTTTGGCTCAACACTCACCAACACTCACTCAACTCAAAAACCTGGTTTTCAGGTGATAGTATTGGCTCTCACCATTGTGAAGGATAAGGCTGCAAGCTAGAACCCTAGGAAAGCTGTTAGTGTAGTTAGAAGGCACAAGAGCCTCTCTGGGTCTCAAAGCCTGAGAACCAATATCACTGAAGGCAGGAGAAGATGGATTCCCCCAGTTCTGAATCAATTCAACTTTCCTCTGCCTTTTTTTTTTTCCTCATTCAGGCTCTCAGTGGATTAGATGATACAATAGTGATAAAGAACCTGCTTGCTAATGTGAGAGAGTTAAGAACACGGGTTCAATCCCTGGGTTGGGAAGATCCCCTGGAGGAGGGCATGGCAGCCCACTCCAGTATTCTTGCCTGGAGAATCCCATGGACAGAGGAGCCTGGTGGGCTACAGTCTGCAGGGTCACAAAGAGTCAGAAACTACTGAAGTGATTTAGCCCACAGGCAACCACACTGGGAAGGGCTATCTACTTTACTGAGCCTACCAATTCAAATGCCAGTCTCTTCTGGAAACATCTTCACAGACCCACCCAGGAATCACATGTAAGTAACTAATCTGGGCATCCCAAAGCTCAGTTTTCTAGCTGACACATAAAATTAACAGTAACTGAGCCTGCAGGCCTTGTTCCTCTGTGGATCAGAAGCCAAGAAGTACTCAGAGAGCCCTTCTGGTTTTGCCATTCCAGTAAGGCTTGCATTCCAGAATTCCTGGGCAGGGGTTGTAGTCACAGATTTTCATCTCAGAGCTTGCCTATGTCTTTCAAGGACAAAGTGATAATGCAAAGTGATCAGCTTGGAGCCAGGCAGCCTGAGTGGGAGCCCCAGCTCTCCTAGTTTCTAGTCCTGTGACTGTAGGCAAGTTAGTCACTTTGTTAATAGCTGTCGATAAGTAGGCTAATACTATCTAGTGACATGAAACAGAAGGGGGATAGGCAGGGTACAACCTTTAAAAGAATACCATAGCCCAAGGACAGTACATAAACTGACTGGAACCAAATAGGTCTAAGATTGCAGGTAGTGAATGAATCGATCAGTCATGTCAGACTCTTTCTGACCCCGTGGACTGTACCCACCAGGCTCCTCAGTCCATGGAATTTTCCAGGCAAGAGTGCTGGAGTGGGTTGCCATTTCCTTCCCCAGGTAATCTTCCCAACCCAGGGATCAAACCCGGGTCTCCCGCATTGCAGGCAGACAATTTACCGCCTGAGCCACCAGGGAAGGCTTATGAGATGACAGATAAATCCACTTCCATTAGAACTTGAGCCTCGGGATACTCTCATAGCAACACATCAGCAAGCTAAGCGACACACCCGCAGACGCCATGACAGTTTCAATGCTGACCATAAGGGTCAAAAAGCGGGTGGTGGCCCAGTTTCTAGAAATCCCAATCCTGGCCCCAAAATAGCTAGAATACTCTTTCCGTTCATTAGCCTGTGAAACTACCCACCCATATAAAAACTGACCCTGGTGCCACTCTTGCCTTCCGAGATGGCCCACTGTCTGTGGAGTTTTTTCCTCTCTAAATAAATCCACTTCTTGCCTATCATTTTGTCTCTCACTGAATTGTTTCTTCAGTGAGACATCAAGAACCTGAGCTTCATAAAGTCCTGAGGCCAAGTATGATTTCAGTTAGAAGACCATGGGTTGAAGCCATATTCTGTGTTTTGGCTGGGTTTGAGTCCCAGCATTTGCATTCAAGTCCTAGTCTGAGTTGCATGGTTTCAAAACTACCAAACATTATATAGCACTTAGCATCTGTCAGGTATTGTTCTGATATATTAATTCATCTGATATATTAATTCAATGAGATACTGTAATTATCTCCATTTTACACATGAGGAAACTGAGGCATAGACAGGCAACATAATTTGCTCAAAGCCACACATAGAGTGAGTTGCTGGTCTTGAATTCCAATCTGACATCCTAGATCCAGCGTCTTTGTTTGGAACTAATAATAGTCTCTCAAGTAGATAATAAACACAAACAAAGCGACAAAGTGGACACGGGCATTGAAAATGTGTGGCTCCTCTTATAAGCTCTTTATGATCATGGAAATCATCCTACTGAATGATTCAGATATACCTATATTTACCTACATTACTTTTTAAGACTTCAACAGAAATAAATTTTAGAAGATATTTTTCCATGAGAAATTCATGGAATCCTAAGATTATGTCCATAGAGTTTACAGAACCCAGCAAACAAAAACAAAAACACGAAGATTAAACTGTGGATAATAGCCTTAGCACTGCTCAGGAAAGCTAAAGCACTCACTATAACAGCATCTCTTCTTAATCTTCTTGATTTCTTCTTTGTATTTGCAAGAGCTACTGGGTTCGATGTCTCAAGTGATTTTAAGACTAGCATGGATGGCCATTTAACAGAAACACTGTAGCAAGGATTCATGCATTGGCTGGAAGGTTTTAGTAACTGATCTCTTAAGATATTTTCAATTCTGAGAAATCATGATTTTATGAAAGTACCATTGTTACTGAAAGGTATGCATGGGGGGTCTGGCAGCTCACCACTCAAAAGTCAGTAAACAGGCCAGGTTGGTGGAAAGGAAAGCTTGTTTTACTTCAGATGCCAGCAACTGGTGGGGAGGGTGGCAGACATCTGTCCAATGGCCAGCTTTCCCGCTCCTCACCCTCCAACAAGCAGTGGATGAGAGCTTTTATAGATAGAGTTGCAGGGGGAGGTTACATGCAGAAACAGTACAGTCATCTCTAACAGTCATCTTCAACTGGTCATCAGTGGTCTGACCAGCATCATCTGGGTTGTTTTAGGTACAGTTACTCTTCACTTCCAGGGTGCATTTGTTCCCATTTCTTTGTGGTCAAGTCTCAGAATTGTGGCAGCTCATGTCCTGGATACAGTCTGGTCATCCTGTAGTTAACTTTTCCACTTGGAGTTTTAGTACTGATAAGACAGCTCACAAGATATGGCTCAGAATATTATCTATAGCCCTTGAGAAAGAACTAGAGGTCCTTCCTTGGCTATGTTTAATGATCACATTATTATTTAGTCTCCTTAGACTGTTTTCCTTTGTTTCAGCATTTCTCACTTTTCTGATTAAACTTATTCTTTGACTAAAGTTTTCCACAGGAAAAAGGCAGGCAGAGAACATGATTGGTGGCAGGGGGCTGGGAGGGGGCGTGGCATCAAGGACCACAGCGTCCTGCTCCATTTCACCAAGAGCCCTAGGGCTGGGAGGAGAGGAGGAAGAGGTGGGGTTACCAGAAACCAGTTGCCCAGAGAATCAATCCTGAGGAGCTGGTCTTCAGACCTCTGAGAAGGGCCTGCATACTTCAGGGTCTCAGAGAAAATTTCCCCGCAGAGCCAGTGCCCAGCCTTCTGAGGAAGAGGCTCCTCAGCCCTTCCTGGTCCCTTTGATGGGGCAGCACAAATCGAGTTGGGATTCCAACAGGGGTTTACTTTATCTAAGACATTCAAGTTTGGTTTAACATTTGAAAATAAATCACATTTGCCACATTAGAAACTAAAGGGGAAAAATCATTGGAAAATCTCAATAGATTGTTAAAAAAAAAAAAAAAAAACTTGGCAAAATCTAACACTTTTCATGGTAAAAGCCATGAACAAACTAGCAGCAGATAGGGAAATTCCCCAACTGGATAAAGGACATCTGTAGAAAACCTTAGGCTAACATCAAAGTCAATGTCAAAACAGTAAATGCTTTTATACTCAGAACAAAAAAAATAAGAATGTCCGTTCTTATCATTTCTATTCGACATTGTATCTGAAACCTAGCATGTGCAATAGGCAATAAAAAGAAATAAAGATCATATACATTAGAAAGGAAGCAGTAAAACTATTTTTACTCACAGACACATGGTTGTGTGCATAGAAAATTCCAGTAATCTACAATAGAGCTATTGGAACTTACAAGGAACTCAAAAAACAATGTCAGTATATAAAACAATTGTAATTCTATGTACTAGTAACAAACAATTAGCAAATAACATTTAAAAATATCATTTACTACAATATCAGCAAATATTGAATACTTAACAATACATTTAACAAAATGTCGACAAGACCTGTACAGTGAAAACTAAGATACATTGCTGAGACACTGAATTGGAAAGAAAACATATATCCATACTTGAGAAGATTCATTATTATTAAAATGCCCATTCTTCTGAAATTGATCCATCAATTTAACATAAGTCCATTTAAAATTCTAGCAGATTTTGGAGAAATTGATAAACTGATACTAAAATTGATATAGAAATCTAAGAACCTAAAATAGCCAAAACAATTTTGAAATAGAGGAACAAAGTTGGACCTGAAGTCTTACTATATACAAAGCTATGGTAATCAAGACAGTACAGTATTGACATAAGACATACAGAGTAATTGGACAATAGTGAGTCCCAAAGCACACTCACATAAATATGGTCAATAAATTATTGTGATGGTCTGCAACTGAATCTCCAAAATCTGTGAGATATTTGCCCAAGAAAAATAAAAACATATATCCACACAAAGACTTATACACAAGTGCTCATAGTTGCTTTATTCATAGAAGTTCAAAACCTCAAGTGTCAATCAACAGGTGAACAAATAAACAAATTGTGGTTATACATGCCACAGAATACAATTTAGCAATAAAAAGAAACCATTGCTATATAAAATAACGTGGATGAATCTCAAAAATATTATGCTAAGTGAAGGAAACTAGATATCAATAAGTATACATTGTCTGATTCTATTTGTTTGCAATTCTAGAATAGGCAGAGTTTATTGTAACAGAAAGCAGGTCAGATTTTGTCTGTGGTTGGGGAGTGGGGATTGGTCACAAAAGGGCGTAGAAGAAATTTTGGGGTTACAGGAAATATTTTATATTTTAATTGTGGTACGTTTTACATGGGTATATACATTTGTCAAAAGTGCATTGTTTAAAAGAAGATGAATTTTATTGTATGTAAATTATCCTTCAGAGATGTTAGAAATAAAAAGAATTAAAAAGAGTAGTAAATTGAATGGATGCAAGACAAACTTATTTGATTAGTTTGTTAGGGCTCCATGACAAACTCCCAATGATCGGGTGCTTAAACAACAGCAATTTATTTTCACGTGATTCTGGAGGCTAAAAGTCCAAGATCAAAGTGTCAGCATGGTTGGTTTGTCCTGGAGCCTTTCTCCTAGCCTTGCAGATGATCTTGTTTGGCCTTATGTCATCTTCCTTCTGGGTGTGTCTGTGTCCTAATCTTTTCTTCTCATAAAGATACTAAATCATATTAGATTAGAACCCACCTTAATAATCTCAGTTAACTTAGTCACCTCTTTAAAGGCCCTATTTCCAAATGCAGTCACATTCTGAGATACTGGGATTTAGGACTTTAAAATTCGGATTTTGAGGTGATGTCATTCAGCCTATCATAATTATAGAGCCAAACATATTTTTTAATGTAATAAATTTATGGTGACAATATTGGTGAGGCTGAATTGGGATGCTGCACAACTGTCAAAAAGAGATTGATCAAATCTTCATGTCCACTTAGTGGCTCCTGTGTATGTCAGTCGCTCAGTCCTGTCCGACTCTTTGCGGCCCCATGGGCTGTAGCCTGCCAGGCTCCTCTATCCATAGAATTCTCCAGGCAAGGATACTGGAGTGGGTTGCCATTTCCTTCTCCAGGGGATCTTTCGGACCTGGGGATTGAACCCAGGTCTCCCGCATTGCAAGCAGACTGTTTACCGTCTGAGCCACCAGGAAAGCCTAGTGGCTTGTGGATCCTAGCTCAATTTTAAAAAGAAAAAGAAAAAAAAAAGTAAAGTAGGAAGGCTGGTGTAGGGGGAGAAAAGGGTGGGAACATAGTTGCTTGAATGGTAACTTTCAAACAAAATGATTAAGTTATGGAAAAATTTGAGAGTTTAAGATCAGGCTTCCCACTATTATCCTATTGTAAGGGAAGATTTGGAGGGCCCCCTTGCTGAGATATCAATTTCCCAAGTGTTTATGGCTGATACTACTGAAGTTATACCCCCTGGAAACTGTTTTTGTTTTTATTTCTGTTGTCAGAAGGAGCCAAAAAAGTCTATACCTGTGTTTCATAGCATAAATAATGCTCTTCAAAAAGGTGGTTCTTGTTCAAAAAAAATAATATGAAGATTAAAAATCATTTCAGATGTCAAATGGGAAACACAATGGTTTGATTTTCTGTGACTACATTCCCAGGAGGGAGGAGGGGATAGCATTTGAGGAAAAAAGCTGGGGTGAATAGGGGTTGACAGTATATAGGAAATCGCTCTTTTATTGATAGGCTCTTCATAAAGGGTAAGAATGATTTCAGTCTCTTAGGAAAATAGTATGGGCTGAGCAATTACCTTTATAGCAAAGGTTAAACAATAGTGAACTCTACCTTTACAGTGGAATCATTAATAAAAATCCCTTCTGACCTCAGAAATATGTTATTTAAGGCCAATTAAGATTTCTCAGCCAGTGACACCAAACCTCTGGCACCTTTGAAAGAACATCAGCACACATGGATGAGAGGGAAAGTGTTCAGTGCTCCCCAATAGCTGTTCGAAAGTAAAGAAGAAGAAAAAAAAATTAGTCCATTTACAGACATGGCTAGGACACAAGAAACACTTTCATCGCTGTTCCCATCCTGGAGTCCCAAGACAGTTCTCTAAAAATCAAATTTGAATAATGACCATCTCGATTTCTGGCAGAGAAAGAATATAAGGAAATTCACCATTGTAATCTGGGTTCACAGACACTGAGATTGGGAATATTATTTGGGAAACAGAGCTAGAGCAGGGAAGGGCTGACCTTTCCCTTGGGAGTGCTGTGAAGCTGCCTTAGGGAGAGAGAGAACTGAGATGTACGGGATTCATACTAAAGAGCTGGTTGGAGGTGGCTGTATGAGAAGTGTGTGACACCGCATAAGACCAACCGAATGTCCTTATTCAGTCACAGATGGGATGACCGTGTGTCCTGGTTCGCCTGGCACAGTTTCATTTACTCACTTGAGTGCTAGTGTAATTATTCATTTGACCCCCTTCATGTTCAATGCAGATGATAGATAATTATACAGTCACAACAGCGCTAACAGACTTTCCCAGACTCTGCAATGCAGGGTATAAGAGAAACGCAAAGAGCCAGGCCACACCTTCTAGAATATAATAAGCGGTGTGCAGGAAGCGAACCCTCCTTGCCTGTCTGGGTCAGGGAGGCAGCCACAATCGTTGCAACAACACTGGAGGCTGTGAAGTAGAGGACATCACCAGTGACAACAGAGGAGAGTTCCCTGACTTCCAAGGAGACCATGGAAGCCATTTGGACATTGGCCACAGGGAGTCAGAAGGCTTAGGAGTAGCAAGCGGGATGGGGACCTTAGCATTCCTCAGACTGTGAAAAAATAAAAGTGTTAGTCGTGCAGTCATGTCTGACTCTTTGTAACCCCATAACCCCATGGACTGTAGCCCACCAGGTTCCTCTGATCATGAGATTCTCCAGGCCAGAATACTGGAATGGGTTTCCATGCCCACTCCAGGGGATCTTCCCGACCCAGAGATCAAACCCAGGTCTCCTGCATTGTAGGCAAATTCTTTATGGTCTGAGCCACCAGGGAAGCTAATCCGTTTAAGGCCGTTGCTACTGGGGTTTCATATTCTCAGGGCAGCTTTCATGAGCACACAACCAGGACCTTGCCCTCCAAAGAATCCTGCTTTGGGGGTTTAATGTTCTGCAGTCACCATCTTGAAATTCTTAATAAAGTTATCTTTGATACTATATTTCATAAGTCAGGTCCAGTGAGAAAACAGAGTATGTTCCAAAGACATAGGGTCACATCTCACATTCATTCTGCCTCATGCTGCCTTCTGTCTCCCCAGGGTGGGTTTTCAGTAGCCCACTCCCTTGCCCCCAAGTGCCTACCTGCCTGATCTCCCCACCCCTGCTCTCTGCCTCTGCCGGGCACAGTGGGATCCAAGTGAGGTGAGCATGGCAGGATGGTAGCAGCCATTGGTAATGGGGCAGGCGTTAGCTTAATGTGCATATCCTGACGCCTAGGTTGCAATCCTTTAGACGTCAGCTGTGCACTGAGTCAGCTGTGATGGTGGGCCTGTGGGTGCCTTTCCCACCCCTAACCTGGGCTCTGTGCTTGCTGGCAGGAGGGGGGTGCCCTGCACCTGGTGGGCTGCTTGCCCACCTGACAAATTGCAGAGCGGAACCTCGGATGACTGTGAGGGCTGCACTCACCTGATGAGAATTCCCATGCCTGCGGGAGGGGAAGGTTAAATAGCAGGTAGAAATACCATGACAGATTGAGAAAGAGAACCAAAGACAGAGAAAAGTGCTATATTCTAATACTTCAACACTTTCTCCCTGGTCCTTGGACAACTGGCCCACTTTTTCCTTTTGCCCCAGGGCCCTCTAATTATAGAGTTGCCTCTGTGAGTTCCCCTTAATAAGCTGAGGTAGTAGATGCCTTTCAGAGAAGAACCTGCATCCCTTAGCTGACAGACAGGTAGGGGCCTATAGTAGTCCTCTGACAGCGCTCTGAGATGGACCCTGCCTCTGAATCCAGCCCCCTTTCTAGACCCAACCTTGTCTGTGTGCCTTGGAGATGCCTGTCGGCCTATACTCCCCCTCTGCATCCCCAGTGTGTCCCTGGCTCCAGCCCATTTCCAATTACTAGTGCCCACCATCGATCTGATTAGTTCAGTTGATTCACATCTGTTTTGGAGTTTGAGAACCAGAATTTTCACGCCTCTTCAGTCATTTGTAAGACATGTTGTATAACGGGAAGAACATGATATTTAGACTCACATGTCCTGGATTTAAGATCTTCTCTGGTGGCTCAGATGGTAAAGCGTCTGCCTACAATACGGGAGACCCAGGTTCAATCCCTGGGTTGGGAAGATCTCCTGGAGAAAGAAATGGCAACCCACTCCAGTACTCTTGCCTGGAAAATCCCATGGACGGAAGAGCCTGGTAGGCTACAGTCCATGGGGTCGCAAAGAGTCGGACACGACTGTGCAACTTCACTTTCACTTTCACTTTGTTATTCACTAGATGTACAAACTCGGGTGATTTGTTTCACCTCTCAGCCTCAGTTTCCTTATCTGTAAAATGGGAATCTATATCCTGCTCTCCAGTTCCTTGATTGCCCAGGTGGGTGTGGCATCCAGAATTAGATTTTGATTTCCCAGTGAGTCAGGTCAGTATTTCTATAACTGTTTTACTGGAAGTCCCCAAAGTCCCCTGTGTTCTTTAGGATAGAAAGCTCATCCAGACTTCCTATACTCACCAACAATTTTTTAAAAACTCCTAACCAGTCTCTTAGCTAATCTCCCATAGTTTAGTATCTAGAGTCTCTCTCTCTCTTTGTCTGTGTGCGTGCTAAGTCACTTCAGTCATATCCGACTCTTTGCAACCCTATGAACTATAGCACACCAGGCTCCTCTGTCCATGGGATTCTCCAGGCAAGAATACTGGAGTGGGTTGCCATGCCCTCCTCCAGGAATCTTCCCGACCCAAGGATTGAACTCATGTCTCCTACATCTCGTGCATTGGCAGGGAAGTTCTTTACCACTAGCACCATCTGGGAAGCCCCTCTCTTTGTGTACTTTTTTCAAATGACCTTGGAGAGTCAGTTGGGCAGTGTATTGCTTTTGGTTTGACCCCAAGATGTCTCTTTTTAGGCCACCATGCAGTTCCATGAATTGGAAGGAAGCAGTAGGCAAATTAAGTCCCCCACCAGCCCCAGAACCACCCCCCTCACTCCATCCCCCTTGCCTAGCTCAGAGTCCCAGACCCTGCCAGGAGTCAAGACCCTGGCCCTCTCCTTTGCACAAAGGGAGATTCAGCATACTTGCCTTTTGCGTCCTTTGCCCAACATCCTTTTTACCTTTGGCCTGTGGGGACTAAAGACATGATGTTTAATTACACAGTCAGCTAATCGATATAAAAATAAAATTTGAAAAGAAGCATCGCTACACCAGAAGACATCACATTTTCAAGAAGCACCCTCTGCTAATGAACTCAGAGCTGAAGACGATGGAAGCATCCACACAGGCATCTCCCTCCTGGCTTTATAGGTGGGGAGCCACAGGCATTCAGATGCTGAGCGATGCTCCTGGAGATCAGAGGGCTTTTGTGAATGAGGCGCTCAAACATGGGCTGGCCTACTTCCCGCGTGGTTTTACAATGGAAGGGATTTATGTCTTGGCTTTTCCTGTCAGAAGCATCCCAGTCACCATATGATGATGAGTCTAATCCCCAGGGATTTGGGTGTGAAGACAGAATGGTTTTGGCTGCCCTCCTTTCCCCTCAAGTCTCTGCTTTACAGCAAAGGCAGTGTTCTTGAGTCAGGCAGAATTCCGAAATGAGGTCTGCACCTGGTTGCAAAGACAGCCTGGGGGAAATCTGCCTGATTACGGGT
Organism: Ovis aries; assembly: GCF_016772045.2. NCBI lineage: Eukaryota > Metazoa > Chordata > Mammalia > Artiodactyla > Bovidae > Ovis > Ovis aries. The sequence continues at coordinate 57,398,066 of NC_056068.1, read as the reverse complement.
TTTAAGAAATGACCTTCCTGTGGTTCTGGCTCTCAGCTGAAAAAACCCACAAGTTACTGGGTCAAGATTATTTGTGTTCTTTTTGACTATATACAATGAGATAATCCCAGGAGAGAACAGTCAAGATCTTCACTTTTATTGCCTAGCAAAGGGCTGCCACAGTGTAGGAACTCACAAATCTGCTTTCACAAGATGTATCTATTCCATCTTATCTGAGAGACAAGGCAGGGAGATGCTTACAATGAGGGCTGAGGGCCAAGGGCCCTGTCATGGGCAGAGAAATCCAAAAGCACTCAGCTATTTGGACACTTCAACAACATCCTTGAGCTTCCCCAGTGGTGCTAGTGATAAAGAACCTGCCTGCCAACACAGGAGACGTAAGAGATGTGGGTCTGATCCCTGGGTCCAGAAGATCCCCTGGGGCAGGAAATGGCCACCCACTCTAGTGTTCTTGCTTGGGAAATCCCATGGACAGAAGAGCCTGGTGGGCTACGGTGCATAGGTCGCAAAGAGTCGGACACGACTGAAACGACTTAGCACAGCACAACATGTGACACCCTCATTCATTTACTCCACCAGAAAGTCTGTGCCCCCTCCTCTCCATCTTCATGACCACTGTCTTCAGTAAAGCCCTAATAATCTCTAGCCTAGACCATTGCAAAATTTTCCTATTCATCCATCTGCTTCCAGCACTCACTGGCTTCTTCTACTGTCCAACGTTTTCTTCAGACTGATCCCCAAAGTCCTGTTTCTAAAATGCAAGGCTTATCATGACTCTCGCTTGATTGCAACCCTTCAGTGGCTCCCTATTTCCCACTCCAGTATTCTCAGCTCCTCACATCCCAAGATTTTAAAAAAATCTCATTCTTGCTGAGCTTTGGATATGCCCAACAGCCTCTCCTTTCTCTGAAGTGGCAGATTCCCCATACTCTGAAGACAGAGTGCCTTGTGTGTTGAGAAGAGTTCTCCTGCCTTTGCGCATTATCGAAACAGTGGGGATGTATAATGTTGAAAACACTTTGAACAAAATATACTGCCTACCCAGTGTTTCTGGTATTTCCTTCCAGAGACACATCATGGTGAAGAATAACTACCCTAGGAGAGAAAATCCATGCCTTGCGTGAGAGCTTTTTCATGATGGGTCCCTGCTGTCATCTGTGACTTCCTCTCCCACTGCTTGCCAGCTCACCCCATCCCCTGTGTCCCCATCAGCTCCTTGTACTAGTCATTGTGAACCACCAGCAGCTCACCCACTCTCCTGTGCTGTTTCTGGCTTCTATGCTTTTGCACGGGCAATTTTCTCTGTCAGAGTCAACATTTATTGCATGCTTGCAAAGTACTAGACACTATGTTAAGAGATTTACATGTTTTAACGCAGCCATCAGAATAATCCTCCAAGGCACTACAGTTGTTGATCCCATTGTAGAAAATGAAATTGAGGCTCAGAGAGGTTAAGTAACCTCAGAGAGGTTACCTTAATCTACAAAGCTAACGGTGATAGAACTAGGAATGGGTACATGCATTTTGCTTCCAGATTGCATGTATTTAACCCCGAGCTACAGCTGCCTCTTCTGTGTTTTCCTAGTAAACCCCTCTTCATCCTTCCATACTCCACTGAGGCACCACCTCTTCCCTGAAATCTTCTCTGGCCTCTCTGGGTAAATTTAAACATACACTTTCATGCCCCACTGAGACCTCTTGGTGGGCTCTCAACAAAACGGAAGGCAATTATTAGTCCCTCGCCCCACCCACACCCTCATGAGGATTTCATCTGTGCATCTCTAGAACCTACACTGGCCCATCCTAGATGTACAATAGAGTTTTGTTGAATGGAATTTCACACTCTTAATATATGAATCATTTCCTTTCTTAGTCTTGGCTTTGTGAATCAGCTCTGCCTCCCAGTTATCCTCAGCACCCCTCTTCTAGAATATGCTTTCAGCTGTAGAGAACACAAGAGCAAACTTTCCAGCAATGGGAGGACTCTTGAAGTTAAATTAAGAACATGTAAGTAGACCACAGAATTACTGAGGCCAGCATCACTCAGCTTCACAAAATGTGCTTCTTCAACCAGGACATCCACATCATGTTATAGGCATGGCCCCAGTCTCCCAAAGAAGTGGCTCCTTCACTGAGTTTACAAATTTCTGTTCCCCTTACCTACAGCTATAAATCAAACCATCTTAAACCTTATGTATCTCTTGTGCTTTTGAATCTGTGACTGAGACTAGGCTTTGCAGGGCCAACTCATCTTACTCCACATGAAGCCTGGGGCATCTGGTAAGACTGGCTGCGGGGAGCTTTCCAGGTAAATCTCCCTCCTCCTGCAGTCTCAGAACTGCCCCATGTGGCCTCTGCCTGTGCTCTTTCTAGCCTGGTGGCCTCACAGTGGTTAGACATCATCCATGGCAACTGGCTTCCCAGGCTGAGTGCTCGAAGATGCCCAGGCAGAAGCTCCAAGGCTTCTAATCACTGGTCTCAGAGTTGCACAACATCATCGCCATAGCATTCTATTGATCAAGACAAACACTGAGTTCAACCTCGATCCAAGGGAAAAGAAATTAGACTCTGTCTCAAAACAATGAGTAGCAAAGAATTTGAAGCCAGTTTTTAAAACGTATGTTTAACTTTATTTTTGGCTGCGCTGTGTCTGTTGCCGTGCTCGGGCTTTCCCTAGCTGTGGAGAGTGGGGGCTGCTCTCTAGTTTGGGTGCTCGGGCTACTCATTGCAGTGGCTTCTCTTGTTGTGCCTTAGGCCGTACGGGCTTCAGTAGTTGCTGCACATGGGCTCAGCAGTTGCAGGGGACAGGCTCCAGAGTTCAGGCTCAGTAGTTGAGGCACACGGGCTTAGCTGCCCCTCAGCATATGGGATCTTCCTGGACCAGGGATCGAACCATTATCCCCTGCATTGCAAGGCAGATTCTTAACCACTGGGCTATCAGGGAAGCCCTGAAGCCATTTTTTAATATACCACAGTACCTAAAGCCATGATCCCCTGGAGAAGGAAATGGCAACCCACTCCAGTATTCTTGCCGAGGAAATCCCATGGACAGAGAAGCCTGGCGGACTACAGTCCAAGGTATTGCAAAAGAGTCAGACATGGCTGAGAGAACTAAACAATAGCAACAAGCAACAACCCAAAGCCAAAGAACAAGTACAAGAGACACTGGGGTACAGAAGGTGGTAATTCAGACCCTCAGGACAATAGAAACCCAAATGATGTCCGAAGACCTGCCTGAACACAGAAGAAGGGACACAGAGAGAATCCCAGGAAAGAGCTTAAGGGTACTCCTCTGAGCTTCATATTTGTCTGTGAGACTTTCTGATAACAAGAAAAACAATGAGAACCAACTAAGTATTTGCTATACATTTTCTCTTTGAAGACGGTGACATCTAACTCATTTAATCCTCTTAATTGAAAACTGGAGCTCTATGAGGTCAAATAACGTAAGCCACACAGTTAGCTGAGCATCCCTTGTGTCTCAGATGGTAGAGTATGCCTGCAACGCGGTTCGATCCCTGAGCCAGGAGGATCCCCTGGAGGAGGAAATGGCAACCCACTCCAGTATTCTTGCTTGGAAAATCCAGTGGATGGAGAAGCCTGGCGGGCTGCAGTCCATGCAGTCGCAGAGTCGGACACAACTGAGCAACTAACACACACTCACACACCCACACACAACTAATAAGCAGTAGAGCCAGAATCTCAGCTTTGATCATCCATTCCTAGAGCTGATGTGTTTAAGGCCATTCCATACATACTTCTAAGATCAAGCACATTTTCCCCACACACAGGCAGATATGTGGAGAGAGCATCTTCTCAAGCTCTTGGTCGTAGTCTGTATCTTAGACAGAGATTTTGTATCCCACTTATCTAGAATAAGACCTAAGCATATGTATTTCCCAGATGATTCTAATGGGTGGCCAAGGTGAAAGATAAATGTTCTGAGCCATGTTCTCTGAGACCCCACATTCCAAAAGTTAGCCCTGGTTTTGATTTGATTGGACCATGACACCCAGGATCCTAACTCATGTTAGGCTTACCAAGTGAGTGAGGTCAGCGCTGGACGTGCATGTGAATGGGTGAATCATTCTCCCTGAGCTGCCAAGCAGCAGTTCCTTTCTTGCTCAGCACCTTCCGCAGAGCCTGGAAACCCCATGAGAACAGGAACTGTGTCTGACTTGCTCTGCACTCCATCCCCAAGCATCTGACACACTTCCCGGCATGTCGCAGACACCTAGTAAAGAGGTGTTGAATTAACAAGTAGATGACTCACTAGCACTTGTCTACAAGGGTCAACGTAGTGGAAAAAGCAAGGACTTCAGAGTCAGGAAGACCCAGGTCATAATCTCAGTTTTACATTTCAAGAGAGTTTCAGGGATGCTTTAAAGCTTGTTAGACGAAAACAACACATCATCAGGATTACCTTGCAAAGTCTTTCTAATGGTGCCTCAAGTAAGGCTGGCACAGCCAGTCTTTCTCCCAGAAACAGACCTCTATTTCTCCAGTCGAGCAACAGACCAACTTAGCTTGCATTTTGGAGACAAATTGTAAGAAAATAGCTACCTTTAAATCCTGGAAGCATCCTCAGTTTGGCCAGTTACTTTTTCATCTCTGAGCAGTACATGGGGATGAGACCTCCAAGCCCAACAGCTCCTGAGTGTGGAGTGGGAAGATTAGTAACCCCCATCACTCAAATTTGTATATAAATGTCATTTTTATTACATATGTTGCATTAATATACATTTTAATATAATGTGTGTTTATCATTTTACATTTTATTTATTTTGTTTTATTTGCATTCATGTACACTGAATGCTCAAATAAATTCCCAGTTTGCTTCCTTATCAAGCAACATGACCGGCCTGGTCTGCAAACAAAACAAGAAAGGGAGAAAGGGAGCCGTGGGAACCGTAAGAAGAAGAAAGAAATCAACACAGGACAAGAGAGCAGAGACATGGTCTGAACAGCACACACTCTGTTTTCTGATCTCCTCCAACAAAACTCCTTTGAGAATTCTATCTTGACGTCTCCATTTAATTAACAAATGTTCTTGCAGTGTTAACATATACCAGGCGCTATTCTAAGCACTTTATAAATATTATCTCAATCTTCACAATATCCCCATGAGCATCTTGTTACTCTCATTTTACAGAGGAGGAGACTGAGGCATGGAAAGGTAGAATCATTGGTCCAAGGTCACTAGCTACTAAGAGACAAAGCTGAGGTCCCACCCTTACAGTTTGACTGTACTCTTTACTGCTACTCACCCCCCTTTACTCCACCAGCATGGCCTTGGATCCTTGCCATTTATGCTTCCCAGGTGGCGCAGTGATAAAGAATCTGCCTGCCAATGCAGGAGACATGGGTTCGATCTCTGGTTCAGGAAGATGCCCTGGAGAAGGAAATGGCAACCCATTCCAGTATGCTTGCCTGGGAAATTCCATGAACAGAGGCTACAGTCCATAGGGTTGCTAAGTGTTGGAAAGACTGAGCACAGACACTGGGTTATGGTCTACCCCACGCTCCACTCAGCCTCCTCACCCTCAGTCCATTCTTCCCGTTGTCGTATAAATCTGCGTAAATGCCAGCCTGAAGCTTCAGCCTCTACTTCATACCTGTAGCAGGATTTCCCTAACGAAATTTCTCAGAGCAGGATATGGCACAAACATATTTGGGGAAATGCTATATACGCATCTTCTTCTTGGGGAGGAGGGCTTTGTATAAGGGCAAGGCAGTGGGCGAGACAAACTGCAGGGTATTAAACAGGCTCAAGGACGTATTGTACAACGTAGGGAATACAGCCAATGATTTAGTAATAGATGCAAAGGAAATGTAGTGTTTAGAATTTTTATAAAAATAAAACTTATTTTTATAAAGGTGCTGCAGAGCCTCAGAGCAAAGAACTCACCTTAGCTTCACCCAGCATTTCCTGAATTTATTGGAGAGCAGACCATGTTCGGGCGGTGGCTGCTTGCTCACATCTCCCAGTGTGACTGTCTTATAGAACTTGAGGCATGTTGGCCTACAGCATAAAGAATAAACTCCATATTTTGTCAAAAAGTGTCTCCTTTAAGACCTGGCTTGGTTCACCCTTTCATCTCATCTCTGATTTCTCTCGCCCTTCCCTAACTTACTGGATTTCCCTTCTTTGAACCTGCCATCCCATTTCATATATATACATATATATGTATAATTAAAATATAGTTGATTTATAATATTGTTACTTTCAGGTGTACAGCATAGTGATTCAAGATTTTTTTGCAGATTATGTTTCCTTATAGCTTATTGTAAGGTATTAGTATAATTCCCTGTGCTATATAGTAAATCTGTGTTGCTTATGTATTTTATATATAGCAGTTTGAATCTGTTAAATTCCTTACTCCTCATTTGTCCCTCCCACCCCCTTATCCATCTCCACTTTGGTAACCATGATTTTGTTTTCTGTCTGAAGTCTCTTTTGTATATAGGTTCATTTGTGTTACTTTTTATATTTCATATAAAGTGATATCATATAGTATTTGTCTTTCTCTGATTTACTTCACTCAGTATGATAATCTCTAGGTCCATCCATGTTACTGAAAATAGCATTTTTCTTTCTTTTTTATGACTAATATTACATTGTGTGTGTATATGTGTATGTGTTAGTTGCTTAATCATGTCTGACTCTTTGTTACCCCATGCTACCACAAGCTATGCCTAGCTTGCTAGGAGTCTCTGTCCATGGAATTCTCCAGGCAAGAATACTGGAGTGGGTTGCCATTCCCTTCTCCAGAGGATCTTCCCAACCCAGCAATCGAACCTGGGTCTCCAGCACTGCAGGCAGATTCTTTACCATCTGAGCCCCCAGAGAAGCCCATATATAAACTACATTCCCGCATCTTCTTAAGCCATTCATCTGTTGATGGGCATTTGGATTGCTTCCATCTCTTGGCTATTGTAAACAGTCCTGCTATGAACACTGGGGTGCGTGTATCTGTTTGAGTTAGAGTTTTTGATTTTTTCCAGATATACGCTCAGGAAGCTCCATACTGTTTTCCATGCCATCTCTTTCTTTCCTCTGTGCTTTACTTCTGCCATTTCCTCTGCCAAAAATGCCTCCTTCTTTCCTCCCCTGGTAAACTCCTAATCATTTTAAAAATAATTTCCAGAAGATGGGATGATTTGGGAGAATGACATTCTAACATGTATACTATCATGTGAATTGAATCGCCAGAAATTTCATGTTAATACATGTAAGAATTAAAGATTTAAAAAATGTCCCTGTCTCTGCAGCCTTTCCCATGTGGTCCACTCTTCCTCACTGCACAGTATGTTTAATACCAACCCCCTCTGGATCCTCAGAGATCTTCATCCATTCTTTAAAAGCTATCGTGTGTTCTATTTACTCTTCCTTTTTCTATTCTATCACCTTTCTTTTAACACTATAATTATTGAGCAAGAATTGTGTGCTAAGCTTTGTGTTCAGTATCTTATGTGAGTTTTTAAATTTATGCTCCATAAATACTTTGAGTTAGATATTATTTTTGTTTTTGTTCTTGTTACCTCTATTATTATTTGCTTTTTAATGAAAAGGAATCTGAGGCTCAGAAAAGTCATAAACCTAAGGTTACTTAGCTCATCCATCACTGGATTTGAACCCAGATCTCCTTAGGAACCCATTACGTTCATTTTAATTCCACATATATGTCTTCTTCCCTGTTATCTGTTGGTTTCAAGAGCACAGGCTCTTCTTACTCATTTCTCTACCCTCAGCTTCTAGCCCAGGACCTGCCAAGAAGAATGTAATAACTGCTTGTTTTATAAACGAACTGTGGGTGGGAAGTGATCCAAGTGGTGATTCTCCAGCCTTAACACGTCTCTCCCCCGACCTCTGCTCCATCAGGTGAGACCCTCCTCTCTGGCTTTTACCCTCTGACCACAGAGAGAAGTAATCTGCAGCATCTTGGCTCCACAGCCCTCAGCAGACAAGGGATGGGCTCTGGGTCTTAGATATTTTGCCAAGACTGTTTAAGTTAATATTTATCAAGTACCTCCAATGTGGCATATTCATCATTACCACCCTGGTGTAGGTGCTGTTATGAAACCCACCTTACAGATAAGGAAACTGAAGCACAAAGATGACAAAACCTGCCTGAAGGCCCACAGCTACTGAGCATTCCATGGCAAAATCTGGTCCCAGAACCCACACTCTATCAGTGAACCATACAGCCTCCCAACAAAGAGAAAATAACAACTTCTAGACAGAAAAGGAAGTTTCGGTTCTGTTTAGGAATTGCAGTGGTCAGTTGACTGATCTCCTCAATGGATCTATTGCTGGCTCAGCAGCATTTCCAAGGAAACCACTGAGGTGGGGGCCCCACTCAGCGGGAGATTATAGTAAACAGCCAGGCAGCGTCTCCGTGTGCCACCGTTGCTTTCTGTCTCTGGTTCTTTCCATCATTCTCTCTCTGCTGACCCCCTCCCGCCTTTCTATTCTTTCTCCTTCTTTTCATCTCTTTCTCTCTCCCTGACTCCTTTTCCAGTTCCATAGCTCAACGCACACCCTTAATAACTTGGGAGATTCACTTAAAAAAAAAAAGTAGAACTCAAGTTTTACAAGCAAATTCATTTTGGTAGAGGTGGGTGGGAAGAGATCTACCTTTGTTTATGGAGGGATTATACTGGAGGAGCAGAAGCAGAAGCCATGTCAGGGGAAATGCAACCTCCAAAGCCAGAATGAGCCTGTAGCCAACTGGATACTTATGTCATTTATTACTATAGTGTCTCAATCATATCTTTTGAATTTCCTGAATCTTAATCCAAGAAATCTCTTCTCAACGCTCAGGTGGTAAATTATTTATCTGTCTTTCTTTCTCTTTCAGTAACCTTGTCTCTCTGAGGGAACACAGCAACTACTAGCAACTTGCCCCAGACAGGGCACTGCAGGAAGCAGCCAGGGTGTGAAGTCATGGAGTTTAGTTCCAGAGAGGCTGTGGGTTCAGATCACAGTTCTGCTGGGTTCTTGGATAAGTTACTTGATTTTCTCACCTCTAAAATGGGGATGATAATAATATCCACCTCGTAAAACTACAAGGTTGTATGTATTATGTATGTACAGCATTTATAAGAGTTCTTGGCACATAGTAAATGCTTTATAAGTGTTTGCTTTTGCTGTTATTGTGATTCTTGTTGGTAGAAGGAGCAATCATTAGTGAGATGGGCTGGTTGAAAGGGAAGAAATTCTCTAAAATCTTTCCATTTATTTATCAAAGAAAATTTTTTTCTATGGGCCATTTTTAAGGTCTTTATTGAGCTTGTTATATTATCACTTCTATGCTTTGATTTTTTGGCTACGAGGCATCTTAGCTCCCAGATGAGGGATCAAACCGGCACCCTCTGCACTGGAAGGTGAAGTCTTAACCACTGGACCACCAGGAAGGTCCCTCCATTTATTTTTATTGACCCTCTTTGGTTTTACTTCATCAAACATTTCTTGATCATTGTCTGACCAAATGCTAAGGACTCAAAAAGAAGTAAGGCCCCAAATTAAGTAAATACATTAGTAGATAAATAAATAATAGATAGGTAGATAAAGGCCATCCCATCACCTAGACGCTTAATCCTTGAGAAGTTGGCGTATTGGCAGTCAACTCCCATAAATATGTTACTTACTTAGACAGATGAAGGCACAATATTCAGTGATACCTCACTGAGAGGAGAATGTCCAGTCTCAAAGCACACCAAAGATGAGCAAGAGTGGAGTAGGTGAATTAAGATAGGACTAGAATTCCAGGGTGAGACCACATGAGAACAGCACATGGAGGAAAATAGCACACTGTCAGTGAAGCACCAAAGCCATGAGATATTGTCAAATCATAGCGGAGAGTTTAGGAAATGAGGCAGGTAAGAGGAGAGCCAAATTATGGATGGGGTGCCAAGTATTTTTGGAATTTACCTTGGTTTGTTCCAGGAAAAGATCCCCAAAAGACTCACAGTTCTTATCACAGGTAATAAAAGTTCACATAAATGGTTTCCCCATTCATCTCCCCCAAAAGAGCTCTCTTGACAAGCAATAGATCATTCTCAGTGGCTATAATTAGGAGGTTAGTACTTACCCCAAATAAGGAAATCCATTCCCAGCTTGGACCTGCTTTGGACTCAGAGGACCCTGGATGTTCTGGTTATCAATTACCACCTAAAAAACCACTCTAAAATTTAGTGGTTTAAAACAAAAATTTATTATCACTTAGCTCATCTAAGTGATTCTCGCTTAGTGTCACTCGTGAGATTGTAGCTGAACATTGGCTGGGCTACGGTCATCTGAAGACTCCACTCCAGGGTTGGATATCCAAGATGGCTCATTCACATGGCTGGAAGTTGATGCTGGCTGTTGGGGAAAAACTCAGTTGGGCTCCTGACTCAGCCTCTTCAGATGGCATGACTTCTGACAACATGGTGGGTGGGCTTCAAAAGGGAACTTCCCAATGGTAAGCATTTTAAACAGCCCAAGCAAAAACTGCAAAGAAGTCACATTACTCCCACCATATCCTCTTCATCAAAGCAGACATAGGGCTCACCCAGATTCAAAGTGATGGAAAAATAGACTCTACCTCTTGATGGAGAAGTGGCAAGAATCCATTGTAGAAGACCATATGGGGTGAAGGATATCACTGCGACCATCTTTGGAAAATGCAATTTGTCACACTGGCACAAAGAGGACACTTCCCAAGAATGTTTAGGAATATACTCTCATTAAGACTATGTACTCCAAATGGCCTTGATGTTCCAGGCAGAGAGAGGAGCCATAAACTTACCCTAAAAGTTAGTCAACACTTCTGAGAACTCCTGCATGGAGGGAAGAGCACTGGCCTAGAGACATGGATTTGAGTCTAGCTCTTCTACTTATTAGCTGAGTGGAGCTGAGATAAGTACTTCTCTCTGAACCTCAGTTTTCTTGTCTGATAAATGAGAACACTGAAAAAAAACCTCAAAAATTCCTATTTTAGAGATGCCTAGGATTTCAATGATGCTATAAGGGGTTTGTAACACCACATTGAATCCAGTTTCATTAATTATTTTATCGGTTGGCTCTTTTTATAGAGATAGTATGACCATGATATCCCGTTCGTCTAGAGCAGTCATGGATTATGCCTCTTGTTTCAGTTCAACTATGAATAACACCCCTTTTTACTCTCAAAAACATCACAGTTTGGATGATAATTATATGATCACCTTGCAATAGGGTGTAGATCAATGACTTTTAGCTCTGTCATTATACGTAAGCAACGGGCCTGTTTCGTTATTGAAACTTCATTAAGTTGAGTACTGAATCTCAGTCTAGAGTCTTCTGATTGTAAGCAACAAAATTCAGTTTAAACTAGCTTATGCCAAAAACAGAATGTATTTGATAGATACTAAAGTTCCTTGCAGGAGTTAAGGACAATGAAGACTTTGGGGGTCTGAAACGAGGAAGAGAAATGTTATCAGGTACTCAGACAATACTACCTTTAGGGCACTGAGATTGTGTTTTCTTTCTTTCTTGAGCAGGTTTCTCTGTTTCTTCAAGTTCATGGTGATCAGAAGATGGCTGTCTATGGCTACCATTTGTTATGTTCAGTTACAGCTATGCACAGAGACTATATTACCAATTCCAAATTCCTTGAAAAGAAATGTGATTTCTTTTCAAGAAGATGTGATTAGTCTAATCCTGGTCCATTTTTCTAAGAGTAGGTGAAGGGCAAAGAAGACACTTGGGACCAACCCAATGGTGTAGAGGAAACTTTAAGAGAAAATCGTTGTGTTAGTACAGATCCCCCCAAGAAGTAGATGCCAAGACTAGATTAAATTGGATAAAATATATTATGGGATTTTTTGTGAGATGGAATGGTGAGAGAGCCATCAGATGTAAACATGACCCCAAATGAAGGGGAGAGAGAAGGAAGGAAGGGAGGGAGGGGGAAAGATGTCTTAGACTAGTTCTAAGTCCAAGTTTGAAGTTACAAGGAGAGTTCAGCAAGACCACTGAGAAGTCCTCATATCAAAGATAACTCATCAGGGAAGACTCATGTCTACCAGAAAAAGGTCTACATTATTATTCCTGCTGGACTCAGTCACTGGCTATAATTAGCCTTTGGGAAGATGGTCTTGAAATCATGAAAATGCACTTCAGAGCTCAGCAGCTTAGGCCTTTGGGCGGCCATGTTCTCATAGGTGAATATCTGAGAGGTGCATTCTCATGGTCACAACAATGGTCGTGAAGAACAAAGTGAAAACCCAAAAGTTCTCCAGCATAGCTGATTCCCTAAAGTGACTCAAAGGTCACCCAAAGCTTGAGTCAAAGTTTCTATTCTAGACCAAATGAGAAGGCAGGGAAAATAATAGAAAGCAGAAGAGTGAAACAGGAAGCTGGAAATGATAGGGAAGTCTAAGATCAGTCAGACTTGAACAAATATCTACTAACTATGTGCAACAGAGAGAAAATGTTCCAAGTTCTTGGAAAATGGTGAATGAGGCAGGATTCTGTCTACAGTCTAAAGAGGACTTAACAGACCAGAGAGGCAACAACAATATTCTATGAGAAGTGTTATTTCAGGGATAAGCATGAGATGCTGAGATGTCACAGAGGATGGACACTTAACCTCCATGAATACTGGGCTGTCAAGGAAGGCTGATGGGGACCTTAACACTGTAGCCCACCTCTGCCCTAGTATTTCATCTGACGTTGGTAAAGCATCTTGTTCACAGTCAGGTCACCCTGCTGGTTATTGAGAGAGTTTTAGAACTCAGGACTCTTGAATTCTACCTGATTTCTATATTCTGCCTCTGATGGCAATTAATTATTGCCAACCCTAGGAAAGCATCCATTCCTCCCAGCGGAGCCAGGCATTGTTATTATTTGCTTTCAACCTATCAACAATACCTCCAAACATACAGATGATTAAAAACCAGGCTGATGATGCTGCCTTTTAGAACTCTTTGAGGGTTTCTGAACAATCAGGAAACTTCACCCTGTATTTTCAGAATATGCTGTCAGGGAAGGTCATCTGAATCATATCCATCAAATGTTGGGGATGACTCACTGTCAAACAAATCTCACTTTTAAAAACTTGTCTTTATAAATACACAAGAAGAAATTACTTCTGTTGCTTTTGAAAGGGTTCTTCATTTCCTCTACCTCCCCTTCTGGCCCTCGGACCCACTCCCCAAACAAAAAACCCACAGGAGAGATACACACCTTGTAGCTGCCTACAGCTTGACTGGCTTCAGGCACCCAGGTTCCCCCAGAGTGGCTGCCCTCCCTTCATTTTGTTCTTCTCTGGCCCGATTAGCGCTGACTCACTAAAGCCTGAAGGCTTTGCTTCCTCAGGGTTATGGCCTGTGGGGAAGGGAGCCGGAGCCAGCGGGTAATTAAAGATATGCATAAAGGCCCATAAGTAGCTATTGCACCAAAAAGGCCTTCAGTCAATTTAGGCCAAAGAGTGACTGTTCCCAAAGAGAAGCCTGGAGCTGCACTTTCCTTTACTGGGTCATCAGCAGATAGAGGGGCTTCCAGGCCATTGTATTGGGTACACTGCCTTCGAGACTCTTCTTCCTAATGGTTCACTTATCTGAACTTCTCAATGGAAGGAGGGATTGCAGAAAGAGCCCAGTTTACTCATCCTCCAGCTTTCAGAAAGCTTTATTCAATTATACCAGAAAACTACGCATGGTAAAGGAGTCACATCAAAGGTCAAATTATGACACCTCTTTAGAATGTAACTTAGGGAGCAAAAACCAGCCAAATGAACATAAACAAGCAGATCCCCACTTTTTTTGGTCTCAGTTCAGGTCAGTCGCTCAGTCGTGTCCGACTATTTGCGACCCCATGAATCACAGCATGCCAGGCCTCCCTGTCCTTCACCAACTCCCGGAGTTCACCCAGACTCACGTCCATCAAGTCAGTGATGCCATCCAGCCATCTGATCCTCTGTCATCCCCTTCTCCTCCTGCCCCCAATCCCTCCCACTATCAGAGTCTTTTCCAATGAGTCAACTCTTCTCATGAGGTGGCCAAAGCACTGGAGTTTCAGCTTTAGCATCATTCCTTCCAAAGAAATTCCAGGGCTTATCTCCTTCAGAATGGACTGGCTGGATCTCCTTGCAGTCCAAGGGACTCTCAAGAGTCTTCTCCAACACCACACTTCAAACGCATCAATTCTTCGGCGCTAAGCCTTCTTCACAGTCCAACTCCCACATCCATACATGACCACTGGAAAAACCATAGCCTTGACTAGATGGACCTTTGTTGGCAAAGTAATGTCTCTGCTTTTGAATATGCTGTCTAGGTTGGTCATAACTTTCCTTCCAAGGAGTAAGCGTCTTTTAATTTCATGGCTGCAGTCACCATCTGCAGTGATTTTGGAGCCCAGAAAAATAAAATCAGCCGCTTTTCCACTGCTTCCCCATCTATTTACCATGACGTGATGGGACCAGATGCCATGATCTTAGTTTTCTGAATGTTGAGCTTAAAGCCAACTTTTTCACTCTCCGCTTTCACTTTCATCATGAGACTCATTAGTTCCTCTTCACTTTCTGCCATAAGGGTGGTGTCATCTGCATATCTGAGGTTATTGATATTTCTCCCAGCAATCTTGATGCCAGCTTGTGCTTCTTCCAGCCCAGTGTTTCTCATGATGTACTCTGCATAGAAGTTAAATAAGCAGGGTGACAATATACAGCCTTGACGTACTCCTTTTCCTATTTGGAACCAGTCTGTTGTCCCATGTCCAGTTCTAACTGTTGCTTCCTGACTTGCATACAGATTTCTCAAGGAGCAGGACAGGTGGTCTGGTATGCCCATCTCTCAGAATTTTTGCACATTTTGTTGTGATCCACACAGTCAAAGGCTTTGGCATAGTCAAGAAAGCAGAAATAGATGTTTTTCTGGAACTCTCTTGCTTTTTCCATGATCCAGCGGATGTTGGCAATTAGATCTCTGGTTCCTCCACCTTTTCTAAAACCAGCTTGAATATCTGGATGTTCACGGTTCACATATTGCTGAAGCCTGGCTTCGAGAATTTTGAGCATTACTTTACTAGTATGTGAGATGAGTGCAATTGTGCAGTAGTTGGAGCATTCTTTGGCAGTGCCTTTCTTTGGGATTGGAATGAAAACTGACCTTTTCCAATCCTGTGGCCACTGCTGAGGAGAATGGTTACTAATTCTTAAATGCTTCTTGGAACTTACCAGAAATGCCATCTGGACTGGTCTGTTCTTTTGAGGAGTATTTAAATAAATAGTTCAGTCTCCTTGCTATAGAAACTATATTCAGCTCTGCTATCTCTTCTTGACCCAATCTTAGTAGCTTGTACCTCTCCCCTATTGGCTCTAATGGCTAAACACTTGCCCCATTCAGAGCTGATCCAATTATGACTGCTTGCCATCTCTCAGCCCCATGAAGACCACATCCAGGCAAAGTAAGCAAGCCTTCTTCCTAGTCATCACAGCAGTGAGAGCGAAGAGTCTTGCAGTATGCAGGGAAGAGTCTAAAAGCGTAATTTTCAAACCTCATGGTGGCTGTCAATTGAGATATTCCACCACTAGAACGTTCTTACTGATAATACAAACATGTTTCTTGGAGGTAGTTCAGAATTATATCTTTGCAGAAAGGAATGAAGCTTGAGGACACTTTTCAAGGATACAGTGCAGAGAAAGAGCCTGACAAGGAGAAGTTTGGAGAGTGAAAGGTAGACATGAAATGGGAATGAATCTGAAGTGGCTGGGTTGGGAACCAGGAACTAGAAGACCATTTCAACACAGAATGACTTTGGGGCCCAAATGATTAAAAAAAAAAAAAGCAAATGTCCATAAACTCCACTGGGGCTACTGTTGGGAATGAGTACTGGCCTTGGATGAAGTAGTCCCACGAATGAATGCCAGTTATGCCCCTTACTAGCTCTGTTTTCTCATGGGTAAAAAGTGGGTGATGAAAATATTTTCTTCGCTCAATATCCTGTTACATGACTCAAGTGGAATTATAAGCGTGAAAGTTCTAGGTAAACTCTAAGTCACTTCAAAGAAGATATTATTATCATTAAAAGTATCACTGTAGAAGAAAGACAAACAGAAGAAATCAAGCCATTTCTCAAAGGAAAACAGAGCAATTAATACCATATACTATGTTATTAAAGATTTATCTGCATTGTTACATGCAATAGTTTATTCTATTTCTAAGCAGTGTTTCATGAATGAATAAACAGTGTCTTCATCCATTCTTCAGTAGAAGTACATTTGAAGTGTTTCCTGTTTTTCTGATGGTTAAAAACAGAGCTGCTCTATCTGTCCTTCACAATGTTTTCCCATGCATAGAGAGAGGTATATTAATTTTATAATCTCAATCCATATTGCTCTGTATCTTGCTATTTCTTTAACAAACTATTATGAATAGTCTTTTAATTTCAAGGTAATAAATACTAACCTGCCTTGTAATTGATAATGGCTGCATAACGTTCTGGAGTGTTGAAGTCGCGTGATTTCTTATAACAATACCGTAACTTGGAGCGTTCGCATGCATGCTCAGTCTCTTTAGTCGGGTCTGACTCTTTGCAACCCTATGGACTGTAGGCCCCTAGGCTCCTCTGTCCATGGAATTCTCCAGGCAAGACTACTGGAGTGGGTTGTCATGCCCTTCCCCATGAGATCTTCCTGATCCAAGAATTGAACCCACATCTCCTGAGTCTCCTGCATTGCAGGTGGATTCTTTACCCACTGAGCCACTTGAGAAGTCCCTTGAGCATTTAGGTTATTTTAATATTTTCACTATCATAAGCCATAATAGAAAGAATATTTCTATTTACCTTTGTACTTCCTTAAGATACCTTCCTAGAAGAGGAATTTCTGGGCCAAAAATCATAGCTACATAAATCACAGTTTTGGCATGTGCTGCTAAATTTCCTTCTAGAAAGATTGTAGCAATATATATTCACACCAAAAGTTCACACAGAGTTTATTTCTCCATATTCTTGACAGTGCTTGGTATTTATGATTTTTATTTGTTTGTTTTGTTTGTTCAGTTGGGTAGACAGACCTGGCTTCTCATTATTGGTTTAACATCCTAGGTCTTTTCATTGAGGAATACTTCTTGTTTTTGATTTTTGGCTTTCTAATGGAGAGAACTATAATATTAAAAGATCTAATATTCAAATATATTTTTCCTAATGTAAAATTAATAAATATTATCTCCTCTGACAAGCTAAGAACTTTAAGTTACTTGTACAACCCTCTGACATTCCTATTTCTAACCTCCAAAGCAGGAGGGTTTTTTTGCACTTATAGCTATCCAGTCTATAATTCATCAACCCACAACGAAGTTCTTAGAGTCTACAATGAAAGAGGATGAGCTGGGCAGTGAACAGGAGAGAGGCAATTATCTCAAAAGAGGCAACTTAAGTGAAATAAAGGAAATTTTATTATTTCATCATCTCATCTACCCAAAACGTCTTGGTCAGTGTGATTCCCTGGAGAAATAAAACCAATAGCATGAATATGTGTATATGTGTATGCATATATAAAGATTTATCACAGGAATTGGCTCATGTGGTTCTGGAAATCAAAAAGTCCCACAGGCTGAAAAGCCAGGGTTGTAATTCAGTCCAAATCCAATGGGCTAAGAACCTGGGGGGCTGATGGGATAAGGCCAAGTTTGAATCTGAAAGTCAAGAATCCAAGCACTGTGTCCAAAAGCAGAAAAAAATAGTCTTCTCCACTCAAGCAAAGAAGAGTCCTTCCTCCACCGTTTTGTTCTATTCAAACCCTTAGTGGATTGGATGATGGCTACCCACATTGGGAGAGGTTGATCTTTACTCAATCTACTGATTCAATTGTTTCTAGAGACATCCTCACAGACACACCCAGAAATAATGACTTACCATCTCTCTGAGCACCCTTTAGCGCAGTGAAGTTGACACATAAAATGAACCATCACATTAGGACATGAAAGAAACCAAGGGTCCACAAGGACTAGAACCAGGAAATTAAGAACATTTGAGAATTCAGTATGCATTTCTCACCTCCCATCTCCCTCTTTTCAGTACATCAGCTTCATTCTAAAATTTTTCTCTATTACTCAAAGTTACCATACAGAAATCTCAACTGTGACTCAAGAGAACACTCAAGACTGAGACTGAAGTATCTTTGTCCTAATTACAAATTCCCAGGAAAGAGACTATAATTGACTTGTTTTGAGCCAGGTGACAACCCCTAGACAAATTGGCTACAGCTAGGGGCGGGATTCACAGGGCAGACATTTGGCTACCAATATCTATGGGTTGTGGTTGTTTTCTAAAGATAAACCCCTCGGTGGAAATCCATCACAGAGCAGAACATCTAGGAAAACAGAAGACCACTGAAGTGAGAATGAGCTGTAAAGATCAGCAAGTACATTGATTCTTAACTGAGCTTTTTTTTAACACCTGCCTGGGCTCTACCCACACCTACTCAATCAAAATCTCTGGAGTAAAGAGAAGGATGGATAATTCCAGTTGGATAAATTGAGGCCTATGGAAGAGAAATTATTTTCCTTGAGTCACTTAATGATTAAGGATACAAGTGGGATTAGAACCCAGGACTCTTTCCAAGAAAGGCCCACCTATATCAACTATGCCAAACCCATACATGAAAGAGCCAGGGTCTGGATGAAGTAGAGGACTTGGAAGTCCACATGTATTCTTGCAAAAGGGAAATGAAGCTGGAAAGATGCAAATGATTTGAGAATGCAAAATTGCTCTAGGAAGAAGAACTTTCCTAGATTTTACTATCAAAATGCTCTAAGCTATTGTGGCTTTCCTAGGTCTGCACAGTCTATTCTCTGGGCTCTAACCAATCAGTTATGGCTAAAGGAGTAATAGGATGTGGAGCATTTGACTCCTTTAATATAAGCACAAGCCCTGTCGCTGGGGCTAAAGGCAGTGGGTTTTGAAGTGAACATAGAAGTTTGTGTCTTCCACTCTTCAATATCTCTCTAACTCCTACCTATCAAGCAATTTTTAACTTTTGACAACTGGACCTTAAGTGCATAGAACTGGATTAATCATAATCAATGGTTCTTGACTCACTCTCACCACTGGTCTAAGCATAGCCTTCTTTTACTTCTTACTTTGTTTTTAATAAATAAGCCTTTCTGAGCCAACCACCCAACACAGACACCTGGAACTTGTCAACAACTTATATAAATCTGAGAATTCCTTTTCCTATCATCTCCCCACCTTCCCACCTCCTTTGACCAAATGTAGTTGCCAGCCTGAATTTTGTGTTCACCATTCCTTTGCTTTCATTTTAATGTGGTTTTATCATATATATATATATATATATAGGCATTTTTTAAAATTTTAGTTATATTTAACTTTATAAAGTGACATTATAAAATTTAAAGTTTCTAGATTTAATATTTTTACCTAAAATTATACTGCTAAAGGGAAAAGGGGCAACTTTACAGCAGAGAAGCCTGACAGACACCCTCTTAATCAAGGGATCAAAGTGAACTTGATCAGCAATGGAAGAAATCAAAATCATGTGCTTGATAGGATGCAATGAAAAGAATACAGCATTGCTTCTGGGATATTCTTGCCAAAGATACACAACCTGAATCTAATCAAGAAAAAACATCAGACAAACTCACACTGAGGGTCATTTTATGAAACAACTCTGCTGTAATCTTCAAAAGTATAAAGGTCATGAAAGTCAAAGAAAAAGTGAAGAACTGTTCCAGATGAAGGAAACTAAAAGGACATGATGCCTAAATATAACATGTGATTCTGAACTCAACTCTTCTGCACTAAAAGGCATTTTGGAACAATTGATAAAATGTAAATAAGGTTTGAGGACCACACGGTGGTCAAATTTTAATGCAGTTTCTTTATTTTGATGGTTGTACTGTGGTTAGGTAAGAGAATGCCCTCGTATGTAGAAAATATATCCTCAAATATTCAAAGATGATAGAATAGCAGATTGGCAGGTTATTTTCAAATGAGTCCGGAAAAAAAAGCACTGGGACTGTACTTGCAAATTTTCTATAAGTTTGCGTTGGCTTCAAAATGAACAAAGAAAAAACTAAACACAAAAAGTATATTACTAAGATCCATCCAAATTTTTGCATATTTTTATATTTCTTAATAATATTTCAGTATGGGGTCGCATAGAGTCGGACACGACTGAAGCGACTTAGCAGCAGCAGCAGAGTTCATTTACTGTCTCCCATTAGTGGGAGGACGAAACAAGTCTGAGAGTTTAGGTGATCATCGTCAAGTCATGCAAAGAGTAGCCATCAGAGCAAAACATCAGCCCAAGCCTTTTTGGAAAAGGTTTAATGGCATGATTATTATCACACACACACACAAAAACTTTGATAGTAAACTGCACTCAACTCCTGATTGAGCAAGAAGAGACGAGGGAAGAAGATCCTCATGAAAGTCAAAGAAACGATAATCATTAATGATCTAAATCAGGTTTAAACAGTTCCACAGTTAAACTCCTATTACCTGAAATGAGAAGGGCTAGGGGATCAAGGAGGAAGCAGAGTAGGTGGGGTTCTAGACGTTGCTCCTATTCAACAAGAGAAGAAACTCCTTATTTTCTGAACCCCTCTGGGTAGGAGAACTCATTTCAGGTCCCTGTAGCCCTCTAGCCATAGTTCACACACACCAGACTACCAAGCCTTGACTACACATGCATTGACAGATAGACCCAGCCATTTGTCTAGGTCTAGAAAAGAGATACAGAGAAGGCAGTGGCACCCCACTCCAGTACTCTTGCCTGGAAAATGCCATGGATGGAGGAGCCTGGTAGGCTGCAGTCCATGGGCTCGCGAAGAGTCGGACATGACTGAGTGACTTTACTTTGACTTTTCACGTTCATGCATTGGAGAAGGAAATGGCAACCCAGTCCAGTGTTCTTGCCTGGAGAATCCCAGGGGTGGCAGAGCCTGGTGGGCTGCCATGTATGGGGTTGCACAGAGTCGGTCATGACTGAAGCGACTTAGCAGCAGCAGAAAAGAAATAAAGTTTTTACTGAAATAGGAACACAGATCAGTCAAGATTGCCCAGGGCCAAAAGAAGGGAATGTGTAGAACTAGGGCAAACTAAACAATGGGTACACACCCTAAAACCCTTAGGGATTCATAAAGAAATTAAGGACAGTTCAGGACTTCCCTGGTGGCTCAGATGGTAAAATGTCTGTCTACAATGTGAGAGACCTGGGTTCGATCCCTGGGTTGGGAAGATTCCCTGGAGAAGGAAATGGCAACCCACTCTAGTACTCTTGCCTTGAAAATCCCATGGACGGAGGAGCTTGGTGCAGGCTACTATCCATGGGGTCGCAAAGACCTGGGCATGACTGAGCGACTTCACTTTCACTTTCAGGACAAAATAAGAGCGTGCTGTGTATTCTTAGTGGTAAGGAAGCCAAGCTACAGGTGTTCACAGATATCGACAAAAACCCAGCCTCTGACCAACCTCAGTGGGTCTTTTTTTTTTTTTTTTTAAATTTCTGATCATTTGTTTTCTCATTTCCATGTGAAGTAAACCGAAGTCTCTCAGTTGTTTCCGACTCTTTGCAACCCCATGGACTGTAGCCTACCAGGTTCCTCCATCCATGGGATTCTCCAGGCAAGAATACTGGAGTGGGTTATTGCTTGAACTTTTAACAATCTTCCAGCTGAGATATTCTCTAAGTGCTTCTGTACAAGACAGAATGGGACCAAAACTATCCAACTCTTCCAAAGGCTGAAGAACAATCTTTCTCCTCTCCTTCCTCACGTGGTCCCTGGATGGTCTGTTTGGAACTGTAGTTTTCCCAGCCAAGACACACACTATTTAGAGCACAGAGGATTCACAAAGTCAAGTGGAATTTCCCAGGTAGTCCCACAGAACACGAGTCTCTTCAAAAAAAAAAAAAAAAACTTCATAGTATTAGCAGAAAAGACCATTTACAATATCAACAAAAGATGAAATATCTTGAAACAAATTTAACAAGAAATACGTGAGATCTATATAACAAAAAATTTACCCTTTTGAGGGATTCAAAAAGGCTTAAACAAATACGGGGAAAAAAGCATTTTATATTGTTGGAAAGGAAACTGCAAAGTCAAAAAGATGTCAATTCTCAGTAGGTGATCTACAAGATTAAAACAATCCCATAAATATACCAATTAGAATTTTTTAAAAAACATCAGGCAAGCTAGATCTAAAGTTCATTGTAAAAATAAAAATGTATAGTCAGGAAAATTCTGGAAAAATGAGAGTGACAAGGGGCAAACATACCAGATATTAAGACATATTATAAAGTCTTAATGATTAAGAGTGTGTTATTGATGCATGAATGGAAAGTGATCCGTGTAACAATTAAAAGTTTAGAAATAGCCCTTAGTACTCACAAGAACTTAATAATAAAAAGTGATACTTCAAGTCATTGGAGCTAAGATGGGTTACTCAATAATTCTTGTTGGCACAACTGGTTAACCAAATGGGGGGAAAAATGGATGTATAAACCATACTTTATCCTGGTATTAATTTCAAAAGAATCAACTATTTAAATGTTAGAATGAGGACATGAAAGTACGAAGAGAAACTGTAAATAAATCTTGTACAATTTCAGAGCAGCAAAAGCTTTTCAACTATGATTTTTAAAAAAAAACATAGAAGTCTTTTAAAAGCAATAATTTTGTTTACTTTTGAAAAAATTTTGATGGCAAAAAAACCCAACAAAGATAAAAAGCAAAGAAAAAAATAAGAAAAATATTTCGACTCATCTAACAAAGGGCAAACTTCTGTAAACATTGGTAAGAGATTTTACAAATCAATAAAAATAAGCCAACAATCCAACAGAAGGGCAAATTTCATAATGAATTCACAGAAAAGTAGATATAAACAAGTCTTAAATGTATGAAAGAACATTCAACATTGTTCTTAATAAGAAAAATACAAGTTACTGCTACACCAAAAAATCATTCTTCACTTATTTTAGCAAATCTCCAAAATTTTGATATGGCACTCTCATACATTCTGTATTATGTATACACTGATGTGATGATTTCACTTCCTGGAATTTGTCTCACATATGGAAAAATATCTCCATGTGAGGTTATGAATTATAGAAATATTTCCAATAACTGAAAATTAGGGGGGAAAATCACATATTCATGAAAAACATAACTGGCACAGTCATGAAATGGTGTCATTAAATATAAGGATTCTTTTTAACGTACTAAGAATATTTGGTAAGAGAAAAATTAGGTATATACTAGTATTTATAATATGATGCCATTTATTTAGAAATAGAGAAAATGTATTTGTTGTTGTTCAGTTGCTCAGTCGTGTTCGACTCTTTGCAACCCCATGGACTGCAGCATGCCAGGCTTCCCTGTCCTTCACTATCTCCCAGAGTTTGCTCAGACTTATGTCCATTGAGTCGGTGATGTCATTCAACCATCTCATCCTCTGCCACCCGCTTCTCCCTCTGCCTTCAGCGTTTCCCAGCATCAGTGTATTTTCCAATGAGTCAGCTCTCTGCATCAGGTGGGCAAAGTATTGGAGCTTCAGCTTCAGTATCAGTCCTTCCAATGAATATTCAGGATTGATTTCCTTTAGAATTGACTTGTTTGATCTCCTTTCAGTCCTTATATATTTGTTATATATGAATAAGTTATTTCTAGAAAAATATACAAGAAAATAATACTGCTTGTGGTGAGATGAACTGGATGAAGAAAAAAGCTTCTTGAAGTATATACACTTTTATACATTCTGAATTTTGGACCATTGACTGCATTGCCTACTTAAAAGTTAAGTTTATGAAATGTCGATAGAATTGTCCTTTCTCTGAGAGATCCGTGATGAACATCACCAAGATAAAGGCTCTGAGAAGTCCTAAACAAACTTGTTTAAGTTTCCTAAACATATTTGACTTTGAAACTCATGCTTTTTGATACTTGTTCACGTGCTATGGTGCCTGCTATGGTGGAAAACACTGTATCAGGGCCTTGAACTGCTCAGGGTTGCCCCGAGCCCTGTGTCCTGAACAGAGAGCCCTGCTCAAAGGACCTGACTCAAGAGAACTAACCCTTAAGTGAAATCTATGGAGAGGGAACCAACTACAGTTTCATCTTAGCCTCTTTGGTGGCTCAGAGGTTAAAGCATCTGCCTGGAATGCTGGAGACCCGGGTTCGATCCCTGGGTCAGGAAGATCCCCTGGAGAAGAAAATGGCAACCCACTCCAGTACTCTTGCCTGGAGAATCCCATGGCGGGAGAAGCCTGGTAGGTTATAGTCCATGGGGTCGCAAAGAGTCGGACACGACTGAGCGACTTCACTCACTCACTCACTTAGCCTCTGTAGAGTGAGAAATGGCAATCTCCTCCTGTATTCTTGCCTGGAAAATTCCATGGACAGAGGAACCTGGCAGGCTGTAGTCCCTGGGGTTGCAAAGAGTAGGACATAATGGAGCAACTGAGCATGCCTGCTTAGCTTCTGGGTAAAATAGGAGAAAAAAATCTCTTTCCCCTATCTGCCATCTCTTTTCTGAATGAAGGAAGAATTTTCAGCTGTATGTTTTTAAATTTATTTATTTTTAAATTGAAGGATAATTGCTTTACAGAATTTTGCTGTTTTCTGTCAAATCTCAACATGAATCAGCCATAGGTATACGTATATCCCCTCTCTTTTGAACAATCAGTTGTACCAGATCATTTGGTGAGGACAATGTGCATCTAGCCGTTGGCTGTGTGAGCTTACACATACACAAATAAGGCATCGGGGAGAGGGTTGTTAAACAATAAACATGAAGTGGCCAAGTAAGTGAAAGTCCTTTTTTCTGTTTTATAACCCAAAGGAAAAAGAAACATGACACTTCTGATAGTATTTCCATATTGACCTTCCCTGTTGAGCAAGATTTCTATATAATTTACATACTTGACATTCCCCTGGCTATTGAACTTAAATGAGCTTTTCAGGTTGATAAGACAACTTTTTGGAGCATGCCTAGAGTCACCCTTTGGTACCATTTGTGTTGACTCTCAAAGGGAGATTGTTTTCACCATTTGGAAAAGTCAATGACAACTCAAGCCAATTCCTGGCCCTAATTAAGAGCAGAAGATCAGCAGAAAGGAGAGTGGAGGCTCCCCAGGATCCTAAGTGTTGTTGCTGTTTAGTCACTCCGTTATGTCCGACTTTTTGGCAACTCCATGGACTGTAGCCCCCCAGGCTCCTCTGTCCATGGGATTTCCCAGGCAAGAATACTGGAATGGGTTACCATTTCTTCCTCCAGAGGATTTTCCCGACCCTGGGATCAAACCTGATCTCCTTCATTTGCAGGCAAGTTCTTTACCACTGAGCCCAGCTGAGAACTGGCTAAACTTCAACAATGCAGAAGCAAAGAGGAATTCTAAAAAAGCGGTTCTCGAAGTGGTCCCCAGACCAGCAGTATCAACATCACCAGGGAATATGGTAGACATCTTAGAACCTGGGTAATTCTAATGCATGTTAGACTTTGAGAACCACTGCTGTAACAAGAGTTTCCGGTCAACATCCACATGTCAGAGTGTTCCAGGTTGCAGAATGCTTTTGGGGTGTTTAGTTCTAAGCTTCTTTTAAGTCCTGGTTTAGTGATTGAGTGTTTAGCTCAAAGTTAGCTATTATAATTTTGGAGGAAATGGCAAGGATTTCTTTCTGAAAGACCTAGAGATATCATTACTCCTAAAAGAGGAAGAAGGATGAGGAGGTGGGTACAGATGAAGAGGAGAAGAGGAAGAAGAAAAGACTAGAAGGTGTACCCGGAGAAGGCAATGGCACCCCACTCCAGTACTCTTGCCTGGAAAATCCCATAGACCGAGGGGCTTGGTAGGCTGCAGTCCATGGGGGCGCAAAGAGTCAGGCACGACAGAGAGACGGGTGGGCTGCCATCTGTGGGGTTGTACAGAGTTGGACTTGACTGAAGCAACTTAGCAGCAGCAGCAACAGAAGGTGTACCTATGTAACCACGTGATCTCAGTTCCACCACAAGATAATTTATCACAGTGAGAGAGTCCAGTTGGAGGAAATGGACATTGTCACTGGACTCCAGGACCAAAAAAAAAAAAAAAAAAAAAAAAACAGCTGTTGGTCCCCAGCCCTCTCAGAAACTGGTTCTTAACTCTATTCTCCCCATTTCTCTGTTGGTATGGGGTCCTTTTGTGGAGAAAATGGTTAAGTGTGACATTACAGAGCTTGTGTCTCTAGTCTCTGAGATCTGGAAAATTCTACCAGGAGCTCTGCTCAGTTTATTAGGAAGGGGAAAAGCTCTCCAAGATATTACCAAGCTGCCCTGGATCCTCAGGCATGAGGATGGCAGGAAGAAACAGAAGCCAGAGGAAGCAAGGCCAGAGGAAGTGGCAGGAAGAGGTACAGGAGATGAGGGCAGAGGTGGGCAGGGAGTTCAAAGCGATTGAAGCCAGTGGTGAATATACTAACTTTTTAGCATGCATCTTTTCTCAAGCACTTTTGGAATCAGATTGCTGCTGCTGCTAAGTTGCTTCAGTCGTGTCTGACTCTGTGAGACCCCATAGACGGCAGCCTACCAGGCTCCCCCGTCCCTGGGATTCTCCAGGCAAGCATACTGGAGTGGGTTGCCATTTCCTTCTCCAATGCATGAAAGTGAAAAGTGAAAGTGAAGTCACTTAGTCATGTCCAACTCCTAGTGACCCCATGGACTGCAGCCTACAAGGCTCCTCCATCCATGGGATTTTCCAGGCAAGAGTACTGGAGTGGGGTGCCATTGCCTTCTCCAGATTATGAGTTTAAATTTCAGCTCTGCTGTTTACCAGTTTGTGATCTTGGATAACTTACATCTTTTCCCTCATTCTCAACAGTGGAATGGGTAAGCTGGCTTTTTGGGTCTGTTTTGAACTGCAGTAATAATAACATGAATTATCACTTTTTGAGAATCAACCAGGTGTTCCACATACATGATTATCTCAGTCTGTCTTCATAACCACACATTGAGATAAATATCTTTTTCCCTTTTCACAGGTTAGGAAACAGCCCCAGATGGCTAAGAAATTAGCTCAAGGTAAGTGACAGAACCCAGGATTTTCAAAGTCAGGTTGAATCTGGCCCCAGTATCCAGGGTATTTCCACTATGTAACCCTGTCTTTCAACAACACCAAGTACTATGAGAGGAGGTGTCTACAAGGCTTAACCTTTCTTTTGCCCCCTCTTTCCTACAATGCTCTTCCTTTTATTCTCCAAGTCTGGCTGGCATTCCACTTCCTTCCAGATCACCTTTGTCAGAAGTGATGTTCTTCAGCCTTCCAATAACGATGATCCACAGCACTCATGAGCTGTCTTTTGATTTCTCATCTACAACCCGTTACCTAAGGCCAGGGAGAGCTCTTTCAAGAGTTCACGGTCATCTCTCTTTTCTCAAGCGTAGGCCTCTTCCTCACCCACCATCTCATAGTCTTCTCATGCACAAATCTTAGTTTTTTTGTGTTCTCTATCCCAGGGCCTCCTTGATGTCTGGCACACTCCAGTTGAACTGAATTTGTTTAGCTCTTCTTCGTCTTGTGTATTGAGAGCTGTGGATGGGAGGATCTGGAACCTCTCCAGCTGCCTGACTTGCAGGGCATGGCCTCTGTTCAGGGGTTCCCAGTCCTCCCACCACACTCTCTGGTTTTTCTGCCTGGAGGCCCACGGTGACAGATCCCCTCACTTGTTCTCTGCCTCACGGGATTCACTGCTCAGACATACCCGGTAATAAATAACAACCTAGAAGACTGTGTCTGGAGCTAATTGACTGTGTAACATAGGCTACCAGCCTCTGGGGCAGCACAGCACGCCGCTTGTAATTAATCACCCTCATCCCAGCCTGACTACCCAGCTATGTCGAATCACAGAACAATTAGGCATTTCTGGAGTAGGTTTCCCTGCCTTGGTTGGGGAGGTAAGAAACATCTTATTAATTTAGCTTATTGTGGGTTCTCAGAACCGTATTGTTTCTATGGGAAATTAGAGCCATGTTGGCACTGTGGTAAATGCTGTAGGATTGGCAAAATCTGGAATAAATAATCTGTGCCCTTCAGGAACATATGGCTAAGTTAGGGTTATAAGACAGAGTAAGGAAAATATAACAGATGTTATGTGAAAGGCATAAGCACATTTCTGTGCAGCAAAGGTGTGTGTTTTCTTATTGAAGTATATAGCTGGTTGATGATTTGCAATGTTTTGGGTGTACAACAAAAGGATTCAGTTATACGCACATATATATGCATATATATATATTCTTTTTCCGATTCTTTCCATTATAAGTTATTAGACAATATTGACTACAGTCCCCTGTGCTATACAGTGGGCCCTTGTTTATCTATTTTATATACAAAAGTATATATCTGTTAATCCCAAATTCCCAATTTATCCCTCCCCTGCTCTTCCCCTTTGGTAACCATAAGCTTATTTTCTATGTCTGTGAGTCTATTTCTCTTTTGTAAATAAGCTCATTTGTATTAATTTTTTAGATTCCACATATTAGTGATATCATATGATATTTGTCTTTTTATGTCTGACTTCACTTAGTATGATCATCTCTAGGTCTATCCATGTTGCTGCAAATGGCTTTATTTCAGTCTTTTTTATTACTGAGTAATATTCTGTTGTGTGTGTGTGTGTATTACACACATACACCCACATCCTTTGTATCCATTCATCTGTCAGTGGACATTTAGTTTACTTCTATGTCTTGGCTATCGTAAACAATGCTGCTATGAATAATGAGATGCATGTATCTTTTGAATTAAAGTTTTTGTCTTTTCCAGATATATGCCCAGGAGTGGTATTGTTGGATCATGTGGTAACTATTTTTAGCTTTTAAAGGAATTTTCATACTGTTCTCCATGGTGGCTACACCCACGTACATTCCCACCAATAGTGTAGGAGGGCTCCCTTTTCTCCACATGTAAGGAGAAAATGGGAAAAGAAGTTAGCAGCATGAAGGACAGAATCACAATATAATAATATAATATAATACACAATTTCATGTTAGCATCATTGAGGAGAACAATTCAAAAATATAGACTTCCAAACCCTACCCAATACCTATGGAAACAGAATCTCTGAGAGAAGAGGAAGTCAAAAGTCTCTGTCCAGGAATTTGTGAAATCCTCACATAACTATGATTTAGGGCAGGCACCAGCCCTGTGTTCTGAA
Organism: Ovis aries; assembly: GCF_016772045.2. Lineage (NCBI taxonomy): Eukaryota > Metazoa > Chordata > Mammalia > Artiodactyla > Bovidae > Ovis > Ovis aries. Next base: position 57,368,888 of record NC_056068.1, on the reverse strand, counting down.
AGCTTTGACTCATTCTTACAAGGTGGGCCACGAGAGCTCCCTGACCCATGGACTCCCTCCATGCCATCCTGCCTTTGCCATAGATCACTGAAGCAAGCATGGTTCTACTGGAGCTGAGTTCCTTTGGACTTAAAAGTCAGAAATTCTAGCCAATCAGCTGAGTATGCTGGACCTGAAATATGAGCTGGAATCTGGGGCTAAAGGCAGCATTTGAGAGTCATGATCAGTAAGGAAGGGAGAGAAATTGCTTCTATCTTTGAAAACATTTTAGTTTCCAGTCCCAGTTCCTTATAAGAAATTTATGCTTTTTGCAGGAAGTTTCATGAGCATCTCTGCTTCCTTCTAAGATAACTCCGTTAACTAAAATATGCTTGCATAAGTTTTCCTTTCACATAGGCAATATACTTTATGGGAGACAGATCCTCAAAACTGAAGAAACTTCAGAGACTAGCTATTCCAACCTCCTAACCAGTGTAGGATTGATTCTCTCTTCTCCACTCTATGTGAAACTGTGTAACATCATGTTTGACAGAGCAGATGCTCAGCAAAGCACCTGGGTCTTATACCTTCTGGGAAAGGAAACAGTGCCTCAGCTTTGGATGCTCTGTTAGAAACTGTCCTCGTTATTGGGCTCAGATATTAGTCCCTATACACTTTGTCATTGAATCTCCTCTCCAGAACCAAACAGACAAATTCCATTCCCCTTTCAACATAACACTGTACAAGTATTTTAAGATGACTGTCTGCATTCTCCTTCCCCATCTCATCTTTTTTTTTTTTTAACTAAATGTCTTGGTTCTTTCTGTGTCCTCTATTCCAGATCCTTCATGATTCTGGTTCCTCTTAAATTGCAACTCCAATTTGCCAATGTCCCTATTAAAGTACAATGTTTAAAATCAGACATGTATTCTGCATGTACTACCATTATCTCTATGTTTTTTATAGGCTTGGGAGGCAAAATAAATTTGCAGGCCCCAATGTTGTTACAGTTGTCTTATACAACAATCTTCTGATGAGGTAGGTTTTTCTCTTGTTTCATTTTACAGAGGGAGGAAAATTAAAGACTGGGGCAATTCTGTGTCTTGCCCAAAGCCATGCAGCTAAAATGTGGTGGAGCTTGGCTGTCATGAACTGAATTCTGTCTCTCCAAAGTTCAAATGTTGAAGTCCTAATATCTAATACCTTGGAATGTGACTGTATTCCAAGATAGGGCTTCTTTAAAGAGGTAGCTAAGATAAAAAGGGCCCAGGTGGATCCAGTGATAAAGAATCCACCTGCCAAAGCAGGAGATGCGCAGAAGACATCAGTGGGATTTCTGGATTGGGAAGATCCTCTGGGGGTAGGAAGTGACAACCATTCCAGTATTTTTGCCTAAAACATTCCATGGACAGAGGAGCCTGGCTAGCTACAGTCCATGGGGCCACAAAGAGTCAGACATGACTAAGCCCACACACACAAGGTAAAATGAGGTCACATGGATGAGCCCTAATCCGGTATGACTCGTGTCATCATAAGAAGAGAAGATTAGGACACAGACACACAGACAAACCATGTGAAACACAGGGAGAAGATGGCCATATGCAAGCAGAGAAGCCACAGAAGAGACCAACCCTGCCAGCACCTTGGTCTTGGACTTCCAGCCTCCAGATGGGTGAGGAGTGGATTTCTGTGGTTTAGTTCAGCCAGTCTATGGTATGTAGTTACGGCAGCCTGAGCAAACTGATACTCAGATCTTGAGCCTCATCCTAAGAATCCAGCTGCATGTCTTCTCTACTTTACTGTATAGTCTTTCGGCCAGATTCCCATACTGGACAATGCTCTTTTTAGAGTACATTGAAGGCATTGAAAAATGCCCAGCAGGAAACTATCCTGAACAAAGTGTCTCTCCACTAATAGCCACCGAGAGTTGATAAAGAGAGAACCCGTGAATTCAGATCCAGGCACAAGGCAAACCCAGATGGGAAATAGAAAGTGACCTGGTAAGTGAGCCAGAGTCTGAGGCTTGAGATCATTTGGGTCTCCCGTGACGGAGCACATGCTCAAACAGAGCTGCAGCACCAAGGAAGGTGCCAAGTGAGAAAACATTGAGGCCATGAGCGCGGGAAATGATAGATCTCTACTGCTCACCAGGTTAAAGCAGCGTAGCAACATGGTTAAAAGTGTCAGCTCTGGAATTCGGCTGTTTACATTTGCCTCTTGGCTTTTCCATTTGAAAAAAGTCGCTCGTTTGCCTGCGGTCTTAGATTTTTCACTTATATTATGAGGGAGAACTTATTCTATAGGGTTGTTGTTAAGAATCTATGAATCATGTATAAGAAGTACTTAGGACACTGCCTGGCAAGTAGTTTTAATTTAAACACTTATACTATGTGTCAAAAAGTGTTCTAAGCACTGTACAAATCAACTAACTTATTAACTCCTTATGACTGCTCAAGGTAAGTGCAAATGCTATCCCTACTTAGCAGATGAAGAAAATGAACCACAGTCAAGTGATATATTCAAGGTAAGAGGCAGAGTTGAGATACAAACCCTAGAGCTCTTGGGTCTGGAATCCATCCTCAAACCACCATACCATGTAGCATTAAGTGAGCAGCATTATTATTATTAGATGTATAATCTTAAGCAAGTTCTTTGGTCTTTCTGAGCCTCAGTTTCCTCATCTCTAAATTGAGGACAGCACCAACAATGTCATAAGAGAGCAATGTAGCTTAGTATGTACAACATACAGAAGCATTCAGAAGGTGTTTTTCTTCTTACTTCTTTAGATCTGCCCAAACTTCTTTCTGTGTTTATAAGAACAGCCCTAGCCCAAGGACGAAGAGACTGATTGGGCATAAACCCTGATTGTCACCAGCTTTTCCGTTGCCTGTAGTTTTGCTTCACTGTCCTGAGGCTGTTTTGTCCATTCTTTTGCCTCCTGGACACTTTGTTTCAATTTCAGGGGCTGCCAAATATTACCCCACCCCATCCCAAGCTGGAATGCCCCTGAGGCCCACTGCCACAGAAAGACTCTTCTAGTTCTAAAGGGCATGTCTTCCTATTTACTGAGTTTCTGTTTCTGGAAACTTCTGAAATGACTGGAATGTTCTTTAAAACTCTCAGTTCTCACTTGTCTGCTCAATTTTTTTTTAATCCTGTGGACATAGCTGAGTCATTCAAAGTGGTTTTAATGTTGGCAATTTACAAAAGACCCCAGGGGCAGTCATTGCCCCTTTTATGATTGTTCAGGCCTTCGTGGAATGGTTTAGAGAAGAAACCAGAGTGCTAGTCACACCATTTGTTCTAGATTTTGCTAGTCTGACCTAGTTAGAGAGAAGAGAGAGCTGCAGATTTGGAGCATGACTGTGTCACACCTACAAATGTACACCGTTTGTTCTAGATTTTGCTAGTCTGACCTAATCAGAGAGAAGAGAGAGCTGCAGATTTGGAGCATGACTGTGTCACACCTACAAATGTACATAGAGCACAATTGTACAAATGTACAAATGCACATGTTTCCTCACTTCCTTCCTACTGATGGTTGGGAAACCAGGATTCCCTTGTTACCTTTACATGCTCACTGAGGATTAAAATCAAGGGTCAGCAAACTTATTCTATCAACGGCCAGGTAGTGAACATTTTAGCATTTGTGGATCTAAAGTCTGTTTCTCACTCAACTCTGCCTTTGTAGCAAAGCAGCCATAGGTAATATGTAAATGAATAGGCTTGGCTGTGTTCCAGTAAAACTCTAGTTACAAGAAAAGGCAGCCAGTGAACATTTAATTGAAATCATAATGAAAAGCACCTTCATTGTAAGAGCGTTTAGGAAGAGATGCTAAAGAATACTAAAAAGAAGCGGGCAGTTTATTGTAGCTGTCAAATGCAAGGACCCAGAAGTCGGCCTGCCTGTATCAGGGTTGTGGGATCTTGAGCAAAGAACTTAATTTCCTCAGACACCAGCTTCTTTATCTGTAAAAATTGGAATAATTGTAGTATATTCCTCATAGTGCTAGTGGGAGAGTGAAATGAGATGATCTGGGTAAAAAACTGGAAACCTAGTTAAGCACGTACTTTGTGGTTCTCAGATGTCAGAGAGAGACTAGCAGGGCAGTGTGGGAGAGTGTGGGCTCAGAAACCAGGAGGCCTGGGTTTGCAGCCCGGCTCTGCCATTTACAAACTGAGACCAAGTTAAGCTACTATGCCGCAGCTTCAGCTGTAATAATATTCATTGTCTTATAGAGATATTGCCTTAGTTCAATCTGTTGTAACAAATATACCATAAACTGGGTGGCTTATAAACCACAGAAATCTATACTATTTCTCTCAGTTCTGGAGGCTGGAAGTCCAAGATCGAGGTACCAGCATCATCAGGTTCTTTCAGGTTGCAGACTGCTGACTTCTCATTGTGTCCTCACACTGCAGGAAGAGCTCTGGAGAGCTCTCTGGGGTCTCTTTTTACTGAGCACTAATCTCATTCGTGGGACTTCCCTGGTGGCTCAGTGGTAAAGAACCTGCCTGCAATTGTGGGAGACTCAGGTTTGATCCCTGGGTTGGGAAGATTCCCTGGAGAAGGGAATCCTCTCCAGTATTCTTGCTGGGGAAATCCCACAGACAGAGGAGCCTGGTAGGCTATACAGTTCATGGGATAGCAAGAGAGTCAGACAGGACCTAGTGACTGAAGGACAACAACATCATCAAATCTCTTTCATGGGGATTCTTCTCTCATGCTCTTGCTTCCTAAAGGTGTTGACATGGTGGTGGTTTCTAGTTATTGTTATTTCAGATAACATTGTTATCATTGTCTCTGAGTGCATAGCTATTTGTTTATTTTTGTATTCTTTCCGTAGGACAGTTTCTCCGAAGTGGAATTCCTGGGGTGGAAGAACAGGTGTAGTTTTAAGTTGCTGTTTGTGTGCATGCGTGCTGAGTCACTTCAGTCATGTACAACTCTTTGCGACCTTATGGACCTCTTTGTGACCCACCAGGCTCCTCTGTCCATGGGATTTTCCAGGCAAGAATACTGGAATGGGTTGCCATGCCCTCCTCCAGAGGATTTTCCCAACTGAGGGATCAAACACGCATGTCCTGAGTTTCCTGCATTGCAGAAGGATTCTTTACCCACTGAGCCACTGGTGAAGCCCTAAGTTGCTGTTAACATGTGCTCATATTACTTTGCACAATGAAAGCACCCATTTACAGCACTGCCATAGCATTTGAATTCACCAGAGTTCAATTTCCTCATCTCTCAAGCAAAGGTACTGAAGCTTGCCTGGTCTTACTTTATACGATTATTGTGAGAATCCAAATGTACATAGACATGCTTTGGAAACTGCCAAGAGATCTATCACTGTAGTCATTTCTCTTCGGTGACAGCATCTGATTAGGCCAAGTGGCATTAACAGGGAGAGATGGTGTTTTAAACATGACCTTCCTCAGTGCAGCTGAGACTACCTTTGGTGCAAACTGCCAATATATCCAGTTCAGTGAAGGTTACCGTGCCTTGCAGCCCTGACCAGCCCTTTGGACTAACCACAGTGAGCAGACATTGCTGTGATTTCACAACGGGAAGCTACTGTCTTAATAACTTCTTAATAGCTACATTTCATAACTACTGTCTTCATTTGAGCTTGCCAAAGAGGAGCACTACTGACTTTGTAAGAATGGTGTGGAGCCTTTACCCAAATGGGAAACAAACAAACGCAAAAGCCTAGGAAAAAGTATCCTCTCCACTTCCAGATTATCTGATGCTTCTGAGTTTTGCATACTCCATTATGTGCCAATGTAGAAATCTCATCATGTCAGCCGAGAGACTGGAACAAGCACCAGACTTTGAATAAGGAGACCTAGGCTTAAATCCCACCATCACGACTTTTTTGTTTGAACTTGGGCAAGTGGTTTCTTTTCTCTGAGCTTCATCTTCCTGATATTTAAAATAATGATTCTCATACTAACCTCTCAGAATTCCTGGGAGACTTTAACATTAGATATGCCCAAGTAGAAATTGAAAATCAAGCAAAATACCACATAGTAGGTGTCTGATAAATAGTAAAAGACAAGCATGTTAAAACACTTACATAGTACAGACCCCTTGGCAGTTACTTAAGATTGTTAATGCTGTTTCTGGAGCAATTATTTGTTTATTGACCCCAAATTTTGCTTACTTGTCAACTCTTACAGGAAGCCTTTCTAGAATCCTCCTTTAATCCCTATCTTAGAGAACTGACCTTATTGAGTAAATGCACCATTATTTTTTAAACAACTTAGAGCTTTTGAAAAGCATATTTGAATTATTTTTGTTTATTGTAATAAATATTGTTATGATAAATATCTTTTGCATAAAGCTTCTTCCATATTCAGAGATTTATTTTTTCCTCTATCATTTAAGATAGATTCCCCAAAGTAGAATTACTGGGTCAGTGTGTATGCCCACTTTGGAAGCTTTGCTTTCAAATTGCTTTATAGAAAGTTTATATTAATTGTCACTTACATATCACTTATGTGCTTCAAATTTCCTACAAGCATCATTTATGATACCAGTAATACCATAGCCTAGTTTCATATATGAGTCCTCTCATGCATTTGGGATCTCTTGGGGCCAGATTTGTTGACATTTGTTGAGGTGTGAATGAATGAGTAAGAAGGAAGAAAAAGAAGGAAGAAGGGAAAAGAGGGAGGGAGAGGTGGAAGGAAGGAGAAAGAAAGGAAAGAAGAAAACCTAAAACAGAGAAAGAGGAAGGAAAGAAAAGAGATAAACAGAAAAAAGGGAAAGATCGAAAAAGAAATGAGAGGAAGAAACAGAGAAGAGAGAAAAAAGAAAAGATAGATGAAAGATAGACCTAGAAGGCTATGCAGGATGAGAGAAATTAACTATGGAAAGGAAAGAGTCTCTGGCCATAGCTGCCAGCACTAATTAAAGCCTCCTGCCTCCTATAGAGCAATTTTCCTTGAAGAGAGGAAAGGCAACATGTCACATACCATAAGGTGCATATACATGAGTAAATAAATTGCCAACCAATACATTTTTTAAAGGGAACCCATTATGCTTATTTATTGAAGCTTTCAAGTGTTATATTGGATCCTGCAATGAAGTAAATTATTAAGCATCTTTGTATCTACTCTGAAAAGTATCATGGTTCCTTCTTTTGAGTTTTGTTTCTATTTCTCCTTAAGCCATTCTTTGGGGGCACTTGGAGCATTTTTTTTATTTATCACTTGAACTCCTCTTAGGAAAATGTCAAAGACCACCCACTTCCAATTTTTGCAGGAACTCTGAAACATGTGTCCTGTTGATATAAATGTTGAAAATCAAAGTAATATTTATCATATGTATTTTCTTAGGGTCCCTTTCTACGAGTTCTCCCATTTTTTGACCACATTCTCTTAATCGCTCCTCAAAGAAGACTGTTTTCTTTCAGAAGCCAGACATTGGGAATAGCTAACCTGCACTTTGAATGCAACTGGGGTTGTCAGTCATATAAGCGCCTCCCCAACCTGCAGAGATTTCACTTTCAAAGTGAAGGCAAAAATAACTACACAACTCAGTCAAATGAAAGCAAATGAAAGGGCTAGAAAATTAGAAAAGAGAGCCAATTCTATTTTTATAAATGCCCTAGCTTATTGATTTCAGTGAATTCAAGTTTACTTTCCAATTCTATCAAACCCAGCCTCCTGTATAGAACTCTGTAGGGTAGGAGAGAGGGTTTCAAAGTCACACAGCCAGTGTCTGAGCCTGATTTGACCACTTTGGTGCAGTATGTCTGTGGGCAGGGAACTCAATCCCACTGAATTCAGTTTCCTCAAATGCAGAATGGAGATATTGGCGGGACTCACCTCATTAGACTCTTAGGAGGATGAACTACAATAAGATACACATGTCAAGTCATCCTGAGGTTCCTCACTTTCCCCCTCTGTGCTCGCACTTTTCCCCAGAGAGAATTCTATCCCTCCTCCCAAGCACAGTTCAAACATTACTTTTCAAGGTGAATTGTTCCCTGACCCACCTCTGACATCTCAGTCAGTTACCTACTCATCTCTTGTGGCTTGTCATCTATTCTACCCTGGGGTTCTTTATGACAGTCCTAGGCACCAACACTTTTTATTTTTAACCCAGAGTGATGGAAACATAGGCCCATTCCAATAAATCAATGTTCCTATCCTAACCAACTCATTTACCAGGGCAGTGTTACAAAAGAACTGAAATAGTGAAGCAGGCAAAAGCTTGTGGTGGGGGGGGGTGGGGTGGGGGGGGTAGACTGATTACCCTTTCTCAAAAATGAAACCTGACATCTCATCTTCTCTCCTGGCATGCTGCTGATGTGATATTTTTGGTGGATCTAGGCTTTATCACCTCAACTAGAGCATGAGCCTTTGAGAGCAGAGACCAAATCATATGCTTCTGTCCTTCTCCCCTTAGTATCTGGCATAAAGTTTGCAGGTATTTATAAAGAGCACTTCAACCCAATTTTTAGAGATATCTGGAACATCAGAGGAAATAGCACTTGTTAAGAAAAGAGGCATACTTGGATGTAGTGCATAAAGCTTAATCTAGGAGACAATCACAGCACTTGTCACAATCTGAAAACAACCTCAGGCAAACATTTTACACAGAAGGAAAGCTGCATTGCCTGTTCATTCATGCCTTCATCCAGCAAATATCAAGTGACTGTCTTCTACTGTAGCAGGTCTCTGATCTCAAAAAGTTTACACTCAAGTTGAGGAGATAAAGTCTCTAGACCCACAAAAATGATCCTGGCATCAGTCTCTAGATTAATGAAAATGAAATGCCAGCTCCGGTGCTTGATAAATGGTATGACTCATCTCAGATTAGGTTGTGTTCTCATTAACTGGTCACAAATCTGTGTCCCTCATTCATCTAGAAGCTATTCAAGGGCAAGAGCCATGCATTAATCATTTTTCTATTCCAGTGTGTAGAACAGTCCTTGACATTCATTCATTCACCGATTCATTCACTCAATGCATTCTTAATGAGCAGCTACTATAGGCCAGGCCTAGTAGGTGTCTATCTTAGTTTGACTTCTCCAAAGTCTCTGTTCTTAAAAAGTACATCAAGGTCTACATCAAATGAAAGTCATTTTAATTTCATTCAACTAAACAATACATTTTTTAAAGCCCCTGCTGTGTGCTAGACATTGCACTTCAGTCATGCCTGACTCTTTGCAACTCTTTACAATCATGTCTGACTGTAGCCCACCAGGCTCCTCTGTCCATGGGATTCTCCAGGCAAGAATGCTGGAGGGGGTTGCCGCGCCCTCCTCCAGGGGATCTTCCCGTCCCAGGGATCCAGCCCTCGTCTCCTGCATCTCCCGCTTTGGCAGGTGTTTTCTTGTAGCACTAGCACTACCTGGGAAGCCTGCGCTAGGAGCTGGGGCTACAGCAGAGCAGATCAGTTCAGTTCAGTTCAGTTCAGTCACTCAGTCGTGTCCAGCTCTTTGCGACCCCATGAATTGCAGCACGCCAGGCCTCAGATGGACACATTTCTTATCCTCAAAAGGCATTCAGTCTAGCAAGACAGACACTAAATGAGCGATGGTTTTCTTAGGGAACTTCTGCATCTACAGACTAAATCCAACTATACCTGGTCCATTCTTGCGACTTGCTCAGTTGTGTGACTCATCTCATTCCTGTTCTCAGTATTCCTTCCGGTCTGACCTCCCTCCTGGTCATGACCCAGCTCCACATACAGGTGACAGGCCCTGGCCTCCCTCTTGGTTTGGCAAACTACGAACAGTCTTTTGGGTAACACCAGTCAGTTCAGCTAAGCTCTGAAGGCCTCCCCTGCCCACTTACCTCCAGGGTGTGGGCCCCAAGGCTGCCTAAGAAATAATGTGTAGCAGAAGACACTCACTTTGTAGTTGGTAAATGAAAGCATGAATGAAGAGGCAGCACAACTTTTCTTTCAGGAAAGAGGTTTGCCAAGGGTCAGCCTTCACGTTATAATAAGTGTAAGTGCTGCGATTGTCTTCCCAGAAATAGAACCCTCCCAGCACTCATGGGCAAGGGAGGGGATGGTGTGCTTAAAAACCCATTTTAATTAAGCAATTATGACAATTAAATATTTGAGACTCGGGGTTCCTAATCCTTGTTTGATTTCCACTTTAATTTCCTAATAATGTACGTCTCTGTTCTCATTGTAATCTTTGCCTTTGAATTATGTGGAATTCACTTGCTCGGGATAATTGCTTCTCTATAAGGCTCTCTCTTGTCACATTCACAATGATGTAACAGTGAGGGGAGGGGGGATGTACATTTACTGTCATGAGGGAGGTTTTTGAAAGACTGGCGAATGCCAGCTTTCTCATTATGTCCCATTAGAGTCGACGAAAGAACGGTGACAAGAGGAAAGTATAACTCTGACAGTTCTGATCAGAAATTACATCAGTGTGCTGCCTCTTTGTCAGGTCCCTGAACTCAAGACAGAGGCAAGAGGAGAGTTGGGAACAAACTCTTATTGAGTGAGTACATACCAAGTGTCCAACTCTGACCTAGACACAGCTCATTGGATCATCATAACCCAAAGAGGAAGCTGTTGTTTTAGTCACTAAGTCACGTCCGACTCTGTGACCCCATGGACCATAGCCCACCAGGCTTCTCTGTCTGTGGGACTCTCCAGGCAAGAACACTGGAGTGGGTTGCCATTTTCTCCTCCAGAGGATGGTCCTGACCTACGGATCAAACCCATGTCACCTGCATTGCAGGTGGATTATTTACTGCTGAGCCACTAGGGAAGCTCAAAGAGATATTTATCATGTTCCTTATTCTACAGATGTCTCCAACAGTGTGTTGTGCTGGGTGAATCAGCAAATTAGTGACCAAACCCGTAACCTATCTCCCCTTGACCCTTTGGTCTTGACTTCAGAGGCTGTGTCATGTCAAGCACTTATTTAAGCCTTCTGAGCCTCAGTTTCTTCACCTGTAAAAGTGGAGAATGAAAGAAGCTTCTGGATAAGAATTAAGTACATCAAATGCTTGGCACTAGACATTCTAGACACACAACAGCCTTATCATTCATTTATCATTATGATGGGCTTCCCTTGTGGTTCAGCTAGTAAAGAATCTGCCCTCAATGCAGAAGACCTGGGTTTGATTTTTGGTTGGGAAGATCCCCTGGAGAAGGGAACGGCTACCCACTCCAGTATTCTGGCCTGGAGAATTCCATGGACTGTATAATCCATGGAGTGGCAAAGAGTCAGACACGACTGAGCGACTTTCACTGTCGTTATAATGATCCTCTACAGGACAGGCTCCTGAAGTACTAGGAAGTTGCAATCTGACATTGAGACACCTGACCTCAGCCAGGCAGCTGTCTGAGTGCCCCAGGCCCTTTGCATGTGGAAATCCTAGGTGGCACTCAATTTAGGCTCCCCGTGTTTGCTGTTAGGTATAGGCTGGGAGGTGAGGGCAGGGGTTCAGCTTCTGCAGGAACTTGTGGGAACCACGGGGGACATTACTTGGTGCCCAGAAGGAAAACCTGGGGTTGCAGATAAATCACTTCTTCAAGGGTGTAAGTGAGGCTGTAAGAACAGGATCTTGGTTTTAGGGCTCTAGGGTTCGAGGAAAGGATAGTTTATAGGAGCAAGGCCCTAACTCAGCACCTATCCACTGCTGACTTCCCATCAACTGAGTTCCAGAAACTGGACTAAGGGCTGAGAAGACAGCAGTAGAGAAACTAGAGTTACTGCCCCTAAAGAGCTACAGGACAAGGGGGAGGGAAAGTCAGGCACATTAACAAATTTCTATAATACAGCATGATTTAAAAAAAAAAAAACTCTTATAGAAGCATATATATCAAAAGCCTCAGGAAGAGAGAGGAGCAGTTGCTGCAATCACCAGCAATTAGTTGTTAGAACTAGGATGTTAAAATCCAAGACTGACAAGTAGCCAGGTTGCCAAGCACTCTACGGAGCTCCTTAAAATTGCTCCTCCCTGTTTCAGCTGGAAATCGGCCTGGCCCACAGAGAAAGGAGTCGAAGTCTTTAGCTGGGTGGGTGAGAGCGATTATGACGGGGCGGGGGAGGATGGGTGAAGGGGGGGTGAAGGCACTCATCTTGGTAGGTGATCCTCTGCCCCCACCACACACCCTTCTCAAATAATGTTTCTACAAACACCCTCACACCTACCTGGCTGCATCCCTTCCTCTTACAAATACCACAGCAGAGGGGAGGTCTTTGATCTCACAGAGCTCTCCGTGGCTATTGTGACTGGAGCCCTGAAAATATTTACAAAGCCACCGGGTTGATGGCTCCGCGGCAGGTCTCGCTTGGATCAGATATAGGAGGCTGGCTTTGTAAATCACCATGCGTGGCACCAAGAATGGACAAGAAGCATGCATGACATCAAAGACATTTCCTGCGTCTGCAAGTCATGCGTGTTTGCTGAACAGGATGTGAAGGTCGCAAGAAACACACAAACAGACGTGTGTGTTCACGTAGTTTATAGGCAGACACCAAGTATGGCAGCCCACGGGTAGACCTTTTCACTCACCCAGTGTTTCGGACACACACCGGCCCACGTGCACACATATGTAAGATGGTCACAGCGGTCCTGATTGTTCTAGCGGTGTTTCACTGGGGCTGGCGGATGGTAGTCCAGCCTGAACCCAGCAGCCTTCACTCAAATGCTGGGTTCAGGGCAACTTTAAAAGCACAGCAGGCTCATTACAATGCTATTACTTGGCCTTTGTGTGGAGGCCGGTGTGATTAGCCCAGCCACACAGGTACTTCCTCAGGGAAACGGGCAGCGCTGTGTCTCCACACCTGAGATGAATTCTCCCAGGCTGCCCTCCTGTTTTGACATCTGAGCACCACTGATGAATCTGTGATTTTAGGGCAAGAGCCTCAAGTATAATGCCAGGACTCTTGAGTTCTAGTCTTTTCCTCTGTCCCTGCCTTGCTATGTGGTTTGATGGACCATTTCCCATGGCAGCTCTGCCCCATTCTATAAAATGAGGATATCGGACTAGGTCTAAAATCTCTGCTTATAAAAAAACTCCAGGGAACGTATAGAAGTAAGTAAAATATAGATCTGTGGGCACCAGACCTTTTGAACCCAAATTTCCCAGGCAGGACACAGGAATATGTATTTTCACAAGTTTCCAAAGAGATTCTGATACAGATCTGGGAGCCAAGGGTGAGGGGTTGGGGGGTATGGTTTCAGGATGATTCAAGGGCATTACATTTATTGTGCACTTAATTTATATTATTATTACATCAGCTCTACCTCAGATCACCTGGCATTAGATCCTGGAGGTAGAAGACCCCTGGGCTAGAAGATTCACTTCCAAAATGGCTTACTCACAGAGCTGGCAACTTAGTACTCGCTGTTGGCAAAAAATTTTAGTTCCTAGCTGTACGGGTCTCTCCAGGACTTCCTGGGTGTTCTCACAATACGGTGGTTAACTTCCTTGAGAGCAAGTATTCTAAGAGACTCGGGTGGAAGCCATGCAACTATTTATAGATTATCTCTGGTTCAGTGTAGGAGACCACACAAGAATGTAAACATCATGAGGACCTTTGAGGACCATCACGGGGACTTTACAGTAAAGAAGTTTTGTGAAAGCCAGTCCTTAGATAGGGGATGTGAACATCAATGCACTAATGGTATTAAAAAGATGATAGGGGGCAACTTACCCATACTCTTCCCTGAGCTCTGAAACTCCACGCATAGGTCACAGGCCTGCTTAAGTGATCGCAGACAAGTTCCTAACCTGTGTTTATCAGCATTTGACTCGTCATACACATCCAAGAGGGCAAGGCCTCCTGTCTGCAAACACAGCCCTTGTTAAAGAAGGTCATTCTGAGAAGTTCATTCTATAGTCTCCTCAAAAGCTACAGGCATCAGCCCTGAGCCTGAGCTATCTCAGCAGAGAAGGAAATGAGACACTGCCTCTTGGCCCCTACTATCCTGACAGTCGTTTGCTCTCCCTTCGTCTTAGAGATTTTCCCCTGTGGCCCTTACACATAATATTTGATTTGTCTTATAATAGAACTTGCTGTATTAACTTGACAGCCTGATATCTTTATCCTCATTTACAGACAAGGAAAACTGAGGCTCAGAGAAGACTAACTTTACAAAGTCACACAGGCTCTTGGAGGTGGAACTGTAGGCAGTTTGGCTTCAAACCCCAGGAAGAGAAGAGGAAGTCCAAACAAGGCTTTCAGCTGCCTCCACACGGACAGACCACCCACCCAGCATCTGACAGGAGCACTGACTGTCCCCCAGCAGGGAGGTCCCCCAGAAGTCTCTCCAGGGTCACAGGTCATAGGTAACCATGGGGTTTAGACTCCCTCCAGGACAACAGTGACTTCCCACATAGGCGAGCCCCTAGATCTAGTGGATGCAGGGTCCTCTCAGTCGCCCAGCTTTGAGGAGCCAGGGCAGAGGTCATGCCCTCTTGTAACCAGAGAGCCTTGCTCTGCCAGGGGGCCACGTGTGTCAGCATGCTAACGTTTCAGAATGGCGACTCCGTCTCTCACTTCGACAGAGCAATCATCGCAAAGCGATACCGGCCGGCTGCCCTCTGATTATTTTACAGCCCTCCCTCCCCGATCCAGCTGCCCCAGTCTGTCCTCTCTGGTTTCTTTTCCCTCCCTGTTCCTGGTGGGTGAAGGGTCAGGGGTGGTTAGGATGGAGAGGTAGGAAGGATGAAAGGCTCATGCAGCAGCCCCCTAGGAAGAGAGGCTCATACTTCCTCTGCACCCGTCCTGTGCCAGGCCTCCTGCAGGGTGCGGGGCGTGTGTGATGCACCAGATCCCCAAGCAGCCTTGGAAAATGGGGGGCATTTTCTAGCCCCCCTAGTTGTCACTGTGTGCTCTGAGGAAAGGCTTAAGGTGGCAGAGTTCAAAGAGACTCTAGAGATCACTTTTGTTCAGCGACCTCCTACAGTGGAGGCTGGGTGTCTCCTCCCCTAGAGTCAGATGGCTTTGTGGCTGTGCAGTCGGGTCTGGGGTCTTTCCAACACCCCAGGCTGCTTGTCATCATCCCTGTCATTAGAATCACATCTGTAGAGAACGGTGAGGAAAGTTAAGAGCACCAGGTGCACGTAGATAAATGTATGGAACATTTATTTGAACGTCTGCTAGCAAAAGTAACCAGTACATCAAACCTATGATTATTTTAGCTTTTTGGTTTACGATGGGGCAAGATGTATTAAAGTGGAAAAAACAAAGGGGGTTGTTTGAAAGAAAAATGTCAAACTATAAGTTCAATGTATGAGGGTATGGCAAAAACAAAATCATGCAAAAAGAAAAAAAAATGAAGTTAGGAAAGTGCTGGTATAGGGTATGAAATAGGAACATGACTTGTGTTCAAATTTCAACTGTTCACCAGCTGCCTGATATTGGGAAAGTCTAACCTTTATTTCTACTTCTATAAAATGAGAACAGTCAAAGGACTGCTATGAGACCCAGATTGCATAAGGCATGTCACGCCCCATAGAAGCACTCTCTGTTAGGGGTATGAGAAGATTAAGGGCCAGGCTGAGGTGGGTACTCAGGTCCAGGGGGTGGTGGGTCTGGAATGTCAAGTATGCATTTGGTGTAACCTGAGCAGAGGGAGCCTCAGAAGTGGGGCTGGTCCTGAGCTGATCTGGTTGCTGTGGAGCTGGTGGCGGATGAATCTGGTAGAGCACACAGTAAGGAGCAGGGTGGGGCCCAGAAAACTACTGGCAGCTGATACCTTGGAGGACAGGTGTGGACTGTGTAGTGTGATGCCAAAGAGCAAGCGTTCTGAGGTCAGACTGCCTGGATTCAAACCCTAGCCCGCCTTCTCTGAGCATTAGCTTCTTTACCTAGAATATGGGATAATAATTACCTATTCAGAGGATTGTTGTAAAGATTAAATGAAGCAATGCATGGGAAACAGTGCTAAGCATATCATAAATACTGCACAAATGTCACCTCTGCTTTATTTTAAGTAGCTAGTATGGTACCTGGCAAGTAGGAGGTACTCAGTAAATTCTGTTTTGTGAATGTCTAAGTTAACTCTTCATCACTGACCATGTCAAGCCTCAGCCTTGCTTAGACAGAAGGGTTAATCATGATGCAGTTTGACATCAGAGAAGAAAATGAAACTGGCCAAAATAGCCAAATGTGTCCCAGGGTCCCAACCACAGTTTCTCTGGGAGACCTCCCAGATGGCCTGGGACCCTGATTTTCTAGAAGCACAGGCTCTTGGAAGGGAACAGGATCCTTGGAGCTGTTGTTTAACCATTGATCACGCAGACAGAGCTCAGAGAAGCCAGTAAATCGCGGGAAATCAATGACAAGAGCAAGGACTAGAACCAGGATTGCTCATTCTCGGCCAAGCCCTGTCTAGAATGCCAGCCAGCCTTCCTTCCAGGCCATTTGTCATCTGCTCCAGAGAGCTGGATCAGGGCCTGGATTCCTCCATTCAGCAACCCTGGACAGCTGGAGACCCTCCTTCCCTGGATCGTTCTACAGAGGAGCCTTGTTTGTTTTCTGATTTTGAGTCGACTGGACACCCTACTCACAGACCTCAGGGAGGTTAGGAAGGAGAGTGGGTGTTTTGCAAATGGAAAATACCAATCAAAAGGCCCAGCAGGAAGCAAGTGTGCGCTGCCAGTCCTTGTTCTATGAGGAAAGGGGAGGAGAGTAAAAGTCCTGCGCTTCATTGGCAGGAAAGATCTAGTTTGATGCCTGGCAGGTCCTGGATCTGACAGAGAGCTGACTGGAGGGGAGGTTTTGGGGAGGGCAAAGCAACAGTCAATAAGGCAAGAAAGTATATAACAGGTTCTTACATTGTAATCTTCATTAAGATTCCTCAGGACCACTCCCCATAATAACTTGGTCTAGGATGGGGCTAAGAATCTGCATTTTTATCAAGCAACCTCATTAATTCTGATCACTTTGTTCTGCAGACCACTCTTTAAGAAACACAAGGGCTGACTCTGCTGGTTAGTAGCTGTATGACATTAGGCATGGTTATCTCATCTCTGTGAACCTAAAAGTTTTCACCTGTGAAAACTGATACAGCAGGAATAACAAACTTGAAGGACTTAGCCTAGGGACCTACGCTGGAGGGCCTCAAAAATGGTATTTATTAATGTAACAAGTAAGAAATTTGTTTTCCAGACATCCTCCAAGAGAGTGCCTCATTGAGAAATAGTCAAAACGGGAAACGAAATAGACTTCCTGCATGAGTTTGTGTCTTCCGTGGGGTGCAAGCCAAGAAAGGAGGACCCAGAACTGCCAAGTCCCTCAATAGTCATGGAAAGCGATCTCTAAATGCCACTTCTGGAAGGAGAGATTTGCAGGAAAGAATGAAAAACGTAAACTGGGAAAGAGAGGAACCAGAACATTTTTGAGACATAAATAAATTAGGGAAGAGAGGCAAAGGGATTTTTAAAACTCTGTGTGAGTTAAGCAGATCCCATTTAATTTTTTTGGAGAGAAACAACTAAAAATTAAAAATGCATATATAATTATTTCCTACTTTGGACTGTATCTCTTTGTATATGACTCTAGGCATAGGCTGGATCGTATGGGCCCTCAGCTATATTAAGGTTATATTATGCTTCCTGAAAGCATTTGCCACATAGTCCTCATTTGGTTATGGATCTGCTAGAGACCTCTGCTTTGAGCTTTTTGGATAAAATACTTCCTGAGCAATCCATGAGCTCCACAGGCGCCCTGGCAGAGATGGTCTCAGCTTAGCTCAAATACTTCCTCCCAGCATATGAAAGATTTTCATAAAGCATCATGTGTAGACAATTTTTGCCAACCCCCCCCCCCCGCCCCCAGGCCAATCCAGAGGAAAATATCATGAATTTAGCTCTAACAGTACAAGAGTGAGCTCCAGATGCAACTCAATTTAGAGGCTGAAAATGCAGTTCTGGAGATAGACTGTTGTGGCTTCTGTCCATTCTCTGCTCAGTAAACATAACCTTGGGAAAACTCCTTAATCTCTCTGTACCTCAGTGGTTTCTTCTCTGTAAAATGAGAGTAATATTAGTACATACCTCATAGTGTTGTTGTGATGATAAAGTGAGTAAATATTTCTGTGATACTTAGAACAGTGTCAGGAACATATTCACTGGAAGGACTGATGCTGAAACTGAAGCTCCAATACTTTGGCCACCTGATAGGAAGAGCTGACTCATGGGAAAAGACTGACGCTGGGAAAGATTGAGGGCAGGAGGAGAAAGGGGTGGCAGAGGATGAGATTGTTAGATGGCATCACTGACTTAATGGACAGGAATGTGACTCAGCTCTGAGAGATAGTGAAGGACAGGGAAGCCTGGCATGCTGTAGTTCATGGGGCCGCAAAAAGTCGGACATGACTTAGCGACTGAACAATAGGAATATATTAGTAGGCCCTGTATTAGTGATAGCTGTTAATTTAATTGATTGTCAAAGAGAGGAACTGTGAGATAAGCTCTTAATGGAGGTCGCAATTAATGAGTACCCAGCTGATCGCCAAGAAGTAAAGGGAGTGGTTTAGACCAGGGTTTGGCAAACCATTGTCTGCATACCCATGGATGCAATTAACACACTATTGGTTCATAATGACCAGAGCTGCTGAGAGGGACCTGCATAACCGCAGGTGCGCAGCTTAACTATGCTAATGGCAGAGGGAGGGAGGCTTCAGCATTTTGTGCCTAAGACTGTGTTTGCTCCCATAACCCAAGAAATACACTCACACCCTAGTCAGCTGGCAGCCAAGAAAAACCAGTTAGGAGACCCCAGGGTCTGTTTCTAGTCTGTTTCACTCCACCTTCTGTTTATGTTCTGCCCAGCTTTTGACTGTTTATCTTTCCATTCTGTTTCCACCCCTGTTTTTCTCTCTTAGAAATCAGCCTCCACCATTCAAACCCACTCAAAACAGTCACCTTTTGCTCACTTGCTATTTCCTCCTACTTCTGGCTTCCTTTTTAACCTGCCCTCTTAACCCCTGAGCATCAACATTTGCTTAGGTCTACACAGTTCCCCTAGGGGTTTCCCTGGTGGTGCAGATGGTAAAGAATCTGCCTGCAACGCAGGAGACTTGGGTTCGATCCCTGGGTCAGAAAGAACCCCTGGAGAAAGGAATGGCAACCCACTCCAATATTCTTCCCTGGAGAATTCCATGGACAGAGGAGCCTGGCTGGCTACAGCCCATGGGGTCGCAAAGAGTCGAACACAACTGAGTGACTAACACTTCACTTCACAGTCCCCTTAAGTAGAGATCAAATGTCCACCCCCTACCACCTCCCTCAGCCTCACTTCGAGTAGAGGAGGAAAATGAGAACCACTCTGGGAACTTGCCCTCTCCCTGACTGAGATGTCCACTTGCCTTGAGATCTTAGTTGTAACCAGCCATGCCCTAGTGGCTCCAGGGTTGGGAGCGGACCTCTCAAAGACACCATCATCACTGCTTTGCACTGAGTCTTTCCCACATGCCTCCCCTCCGAAGAACCCCCAGATACCATGTTCAGTTCATAAATTATGATGCCTGCCTTCCAGGAACTTAGTGCCAGTGAATTTGTGATCCTAGCGGTCTCCATGCCAAGTGGTCTTGCGCAAGTCACAGAGGCTCTTGCATTTAACATTCCCCCAGGTGGTCAGTTCCCATGATTCAGTTGCTATTGCCAAAGGGAATTTCCAAAGCTGGTGGCTCCCATAATTGTCTCTTTGAGGCAAACACCTGTCGTTACAGGATTGTGAAGAGCATCTCAGTTCATTCAAGGACTGGGTTGAATCCAAGACTTCATTAACTCTTTCCAAGGTGGGTTTCAGGATGTTGAAACATGCTGTAATTTGACTGGGACTGACGTCTAGTCGCAGCTGACGTCTAAGCCCCCAGAAGGGTGGCTCTTCATGCAATAATCCCGCCACCCCCACCCCAGCACAGGGTTGGCACCAGCTCTGAGGAGCCTCAGGAGTGGTTCCCTTTAGCAGCACTAGGAGTAAACGGAGCTGGGTGGGAGTAGACAAGTGGCTAACCAGCAGCTCACCTGGCCCCATCCCAAGCCCAGGATGTCCAAAGAGAAGACCAAAATAGGCAGGTGTTTTCTCTTTCTTAACAGAAAGCAAATACTGTAACGAGGGCCTGCCCTCGATGGCAGTTACAACTTGTTCGACATTTGAGTTAGTGGTGCTGAAAAGAGGAATATCCACCCTGGAGGAAGGAATGTTGTTAACGTGGCTAATTGACTGGCTGACACCTCCCTCCCAGGCCCTCTGGGCAGCCAAGCTGGGTTATTTGCCATGGATGATGGCCTCAGAAATTTATTGCACCAGCCCAGAGGGACTGTCAGGCTGCCGATTTTGCAGTGTGCTTGCTGTGGTTTACGAGAGCCATGCCCCAGCTCTCAGTGGGCACATTCGTTCCCTAGCAAAAGATGGTCTGATGGCAGAACTGGCATCATCTGAAGTAGACTTTTTGGTAACTGGCACCACAGTGGGCACTGAGCATTTGCAGGGATGGTGAAGCAGCTCTCGAGGTTGGCCTCCACGAGGGGAGTCTGTCTCCTGCTTCTGAAGGCATCAGCCCATCCTCCTCTGTTCTAGCTGGACCTGTTCACTGTCACTCTCTCTTTTCTTTTTGTTCCCCATCCTGAACCCCCCTCCCCCCTCCCTCCCCATCCCATTTCTCTGGATCATCCCAGTGCACCAGCCCTGAGCACCCTGTCCCATGCATCGAACCTGGACTGGTGATCCATTTCACATATGTTAATATACATGTTTCAATGCCATTCTCCTAAATCATCCCACCCTCGCCCTCTCCCACAGAGTCCAAAAGGCTGTTCTATACATCTCTGTCTCTTTTGCTGTCTCGCATATAGGGTTATCGTTACTGTCTTTCTAAATTCCATATATATGCATTAGTATACTGTATTGGTGTTTTTCTTTCTGGGTTACTTCGCCCTGTTTCACCATCACTCTCTACTGATACTGATAGTGATACTGCAGGATTTTGGACCACTCTCTGAGTAACAAGGGTCTAAAGCAGTTTGCCAAATCTACTCTAGTACTGGTTTCAAGATTCTCATTTAATTAGCCTGGGATGGGCCAGATCAGAGTTTCGGTTTGTTTTAAATCTCCTTGCTATATCCTAGGGCAGTGGTGGTGGTGTAGTTACTAAGCCAGGTCCGACTCTTTGAGATCCTATGGACTGTAGCTCACCAGGCTCCTCTTTCTATGGGATTTCTCAGGCAAGAATACTAGAGCTGGTTGCCATTTCCTTCTCCAAGGGATCTTCCCAACCCAGGAATCAAACTTGTGTCTCCTGCTTGGCAGGCGGATTTTTTACCACTGAGCCGCCTGGGAAGCATATACTGGTGAGACACACCTATACACTAAGGACACACACCTACACTTATAGGTTTGGATATACATCAATTATTTCTGGAAAGATACATGAGAAAAAGTAACCGCATTTGGTTTAGGGGAGGGAAAATGAAGAACTGAGGTCATTTTTTATACCGTTCTAAATTGCCTGCATTTTTTGATTGAGTGCATATGTTACTCTTTCAAAAGGGATTGAAACAACTTTTTAAAAAAGAACTCTTGGAGTGATTCTTATAATCATCGAGTGTTATGGGCTGAATTATTTGCCTTCCAGATTCATAAGCTGACATCCCAACCCCCAGTACCTCAGCATGAAATAAGTTGGACTCTTGGAGGTAGAGTCTTTCAAGAGGTAGCTCAGGCTTAAAGGCCGAATGGGTGAGCGCTAATCTAATATGACCAGTGTCCTTATTAGAAGAGAGATTAGGACATAGACCTGCACAGTTGGAAGCTCATGTAAAGACATATGGAGAAAGCCTTGGGATGAAATCAATCTTTCTGGCATCTTGAGCTTGAACTTCTGGCTTCCAGAACTGTGAGGAAATAAATTTCTTTTGCTTAAGTGGCCAGTCTGAGGTATAGTACACCATCACTGGTCTAGCAGAGGAAGCAGTAGATCTGGGATAACAGGCTAAATCTGGGGAGTTACCAGATTGTCATGAGGTCTTGGGCAAGCTGCTTCTGCTCTAGTTTGCAGTTTCCTCACACGTCAAAAGAGGAAACTCACCAATCATTCCGTCATGCTCAGAAGGGGGCATTCTATATGCATGTAAAAGGAGATAGAAAAGGGCAACACTACTGAGTGATCAGCTATTCTAGCCCAGTGAGTTTTTACTTTTTGAACTCATTAATCCATTTTAAAATATAAACTGTTATGGAAAAGTCAGTATATGAGTAACTTAACTGAAATGGACCTTCTTTGGTTGAAGAAGCTCATGTTGTTCCAATCCCTTTGCCTTTTACGGTGGACCTACATCAACCCCCTATGAACCATTAGGGATCCCTGGGTGATAGTCTGAGAATCACTTATTGGTCTAATCCTATCGTATTTCAGGCTTGGAAGCTAAAGCCCACACTGTTAAACAACTCACCTCAGAGTCACCCAGTGACTCAGTATGAAAGCTGGGCTCTACTCCTGACTGTCTGGGTCATTCATCTTTTCTCTGCATTTGGTGAGGCATTAAGAATAATTCAGTGTTGTTGATAGCATACAAAGTATAACTTCTCTCTTTTTTTTTCTTCCTATAAAACATTCACTATAGAAATTTTCATGAGAGACAACATTTTCACCAGAGAATCTGATTATATTCACCCAGAGTGTAGACATAAGTGAGGCTATCTATACCAAGAAGAGCACAATTTACTCACTTTAAAACTCCCCATTCTCTTCTGAGACTCAGCAGGCTACGCTATCTTCCAGGACTAACCTCCTTCAGCCTTCTATGATTACACAGGCTAGGCAGAGGTAGTTGTTCAAATAGATTTGAAAGGAGAGAAAATAACCAAACTATAGCATGAGAAAGAAAGAGACCTGGAGGAAAGAAAACATCACATGATAGGGATTCTGTGTTTCTTGGCTCCAGCTCCCATTTTCATACCTTGTTCCCTTTAAGAAAACCTAATTTCCCCACAAGCTGTCTCCTGATTGACTTTCACTTGATACAGTCACTCGATAGCACCGATCAGTTAATCCTTCCATATGGTTAAAATTAAACCACCAATCCATGCTTATTTTCCCCCTTACGCTTGCTAATTTCTTGTGAAGATTATCCTTCCAGCTAAATTACCCCCATTCCTTTATTATCACATCCGTATTTCCACAGGAAGCTGTAAGGTTCTGAAGAATGGGAGACTTGTTGGAGCACTTCCTCTGTCCTTGACGTCCTACAAACTCTCATGTCTTTTCCAACTTAGGAAAAAGAATGGCTGGGGGTAGGGGCTCTGCATTCAGTGACCTCTGAAATTTCTTATAGCCCAGGGACTGGTTATGTGAGATCTTTGCTGGGAATGTGATGGTGGGGGCAGGATGCCTTGCTCTTGGAATTCTCCACTTCTCCCCTCAACTCTGAAGTCTAAAGCAAGACAAATAGTCTTCTGTGTCATCCTGACCTTGAAGCCAATGCCGTGAAGTTATTTCCTTTTCACGGTTGTGGATTTCCATTCCCAGGGCCTCACAGAGGCTGCCCCAGAAGAATCCAATCTGGCCTTGCTGTCCCAGACTTCACATTAAGCATAAGAGCTTTGCATAAACTAAAGGTACCAAGCAAATTTGGATATAAGTGTTAGGGTAAGTTATCTAGATCCTTTTGACATTTACCCTAACACCTTACCTAATTACTGAGTTCTACCAACTGACTCCATTGGTTTTCTGGTGGGAAACTTACCATTTATGAGACTTTTCAGGTTTAACTTGAGTCCCTTTAAGGCAGGTAGGCCCTTGACCCTGAACAGTCATGGCAGACAGACCTACTCCTACATCCCCTGATGGGATAAGCTTCGGGTCCTAATAAGTTAAAATTTTGTGTGCTAGCTTCAATTTTCTGCTCACAGGGTTGTTTCTCATCTGGGCAAAACACCCGAGCAAGCCCATTATTTTTGCTTTTCTTATGACTCTTGTTATTTCTTTCTGCCCAAGTTGGCTGCACACAAGCCCAGTTCCTCACAGTGCAAGAAAAGATAGGATTCCTGCCCCAAGGGTTTAGCAACCTCACATTTTCCTCTTTGCTGCCTCTATTTTTGTTCCAGTGTACCAGGAGTTCTGAAGCCTTGGCGGTTCTGAAACACTTTACTGTGTTTTGTTTTGTAGGAAACACTTGGGTTTTATGGCTGTGGCTTATAAAAGGCTTCCTCCCCTCCCCCTCTGCTTCTCCCGGGAAATGTGATGGGTGTGACCGGTACCAGTGGGCCCTGCTGGGAAAGCCCAGGCCATGCTCAGCTTTCAGCCTGAGCCGTGACTCTTTCCGTTTTGGCTACAGCTTGGTCCTAATTTTGTCCCCCTCTAGCTGGCTCTGTTCATTGGCATTAATGTTTCATATTAAAATTTAATATTTAACTTTTGCTTTCAATATTTAATGTTCTGCATCTTACATTTGGATGTTTCCCTTCTGGGAGCGGTCAGCTGCACTGCGTGATGCAAGAGCTAATCCCTTTGACTTCCAGTAAAATACCCCTCCCCCACCCCCAGTGCCTTTCTTTCTTTCCTTGTTCCCCATCACTCTGCATTCAAATCCATCGCGGTAACTACCTGGAGGACATTTCTGTCTTCTGCTCCCACACGTATTCAACATTTATTTATTGAGTGCCAACTCAGTTGGATATTATAAAAGGTGCTGCTATGGACCCCCACACACAAAAATGAGACCCACGTCTCAACTTGAGAAAGTCAGAGAGAAAGCATCATACAAATAAGGCGACAAGTATCAAACAAAGTTATGTGGGAAATTATAGAGGAGAGGATGACTAGCTCTGCCTTGGGAACTATGGAAGGTTATTCCAGAATGCATGCATGCTCAGTTGTGTCTGACTCTGTGATTCCATGGACTGCAGCTCACCAGTCTCTTCTGTTCCATGGGATTTTCCAGGCAAGAATATTGGAGTAGGTTGCCATTTTCTAATCCAGGGCATCTTCCAGAACCCAGGGATTGAACCAGTATCTCCTGAGTCTCCTGCATTGGCAGGCAGATTCTTTACCACTGAGCCACGTGGGAAGCCCCTTATTCTGGAAAAGAAGCCATCAAAGTGAGTCTTTAAAGAAATAGAAGGCCTTATCAGATTGGGTGGAGGAAGGGAATTCTGTGTACATTGGGCAAAGGCATCAGAATGTAAAAACATCTGGAATCCAGAGCATAGAAAACATATTTAGCTCCTTCTAGGTGGGATAAGAACTGTATTTAAGATACCTGCCTGTGAGTCACTCAAAATATAGCTGGAAAACTAAGGCAAATATCAGGAACCAATGAGAAAGCAATTGGATATATAACCTAGTACCTGATTGTGTAGAGTCAGAGAAGGAAACTTTATATTCCAACCATCTTTCCTTTGGCACCTTCCCTATAAGATGAAGTTCACCTTCACAGACCGTCGGTTCATCCACCGGAAAGGAAGCCATAGGCTCTCAGGGAGGTATGAGCAGAAAGAGGAAGAACTGAAATAAAGAAGCTGGAAGGACGTAACTAGAGCTTGGTAATTCAAAGGAAGCACTGTGTGAACAAAGCAAGCAATGGATAGAATGGACCAAGGTACAAGTGAACAAGATGGGACAATTGGAGACTAAGGTTGTGTAGCCTAGATGTCTTTTGGGACACTTCCAGTAAGCTGATGACCAAAAATCTTAAAAAAAAAAAACAGCAACATTTATTGAAGCTATCTTTGTTTATGCTAATTATAAAGGTAATAATGTTTGTAAAAAGGTTGCTTGTTTTCAGTTCACAAATACAGAGAGAAGAAAATTGTCTCCTACCCCAGGTTTGGCCCATGACTGTTAAAGCTTATGCACTTCTGCTGCTGCTGCTAAGTCACTTCAGTCGTGTCCGACTCTGTGCGACCCCAGAGACGGCAGCCCACCAGGCTCCCCCGTCCCTGGGATTCTCCAGGCAAGAACACTGGAGTGGGTTGCCATTTCCTTCTCCAATGCATGAAAGTGAAAAGTGAAAGTGAAGTCGCTCAGTTGTGTCTGACTCGTAGCGACTCCGTGGACTACAGCCCACCAGGCTCCTCTGTCCATGGGATTCTCCAGGCAAAAATACTGGAGTGTGTTGCCATTTCTTTCTCCAATGTGTGAAAGTGAAAAGCGAAGTCGCTCAGTCATGTCTGACTCATAGCGACCCCATGGACTGCAGCCCACAAGGCTCCTCCGTTCATGGGATTCTCCAGGCAAGAGTACCAGAGTGGGGTGCCAATGCACTTCAAATACATACAAATATATGTTGTCAAGTGGGCTGAACGTCAAAGGCTTTTATAACACCATCACACTGAGCAGAGGGTTGGTGACCCTAGCACAGTCAGACAGGAGTAAGAGAACATGTTGGACCTGGAGGATAGAAGCAAAGCTCTGCACTTTTCAATATCGGCAAACCATAGACAAGTAGGGCTTCCCTGGTGGCTCAGAGGTTAAAATGTCTGCCTCCAATGTGGGAGACCTGGGTTCCATCTCTGGGTCGGGAAGATCCCCTGGAGAAGGAAATGGCAACCCACTCCAGTATTCTTGCCTGGAGAATCCCATGGACGGAGGAGCCTGGTAGGCTACAGTCCACGGGGCCGCAAAGAGTTGGACACGACTGAGCGACTTCACCTCACCTTATAGACAAGCAGCTATCTGAAGTCACAGTAGGCCTGGAGCCTGAAAATAAGCAAAACTCTCAAATCAAGTCAGGAAGCCGCCATGAAGAATGTCACAGTGGAGGAACTACCACGAGGAGTCGCTTGTACAGGGTTTCCGAGGAGCTCCATACATAGTCGGGGAGATTAACATGGAGTGAAAGACGGTTTATGGGAGAGAGGATGACTCAGAGGCTGAGATCAAGGTTGGTGTCTCAGCTCTGCGGTCCAGCAGCTCTCTGACCCAGGATATTTATGCAGCGGAGACTCTCTTTCGTGGATGTGGAGGATGAGAGCAACACTTGCCCTACAAAGTCACAGAGTTGCCATGAGGATCACGTGACTCACTCCCTCACTCTGCAGGTGTGTGCTCAGCGCCTGCTACCTGCCAGGCCCCCTTCTAAAGGAGCCAGAGTTAGAGAATAAACAAAATAAGCAAACACCCTTCCCCCAGGCAGCCCGAATTCTAGGAAGTTCAGTGCACGTGAGAGTTCAGGTCACTGATTTCACATGAAGTGGCTATGCCCCGAGCATAAGAGGACTCCTGTGTTCTGATTAACCTGCTGCACCTGACTGTGAGGAAACTGGTGAATAGGGTCTCACTGACAGGGGACTTTGATGGGTAGATCAGATCTAATCAGGCAGAAAGGAGGGGAAAGGATTTCCAGTAATTTGGCTTAATGAGTGTAATGGTGGAAATCCATGGATTGTCTCAGATAAAGTTTCGGCTTTGAATGGGATGGGTCAGCTTCTCAGGCACTCACTT
Source organism: Ovis aries (assembly GCF_016772045.2). NCBI lineage: Eukaryota > Metazoa > Chordata > Mammalia > Artiodactyla > Bovidae > Ovis > Ovis aries. The sequence goes on along the minus strand of NC_056068.1, from coordinate 57,341,522 downwards.
CAGCAGTTCACTCAGGAGTCTGCTCCTCATCTCCTTATAGGAGACAAAGATCACCACAAACGTGGTGGGGTTCCCCATGATCACTGCTACAGCAAGATGCTCGGGTGTTCTAAGCAGGACGGCATCACAGGGAGGAAGCTGCAGATTCTGGAAAGAATCCACCACCACCCAGGGCTCTGTGCCAGCTTCAGTGCCCTTTCTCTCAGATCTATTGGACAGATTGATTTTACTTTAACTTACAAATCCTTGACCAACTTGGAGCTGTAGAGATGTCTGGATGGAGGTCAAGGCTAGGTGAGAGAGAATTTTGAAGAGTCATTCATAGAGCTGGAAAAGAACGAAGGCGGGAGAGACTAACCCCAAGTAGGCAACAACCATGGGACTGTTAAATGCTCTATTTTGTTTTCTCCTGTTGTTGGTAAGTTGCTAAGTCATGTCTGTCTCTTTTGCAACCCCATGAACTGCAGCCCACCAAGCTCCTCTGTCCATGGGATTTCCCAAGCAAGAATACTGGAGTGGGTTGCCATTTTCTTCTCCAGGAGATCTTCCCAACCCAGGATCAAACACACCTTCTGCACTGGCAGGCAGATTACCACTGAACCACCACTCACTCCTGTTCATTGGTCATAATACCAGTATTTTTTGAATGATTATGTGCCAAGCATCAAGCTAAAGTTTCTATACATGCTATCAATATGGAACCCTCTCAACCAACCTCATTCATTCAACAAATATTTATTGGCTCTCTTCTATGGAAGATAGAAACTGCTACCATCTCCATCAAACAGACGAGAAAATGAGAACTCAGACAAGTTAATTTTCCAGGTTTACTTAATTAACTACAAAAGTAGGACTCAAACCCGCATAGTTTGAATCTGTACATAGAACTTATACATTATGCTGTAATATAATTCTGGCATAGTTCAGTGCCCCAAAACATGAGCTGTTGCATTTTATTAGCACCACAATTATCCTTATTTTACAGATGATGCAACTGAGGCCCAGATAGGTGATAAAACCTGTGCAAAGTCCCACAGCGAGACTCTGGCTGAGATGAAATTTGAACCCAAGTCTCTTGGACGCTAGAGCCTGCCCTTTCTGCAGCATATCCTTGTCTCCTTCAGGCTCATCCCCCGCTGATTCAGGGATCTTTCCCCTTTCCCATTCATTCCCTATGCACATTTCCAAATGCAGTCACAGCATCTCAGGAACAATTGCAAATACAGTGGCTAATAATGGTCAGGGAGTCCTGACTGTTTGCCAACATCATCGCAAGACAGCGGCACTCTTGTCTCCTGCGGCCCCTGTCTATCTTCATGCCCTGCCTTCCGGACTTGCATCTGGTTCTCACTGGTGAAAGTGCCAGGTGTGCACGAAGGCCACACTTTTTACTTCCCCCAGGGAGACTAAGGCTGACGTGACTAGTCCCCCAGGCCAGGCAGGATCTTGTGTCCAGCATGTTCCACCTCAGCTCTTCCTCTCTCCCCAAACTGCCCGCATCCCACCTCTTCCCCAGTGGGTTTGACATGGTGGAGCTGAACTGCAGAGGAGGAGTAGAAATGGGTGCTGTGGGATGAACTGACTGCACGGTCATAACCGCCAGCCTGACTCCACTGTCAGCCAAGCCTGCAGCGGACACTCTGGGGTTCTGAATTCCCTCTGGATTATTCATGAGTGCACATAGTCCCCTCTGACAGCCGCAGGTAAAATCTCAGATCAAATTTTTCTCTTCCCCTTAAAAGGACCCTATCAGTATCCCTGGGGTCAGGCAGATTCACCATCTAGCCTTTCTTGCTGGAGCTGGGGGTACTTGGAGGCCACTTGGAATTGGCCAGGCTGGGTTAGGTTTCCTCCTGCTCATTGTGTCCTGGTGAATGAGATCCTAAGTGTGGGAAGAGGTGGGGTGGGGGAGGGGGGCTGTCAGAATAATTTAATGATTTGCAAAAACCTAAGGTGGTTTTTATATTTTTTCAACCTACCTTATTGCTGTACTACCCTGCCTGCATCCAGCCCTGGCTCCCGAATCTTCATGCATACTTAGGCTTCACTCATCTTCCTTCAATGCCTTTGCACATATCACCCCACACCTAATGCCCGTGGCTCTGCATTGCCCACAGGTTTATCCCAGTACACTAACCTCAGAATCAGGTGTGGCTCTAGTAACTTACGCCTTCAAATCATGAGTAGTCATACTGGAGAACAATCAGATTATTAAAACTAATTAAAACAGATTTAGGGTACTCCTTCTTCTCTCATGCTCTTGTAATTGTATTTTTACATGATTCCTTACCACACATTTTTAAACATTTGTTTTACTGAAGTATAGTTGATTTAAAATGTTGTATTAGTTTCTGGTGTACAGCAAAGCATTTTTTTGTATTCTTTTCCACTATGATTTATTAAGGGATACTGAATATATTTTCCCGTGCTATACAGTAAGACCTTGTTGTTCATCCATTCTATATATAATAATTTGCATCTGCTAATCCCAGACTCTCAATCCATCACTCCTCCATTCCCCTGCCCCCTTGGCAACCACAGTCTGTTCTATATGTTTGCCCGTCACACATTTTAATACATCATCATATCATAAAACCTAGCCACGTGACCCTTTAAAAAGAACTAAGGCTCAGTTTCTTCAACTGCAAAATGAAGAGTAAAAAGGGCACACGACTCATGGACTTATTCATTAAAGAAGTGTTGATTGAGTTTCTATTATATTCCAAGCACTTCTGTTACATCTTCATGCACAATTGTATCAGTTGCAGGGAACAGATCAAGCATCTATGGTCTCACACTAAGGATGAAGTGATGTAATAAGAGCTAACACTTATTGAGGGCTCAGAACAGAGCCTAGCAAGTGGTAAAACCTCAATGACTGTTCTGCATGCTTAATCTCTAAAATAATCTTGTGGAGCAGGTGTTATAGTAGCCCTCCTCTGTGAGTGAGTGAGTGAGTGAAGTCGCTCAGTCGTGTCCGACTCTTTGCGACCCCATGGACTATAACCTACCAGGGTCCTCCCTCCATGGGATTCTCCAGGCAAGAGTACTCGAGTGGGTTGCCATTTCCTTCTCCAGGGGATCTTCCCGACCCAGGGATCGAACCCGGGTCTCCAGCATTCCAGGCAGATGCTTTAACCTTTGAGCCACCAGGGAAGCCCAGCCCTCCTCTGTGGATGCACCGAAATGATGAATAAAATAATGGTTTAAAGAACTTGCTCAAGTACAACACCTAGCAAATGGCAGAGCCAGGATTGGAATCTAGGCAACCACTGTTCTTTGTTACATCTGGATTCGGGCTTAAAACATTTAGCACAACACCTGGCACATAATCAGCATTTAGTCAAAGCTATTATTCTCAGTCTCATTTTCATTATTATATTTCAAACTCTGAGAAGTGCTAATAACTCATTTAATCTCTTGCTTATATTATTTTGCATAATTGCACCAATTATAAATTATGGTAAGGCTTGCGAGTGCCCTGTGGTACTATTTGTTTACATTCATGCAAAATACCGTCTGATTTCCATCAAACTCTGAATACACCATGAAAACATATTGCATTCATGAGTGTCTTCTGCCACATTTGTTGTGGTAAGGGAATAAAAAAAACTGCTGCAAATAAAATCACAAAAAAGAACTGGCCTTTCAAGGTCATAGTAAGAAACGTGATTAAGTGGAAAAGGAATGTGCTTTGGTATTGGGTCAATTGTTCAAATTTCCAACTCTGCCACTTGTTAGCTGTGCATGTTTGGGTAAGCAGCTTACCTTCTCTGAGCCTTCCTTCTGTTCCACAAAATGAGAGGTTTGCCTCAAGTTATCTGGTCCTTTTCAGCCTTCAAGTGTGTGATTCCAGGTGTAAGTACAGTTCAGTCCAATTTAGTCACTCAGTCGTGTCCGACTCTCTGTGACCCCATGAATTGCAGCACACCAGGCCTCCCTGTCCATCACCAACTCCTGGAGTTCGCTCAGACTCATGTCCATCGAGTCCTTGATGCCATCCAGCCATCTGATCCTCTGTCATCCCCTTCTCCTCCTGCCCCCAATCCCTCCAGCATCAGGGTCTTTTCCAATGAGTCAACTCTTCGCATGAGGTGGCCAAAGTACTGGAGCTTCAGCTTTAGCATCATTCCTTCCAAAGAAATCCCAGTGTTGATCTCCTTAAGAATGGACTGGTTGGATCTCCTTGCAGTCCGAGGGACTCTCAAGAGTCTTCTCCAACACCACAGTTCAAAAGCATTAATTCTTCAGCGCTCAGCTTTCTTCATAGTCCAACTCCCACATCCATACATGACCACAGGAAAAACCATAGCCTTGACTAGACGGACCTTAGTCGGCAAAGTAATGTCTCTGCTTTTGAATATACTATCTAGGTCAGTCATAACTTTTCTTCCAAAGAGTAAACGTCTTTTAATTTCATGGCTGCAGTCACCATCTGCAGTGATTCTGGAGCCCCCAAAATAAAGTCTGACACTGTTTCTACTGTTTCCCCATCTATTTCCCAAGAAGTGATGGGACCGGATGCCATGATCTTCATTTTCAGAATGTTGAGCTTTAAGCCAACTTTTTCAGTCTCCTCTTTCACTTTCATCAAGAGGCTTTTAGTTCCTCTTCACTTTCTGCCATAAGGGTGGTGTCACCTGCATATCTGAGGTTATTTATATATTCTCCCAGCAATCTTGATTCCAGCTTGTGCTTCCTCCAGCCCAGCGTGTCTCATGATGTACTCTGCATAGAAGTTAAATAAGCAGGGTGACAATATACAGCCTTAACGTACTCCTTTTCCTATTTGGAACCAGTCTGTTGTTCCATGTCCAGTACTAACTGTTGCTTCCTGACCTGCATACAGATTTCTCAAGAGGCAGGTCAGGTGGTCTGGTATGCCCATCTCTTTCAGAATTTTGCACAGTTTATTGTGATCCACAGAGTCAAAGGCTTTGGCATAGTCAATAAAGCAGAAATAGATGTTTTTCAGGAACTCTCTTGCTTTTTCCATGATCCAGCGGAGGTTGGCAATTTGATCTCTGGTTCCTCAGCCTTTTCTAAAAGCAGCTTGAACATCAGGAAGTTCAGGGTTCACATACTGCTGAAGCCTGGCTTGGAGAATTTTGAGCATTACTTTACTAGTGTGTGAGATGAGTGCAATTGTGTGGTAGTTTGAGCATTCTTTGGCATTGCCTTTCTTTGGGATTGGAATGAAAACTGACCTTTTCCAGTCCTGTGGCCACTGCTGAGTTTTCCAAAGTTGCTGGCATATTGAGTGCAGCACTTTCACAGCATCATCTTTCAGAATTTGAAATAGCTCCACTGGAATTCCATCACCTCCACTAGCTTTGTTCATAGTGATGCTTTCTAAGGCCCACTTGACTTCACATTTCAGGATGTCTGGCTCTAGATGAGTGATCACACCATCATGATTATCTGGGTCATGAAGGTCTTTTTTGTACAGTTCTTCTGTGTATTCTTGCCATCTCTTCTTAATATCTTCTGCTTCTGTTAGGTCCAGACCATTTCTGTCCTTTATCGAGCTCATCTTTGCATGAAATATTCCCTTGGTATCTCTAATTTTCTTGAAGAGATCTCTAGTCTTTCCCATTCTGTTCTTTTCCTCTATTTCTTTTTTTTGATCACTGAAGAAGGCTTTCTTATCTCTTCTTGCTATTCTTTGGAACTCTGCATTCAGATGCTTATATCTTTCCTTTTCTCCTTTCCTTTTTGCCTCTCTTCTTTTCACAGCTATTTGTAAGGCCTCCTCAGACAGCCATTTTGCTTTTTTGCATTTCTTTTCCATGGGGACGGTCCTGATCCCTGTCTCCTGTACAATGTCATGAACCTCATTCCATAGTTCATCAGGCACTCTATCTACCAGATCTAGACCCTTAAATCTATTTCTCACTTCCACTGTTATAATCATAAGGGATTTGATTTAGGTCATACCTGAATGGTCTACTGGTTTTCCCTACTTTCTTCAGTTTGAGTCTGAATTTGGCAATAAGGAGTTCATGATCTGAGCCACAGTCAGCACCTGATCTTGTTTCTGTTGACTGTATAGAGCTTCTCCATCTTTGGCTGCAAAGAATATAATCAATCTGATTTCAGTGTTGACCATCTGGTGATGTCCATGTGTAGAGTCTTCTCTTGTGTTATTGGAAGAGGGTATTTGCTATAACCAGTGCATTTTCTTGGCAAAACTCTATTAGTCTTTGCCCTGCTTCATTCCGCATTCCAAGGCCAAATTTGCCTGTTACTCCAGGTGTTTCTTGACTTCCTACTTTTGCATTCCAGTCCCCTATAATGAAAAGGATGTCTTTTTTGGGTGTTAGCTCTAAAAGGTCTTGTAGGTCTTCACAGAACTGTTCAACTTCAGCTTCTTCAGTGTTACTGGTTGGGGCATAGACTTGGATTACCGTGATATTGAATGGTTTGCTTTGGAAATGAACAGAGATCATTCTGCCGTTTTTGAGATTGCATCCGAGTACTGCATTTCAGAATCTTTTGTTGACCATGATGGCTACTCCATTTCTTCTGAGGGATTCCTGCCCGCAGTAGTAGATATAATGGTCATCTGAGTTAAATCCACCCATTCCAGTCCATTTTAGTTTGCTGATTCCTAGAATGTTGACGTTCACCCTTGCCATCTCTTGTTTGACCACTTCCAATTTGCTTTGGAAGAAAAGTTATGACCAACCTAGATAGTATATTCAAAAGCAGAGATATTACTTTACCGACTAAGGTCCGTCTAGTCAAGGCTATGGTTTTTCCTGTGGTCATGTATGGATGTGAGATTTGGACTGTGAAGAAGGCTGAGCACCGAGAATTGATGCGTTTGAACTGTGGTGTTGGAGAAGACTCTTGAGAGTCCCTTGGACTGCAAGGAGATCCAACCAGTCCATTCTTAAGGTGATCAACCCTGGGATTTCTTTGGAAGGAATGATGCTAAAGCTGAAGCTCCAGTACTTTGGACACCTCATGCGAAGAATTGACTCATTGGAAAAGACTCTGATGCTGGGAGAGACTGGGGGCAGGAGGAGAAGGGGATGACAGAGGATGAGATGGCTGGATGGCATCACGGACTCGATGGACGTGAGTCTGAGTGAACTCTGGGAGTTGGTGATGGACAGGGAGGCCTGGCGTGCTGCAATTCATGGGGTTGCAAAGAGTCGGACACGACTGAGAGACTGAACTGAACTGAATTGAACTGAACTAATTTGCCTTGATTCATGGACCTGACATTCCAGGTTCCTATGCAATATTGCTCTTTACAGCATCGGACCTTGCTTCTGTCACCAGTCACAACCACAGCTGGGTATTGTTTTGCTTTGGCTTCATCCCTTCATTCTTTCTGGAGTTGTTTCTCCACTGATCTCCAGTAGCATACTGGGCACCTACTGACCTAGGGAGTTCCTCTTTCAGTATCCTATCATTTTGCCTTTTCATACTGTTCCTGGGGTTCTCAAGGCAAGAATACTGAAGTGGTTTGCTATTCCCTTATCCAGTGGACCACATTCTGTCAGACCTCTCCACCATGACCTGCCCGTCTTGGGTTGCCCCATGGGCATGGCTTAGTTTTATAGAGTTAGATAAGGCTGTGGGCCTAGTGTGATTAGACTGACTAGTTTTTGTGAGTATGGTTTCAGTGTGTCTGCCCTCTGATGCCCTCTTGCAACACCTACCATCTTACTTGGGTTTCTCTTACCTTGGGCGTGGGGTATCTCTTCACGCCTGCTCCAGCAAAGCATAGCCACTGCTCCTTACCTTGGATGAAGGGTATCTCCTCACTGCCGCCCTTCCTGACCTTCAATGTGGGATAGTTCCTCTAGGCCCTCCTGCGCCGGCGCAGCAACCACTCCTTGGACGTGGGGTTGCTCCTCCCGGCCACCGCCCCTGGCCTCAGAGTCTCACAAAACTTTGCCTTAATCCAATTTTCTTAGGACAAGTTGTTAAAGAAAGACTATTAGGCTAGAGGCAAAGAACATTCAGTGACAACAACCCTGAATTCCATTACTAATAGAAAACCAATAATGAACATTGAACTTTTTGCTAGTGCCCTAAAAATAAATGGTCCTGGATTTTCTTTCAAAATGCAAGATTTTGAACTTCATCCTTTCGGTATTCATGTTGGAAGTTATTTGCAAATGGAAGGTGTGTAGCATGGTGATAATTCCTTTCCAGGTAACTTACCCAAGATCCAGAAAACTGAAGTGAGCATTTCAGAATAAAAAGAAGCAAAAGATTGTTTATCTGAGAGTTGTGCTGGGGTTCAAATTTATGACGGAGCTTTGAGACTACTTTCTTCCTCTGAGTCATGGATAAATAAATGCATCTTTTCAAATAGAAAGACATAGATAAATTTTCAAATAAAAAGACATTCTTTTGAGGGGGAAAGAGACCTTAGGGATTATTTGGCCAAAACCTTTTCATTTCAAAGATGATGAAATTCAGCTTTAGTAAACCTCATCCATAAAGAGAGCTAATAATAGCACTTGCTTTGAGGTTTAAATAAGGTAATGTTTATAAACCACTTAGCATAGTACATGATATGAAATCAGTGTTCAATGATAGCACCTACTTATTATAATTTTTGCTTGATACTGTATACCTGCCTTAAGCCACTTTGGTAGTCTTGGCATAGCTAAATGAGAACCTTAGTTTAGTCCTTAAGTGTCCCAGTCCATGTGACCTCATAGACAGCAGCCCACAAGGCTCCTCTGTCCATGGAGTTTCCCAGGCAAGAATACTGGAGTGGGTTGCCATTTGCTTCTCCAGGGGATTTTCCTGGCTCAGTGATTGAACCCACATCTCCTACATTATCAGGTGGATTATTTACTGCTGAGCCACCAGGAAAACCCAAAATGAGAACCAGGGCTCCTCAAATCCAGACCAGTGCTCTTTCTAAAATATTCATTCAACACATATTTACTGAGTGTCTGCTAAGTTTCATGCATTTTTGTAAATACAGCAGTTGAGAAAAACAGACCAAAAAAAAAAAAAAAATACTGGTCTCATGGAACATAAATTCTAATGAGGAAGACATAATAAACAAATAAGTAAATGCATCTAGTCTGTAAGATAGGAAAAGAAAAAGCAGAGAAGACGTAAGAATTTGGGGGAAGGAGTAGGGGGCACTTTCAAATAGGATGGTCAAGATGGCAGGAGGTGAAGGAGGAAGCCATGTGGATCCTTGGGGGAAGCATTGCAGGCAAGAGAATAGGAGCCCATGTGTCCTGAGGCAGGAGCCGGGTGCTTATGTGAGGAACATCAAGAGGGCCAGTGTGACCAGAACGGGGTGGTAGGGGGATGTACACAGTAAATGTGCAGAACTCTGCAGAGCATCATCAGGACTCGAGCTTTTATTCCTAGAGACCTGGAGAGCTGTGGCAAGGCTTGAGCCGAAGAGTTGCTGGAGGAGACAGACTGCTTCTGACCCGGAACACATGGGTTCCTGGGGTTAGCAAACCATATATAGAGAAAGAATATAAGACTGATACTGTATGTGTCTTGCACCACCTTAAATATTTATTATTTGGCCTTCTTCAAAATAAGTCATCTTAGGGAACTAGATGAGGCCAGACAAGAACGAGAGAGAGAGAGAGAGAGAGAGAGAAGGAAAGAGGGAAGGAAGGGAGGGATGCACGGAGGAAAAAAAAAAAATGGAAGAAATGAGGGAAGGAGGGGTCTGTATTGATTATCTATCACTGTGTAACAAATTACCCCCAAACCTAAGGAATTAAAAACCACACATTTATTATCTCATCATTCCCATGGGTCAGAAAGCCAGGCACAGCTTAGCTGAGTGTCTGTTATGGAATGTTCTATTATTATGCATTCAGTATATTATGGACTAAATGTTCCCCAAATTTTTGTTGAAATCCTATCAACACAAATTAGAAGGTAAGGCCTTTAAGAGGTAATCAGGGTTAGATGAAAGTAGGATTAGAGGAATGGAATAAAGTGCCCTTATAAGAGTCATGAGTGGGCTTCCCACACTCTGCTCCTTCCCATGATAGGACAAGGAGAAGACCAAGCTCTGCCGCCTGAAGGAGGGCTCTTATCAGACCCCGGTCCACGATGGCAGCCTGACTTCAGACTTCTAGTCTCCAGAATTATGTGAAATGCATGTTGTTTATAAATCACTCGGTCTACAGTGCTTGATTACAGCAGCCTGAAGGGACTAAGACAGCGTCCCTGGCTCCAGGTCTCATGCGGCCCCCATCACTGTGTCAGCCAAGGCTGCAGGCCCCTCCGGCCTGCACTGGGAGAGGACTCGCTTCCAAGCTCACTCATGGCAGGCCTTGGGTCCTCCCCAGCTGTGGGCCACAGATACCAGTTCCTGGCCACAGGATGTCTTCAGAGGGCAGCTCACAACTTAGCAGCTGGTTTCTGTGTCCTTGGAGCCAGAAAAAGAATGTGAGAGGCCACTCAAGGCAGAAGACGCAGTCTTTTGCAACCAAACCTGGGAGTAATATCCATTGTGTCTGCCACAGACTATTCATTAGAAGCCAATCAGAACACCCAGCCCACAGTCAAGGGAGAATGTTATCCTGGACACGAATACCAGGAGGTGGTAGTTGTCTGGGACCAGCTCAGAAGCTGGGCACATGAGTTCAGGAAACAGGCCAACTTTCACCCAAAGGGGAAATGACAGATAAAAACAGTAGGAATTCCAAGGTCAGCCTCTCCTGATTTCTATGAATATCAGTGTAGAGAGAGAGCCAGGGACCTACATGCAGCAGTAGCAGCCAGGCTTTATTTCGGTGACCTCAGAGCCCACAGATGGGGGAGTTCCAGAGCACAACTAATTCCATATCCCAGATAGGCAGGCAGCTGAGTTTGATGGGGTGACTGTGATAAGCAGAATATTGGCTCCAAAGCTGTCCCCATCCTAATCTCCAGGACCTGAGAACACGTTACCTGACATGACCAAAGAGACTTTGGACAAGTGACTTTCAGCTCAAGGTTTTGAGAAGTGGCAGTTTTCTTGGATTACTTGAGTGGGCCCAAGGTAACCACAGGGGTCCTCGTAAACAAATAAGAAGGAGACACGATGATAGAAGCAGAGGTCGGAGTCATGTGGCTGCTGGCTTTCAAGATGAAAAGGAGCCAGGAGTCAAGGCATGTGGGTGATCTCTGGAAGCTGGAAAGGCGAGGAAATGCATTTTCACGTAGAGCCTTGAGAACTACCATAGCCTTGTTGCTACCCCGGTTTCAGCCCAGTGAGACAAATTTTGGACTTCTGATCTTCAGAAATTAAATGTTCTTATCTTAAGCCACTAAGTTTGTGGTGAGTTGTTAACAACAGCAGTCAGTTCAGTTCAGTTCAGTTTCTCAGTCGTGTCTGACTCTTTGCAACCCTATGGACTGCAGCATGCCAGGCCTCCCTGTCCATCAGCAACTCCCAGAGTTTACTAAAACTCATGTCCATTGAGTCGGTGTTGCCATCCAACCATCTCAGCCTCTGTCGTCCCCTTCTCCTCCCGCCTTCAATCTTTCCCAGCATCAAGGTCTTTTCAAACGAGTCAGTTCTTCATATCAGGTGGCCAAAGTATTGGAGTTTCAGCTTCATCATCAGTCCTTCCAATGAATATTCAGGACTGATTTCCTTTATGATGGACTGGTTGGATCTCCTTGCAGTCCAGGGGACTCTCAAGAGCCATAGGAAGCCAACATTATAATCTAGTTCTTTTCTTTGTTAATACTTCTTGATTTTTATCTCCAGTTTTTCTGATTATAAATAGCATTATCTTCTTTCTTATCTTCGAAGTGATATTTGTTTATTTTTATTACACAAGTAATACCCATGCATTTGTGCTTAGTCGAGTCAGTCATATCTGACTCTTTGCGACCCCATGGACTGTACCCCTCCAGGCTCCTCAGTCCGTGGGATTCTCCAGGCAAGAATACTGGAGTGGGATGCCCAGCCCTCCTCCACAAGGAATGCCCCAATACACATAAAAATGAAAACATATATACAAAATGAAAGGGCTTCCCTGGCGGCAAAGTGGTAAAGAATCCGGCTGCCTATTCAGGAGACACAGGTTAGATCCCTAGGTCAGGAGGATTTCTTGGAGAGGAAAATAGCAACTCACTCCAGCATCCTTGCCTGGAGGATCCAGGATGCAGGACAGAATACAGTCCATAGGGGCACAAAGAGTCGGACATAACTGAGTGACTGAGCATGCATGCATGCAGGAAACGGTAACAACAGATGCAGATTAATTCCCTTACGGTCATTCTCTCCAGCCCGTCCTTTCCCCAACTAACCGTTGTCATCTTGGTATATATCCTTCCAGACTATTTTCTATACCCTTTCATTCATAGATAAAATACACAGCCATTCAATATTTAACTCTTCCAGCAATTATTTATGGTGTCGTTACTATATACTAAGCACTATTCTAGGTGCTAGAGACATAGCTCAAATCCCTGCCTTCCTAAAACTTACATATGTGAAATATACCCTCTAGACAGGACCAAGGCAGCAGTGAGAATCTAGGAAGTGACGTCATCTGCCAGGTCTGTGCTGTCCATTACGTAGCCTCTAGGTGCGTGTGGCTATTGAGCATTTGTCATGTGGCCATTCTGAACCAAGATGTAAGTGTCAATACATATTGGATTTTAAGACAAATACAAGATACAGGATGTAAAATATCTCATTAATAATTTTTACATTTATTCCATATTGCCATAGCAATATTTTGAATATCAAAATAATATAATTTGTATATAACACTAAAATTAACTTGACACATTTCTTTTTACTTTTTATTAATGTGACTACTAGAGCATTTAAACTTAACAGGTGTGGCTTGTATTATGTTTCTACTGGACAGAAAGTGATATATATATGTCTGGAGAAGATCGCACAGTCTGCTGACGAATGGACTGCAGCAGGCAAGAGTGAATGGGTGGCAAGACCAGCTGGGGGTTTCCTACAGCAGCCCATTCAGTGCTTGGTGAGGGAAAAGTTTGGAGGGAGCTTAAGAGGAATTAATAAACATTCAATAATACAATGTTGTGTTAGTTTCTTCTGTACAACAAAATAAATAAATTTTGTACCGCAAAATTTTTGTTGTTCTGTACAAGAAAATAAATCAGTTTTATGTACTCATATATTCCCTTTTGCTTGAGCCCCCCTCCCCCAATCCCCATCCCACCCCTCTAGGTCATCTCAGAGCACTGAGTTCCCTGTGCTATACAGCAGCTTCCCACTAGCTATCTGTTTTACACATGGTAGGAAGATCCCCTGGAGAAGGAAATGGCAACCCATTCCAGTGTTCTTGCCTGGGAAATCCCCTGGACAGAAGAACCTGTCAGGCTACAGTCCATGGGGTTGCAAGAGTCAATCACGACTTAGCAGCTAAACCACCACCACCACAGCATATGTATGTCAGTGCCACTCTCTCAGTTCATCCCATATTATACTATAAAGCCATTCCACTCCAATTAAACAAGAAACAGACAGACAAAGAGAAACATACGTGCAAAAATGGCAAAACAGTACTAAACTGCATACGACTGATCTGTTGTTGTGTTTGAATATTTTATGAAAGACTATAGAGAGTCCCTTGGACTGCAAGGAGATCCAACCAGTCCATCCTAAAGGAGATCAGTCCTGGGTGTTCATTGGAAGGACTGATGCTGAAGCTGAAACTCCAAGACTTTGGCCACCTCATGCGAAGAGCTGACTCATTGGAAAAGACCCTGATGCTGGGAGGGATTGGGGGCAGGAGGAGAAGGGGACAACAGAGGATGAGATGGCTGGATGGCATCACTGACTCAATGGACATGAGTTTGAGTGAACTCCGGGAGCTGGTGATGGACAGGGAGGCCTGGCGTGCTGTGATTCATGGGGTCTCAAAGAGTCGGACATGACTGAGCGACTGAACTGAACTGAACTGATAGACTCAAAGTTTCCTCTCTGTCTCAAGCTTATCAGAATTTCAGTGGAATAAGAAGGAAGGGTGTAGTCACCTTACCTAGAACTTTTTGATGCATTCCACTGATTGTTAGTTAGTTCCCAGAAATTAGAGAACTTCATCCCATTCTTCACCTTAACTGGGCCCATCTGAGGCAAATTTCTTAGTAGGACTAGACTTTCCTTTAAATTTAATCTCCGTTGTTCTACCTACAGTGCCCCCTTCAAGAATTCCAGCGCTCATACCCTGATCCACAAACATCCAGGGCTTCTCACTATCGTAGAATCTCAGCCACCTTCTCCCCACAAACCCAGGAAATCTCCAGGTTTTCTAGGGCCGTATGCAACACCTTCATTCACAGTCATTCACCACTCACTTTGACAATTCCATAAACTAGGGCCTGTGGACTGAGATCTCTGTGCCTCTTAAAAACAAAATAAAATTATCATTCTTTGACATCCACAGAGAACATTTGCAAAGATCTTTTTTTTAAAAAATAGCTCTGTGAAACAGGCAGAATAAGAAAAAAAAAAAAAAGAAAGGCATTTAAGCAATGACTTTTTCTTAAGCCTCAGGCATTTACCAGTGCATTTTAGATCTGATTTGGCAGCAGATTATTGATGTGATCATTTTAAGATTCACATATCGATTTGTCCGTGGTATCCTGTAAAAGCATCATGACTTCCTAGCAGTGGGACACCTGGGCAGGTATGTGAACTTCTGGCACAAACACACTCAACCTCCTGGTGTTGGAAGGATATGCCAGTCCTCCACCCCTCGCCCCAACCCCCACCCCATCCCCAGTGACAGTGTGGAGTTTTGCTGCCACCATTAATCATTAATGTGACTTTGAATCAGCTCTCTGGCCATTCTCCTAGGTTTCTATGTTTTGAAAAGTAAAGCAACTTTAAACCACAACCCTCCAGTGGAGAGATTATAATACAGTTAAGAAAGGGCATCATTTAAGAAAGGATGGGGGATATGAAATGGCTTTTTCCTTCATATTCTCAGATCCTCTGGCCTTTCGTGGTATGAGCATCTTGCCTTACTGAGTATTATTCCAACCAAGATTTATATATTTTTTAATACATTACTGTCTTCTTATCATGAATTACTACAGATGACCAAATACATTATATATTTATAAACATATACATATATATATATGCAAGGTTGTATATATATACCTAGACATACAGACATATATATGTGGGGTTATGTACAGAAAACCATGTGCCCTATTCTATACCAATTATTTAAAGGCTCTTTCAAGACCGCTTTGACAGCATGCAATTTTGCCTTAGGTGTTAACTTTAGAACTTGGCTTGACTAGATTCTCTGCATTGCATTTAGAATACAATCTCACTAAACTTCTCAATATTCCCCAGGCCTAGATACAGAGGGGAACACTGTTTGAGGCATTCCTGCTGGTTAACAAAATCTTCAGGCCCCCTCTGATGCCAGTTCCCTCTGACCTCATGGGTTGACCAGTCCTTAGCTTGGTGCCTTTCTGTTGGAACTGGGAAGCCTCCTTCCATTTTAGTATCTTCTAAGACCTCTGAAGTCTGGGGTAAGTAATAAAAATCATCCAAAACAGGACCAAAGAGAGCCAAAACAATGAATGTTCTTTTGATATACTTGGAAAATGAATTGATCGCCTATCTCCAGAGGAAAAAAACATGATGTTTTCCATGTGGCAAGGGAGTGGAAGAATAATGTTGCAGAAACAAGAGTCTATTCACTGGGGCCACTGTGGCCCAGTCTTGGAGCTGGGAGTGGCAAGTTTACATCACCCCACCCACTTACAAACACCCAAATGGGGAGTTCTGTTTACTGGCAAAAGTATTTTCAAACTCCCTCCTCCTCATCCCCCTGCCTCAAGTAATTTTTGTCTAATAAATGACTAAATGTCATTCTGTTATCTCAAAGTTGGAAGGGAGGTCAGAGGTCCATGGCCCTCAGCCATACAGGCTCTGATGAAGAGCTAGCCACTTGGTCCTGGTTGGGATGGTTTGCACTCCATGTGACATTATGCCCTGACTCAGACCCCAGTGCTAGGAAAAGCTGTCTCTACACACTCACTCCAAAATCAGTCACCACCAAGGCAAGGGGGGTTCCCATGGCTGACTTGACCAAGGCATATGGTTGTCTAGAGAGGATGCTCTCTGGAAGGAACAGAAAGAATATTCTGTTACTAAGAAAGAAGGGAAGAAATTAATTACAATAATAATTAATTGCAATAGATGGGAATAGTTTATGTAGCTTTATGGTGTTATGAACTGAATGTTTGTGTACAACCCACCAAATCCATACAGTGAAACCCTAACTTCAGTGTGTTGCTATTAGAAGGTGAAGCCTTTGAGAGATGATGACTGTGGAGTCTTCATTAATGGGATTAGCGCCTGCATAACAAAGACCCCAGAGAACTTTCTCAGCCCTCCCAACATATAAGAACACAATGAGAAGACAGCCATCTGAGAGTTAGAAAACCAGAGCCATGATTTTGATTTTCCCAGCCTTCAGAACTATGAGAAAGAAACGTAAACTAAGTCACTGAGTGTCCATATTTTTGTTATAGCAGCATAAGTGGACTGAAGCACGTAGGAACAATTGGAACCTTTTCTTTGACTTTTCATTCTGTTTTTCTCACTCTTGGATCTGAAATTACAGCCTCTCATCATCATTTTTATTTTCACCTAAAGTTACTACATACTTAATATGTGTCGGGAACTGTGCAAAGCTGTTCCCATGAATTCTGTCCTTAATTTTTCACAACAGCCTTGTGAAATAGGTATTGTTATCCTCATTATACAGTAAATCAAGCCCAGGAAATGTTAAGTAACTTGCCGATATTTGCACAATTAATGGAAGGGCCAGGACTGGAGTCAGTTTCCTAAAATTCCAAATAGATAACCATTCAATGGCAACCCACTCCAGTACTCTTGCCTGGAAAATCCCATGGATGGAGGAGCCTGGTAGGCTGCAGTCCATGGGGTTGTGAAGAGTTGGACATGACTGAGCAACTTCACTTTCACACATTGGAGAAGGAAATGGCTCACGCATTGGAGAAGGAAATGGCAACCCACTCCAGTGTTCTTGCCTGGAGAATCCCAGGGATAGAGGAACCTGGTGGGCTGCCATCTCTGGGGTCTCACAGAATCAGACACAACTGAAGTGACTTAGAAGCAGCAGCAGCAGCAGCAGCAGCATATAATAGCTGACTCTCCATGCTAGGAAATAGAAAAAGCAAACAGACATAGTTCTTGCCTTTATGGAAGCTACTATTTACTGGACAAGAAAAATAGAAACAGATTACACAAATTCTAGTAATTTGTGTAATTTTGATAGTTATTATTCAGTTCAGTTCAGTTCAGTTCAGTTGCTCAGTCATGTCCGACTCTTTGTGACCCCATGGACTGTAGTACACTAGGCCTCCTTGTCCATCACCAACTCCTGGAGTTTACCCAAACTCATGTTCATTGAGTCAGTGATGCCATCCAACTATCTCATCCTCTGTTGTCCCCTTCTTATCCCACCTCAATCTTTTCTAGCATCAGGGTCTTTTCAGATGAGTCAGTTCTTCGCATCAGGTGGCCAAAGTATTGAGAGTTTCAGCCTCAGCATCAGTCCTTCCAGTGAATATTCAGGACTGATTTCCTTTAAGATGGACTGGTTGGATCTCCTTGCAATCCAAGGGACTCTCAAGAGTATTCTCCAACACAACTTAAAAGCATCAATTCTTTGGTGCTCAGCTCTTTTTAGAGTCCAACTCTCACATCCATAGATGACTACTGGAAAACCATAGCCTTGACTAGACAGACCTTTGTTGGCAAAGTAATGTCTCTGCTTTTTAGTATACTCTCTAAGTTGGTCATAACTTTCCTTCCAAGGAGGAAGCGTCTTTTAATTTCATGACTGCAGTCACCATCTGCAATGATTTTGGAGCCCCCAAAAATAAAGTCCGATACTGTTTCCACTGTTTCCCCATCTATTTGCCATGAAATGATAGGACCAGATGTCATGATCTTAGTTTTCTGAATGTTGAGTTTTAAGCCTACTTTTTCACTCTCCTCTTTCACTTTCATCAAGAGGCTCTTTAGTTCTTCTTCACTTTCTGCCATGTAGTTATTATAAAGGAAAAGAAATGAAAGCAAGCTGTCATTTATACTATGAAAGTGAAAGTTGCTCAGTCGTGTCTGACTCTATACTGTCCATGGAATTCTCCAGGCCAGAATACTGGAATGGGCAGCCTTTCCCTTCTCCAGGGGATCTTCCCAATCCAGGAATCAAATTGCAGGTCTCCTGTATTGCAGGCAGATTCTTTACCAACTGAGTTATCGTGTAGAAGCCCACTTGTACTATGAGCTATCAGTATAAGCCCACCTACACTATGGTGACCAAAAAAGCAGGCTTTCTGAAAGAGGACTTTATGCTAAATATGAGCAACGAGTAGGAACCAGGTGAAGGGAAGAAGGAAAAATTCCAGGAAAAGGCCCTGAAGTGGAAAAAGTTGGACACTTTTAACACATAAACCAAATCAGTGTGACTGGAGCACAAAGGGAAAGCAGAGAATTGTATAGGCTCTAGAGACACAGGCAGTGGTCAGGTTATTAGGGCCTCACAGGTCTCTTAAGGATATTGAATTTTGTTCTAGGTGCATTCTGAACTGTTGAGGAGTTCTCACCAGAAAACGAATGTGATTAGAGTTGCCCTTAGAACTTGATCACTGAAACTACTGTTTGGAGAATGGATGAGTTGGAGAAAGAACAGACATAGAGAGATCAGTTGGTAGACTATTACAGTCCCCCAGGAAAGCAGTGATGGTCGGTGGCCATGGAGCCATAGTCGAGAAGATGGAAACGCAAGGTGGAAGTGACTGGAGTTGAATGGGATTGAATGCAATAGGGAGGGGGAGGGAGTTGTCAAAGATGGTTCCCAGTTTCTGGTTCCTACAGCCGATGTGAAATAGAGAAGCCACTGGCAGGGGACAAAACAACAACAAGCCACATACAAAGAGTTGGATTCAGAATAGCATGAGATACCGCTAGAGTTGCATTAAAAGCTAAAATACAAATGGATAAAGTCTTCAAAATTCCAAGGGAAAATGATTTTCAATTCAGAATTATATTCCTAGTCAAGTAAGAGAAGAAGAAAAATTTATGTAAACAGGAAAGATTTTTAAAAGTTTACCTCCCATATGTCTTTTGCCAGGAAACTACCTAAGGAAGCTATCCCATAAAATGAAGGCATGGTCAAAGGAAGAAATCCCAAGAAACGGGATACGAAAGAGAGAGGCAAAGGACTTTTGCAGAATGGCGATCAGTGGAGGTTCCAGGATGACAACTCTGTAGAAAGATTTGAAGGTAACCAGTCCCAACCGAATACCAGGACTAAGGGCTCCAGAAGAGATGCTGGCAGGTGGGGGCAGAATTCAACTGTTAAACCATGTGGTATGACTTACCGCATTGAAAGAGTTTAGAAAGAAAAAAAACACAGACTGAATAATAGCAGGTACTCAGAAAACAAACGAACAAGAAAACAGTTGTTCATTCCAATGTTAAAGATTGATTTTCAAGTCAAAAAGATTTAAAAAAAAATTGATCTTTTTTACGACCAAATCATGACTGTACTATATATATATAAAATGAGCGTTTGTCAAAGATTTTTATTTAACTCATCACCTTAGGAGGGAACCAGTAAAATAGTACAACTAGTACAAAGGGTGGATTCAAAAATCAGAATCATATATAAGGAAAAGGAATCCTGAAATAAATTTACAAAGACAAGCACAATGATCTATTCACAGGGCAATAATCAGTTTCGTTCAAAATAGTTTTGGACTGCTGTGTAACAAACATCATAAATTTCACAGTTGAAAATAACACACACTTACCATCTCACTCAGTTCTGTAGATGAGAAGTCTGAGTGGGCTCAATTGAGTTCTCTGCTCAGAATCTTACAAAGCCAAGATCAAGTTGTCAGCTGAGTCAGACTCTTAATTGAAGGCTCTATGGAAGAATCTGCTTTCAGGCTTGTTTAGACCGCAGGCTGAATTCATTTCCATGTGGCTACTGAAGACCCCATTTCCTTGCTGGCTCTTGACAGGGATTGCTGTCAACTAGAAACATGCAGATGACACCACCCTTATGGCAGGAAGTGAAGAGGAACTAAAAAGCCTCTTGATGAAAGTGAAAGTGGAGAGTAAAAATGTTGGCTTAAAGCTCAACATTCAGAAAACGAAGATCATGGCATCCGGTCCCATCACTTCATGGGAAATAGATGGGGAAACAGTGTCAGACTTTATTTTGGGGGGCTACAAAATCACTGCAGATGGTGATTGCAGCCATGAAATTAAAAGACACTTACTCCTTGAAAGGAAAGTTATGACCAACCTAGATAGCATATTGAAAAGCAGAGACATTACTTTGCCGACTAAGGTCCATCTAGTCAAGGCTATGGTTTTTCCTGTGGTCATGTATGGATGTGAGAGTTGGACTGTGAAGAAGGTTGAGTGCCGAAGAATTGATGCTTTTGAACTGTGGTGTTGGAGAAGACTCTTGAGAGTCCCTTGGACTGCAAGGAGATCCAACCAGTCCATTCTGAAGGAGATCAGCCCTGGGATTTCTTCGGAAGGAATGATGCTAAAGCTGAAACTCCAGTACTTTGGCCACCTCATGTGAAGAGTTGACTCATTGGAAAAGACTCTGATGCTGGGAGGGATTGGGGGCAGGAGGAGAAGGGGATGACAGAGGATAAGATGGCTGGATGGCACCACTGAGTTGATGGACGTGAGTCTGAGTGATCTCCGGGAGTTGGTAATGGACAGGGAGGCCTGGCGTGCCGCGATTCATGGGGTCGCAAAGAGTCGAACACAACTGAACGACTGAACTGAACTGAAGAAATCCTTCTCTGGTTCTCACACTCTGCCCTCTTCCTCTTCAAAGGCAGCAACTTCATGTCAAATCCTTTCAGTGCTTTGAATCTCTTTGACATCCCCTTCTGCTACCAGCTGGAGAGAACTCTCTACTTTAAAGGGCCCATGAAATTAGGACTCAAGTGATTACATTAGGTTCACTTGAATAATTTGCACTTTGCTGTATAATATAAAATAATCACAGTTATGATATCTCATTCACATGTTCTGCCCATGCTCAACGGGAGGAGATTATTCTAGGACCTGGGTGACTGGGAGGTTATCTTAGAATCTGCCTACCCCAGCATCCCACCACACACAATTATTTGCATTTCTGTGGATAACAATAACATGCATCCTTATTAGTTTTCTGCAATGTACAGAATTGTAAAATAGATCAAACACGAAAAAAGGCAAAGACAACTTGGATGATTGAACTAAATTCACTAATTTTGTTTTACCAATTTGAAAGTCCTTCATATTTATCTTTCTGACACCTGTTATGCAAAAAATAAAGCATGCCACATGGGTCACTTTTGAGCAATGTGTATGTAGATAACCACTGGATAGTGACTTGTGATGTTAACTGTATGTCTACATGTAACTATGTGTATTGGGTTCAACGCCTATTTGTTAGTTTAACTTGGTTTTATAGAATAAGCAAGGACTTGCAAGTACTGAGTATAATGCCTATTATAGATGCTTGTCATTTTTCCTATCTAAAATCTTTTTCCTTTCTTCAAGTATTAACACCTTGATTTTCAGTTGGAAAGCTGCTACTCTTCCATTAAGGTGGGTGATACATGACCAAAGCTAATGTGGAAATGCTAAGGACAAAATATAGTTCCAGCACAGCAAAAGGACCAAACAACTCAGGATGCTGGAGACAGAAAGACTTTGGCTTAGGGTGACAAATGAGTTTGATTCTGAAGGACCATAAAAATACTAATACCTAATCTTTATTATGTGGATGTCAAATGTCAGGCATTATTTTTCATGCTTTCCATGTATTGTCTCATTGTCTCATCCTTATAATCTGAAAAAGGAGAATTGATATTACCTTTACTTTACAAATGTAGATATTGAGGCACAGATAAATTAAGGAATTTGCTCACAGTTACATAGCTAGAAAGTGATAGAGTCTGAAACCATTCTCTTAAGCTACACTAAGAGAAAAAAGTAAAGTAAAATCGGAAAGTAAAATCAGCTTGTGGAAAAATAACTCCACTCCCAAAACAATGGAAATCACTTTCTTATACTGAGAATGTCCAAAGAGTTTCTGAGTTCTGTCTTCCTTGTCCCCACCCTTTGTACTCTAGGGTATACCTTTATAGCCCTCCAGGAGAAGCCCCTACAACCGGAATTCAGTGAGCCTCAACTCTGTTGAAGATTCAAATTTACATGTGAATCAGAAGCACCTGGAAGGTTTCCAGTTACCAGTTTCCACCTTTAGAGTTTCTGGTTCCACTGGTGTAAAGAGAAGTTCTGACACTTTGTATTTCTAACAGCTTCTCAGGTGATTCTGCTGGTGGCAGTCAGGGGACCACATTTCGAAAACCACTGGACTAAGATATAATAGCAACACAGGGCAATCGGGGATGGGTCCCCACCTACCCAGCACTTTGCTTCCAAACCTAAAGGACAACCACAGTAACAAACAGGTGTATTTATTGGCAGATCACCTATTGGCAGAACCACCAAGTGGAGAAGCTGGCTTGGAAAGGATCACAGCATAGCTGATGGAGGGAAACTTAATATCTACTCAAAATGGAATTAGGTTGGGTCTTGCCTCTCTGTATCAGGAGGGAGGGAAAAAGCTGACCAAAAGTATGGAAAAATATGGATTTTTTGGCAATGGTGAGTTGACTCCTTGGTATCACCAGAAAGTCACTGGTTCTCTGTATTTTCATGGCAGTCTTTCCCAAAAAATTTCAGTTACTGATGGAATATCAAACGTTAAACTTCCAAAACCTCTAAGAGGCTTCTGGGTGTTGCTTGATTTGTCTTTCAAAAAAGAAACCATTTTGGAGCTTGGTTTTTCTTCTATGCTCTTCAAGAAAGAAAACTTTTCATCATATTTCATATGCTGTGTGTTTCCTGTTACTTTCAAATGGTCCCATTGGAAAGCCTATAAATCGTATTTTGCAGATCTTAATTTGAAATACTGATGTAAGATTTTTTTCTGCTCCATGACTTAAAATTTTATTCCTTCACATTTCTGACCCTTATTTCCACATAATTCTGCCTACTGAATGCGTACTGAAAATGCATATCTTTTTCTTTTTAGCTATTTTAGGGATTAAAAAAAAACTTCTATCAGACTATTCATTGTAGATTAAAAAGAGAGTGATTGTTCATTAGAAGCTGCCAACTTCATCCTCTTCAGAAAAGTCTGAGCTACAACATTTCAAAATTCATGGGTGGTGAGTGTGGACAGACATTAAAAAGACACAAGACCAGAGTGGGCTACAGAATAAAATCCACACATTACGGAACAATTCCTTATGATGGGTCATAAAAATAACACAATGGATCAAGTGCTTTGTACCACAGTCTTTTTTCACACCCTCCACAGAAATTGTCCAAATTACTTAAAAATATGGTAAATCCACATTGGTTGTCCATCACCTTCCCAAACATTTCTTTCATGGCTTCTAATTTCACGCAGATGTGGCAAGACTGTTGAAGACTGGGTTCGACACACTTGGACCTTGCTTTCAAAGAAAGCAGAATTGTAAAATTTTTTTGAATTTCTGCCACCTACTGGCAACTCAAAATGCTAGAACTAAACGCAGGGTAGTAACACTTCCTGTTGGAGGCTGGTTGTGGTCTTGGTCTGGAGGATATTTAATGAGCACATACTTCAGCTGATCTTCTGTACATATCACTGATTTAGAGAGAAAATAGGGTGGACTGAATTATTTGGGGGCTTGCTTCCAGGGCCTAGGGCAACCCATAACCATCCCTGCCTCATGGACCTGATTACAAAGCAAACTTGGCATTCTTGGATTCCCTTCCCTTTGTGGAGTGGCTCTCATCATGGTTTCAGGTTGGTGAGTTGGTGCTCAGATGATGCTGTTGCTTACCCCTGGTGCCTAGCCCCCAGTGGCAAGGCTGGCACATGTCTAAGTGTAATTCTAGAAGGCAGATAGTGTGTGTGTGTGTACCGTGCAAAATGAATCTGAATATTGACTTGTATGGCATCTGGAATACATTCTGGAAAGTTCTTACAGGGAGAAGGCGTATGGTATGGGATTGCTACCCTGGTGCATAGGAGCCAGGAGAGTGAGGGAAGATCTTTCAGCTTGAATTATAACCTAGTTTCTGATGCTGATTCTGACAACCTTAATTTCATCTAGGTTTCAGGAAATTTTCTTCAAATCTGTCCTGTAACAAAATAACATACATGTGGCACCAGCTTGGTCTTAACCTTGTAACTCTTCTGGTTCTGTCATTTCTAGGTGTGCCAAACTTCAAAGGATTCATTTCATTCTGAGGGGCAACCAGGGAGGGATCAAAAATTCTACTTCATTTTGCAAAGCTGGAGTGTTTATTACACTGAGTCAATCTCCCTTTGAAGATTGGGATCTGTGGGTGTGAAATCTGAGTCCCAGAAAAGGCAGGTTGGGGGGCAGCCACCAGACAGGAGAGTGTCATTTATACCAAGAAAGGAAAGCAGAGTCAGGGATGCTGGAAAAATAAAAAAGCTAAAGGTATGCTGGACATATGGCAAAGGGGGGTGACCATCTGGAAAAGTGGATATTGTAATGGGGCAGGCAACCATCAAAAACAGGGAACTGAAATTTTAAAAGAGATTAAAGGCCAAGAAATACATTGAGTGATATACCAGTGAGCATGCTTGAAAAATAATGGCTGCCACAGTGGAAGTCCCAGCTCCCCGGTCCAGTCATATTAGATTTCTTTCAGTTCTGAGAGCTTGGTGCACTCGGTCTAGTTGCCGTGCTGTCTCTGACCTCTCAGCATTTTCTTTTTACTAAACCAAGTCTTCCTACGTATCGTTCCGATCTCAGTATCAGTCTCTCTTCCTCTGAAAGTCCAGGGAAGTCTCTTCTCCACCTGAGTGAGTGACTCCCACTCTGATAGAAGAGTACTTCTTTCTCCATAAGACCCACTGTGCGGTGCTGTGCTTAGTCACTCAGTTGTGTCCAACTCTTTGTGACCCCATGGACTGCAGCCCACCAGGTTCCTCTGTCCATAAGGATTCTCCAGGCAAGAATACTGGAGTGGGTTGTCATGCCCTCTTCCAGGCGGTCTTCCCAACCCAGGGATCAAACCCAGGTCTCCCGCATTGCAGGCAGATTCTTTATCAAATGAGCCACCAGGGAAGCCCAAGAATACTGAAGTGAGTAGCCTATCCCTTCTCCAGGGGATCTTCCCTACCCGGGAATTGAACCTGGTCTCCTGCATTGCAGGCAGATTCTTTACCAGCTGAGCTACCAGGAAAACCCATAAGACCCACACTTCCTCATTATTGGAACTGCGTCTTTCCTGAGAGCTCTGTGTCAGTCCTAACAGAATCTTGTCTGTCTTGCTTCCATCACATCTATAACCTCAGTACCTGGCACGATACTCTAGACATGATTTGTTATTAATTCTCATTTTTGAAATTAATGCATGAATGGAAACCATTTGAGAAGGCCAGTAGAGCTATACATTTTGAAAGAACATCAGAAATTTGCCATTTCTGGTACAACTCCCTTTCTGTTGAGTGGGTACAAATAGAAACTGACATCATGTTGGTGCCTCATTGAGCATAGCCACAGTGGAAGCTGAGGGGCAAAGACACTGGTGATTTTAACAAATCACAAGTATTCTCTCTTCCTTTGGGCTGGAACAAGGACCTTCCTTCAAATAAGGCAAACTTGATGGGTTTCTTCGTGTATGTTCAGAAATGGGTAAAATCAGATCTTACTGTACAAAACAGAATTAGAGTGACCACCAGCATCTGCTCCAGAATATGTGCCAGGAAACTGGGAGCCCATCAGCCTCTCAGCATCATAACCCCTCTCTTCATCGTTGTCCCAGCCCAGCAAAGGGGCCAAAGACATGCCTAAAAGGGGCTGCTGGTGAACTTTCTATTTTACAGCAGTTAATCCTCAACTGGCTTGACTTTCTTTCTCAGTATTTTGCTTTTGCTCACCAGTGTTCCAAGCCTCATCCCCTGTCTCCTATCTGTTCCGCTTTGGTCTCCAACTGCATCAGTTTCTCCAACTTTTTTCCTGCTTCCTTCCCCAGCTTCTGTAGATTCTCATCTCCCGTACTCTGCGTGAGACTGTATCATTCTTGACATACTCACTTTTGTGTTCACAGATCAGATGCAACTTCACTCATTCAAGGAACATTTATCAAGTGTCTACAACGTGCCAGGCATCATTCAAGTGCCAGGTACACCTGCTGGAGGCCGAAAAATGCTCCTACATACTAAATCCCACACCCTAACTAATTCTTTAGTTAGTCATAAAGAATTTATGGCTGTTACTTTATATAATGAAAGGAAGACTACAAATTCAATTAAATTAAGAATCTTGAGATGCAATCACATGTATCCTTGAAAGAGAAAGACAGTGGAAGATGCAAGCTGGAAGAGGCATGGAACAGAGTATCTCCTAGCGACTCTGGAGAGAATAAGTCCCCCATTTTGGATTTTTGGCCACCGGAACTATTGAAGAATAAATTTCTATAGTCTTAAGCCAAATAATGGTAGTAATTTTTTACAGTAGCATCAAAAAGCTGGTTTCTTCTTAGACTTCCCAAGGCCATTCCTGTGAGTTCCCATAGCACCACATGTTCTCTGCATCAAACAACTTACCAAACTGTATATTTAATACAGTGTTTCCATGTCCTCCACTAGACTACGAACTCCTTGAAAGCAGGGACTGGCACCTTACTCATCTTCATATATCCCCAGCAGTTTGTTTGGCATATAATAGGTGTTCCATAAATTTTTGTTGAATGAATGAATAAATTATTATAGAACATCATAGTGTTATTTACTTTTTTCATAAGGGCTTCACAGGTAGCTCAATGATAAAGGATCTACCTGCAAATGCAAGGGGAGGTGGCTCAACCCCTGGGGCAGGAAGAGCTCCTGGAGAAGGAAATTGCAACCCACTCCAGTTTTCTTGCCTGGAGAAAGTCATGGACAGAAGAGCCTGGAGAGCTATAGTCCATAAGGCAGCAAAGAGTCAGACAACGTGACTGATGGACTGAGCGTGCACATACACACTCTTCCTGAATGTGAAAGCATTCTCTCTCCAATCAGACTGTGAGAAACCACAGCTTCATATCATTTATGGTGCGAAGCACAGTATGGTGCAGTTCCCAGCTGAGGGATGGCACAGGGGTTTCATATCTCATGATTGGGGAAACCTGCCTACTTATTCAGCGCAACAGGACACCTTAAACAATTAATGATGTCTGTCATGGATGTGACACTAAGAAGGGGTGATATGTGGACAGATACTTTGCCACCCCAACCCAGATTTTGTCCCATAGATAAGATCTCTTTCATCCAAACATGAAACAAATGATGCTCCTGCCTTCCAGAATCTTAGAACTGAAATCTGGCATCTATAATTCATCCCTGGTAGTACTGGCTTCTCATATTCTCAGTTCCTGCTGTGAAAATTGACCAGGGTGTGTGCCTTTCTTTCATTCAGCATTTCCCCAGCAGACTGTGTTCTCAGCACTGCGGCTGTACAGTTTCTGCCCTCAGAGAGGGTAAAGACAAGCATGTCTTAGGGTGGTCCAGGTCAGAAGGATGAAGGGGACAGAGTGTCGGGATATGGAGGTGTCATGGAGGAGCAAATGTCTTCAGAGAAAGGGAAAACTGAAACCTATAAGCAAAGACCTTAAATGAACCCTGGGAACTGACTGCCGAAGCTCTGGCTGAGGGAGGGGGACGTCTTGCCCACTGTGGCTCGGGAGGAAGTGTGTGTGACTCAGTGGCTCTCCTCCGCCTTTAGCTCCAGGTCCCAGAGGAGGCCTGGGCTGTCTGGCTGATCTTGGAGTGAGCCTGGTAAAAATTTAGCATTTCGGTCACTCCCTGTCCCCTGAGCAGAGCTCCCGGAAGCAGGATCAATAGGGAAACATCAGCAGCAGCTAGAGGATGCTATAAATCTTTTCAACCCTGAACAGAGCCATTTGGAAGCCGACTGGCAGAGGTTCCTTGAGGGTGGGGGTGCTAAGGCAAAGCTTTGGGGTTCCATTCTAATGAGCACTTCTGCTGCTCAAAGCTGTGCTGTTGGAGGGTGAGGGTGGGCAGCTGGTGTGGGTGATTCACTATTCAGACCATGGGGTGAAAACTGATGCCTTAACAGACTGTTATAAAAATGCCCTTTGTGTTCAGCAGGTATTTGCCAAGAACATAATGTACATATGTTAAGGCACTAGGCACTACTACAAAGGTAAATGCTCTGTACTATGATCTGAACATTTGCGTCCCCCCAGATTCATACACCGAAGTCTTAATGTCCAATGGAATTGTATTAGGAGGTGAGATTTTGGGGAGGTGATAGATTGATTTGGGAGAAGAGATTAGGCTAAAGCCCTTATAAGAGAACTCAGAGAGCTCCCTCACTCCTTCCAGTATGTGAGGACACATGAGAAGTCTGTGGTCCCCAGAGGGCCCTCACCTGACCCACTGGCACTCTGATCTTGGACTTCCAGCCCCCAAAACATGAGAAATGGATTCCTGTGGTTTATAAGCTTCCTAGTTGTTGGTGTTTTGTTCAGTTCAGTTCAGTCACTCAGTCATGTCCGACTCTTTGCGACCCCATGAATTGCAGCACACCAGGCCTCCCTGTCCATCATCAAGGCTCGGAGTTCACTAAGACTCACATCCATCGAGTCGGTGATGCCATCCAGCCATCTCATCCTCTGTCGTCCCCTTCTCCTCCTGCCCCCAGTTCCTCCCAGCATCAGAGTCTTTTCCAATGAGTCAACTCTTCGCATGAGGTGGCCAAAGTACTGGAGCTTCAGCTTTAGCATCATTCCTTCCAAAGGAATCCCAGGGCTGATCTCCTTCAGAATGGATTGGTTGGATCTCCTTGCAGTCCAAGGGACTCTCAAGAGTCTTCTCCAACACCACAGTTCAAAAGCATCAATTCTTCGGCGCTCAGCCTTCTTCACAGTCCAACTCTCACATCCATACATGACTACTGGAAAAACCATAGCCTTGACTAGATGGATCTTTGTTGGCAAAGTAATGTCTCTGCTTTTCAATATGCTATCTAGGTTGGTCATAACTTTCCTTTCAAGGAGTAAGCCTCTTTTAATTTCATGGCTGCAGTCACCATCTGCAGTGATTTTGGAGCGCCAAAAAATAAAGTCTGACACTGTTTCCAATGTTTCCCCATCTACTTCCTATGAAATGAGGGGACCAGATGCCATGATCTTAGTTTTCTGAATGTTGAGCTTTAAGCCAACTTTTTCACTCTCCTCTTTCACTGTCATCAAGAGGCTTTTTAGTTCCTCTTCACTTTCTGCCATAAGGGTGGTATCATCTGCATATCTGAGGTTATTGAAATGTCTCCCAGCAATCTTGATTCCAGCTTGTGCTTCTTCCTGTCCAGCGTTTCTCATGATGTACTCTGCATAGAAGTTAAGTAAGCAGGGTGACAATACACAGCCTTGACGTACTCCTTTTCCTATTTGGAACCAGTTTTGTTCCATGTCCAGTTCTAACTATTGCTTCCTGACCTGCATACAGGTTTCTCAAGAGGCAGGCCAGGTGGTCTGGTATGCCCATTTCTTTCAGAATTTTCCACAGTTTATTTTGATCCACACAGTCAGAGGTTTTGGCACAGTCAATAAAGCAGAGATAGATGTTTTTCTGGAACTCTCTTGCTTTTTCCATGATCCAGCAGATATTGGCCATTTGATCTCTGGTTCCTCTGCCTTTTCTAAAACCAGGTTGAACATCTGGAAGTTCAGGGTTCACGTACTGCTAAAGCCTGGCTTGGAGAATTTTGAGCATTACTTTACTAGCATGTGAGATGAGTGCAATTGTGTGGTAGTTTAAGCATGCTTTGGTATTGCCTTTCTTTGGGATTGGAATGAAAACTGACCTTTTCCAGTCCTGTGGCCACTGCTGAGTTGTCCAACTTTGCTGGCATATTGAGTACAGCACTTTCACAGCATCATCTTTCAGGATTTGAAATATCTCAACTGGAATTCCATCACCTCCACTAGCTTTGTTCATAGTGATGCTTCCTAAGGCCCACTTGACTTCACATTCCAGGATGTCTGGCTCTAGGTGAGTGATCACACCATCGTGATTATCTGGGCGGTGAAGATCTTTTTTGTACAGTTCTTCTGTGTATTCTTGCCACCTCTTCTTAATATCTTCTGCTTCTGTTAGGTCCATACCATTTCTGCCCTTTATCAAGCCCATCTTTGCATGAAATGGTATCTCTAATTTTCTTGACGAGATCTCTAGCCTTTCCCATTCTGTTGTTTTCCTCTATTTCTTTGCACTGATAGCTGAGGAAGGCTTTCTCATCTTTCCTTGCTATTCTTTGGAACTCTACATTCAGATGCTTATATCTTTCCTTTGGTGTTTTGTTACAGCAGCCCAAACCAACCTTATACCCTACCTTGCTGATGTCATAGAGAGCACTCAGACCATGGAGCAAAAATGATCTCTGGTGAAGCTTAGCTTGCACCTCAAAAGCTGTGTGATCTCAGGCAAGTCCTATCATGCCTTGAGCTTCAGTTTCATCATCTGTAAAATGAGGACAATAATAGTACCTAGTAATGTCAACCCACTCCAGCATTCTTGCCTGGAAAATCCCATGGACGGAAGAGCCTGGTAGGCTACATACAGTCCATGGGGTCGAAAAGAGTCAGACACAACTGAGTGACTTCAATATTAGATAATAATAGTATATATGTGAGAGTTGAACCATAAAGAAGGCTGAACGCCGAAGAATAGATGCTTTTGAATTGTTGGGTTGGAGAAGACTCTTGAGAGTCCCTTGGACTGCAAGGAGATCCAACCAATCCATCCTAAAGGAAATCAACCTTGAATATTCATTGGAAGGATTGATGCTGAAGCTGAAGCTCCAATACTTTGGCCACCTGAATTAAAGAGCTGACATTAGAAAAGACCCTGATGTTAGGAAAGATTGAAGGCAGGAGGAAAAGGGGGCCGCAGAGGATGAGATGGTTGGATGACATCACCAACTCAATGGACATGAGTTTGAGCAAGCTCTGGGAGATGGTGAAGGACGGGGAAGCCTGGCATGCTGCAGTCCATGGGGTTGCAAAGAGTTGGACATGACTGAGCTACTGAACAGCAGCATCCATAGTACCTACATCACTGTGCATTAGGTGGTAAGGGGATTTAGCCAAGTGCTTGGAAAATAATTAATGTTAATTACAAAGAACTTTGGCAGGAGGCAAGGTGGGGGTTGGGAGACGAGTTTAAGGCTTGTCCTGGAGGCCAAGAGCAGGCTGCACAACAAAAAGAACTAGCCTTCCCTGGAGGACCATCTTAGAGGCTGAGAGTTGGTCCACTTATGGTAAGATTGGAAAGCAGTGGGTGGGGTTAGTATCTGCTGCTCCTTGTTCAATTTTTAGGAGACCCTTACTGAGCTAGAGTGAGCCAGACAACCTGCTAGGTCCCGGTGGTACAGAGATGACCAAGCATTTCCGGCTGTATCTTAATTTTCATGAGAATAAGGACCATGTCTGAGATCTAGCACCAGATAGAGCTAGGTAGAGCTAGGTTAGTAGACATTGAATAGTTATTTTTTACTGAGAAAAGCATGTGTTTAATAATGATTTAAATGCAATAATAAGAATAATACCTATCAGAAACCATGCACTGCATGATGGTTCTCCCAAACCTGGCAGTGCCAGGCACCACTTCCCACCCCTTCCCACCAGCCATGAATTAGGGCCTGTGTCCCTCATCTCCACTCACACTTGGCACTATCCAGTTTTCCAACTATTGTCAGTTTAAAATGTGTAAAGCGATAGCCCATTTTTTTGATTCCGATTTTTCCGATTACTAATACAGTCAAGCAAAACTTCAAATGCTTGCTATTCCTTTGGGATTTCTCTCCTGGAAATTGCCTGTTCTTGTCCTTTGCCCAGTTCTCCTGGGCATCTATTCCAAATACATTCTCAAATGTGAAGAGCGGTACACAAGAGCAGTCATTGCTGTTTTTTGCAGTGGCTAGGAATCAGAGGCAGTGTGACCTCACACTTCACTGGGAGAGTTCATTGCTGAAGGTGGGAAAAGCTTATACTGAAGTACTCCATAGAAACTCTAAGGGAATAACTAGATTCATAAGTTGCAGCACAGACAATTCTTAAATACATAGAGTTGTGTGATAAAACAAAATGAGATCTACTGAACAATGCCATCTGTTCAGCACAGTTCAGTCACTGAGTTGTGTCTGACTCTCTGCGACCCCATGAATCACAGCACGCCAGGCCTCCCTGTCCATCACCAACTCCTGGAGTTCACTCAAACTCATGTCCATCAAGTCGGTGATGCTATCCAGCCATCTCATCCTCTGTCGTCCCCTTCTCCTCCTGCCCCTAATCCCTCCCAGCATCAGGGTCTTTTCCAATGAGTCAACTCTTCACATGAGGTGGCCAAAGTATTGGAGTTTCAGCTTTAGCATCATTCCTTCCAATGAACACCCAGGACTGATCTCCTTTAGGATGGACTGGTTGGATCTCCTTGCAGTCCAAGGGATTCTCAAGAGTCTTCTCCAACACCACAGTTCAAAAGCATCAATTCTTCAGCTCTCAGCCTTCTTCACAGTTCAACTCTCACATCCATACATGACCACTGGAAAAACCATAGCCTTGACTAGACCGATCTTTGTTGGCAAAGTAATGTCTCAGCTTTTCAATATGCTGTCTAGTTTGGTCACAACTTTTCTTCCAAGGAGTAAGCGTCTTTTAATTTCATGGCTGCAGTCACCATCTGCAGTGATTTTGGAGCCGCCCAAAATAAAGTCTGACACTGTTTCCTCTATTTCCCCATCTATTTCCCATGAAGTGATGGGACCAGATGCCATGATCTTAGTTTTCTGAATGTTGAGCTTTAAGCCAATTTTTTCACTCTCCTCTTTCACTTTCATCAGTAGGCTTTTTAGTTTCTCTTCACTTTCTGCCACAAATCCACACACTCAGAAAACACCCATAAGTGTGTGAGTGAATGCGTGTGTATTTTCTAAAGAACATATTAAACATATAAGAGTGGTTTTATGGGGTGCAGGATGGCAGGGAATAAGGGTGAAGAACCAGGATCAAAGTGAATAAAGAAAATGGGGATGATAATATGTCAAGAATTGAAGAGTAATGGTATTTCAATCCTGTGCAACTGAGATCTGATGATAATAAAAGTTGTAAATCATTACCACACATATAATGCTTTGTATTTCTATGACTCTTTGAATCTTTCAAACTGTTTCACAGCTCTGTTATGTGATCTTGATAACAAGCAGCTCCAGGGGAGATATTCCTCTCCCCAAGGTAAGGAGAAGGAAATCAAGACCTGGAGAGACTGTACCTGAGAAGACTCTAGGACCCAGAAACTCCCATACTGAACCTACCTTCTTTCTACTACAATGGATTGGTCAAATGCTATCACTGGGCTCCCTGAAGGCTGGTGGAATTTGAACCAAGCCCTTCATTTCTCTTTCTTCACATCCCTTACTGCCGGGTGAAAACCCAGGTGCCTTAGCGAGTTTCCCACTTCCCTCCTACATCTCAGCTATTAAGGCTGCTTCACACATTGGGCTCCCATTGACCCTGGCTCTCTCCCTAATTGAACCCGAAGACTAAAACATCCTTTACAATAAGCACTTCTTTGTAATAGACAGATTTCCTGGACCCATAAAACAGCTTTTAGAAAGGGCGAGCTGTATTTAAGGAAGACATTAATATAGTGCCACAAAATGAGGTTTGCTGACATATGACTCTCTGAATAATTTACTTTAAATAAATTAACACTGGAATTTACATTTACCTTTGAAAGTCCAATTTACTGGAGACAGTGCGGATGTGCTCCCTGGAGAATGGGAATAACGAAAAACATCAGCCTTTGTTTGACTGCCTTGCTAAGATTCATAATAACAAAATGGCTACTTTTTCCAGAAAAATCCCCCTCCAGTCAACACTCACTCAGACCATCCATGAAGGGGCTCCACATATTCCCAGGATCCTTCTGTTGGCCAACAAGATGAGTTTAGCACTCAGATGGGGATGGGGGACATAGGATAGCATGGAGGAAAGAAAACCCAGTAGAATTGAAAAGTTAATATTCATAAAAACAATATAGCTAGAAGTCATTACTAAATTATTTGCATATATTATCTCATTTAATCCTAGTAAAAATTCCATAAAGTAGGACCTCATATTAATCCCTTTTAGCAGACAGGAAATCTATGACTTAACCAGTTATGGTGGTGGTTTAGTCACTAAGTCATGTTGGACTTTTGGGGCCCCGTGGACTGTAGTCCACAAGGCTCCTCTGTCCATAGGATTTCCCAGGCAAGAATACTGGACTGGGTTGCCATTTCCTCCTCCAGGGGATCTTCCTGACCCAGGGATCCAACCTGCATTTCCTGCATTGCAGGCAGTCACCTGCATTGAAGGCAGATTCTTTGCCATTGAGCCACCAGGGAAAGCCTTTAACTAGTTAACTTGCTCACAATTCCATAGCTAATAAGTAGTGGGCCTCGGAGGAGGCAATGGCACCCCACTCCAGTACTCTTGCCTGGAAAATCCCATGGGCAGAGGAGCCTGGTAGGCTACAGTCCATGGGGTTGCAAAGAGTCAGAGACGACTGAGCAACTTCACTTTCACTTTTCACTCTCATGCATTGGAGAAGGAAATGGCAACCCACTGCAGTGTTATTGCCTGGAGAACCCCAGGGGTGGTGGGGCCTGGTACGCTGCCGTCTATGGGGTCTCACAGAGTCAGACACGACTGAAGCAACTTAGCAGCAGCAGCAGTAGGCCTAGTATATAAATGTAAGGAGCCTTAAGTCAGAGTCCATAGTTAGATTTTTCTTTTGAATAATTATCAAACTATCAACATCTAAACGTGCATGATCATTGTAAAAATGGGGAAAAAAGAAAAATACATAAAGGAGTAGAAAAAATCGCTGACACCTTCTCTTAGTACCTAGGGTTAATTTATTACTCAAGACACTCAGGACTGATTATTTGAGCATATTTTCTTCTTAAGAGATTTCATTGCTGTTTTTCAGGGACAGAGAATAATTCCCCGTGCTTTAGGGGCAGGGCTGGAAAGGGCAGTCTGTTGAACAAGTAGAAAGGGAAAGCAGGGACCTTTTGGCCCATTAAAATGAGTGCATGATTTATCTGTCCTTTCCAACTGGCAGCTGACCAAAGAGGCTGATGGGCATAGCAGGCATCTCGGGCACATGTGGTTCCAGCATATGGAACTGCAGTGCTGCCCTGGCCTGTAACGACATCTCCCCATCATTGCTCAGGGCATGGAACAGTCCTGGTCGGTGTGAGAATCAGAGGCAAGGAAGTCGCCTGAATCCCGGGCCTGGAGATGGTACCCCCAATGGCAGATTTATCCTTAGTGGCCACAAACAACCCCCAGCCAGCCTTTTGCAGGCTGTGCCAGAGAGCTCCATCTCTCAATACTCAGACGTACAGAATCCAACAGCAGAGCCTGAGGCTGAAGAACCTGAGCTTTGAAAGCAGAGCTGGGGTCAAATTCTGGCTTTGCCACATTCGAACTGCATGAATCCTGGCGGATTCTGCCATCTACTAAATTTCCATTTCCTCAATTATAAAATTAGGCAGTAGAGAGCTGTGACAGTGTGGCACGTGGGCACCAAAATCACACTCGACATGCCGAAGCCTGGTTCCACTACTTAACAGCTGGGTGATGGTGGGAAAGCTATGTAGCCTCTCTGGGTCTCCATTTTCTTATAAACTAAATAGGGAAAATGACATAGGTGAGGATGAAACGAGATACTACATGGGAAAAGCCCAGTATAAATACTTGGAAAATATTAATTATTTGTTACTCTTAAAATGGGGTGATTAGAGTATTTAATTACTTCTAAAAATGTATGCTGTTGGAAGTTCAGTTGCTTGCATCAAATACCTTAAAGTCATCCTGAGTTCTTTTTTCCTCCTCCTAAAATCACTCTACCAGCAAATGTTGTCAGCTCTGCTGTCAAAAATGTCCAAACTCCAGCCACTCCTCACCTTCTTCCCTATTATATCCAAGTCCAAGCCACCACTATTCTCACCAGGATGATTTCCACTGAAGCCCTCTAACTAGGTTTTTGACTTGTGTCCTTGTCCCCATACAGTATAGTCTCAATCCAGCAACATCTGGTTTAAAATTTTTAATTAGTTTATTAAATTGAGATATAACTGACATACAACATATATTAGTTTTAGGCCTACACCATAATGATTCTATATGTGTACATGGTGTAAAATGATCAGCACAATAGGTCTGGTGAACTTCTATAGTTTTAAAAAATTTTTTATTTTGAAATACTGACTTTCACAAAAATTCCAAACACAGTCCAGGATATTCATGTTTATCTTTTCCCTAACATCCTGTAATGTTAATGACTTACATATTAATACAATAACAAAACTAGGACATTAACACTATTAACTACAGTTTGCATTAAAATTTCACCATTTTTTATTAAGTACAGTAAACTATTAACTGCAGTTAACTCTTAGGAACAGTTTGTATTCAAATTTCATCATTTTCCCCCATTTTTAATTTTTTTTTTTTTTCCTCTTTCCGGCTGTGGTCCTGGATCCACGTTGCTTAACGTTGTTGTTTCTCAGTCTCCTCCTATTGGTGACAATTTCTGTTTCTTCCCTGACTTCAGTCATCTTTGAATGTGTATTTTTCCTTCATTTTGTAGAACATCTATCGACTTGAGTTTATCTGGTGTGTTCTCATGACAAAGCTGGGATTATGCATTTGTAGCAAGCACATTGCAGAAGTGATGGTATGGTCTCCATGCAACATCCTGGGGCTCCATAATATCAACACCTTGTTAGTGATGCTAGCCTTAACTGCTTAATTTCAAAGTGCCCCATGCTGGGTTTCTCCACTACAAAGTTACTTTGGTTTCCTTTGTAATTGGTTGATAATTTGGAGGAGGTACTTTAAAACTGCGCTAATATTCTATTCTGTTCAAATTTTCACCCTCCAATTTTAGCATCATTGGTGGAACTTGCCTGCAAAAACTATCATTTTGGTCTTCTCATGTCAATTTTGTATTTCCTTCATTCATTCTACACTTCTTGCTGCTGCTGCTGCTGCTGCTAAATCATTTCAGTCGTGTCCGACTCTATGTGAGCCCACCAGGCCCCCCCTGAGGTTCTCCAGGCAAGAACACTGGAATGGGTTGCAATTTCCTTCTCCAATGCATGAAAGTGAAAAGTGAAAGTGAAGTCCCTCAGTCATGTCCGACTCTTAGCGACCCCATGGACTGCAGCCCATCAGGCTCCTCTGTCCGTGGGATTTTCCAGGTAAGAGTACTGGAGTGGGGTGCCATTGCCTTCTCCATCTACACTTCTCGCTGCTGCTGCTGCTAAGTCGCTTCAGTCGTGTCCGACTCTGTGTGACCCCATAGACGGCAGCCCACCAGGCTCTTCCATGCCTGGGATTCTCCAGGCAAGAACACTGGAGTGGGTTGCCATTTCCTTCTCCAGTGCAGGAAAGTGAAAAGTGAAAGTGAAGCCGCTCAGTCATGTCCAACTCTTCTTAGTTTGACTATTTCTATCCCTTCTCCCCCATTTATTAATTTGTTCAATTATGTGTTTATATTATTTTTATTTTATCCTATGGATTAAATCAAATTCTATCATTATTTATTTTGCTGTTCAAATTGCCTTAGAGTTGGCCTTCAAGTTGAGACCTGTCCCCTTTCAACAAGCACTTAATTTTCTTCAGATACTTCCTTCATTTCTGGCACCAGAAAACATCCCATCTTGCATTTTTCCTGCCCTAATCCTTGAAATAACAACCTCTGTAAGGAGTTCTGGTGTCTTTTATTGGGAAAATAGCCTTTAGAACCCAAGATCTGGGTGCTAGGTGTATCTGCTGGTATGGGGGTGTATTTCTCCTGGGGACCCCTCCACAGACAGAACTGCTCGTATGTACGGACATTAACCCGCACATAGCAGGCTTCAGAAGATGTCAGCTCCAGTCATTCCTCTGCTCAAAACTTTCCTTGACTTCAACTATCCAATCTATGCCCCCACTTTTTCTCTGACCTGACTTCCTTCTATTTTGTCTCACTCTAGTCATACCAGTTTCTTTGCTCTTCCTCCAGAGCAAAGCATATTCTCACCACAAGGCCTCTTGCCCAGGTTCCACCAACTAGAACTCTCCTCACCCAAATGACTCCCTTCTGTAAATTAGACCTTTGTTAAGGTGTCTCCTTATGTAGATCATATTCCCTACCACCCCATATAAAAGAATAAATTCTCCTCTCTCTACTCCAATATTCCCTATACTCCTTACCTTGCTTAAATTTTTTCCCTAAACTTAGCATGCAACATTTGCATCATTTCCTCCTACAAATCAACATCTAGCATATTACAATTGCACTAGTTCCCTGTGGTTTGTGTTTGTCTGTCTGTTAAAATGAAAGCTAGGCTGTTTTGTTCACTCCTACATCCCTTGAACTGTGGTGTTGGAGAAGACTCTTGAGAGTCCCTTGGACTGCAAGGAGATCCAACCAATCCATTCTGAAGGAGATCAGCCCTGGGGTTTCTTTGGAAGGAATGATGCTAAAGCTGAAGCTCCAGTACTTTGGCCACCTCATGCGAAGAGTTGACTCATTGGAAAAGACTTTGATGCTGGGAGGGACTGGGGGCAGGAGGAGAAGGGGATGACAGAGGATGAGATGGCTGGATGGCATCACTGACTCGATGGACGTGAATCTGAGTGAACTCCAGGAGTTGGTGATGGACAGGGAGGCCTGGCGTGCTGCGATTCATGGGGTCGCAAAGAGTTGGACACGACTGAGCAACTGAACTGAACTGAATTAACATCCCTATTACATCCCTAGAAGAATGCCTAGCTCATAGTGTTGTTGTTGTTGTTCAGTTGCTAAGTTGTGTGAGACTCTTTGCAACCCCATGGATGACAGCATGCCAGGCTTCCCTGTCCTTCACTGTCTCCTGGAGTCTGCTCAAACTCCTGTCCATTGAGTCAGTGATGCCATCCAACCATCTCATTCTCTGTCACCCTCTTCTCCTCTTGCCCTCAATCTTTCCCATCATCAGGGTCTTTTCCAATGAGTGACTCTTCACATCAGGTGCCCAAAGTATTGGCCATAGTGGGCACTCAATAATGAGTGAATGGATGAATGAACGGTTAAGAATATGAGCTTTGGAATCAGAAAGAAAAAGTCTGTACATCAAGTCCCACCTCCACTATCAAAATCAGCTGAGGGAAACTGGACATGTTTCATAAGTGCTCTATTCTTTAGTTCTATCATCTTGAGAATATAATACATAGCTCATAAAGGATTACTGTGAGAATTAAATAAGAAAATGAGAAGCCGTCTTTATTGAATGAATGAATGTGTTAAGTGCTTCACAAGTAATATTCAATAAGTGGTAGCTATTAACATCATCACAACAGCAACATCTAATAAAAGAATCTATTTTGATCACACAACTAAGTTCACCGTTGATTCCTTCCCTACCCCATATCCCATGTGGGGGACCATTTTAGCAAGTTTTCTCTAACTGAGGGGCTTCAAAGGCAAGTGCTTGGTCCCACCTCCTGCAGCTGTCCACATGAGTGTTTTTCCAGAGGGTCTGAGACCATTGGGACATTCTCCAGAGCTCTAAGGCATGTTTTAATGTGCTGGACTGTGTGAGGAAACCCAAAAGGTGTAACTAATTTGTTCAACAGAAATATAAAACAGGCCCCTTCTTCTTACATCTGGAAGGAACCAGCAGGAGAAACAATGAGAGGCCCAAAGTTTGCCAGGATGACGCCCAGGTTCCCTCAAAGGAACAACTTTCCCTATGTGACCCTCCAGCAGAGGGACTAGGCTGAGTTGAGGAATACTAACAACCCCCTTCTGCCATACCAGTCTACCCCCAGCATGAATTTCCTACCTGATCCCCAGCCAGTCTTTCAGGGTCTCTGAGGGCAGCTGAGAACCCGGAGGGGTTTGGAGTTTCCAGGGCGCCCGCCAGACAGGTATCCAACCGGGCTTCCCTGCAGGCCTTGGTTCGCCTCCCCCTTCCTGACACTGACACCGAGAGTGTTTCCATCCTCCGCACGGTGCCTCACGCGGCTTCCCAGTCTAATGCTGAAACATTTATACAGGCTCGGCCACAGCAGCTGTGTGCCGGGAAATGGGCCCAGGCGCCCGGAGGCCTCCCAGCCATCCAACCTCAGGAAATAAGAATGCTGGCTCCTCGCCATCCTGTGTTGGTCAGTCTCATTTGGGCCTTAGAAATGTGGATTGAAGCCTGGGTGGTGTCTGGACTCAGCATTTGAAGGAGGGGCTGTGGTCGATCCTAGGAGTGCGGATGCAAAGTCGTTGTTTATAAAATGTGTCTAGAAGATTTCAGGCAATGAGAGGAGACTGGAGGGAATGTGTGGCTAATTTCCTCGAGCACTGGTAGAAAGGGGTGTGAACTGACCTCAGATGCCCAGAGCTCCCCTCTCACTCAGCCACTTTGTTAGCAGCACTAGGGTCTAATGCAAATAAACTATCATGAGGATCAAATGAGATCATGTATATAAAAGCTCTTTATAAAGTACAATGTGACTGCAAGGATCCATCAGAACTTCTCTCCTGTCTCTGCTGCTGCTGCTAAGTCGCTTCAGTCATGTCTGACTCTGTGCGACCCCATAGACGGCAGCCCACCAGGCTCCCCCGTTCCTGGGATTCTCCAGGCAAGCACACTGGAGTGGGTTGCCATTTCCTTCTCCAGTGCATGAAGGTGAAAAGTGAAAGTGAAGACTCTACCAGGCTCCTCTGTCCATGGGATTTTCCAGGCAAGAGCACTGTCTCTAATATATTTTAATTTGCCTGCTTTATTGTATCTCTTTCTTTCTCCATCTCTCTGCACATATGCACACATGCTTAACTATCCCATTTGCCCAGTTGGGTTCTAAAATGGGTTATTCAGGAGAATTCATCAATTCAGGATTACATGGTTAAACATATAGTGAGGTGCCAGACACCCTGAAAGCACAGTTCTGCTTTGGAGTTTTGCTTTCTAGCTGGGCAACCTCTGGAAGGTTACTTAACCTCTCTGTGCCTGTGTTTCCTCAGCTTAAAAAGGCGATGATGATACTAGCTCCTACCTCCACAGAGTTGTTGTGAAGTCTTCAAACCATGTGTAGTGCACTTAAGTGCCAGATTTCCTATTTACAAATTAGTGATTTTTCCAAAGCAATGGAAATGTGACTTTTGTGCACGTGTGCTCAGCAGCTTTCAGTCATGTCCAACTCTGTGCGACTACTATGGACTGTAGCCCACCAGGCTCCTCTGTCCATGGGATTCTCCAGGCAAGAATAGTGGAGTAATGTTCTCCTCCAGGTGATCTTTCTGACCCAGGAATTGAACTTGCATCTCCTGCCTCTCCTGTATGGGCAGGAGGGTTCTTTTTAACCACAGAGCCACCAGGGAAGTTGTGATCACTTTTGCTTTATGCTAAAACTACGCTGAAAGAGTCTGAGTTGTTCTGCTTTGGTTCTGAAGTTGTTCTAAGGTCTTGAAAGTGAAAACATTAGTCATTCAGTCATGTCTGACTCTTTGCGACCCCATGGACTATAGCCCACCAGGCTCCTCTGTCCGTGGAATTCTCCAGGCTAGAATACTGGGTAGGTAGTCATTCCCTTCTCCAGGGGATCTTCCACACCCAGCTATCGAACCCAGGTCTCCTGCATTGCAGGCAGATTCTTTACCATCTGAGCCATCAGGGAAGCTCTCTAAGATCTTGGGTTGCCATTTCCTTCTCCAATGTATGAAAGTGGAAAGTGAAAGTGAAGTCGCTCAGTCGTGTCCGACTCCTAGAGACCCCATGGACTGCAACCTACCAGGCTCCTCTGTCCATGGGATTTTCCAGGCAAGAGTACTGGAGGGGGGTGCCATTGCCTTCTCCGTCTAAGATCTTAAAGGGTCCCAATTGATATGATGAGTATAAATCATCTACTGTGTGAAGTGGGGAGTGAGTTGGTTGATTGAGCTCTTGTATTACTTGGATTCTGGCTGCCTAAGACGAACCTGATGGGTCACACTCCGTAATTTTAATCTGAAGTAGAAGGAACAGCTAGGAACACAATTATTGCTGAACTCAAGTCACAGGCAGTGCCTCCTTTGAATGCCTGAGGCTGACATTCAAAAATCCTGTCATTACTTGCGAAGTGACCTCTTACGTAGCTGGGAGCCTTGTTTCAATAAGCACAATTATATTAGCACAGTGCATTCCCCAAAGCACGTTACTTGAAACACTGGTTCTTTAGAATTTTAATAGATGTTGCATGAAAAACAATCTTATGTTCCATGTCTGGGAAATTTTGTATTAAACAAAAGTAAGCAGGTTCCATTAACCCGAGGACTTCACAGCACCTTTCACATGCTAATTCATGTAGTAAAGCCCCAAGAACATTCCTCAAACATCCTTGATCCCAAACCTGTCTTGTGGAGTTTATGGGACCTCCGGAAACACTAACTTGGTAGGATTTAGAATCAAACAGACATGGAAGAGTCAAGTTCCAGCACCATGTCTTGTTACCTGTCATAGTAATTTGTAAGGCAAATTAATTCATTTCTCTGAGCTTCTGTTCTCTCATCTATGAAATGAGGACGATATACATACCTCCTGATTTGTTACACGGATAAACTGTATTTGGGAAAGAAAAGTGACGTGTATATGCGGTATACGTATAGGATGAAGATAAAAATTAAAGTTGATATTTCTAGCCAGTGTACTCTGATGCACTGATTCTCCCAACTGTACACATCTGTGCTGTGCTAGGCTAGTAAAGTAATGCTCAAAATTCTCCAAGCCAGGCTTCAGCAATATGTTAACTGTGAACTCCCTGATGTTCAAGCTGGTTTCAGAAAAGGCAGAGGAACCAGAGATCAAATTGCCAGCACTTGCTGGATCATCAAAAAAGCAAGAGAGTTCCAGAAAAACATCTACTTCTGCTTTATTGACTATGCCAAAGCCTTTGACTGTATGGGTCACAATAAACTGTGGAAAATTCTGAAAGAGATGGGAATACCAGACCACCTAACCTGCCTCTTGAGAAACCTATATGCAGGTCAGGAAGCAACAGTTAGAACTGGACATGGAACAACAGACTGGTTCCAAATAGGAAAAGGAGTATGTCAAGGCTTTATATTGTGACCCTGCTTATTTAACTTATATGCGGAGTACATCATGAGAAACGCTCAGCTGGAAGAAGCACAAGCTGGAATCAAGATTGCCAGGAGAAATATTAATCACCTCAGATATGCAGATGACACCACCCTTATGGCAGAAAGTGAAGAGGAACTAAAAATCCTCTTGATGAAAGTGAAAGAGGAGAGCGAAAAAGTTGGCTTAAAGCTCAACATTCAGAAAATTAAGATCATGGCATCTGGTCCCATCACTTCATGGGAAATAGACAGGGAAATAGTGGAAACAGTGTCAGACTTTATTTTTCTGGGCTCTAAAATCACAGCAGATGGCGACTGCAGCCATGAAATTAAAAGACGCTTACTCCTTGAAAGGGAAGTTATGACCAACCTAGACAGCATATTAAAAAGCAGAGACATTACTTTGCCAACAAATGTCCATCTAGTCAAGGCTATGGTTTTTTTCCAGTGGTCATGTATGGATGTGAGAGTTGGACTATAAAGAAAGCTGAGCACCAAAAAATTGATGCTTTTGACCTGTGGTGTTAGAGAAGACTCTTGACAGTCCCTTGGACTACAAGGAGATCCAACCAGTCCATCTTAAGGAAATCAGTCCTGGGTGTTCATTGAAGGGACAGATGTTGAAGCTGAAACTCCAATATTTTGGCCACCTGATGAGAAGAGCTAACTCATTTGAAAAGACCCTGATATTGGGAGGGATTAGGGGCAGGAGGAGAAGGGGACGACAGAGGATGAGATGGTTGGATGGCATCACCGACTCAATGGACATGAGTTTGGGTAAGCTCCGGGAGTTGGTAATGGACAGGGAGGCCTGGCGAGCTGCAGTTCATGGGGTCACAAAGAGTTGGACATGACTGAGCGACTGAACTGAACTGAACTGAGTCTAGCCACTACGTGTGGCTATTAAGCACCTGAAATGTCACTAATCTGTAAAGGAAAAATCTGTGCCAAATTCTTAAGATCCAGCACCAAAAAAGATTAAATATTTCCATTTTTCCATTAATTACATGTTGAAGGGATATTTATATTTAATGAATTAAATAAAATCTATTATTAAATTTAATTTTACCTGTTTCATTTTACTTTTAAAAATCCTTTTTCTTTTTAAAATAAGTCCACTACTCTGCAATTTTAACTCATATAGTGGCTCATGCTTGCAGTTCATATCATAGTTCTTACGGTCCAGTGGTTGAAGGAATCTCAGAATCCTTCCACTCCCTAGCCTTGTTTGTACTGCTGGCCTCATTACTGACACCATGCAGAGCCTCTGATCACTTCCAGGCTGCCTGAGCAATTCTTTGAGGGCCTGGCAACCAGGCAGAGTTTCCAGGATGTGGACTTGGAAAGAGTTAATGAATTAGCTTAAGAAGATGAAGACATTATGCCTAATAGAGACAGATTTCAAAGTGGGGTTGGGAAAAAGTATTATTCAGTCTGGAGTCCATTATTTTGGTCTGGACTTCGATTTCATAACAACCCCACACTCTGTCAGCCTCTCACAGACAAACTCGCACTGCCAACTTAATCACCAATTAAGAGTGTCTGCCTCAACTGGGCACTTTTTCAGGCCCATTCCAGAGGTGAGTTAAACAGATCTTTGGCCTCAAGGGCTTCAAATAGGTATTTGCCTTGAGACAAAGAGTCCCAGGATCCAATAATGTCAACCTATCCAAGAGGGGCAGCCTTAAAGGTGTAATGAATACCTGAATATCTTTCCTGGGCAGTGAACATAGTGGGTGATATGGGAAG
Source organism: Ovis aries (assembly GCF_016772045.2). Taxonomy (NCBI): domain Eukaryota; kingdom Metazoa; phylum Chordata; class Mammalia; order Artiodactyla; family Bovidae; genus Ovis; species Ovis aries. The sequence goes on along the minus strand of NC_056068.1, from coordinate 57,296,529 downwards.
AGACCCTGGCACTTTTATGTCTGTTCAAAGTCACGTCTTTACACAGACATGATGATTCTATGTGAACATACCTGACTTCCCTTCAGGTACATTAGAATATAGCTCCATGTTTCCAATAAGGATACACATGTGATTTTTCTTTGTGTTACCATCTGATACAGAACCTTGAACTTGAATGCTCAATTACATGTGTAAGGAAGTGACAGAAAGAGGGAAGGCAGGCAAGAAGGAAGGAGAGAAGCAAAAAGAGAGAGGAAAGGAAGGAGGATCAAGAAGCACAGCCAGTTAGAAAAGTTTTCATCTGAGAGTTCTCACAGTGCCCCAGGCTCCCTTCACTCTTCAATAGGAATTAACCTGGTGGCTCAGACAGTAAAGCATCTGCCTGAAATGTGGGAGACCCCAGTTGAATCCTTGGCTTGGGAAGATACCCTGGAGAAGGAAATGGCAACCCACTTCAGTACTCTTGCCTGGAAAATTCCATGGACAGAGGAGCCTTGTAGGCTACAATCCATAGGGTCCCAAAGAGTCGGACACAACTGAGCGGCTTCAATTCACTTCACTTCTTCTTCAGGACTTAATCCTTAATCAGTAATCTGGGTGTCTCCTCAGAGATGTCTAAGTTGGGTTTCATGGCATCAAAAATCCCTTTCTTACAGCTCCACTACACACCCTCTCCAGTTCCTCACCATCACATTACCCACTTATTGTTTCTGTTGTCGCACAAATAACTGGAATTAAGTTTTTTCTGAGCCACCAGGGAAGCCCTTTTATATTTATAATTTAGCTCATTCCACAAAGATCTGAGTAAGTATACCACAGACAATGTTACCTATAATAACAGACCTATGAAAGCAGAATCAAATTTAGAGGAAGAAGGGATGGGGGAGCTTGGTGGGCTGCCGTCTCTGGGGTCGCACAGAGTCGGACATGACTGAAGTGACTTAGCAGCAGCAGTAGCAGCAATGGGAAAGCAAGGCCAGGCAGAGATAAACCCAAATGCTGAATGGAGTGTCACCCTGGGTGCTGGAGGGAGGCCTTAGATTTGGATCTGAGCCCTGGAGGGCAGGTTCCAACTACAGAACTGTTTCTACGAGGCTTTTCCCTACCAGGCCTTGAGGCCTTTCAGCCTCCTCAAGCCACTTCCCTTCTGTCCCCAGGCCAGCCCCAGAGGACAGACTGGTCTCCCGTTGCTACACTGCAGTGGACCAGGAGAGGAGGAGGGGCAGGAGATGGAGCAGCAATTAAGAAATACCGATTACTGCCTTAATTGAGCTGAGGGGAAGCGGGGGACAGCCAGCAGTGCGGTTTGCGCCAACATCCTTCCAATAAGCAGTGTCTGTGTGGGGAGGAAGCCTGGGCCTTCCCCTCATCCATTCTCAGCATTCCCATCAGAAGTCCCGGAAGCACAGGCCCAGAGCTGCTGGCAGGGCCGGGCTTGTGTGGGTGAGATGGCCTTTCTCTGCTGCTCCTTTGTGCCAGGCCAGCCTCACCTTCCCCTACTGAGGCCCAGGCCCGAGCACGTCTACTCTTTCCTGTCAGGCTGGGGGGACTGGTTGGCAGTGCTCCCCAAGGACCCAGCTGCACCCCAGAGGAACCTAATTAAGACCTTCAAACACAGTGCCCTCGGAGGTGGGCACGGGTGACGGGTCACTCCCGACAGCTGACTGCAGCTGCCCCTCTGCATCCTATCATGTCTGCCCCAGCCTGGCCCTCCCGGCCCACATCCTGGTAAGAAGGATCTGACCCCCAGCCCACTGCCTGATTAGAGATGATGAGACTATTTTTTAAAACCATTCCTCCCTAATGAGCTGCCACATCCCTGTTTCCAGTCAGAGTCCACATGAGGTTGGAGCTGGGCAGGGCCTGTGTCCTTAGCAGCTGCCTCAGCCCAGAGGCCCTCTGCAGCCTCATTATCACAGTTCCCAGAACTGAGGCAGGCCTTTGTCTAGGAGCTTGTAACTTGTTAGTGGCTTGAGGCTGAGTCATTTCTCCTTTGCCTATAGAGGAATGGCCCCCAAACAAGTGTTCCTTTAGCCCTGTCTATATCAACCACTAGGTACCAGAGAAGCTACAAAGGATTTGTTTGCAAGGATCTCATACTTGGGATGGGTAGCTGTTGTTCAGTTGCGAAGTAGTATCTGAACCTTTGCAACCCTGTAAAGTGCAGCATGCCAGGCTTCCCTGTCCTTAGATGTACGTATACCTCCAGCCATGATATAATTCATGCTCTACTGGAAGTGCAACCATTCGTACACTCAGTTTAGAATAAGATATGTTGTTGTTATTGTTTAGCTGCTTGGTCATAACCGACTCTCTGCAGTTATATGCACTGTAGCCCATCCGGCTCTTCTGTCCATGGTATTTATTCTCCAGGCAAGAATATTAGACTGGGTTGCCATTTCCTCCTCTAGGGGATCTTCCTGACCCAGGGATCAAACCCGCATCTCCTACATCTCCTGCATTGGCAGGCAGATTCTTTACCACTGAGCCACCACAGAAGCCCATGCCTTGCTTGCTTATCTATAAAGCAAGACAGCACCTACCTCAATGGGTATGTGAGGACTGCAGAAGTTAATACAAAGAGCACTTGGACCAATGCCACTCATTTTAAAGGCTCAAGACTGGCATAATCTAGAGCAATCATGTTGAGTCCTTGTCCCTGATGCAGATAAAATTGGTCCAAATCTTCCCATCCTGTTTCCCTGTAGGATTCCAAGGCCTTCCCTGGATTTCTGCAGATAGCTGCAGACTTATGTATCACTGTCACCCCTGGGTTCCTGTGTCCAGGCCCAGTGTCTCCGTTTATATAACATGGCCCTAGTGACAAACCTGGTTCTCTTCCTGATGTCCACCCAGATGTAGACACTCTCACACCCTTCCTGGAGGCATTCCTCAGGGTGGTAGACTAAACTCAAGAGTCAGGGATCTGAGGGAGATGGAGAAACAACACAGGCTCTTCGTAGGGACCACCAGGCATCTTCTAGTCTTAAAATGCTAATGACCAGGGATATTCCCATGACCCATTTTTCCATCTCCTCTCTTCTTTGTGAAGCTCCAATCTTCCTGCCCCCTCTCGACCTTTGAGAAAACAGAACCCAAACCAAACCAAACACAAATTTTTCTTATTGTCCCCACAGAAAACCCTAAACATCTTATTCTACAAGGCCTCCTGTTATCCCTTATGATCCTAGCACTTTACAGCCCCCGTCCAAAACCTTGTCAAGATATTTTCCCAGAGACAGATCCCTCCTTAAGATGAATTCTATGCTCTTCAAACAGTACTATTTTTTCTTTTTTTGTATTTGTTAAAGTGCCACCATGTAAAGCAGGTTACTAGCCTAACTCTTCTAAAAGCACTAGAGCTCATTCATCTGACATTTTTCTGAGAATGAGTCTCCCAACCATGATAGAAGCTTTCCTTCAGATCCCAGCCTGAGGTGTCACAAGAACTTTGACTTGAGGTTGAGATTCAGACTTTTGTAGAATTGGAGTCCACCTGAGAAGTCATCTTGTATGGACACGAGAGTTGGACTGCGAAGAAAGCTGAGCACCGAAGAATTGATGCTTTTGAACTGTGGGGTTGGAGAAGACTCTTGAGAGTCCCTTGGACTGCAAGGAGATCCAACCAGTCCATTCTAAAAGAGATCAGTCCTGGGTGTTCTTTGGAAGGAATGATGCTAAAACTGAAACTCCAGTACTTTGGCCAACTCATGCAAAGAGTTGACTCATTGGAAAAGACTCTGATGCTGGGAGGGATTGAGGGCAGGAGGAGAAGGGGATGACAGAGAATGAGATGGCTGGATGTCATCACCGACTCGGACGCGAGTCTGAGTGAACTCCGGGAGTTGGTGATGGACAGGGAGGCCTGGCATGCTGCGATTCATGGGGTCGCAAAGAGTCGGACACGACTAAGCGACTGAACTGAACTGAGAAGTAATTCCCTAAAATCATGGCATCTGGTGCCAGCAATTCACGGCAAACAGGTGGGGGGAAAAGGGGACACAGTGAGAGACTTTATTTTCTTGGGCTCCAATATCACTGTAGATGGTGACTGCTGCCATGAAATTATAAGACACTTGCTCCTTAGAAGTAAAGCTATGACAAACCTAGACAGCATATTAAAAAGCAGAGACATTACTTTGCTGACAAAGGCCCATCTAGTCTAAGCTATGGTTTTTCCAGTGTATGGATGGATGTGAGTTGGACCATAAAGAAAGCTGAGTGCTGAAGAATTGGTGCTTTCTAACTGCAGTGTTGGAGAAGACCCTTGAGAGTCTCTTGGACTTCAAGGATATCCAACCAGTCCATCCTAAAGGAAATCAGTTCTGAATATTCATTAGAAGGACTGATGCTGAATCTGAAACTCCAATACTTTGGCCACCTGATGGGAAGAACTTACTCATTTGAAAGACCCTGATCCTGGGAAAGATTGTAGGTGGGAGGAGAAGGGGATGACAGAGGATGAGATGGTTGGATGGTATCATTGACTCAATGGACATGAGTTTGAGCAGACTCTGGGAGATAATGAATGACAGGGAAGCCTGGACTGCTGCTGTTCATGGGTTTGCAGAGTCAGACATGACTTAGCAACAGTTACCCCTCATTTAGTAACTGAAATTTCCCTGTAAAACACCCTTGATAGCTGCCCATGCTCCCTTATGGGATCCTCCAGGGTCAGGAAAATTATGGTTTTCTTATTGCTAGAAAGTTTTTCTTTCAGAGAAGGAAATGGCAACCCACTCCAGTGTTCTTGCCTGGAGAATCCCAGGGGCGGGGGAGCCTGGTGGGCTGATATCTATGGGGTCGCACAGAGTCAGACACAACTGGAGCGACTTAGCAGCAGCAGCAGCAGCATAGCCAACCTACTGCAACTTCTAACCATTGGTACCGACATCTGATGTAGTCAAATAAAATGCATTCTGTTCTACTTAACAACCTCATGTGAAGGACATCCCCAAGGTTAAGCTCTTTCAGAGCCTCATCTTCCTTCCATTCTTAGTAGTACTTGTCACAGTTTGCAATTATGTAATTCTTTGGGAATCAGTTGGGACAGAAATCCAGTACTGACTTAACCTGTGAAAGAGGATCTATTGTCCCACCTAATTGAAAAGGCATCTCTAGATCCAGTGAGCTTTTAGTGCTCTTTCTCTCTGTCTCCTAACTTTTCTACCTTATTCTTTGTTCCTTTCCCCTCTTTGCAAGCAGACTGTTTTTTCCCCATGGGATGGCAACAAATGTCACTGTCTCTTCTGGTAGTATACTCCTTTACAGACCAAGATCCCGGAGAAAAGAACACAAATATCCTTGCCAGAGGCTTCCACAGCTCTGCGCATGATCACAGCCAGGCTCAAACCAACCGCTGAAGACAGGAGTCACTCAGCCAGCACGAGGCCAGGTGCCCACTCTGGGTTCAATGGATGTACAAAGCCAGCACTTCAGGAAATGTTACGCTCCATTATGAAAAGGGTAACGGATCATGTCTCAAAAGCAGAGACCCTGGGCAAGCATTAAACACGGAGTTTTTGTGTTGATACCCAACTTCTCCCTTAATTGTATGTGCTGTCTTCGTAAGAGCTCCTCTCTGTTTTCTTCATCACTAGTCAGAGAATATAGCTCATGGTGGACACTCAAATAATTTATTGAATGAATGAATGATTGTTTCTTGTGTTTTCTCTTCTTCAGACTAAAGAACTGCCTGCCCTGTTCTTGGACTTTTCTTCAAATCAAAAGTTTTCAGCATTGCCAGAGATTACAAGCAAACTCTGGATCAGGACACATGGCTTCCAACCCAGCCCCTACAATGAATGAGCTCTATGACTCTAGGCAAACTACACTGAGACAGTCTCCTCATGTCAAGTGGGAAAATAATCCTGACATCAGTTTTGGAGAAGATTCAATGAGATAGTAAAAGTGCTTAGTGGATTACTCCATATGAGATTTAAGGTAAAAATAGTGTAACTGACAATATAGCTTCCCCTAGAAGTTTGTTTTCTGTTGATTCTCCAGTGAATGCATGAAAATAGGTAGTTAAAGGTGTTTTACTTTGAGCACAAATTCAGTATCTCTGGGAAGCTCCCACCTCCTCTCCCGGTTGTCGACACTGCATTTTTCAAGATCTCAGTGCTTTGGGGAATTCTCAACATTGACACAGACATCAGAAAGGATGGGCAATGCTCACTTCGGGAAGACACAGCAGAGGAAAGGGGTAGCCCACAGGACAAAATACCATTGGCAGGAATACCATTGCATATGTACTGCTTCATTGTCTAATCTGTCACTTTAACCCTCACTCTACTGTAAATGATTCCTAATTCATATAATGAAAGAAGAAAGAGTCTACAAATCTTAAAAGTATCTGATTTCTTCTCTGACATTGAAGACAAGAACTCTGAATTACGAGAGACTCACCTTTCTATTTAAACATGCTATTGCCCTCAAAATAAAACCTAAGTGTCTAAACAACATAAAATCCTTCTTGACTTGATCCAAATATGTCATGTCACCCCTTCTCTTGTAGGATCTGGTTTCACCTTGGTGAAATACTTGTAGTTCTTCAAACTTGAACTTCTCTCTCGGTTCTTTCTGGGTTTTAATTATCTGTCTGCCAGCCCTTTACCCTCACAACTTCTTTTTCTCTAGCTCATTTCTTCCAGGAAGCCGTCCTTGGTCACCACCCCAAAGGACAGGCTAGATGCCATCCAATATACTGCCAGAGTGTCCTGTGCTTACTGTCTTATCAATGAGGGTAGAGACCTTGTCTATCTTTTTCATTGCTCCATTTTCATTACAAGAAGTATATGGCACATAGTAGGTGTTCAGGTTTTTTGTTTTGTTTTAACATGAAAGAGTTCTCAACTCCTGATATTAAGAAGGCAGACATTCCATTAAGAAATAAAATTGGGAGCATAACCCATTGTCTTCTCCTCTATCAGCCTTGGTCTTTCCAATGAGGTCATTAAGAGCCATCATTTTCCACCCACATACATGGAATTTGGACAGTGGTCTGTGACATTTGGAAGGGATTTAGAGATCTTGGTGATTATTTAGGTGGATTTGTATCATGTTGCAGGCCCCACAGCATGTCAAGCCTTTGATCAATATAGAGAATGGATGTGGGCCAACAAATTATGATCTGTGCTAGCAAGGGACCCAGAGCATCCTTTCCTCAGGATTAAGACACTTGCAGCTTTCTCCGTGTTCCTTTTGATTGTACTCTTGAGGGCTCCCTTTGTCTATAACCAGGGCCATGACTTTTTCAGGGATGTTGACAAATGCAAACTCACTGAGGAAATTGTAATCATCCCTAATCTAGCTGGAGCTTTCTGGCCATGAGTCGTAACCTTAATAAGTATAAGTAGATGCCATCTGTCTATCCACCTCCGCATGGCTGCGCCAGCCCCTTCTTTATCTGCTCAGGCTGGGCGAGCTGCCAACTTCCTGCTAGGGGCCATTCTTAGAGCAACGAGAGGGCCTCGTGTTACTCATCTGGTCCAGGTCTTGTCCTTCAGATGAGTGAAAGAGCAGCAACATAACTCATTGATTTCAGGATACTGCCCAATCTATTCTACTCTTTGGCAAGTCAAAGATCTGTACTTTCAGAATCATCTCTTCAGATTAGCATATCATTCTCCTCAAAGGCCCTTGTCAATGTGCTTATCAAGTAGCATTTTTAAACATTTAAAGTGATAGAAACCATAATTCAAATGTTAGATGTGGTTGTAAATAAGTTCTTGGAGGGTTGTTTTAGCTTGCAACAGAGTAAATGTTAATGTTGTGGAAATTACAAATACATACATATGAAAAACGCAGTGATGGTGTTTAAGAAATGGCTTCTTTTGTGCTTGAGATAAAATATTCAGTGACCATATCATATAAGGATTCAATAAGTATTCTATTTTCCATAACTCATACAGAAATATAAATGATGTTTTCTGCAAATGAACTTTTGTAAGTCTTAAGTGATTCAGTGGCTCAAAAGTGTCTCCAGTGATAAAAATATTGACTTCAAAGATATTTTTTGAGTAAGTTTGCTTTGTTATAAATAAGAAAAAGAAATATACTTCTAAACTGATGTAGTATTTTATATGTGATTCACAATATTTAAATGTAATTAAATTAATAGATTAGATACAGTGAGTATATATTTGGATTATTCCATTTACATACCTAGAAGCTTATGTTTGTGCTGCAAGCAAGATTTTCTTATTGATTTTCTTGCAGGAAGAACAGAAAATAACCCCATTTGTGAGACCTGCATGCAAATATGATAAATACAAGTAATTCCAAAAAAGTTCTGATTTTTGGCATTATGGTTATTTTAATTCTATTTTGAAATATCAAAAACAAAATATTTCAAAAGCTTTTGGGGGCACGTTTGTCTCTGATTTTGGTCTGTGTATGTGGGTAGTCTGCTTATTGGCTCCTTGGGTCTATGGTCCAAATATTATCCAATAGCTAAAACCTAGGAGGGATATCATCACGAGGTACAAGTTCAGCCACATAGAATTGCCCCTTTCAAGCCTGCAGAAGAGGCCATATCAAAATTCCCCTTTCAAGCCTGCAGAAGAGGCCATATCAAAATTCCATCATTCTCTCTAGGGATTAGGACCCCTTCATCCTGATTCCTGGCCTCCTGTCTACTCAGGGAGTGAGATTGTAGCAAAATCTCATTAACCTTCTGATTAGTTTCCAGGGGTAGCAGTAATTATCAAACATTTGATGGCTTACAACAACAGAAATGCATTCTCTCAGAGTTCTGAAGTTCAGGAGTCTGAAATCAAGGTGTCAGGGCGTTGATTCCTTGCCAAGGCTCTGAGGGAGAATCCATCCCATGTCTCTTTCCTAGCTTCTGCAGGCAACCCTAGGCATCCCTTGGCTTGTATGTTGTATTACTCCAGTCTCTGCCGTTGTATGTATGTCCCTCGCATGTCTGTCTCAACTCCCCCTCTCTTTTCTCTTATAAGGACACCAGTCATTGGATATAGGTTCCACCCTACAGCTGAGATGATCTCATCTGAAGATCCTTTGATTAATTATATCTGTCAAGTTGCTTTTCTCTTTTTTTTCTTTTTTCTCACCTTGAGAACTAGTTTATCGATACTTAAATACTATCTGAGGATGCAGTGTTAAAGTGTCTGCTCTAGGGTTGAATTTTCTCTGCTTAATATTTTTTTTCTATTTAGTAGTTGACATTACATATTAAATAGTTATAAATATATACTTTAATTTTTAACAGCCAGCGGAAGTTGCTGTTACAGTCTAGAGTTTTTAATAATAACTTACAACTTTCTTTTTATAATTCCTTTTTGAGCCATACAATGCAATTTCAAAGTTGCCTTTTTCAAATGACATCATCCTCACAGGTTCCAGGTCTTAGAATTTGGACATATCTTTGTGAGGGCAACCACTGTTCAGCCCACAACACTCCCTTATTTCCTAAATAGCAAGTATACTATTTATTCTTCAGTCACACGAGCTTTGAAAACAGTTGCATTTCTCTGGGGCTTGACTGCTAGGCAGTACCTTCTTAGCTCATCAATGAGGTCTGAGCAGTTTTCTGGGTAAGGCGGAGAAGGAACCAGCATGCATTTCACCCAGGTCTTCTGACACCATTCCTGGTCTGCTCTGGGGGCGTGGAAGTGAGGAGCTGAGAAAGTAGAGTCAACAGACTGGATTGGGTGACCCTTCTTTGTACTTTTCCTATCATTTATCTGTCTATACTCTTCATGAGACCAAGGTCTGAGTGGATAGAGACCAGTTTATTCACTATTGTATCCCTAATGCAGATGAATACGGAGAAGGAATATTTGTTAATGAGAGAATGAATGAGTAAAAGAAAGGGAAGTCTTCAGCACGCCGAGCCATATATCTGAGAGCTGGCTCTCACTGGGGTCTTGTCTGCCCACCCACACTCCCTCTCCCTGGGACTTCCAGATCCTCAGGGTGTGGGCACTCCCCAAAGAACTGGTTAAAGCCCCAGTCTGTCTTGACTTCTCCTTCAGTTTTTTCCTAAGGATGCCATCCAGAAAGCACAGATTTAAATGAGGCCAAGTCAAAAAGGCTGCCAGTTGATGAAGGCCTGGCCTCCCCAAAATAGATACAAATGAGAGAATCCAACAAAAAGTGCCTTTGTAAAACTTCTAACAGAAATAAACTTATGGGGCTTCCTCGGTAGCTCAGTAGTAAAGAATCCACCCACCAATGCAAGAGTCGTGAGTTTGATGCTTGCCTAGGAAGATCCACATGCCACGACCACCAAGCCCATGTGCCGCAACTACTGAGCCCACGTGCTGTGACCACTGAAGCCCTTGTGCCCCAGAGCCCGGGCTCCACAACAAGAGAAGCTGCCACAAACAGAAGCCCCTGCGCTGCAACAAAGGGTATACTCTGCTCACTGCAACTAGAGAAATAGCCCTCTAGCCCAACAAAGACGCAGCACAGTCAATTTTTTTTTAATTATGAAAAGAAATAAACGTGTAATTAAGGATGTGCTGGTGTGTGTAAGTAGGTTATGTTCCTGTATACCATCAAAACTGGGAGGCTACAGAAGAGACGATGCATTTCCTAGAAAATCAAACTGGAAGTTCAAGCCTCAGAAGACAGAAATCCTATTGTTAGCATGGATTCCTACAGGGCAGTAGCATGTGTACTGGAAAAGTGAAGTCTTGACCACCTCCCTCTCCCTTCCCTGACCCTCCCATCTCCTTGGCCTCCCCCCTCTTCTGTGATCTGTTCTTATAGGGCCCTGATCTGATGTTGCTAATGACTTCTTCAGTGTGACCTTTGCTAGGTGTACTGGACAGGCTGATGACAGTCCAGAAGAACCAGGGCCAGGGTTGGGGTGGAGAGAGGGGAGGAAATGTTGGTTCCACACACCTGCACCACACCTACTCTGCCAACTTGTAGGGCCAGCACGGAGAAGCAATTCTCTCTCTCTCTTTCTCGCATCTTCTCTCATCTTCTACATCTAGGCCAACAGGCACTAGTTTCTACTATATATCTTCATGACATTTTTTCTATAAATACTTCCTCCCTAGCTCCAAAATGATGACACAAATCATACATGACTTGCCTTTCTGCTTCATTCTATTTGGACTCATTCCAGACTGCTGACAGCAATTAAAATATGGCATGTAGCTTTGATCTGTCTTCTTCCCTAGCACCCAGTACAGTTTTGTCTTAATATGTTGTGGAAAAAAAAAAAAAAACTACTGGATTGGGTGTCTCTAAGATAAGGGACCTGATGAATTTAAATAAATTGTAATTAACGTAGGAAGGAAAGAGTATAGTAATTTGAAGCAAGACGGTTCTGGGTTCAATTCAAAAGCAGAAACTATTCTGTGACTTTGGAAAATTACATAAACTGAGGATCAATTTCCTTATCCTTGAAATGCGGTTCTTAACAAGGAACTCACAGTGTTGTGGCAGGTCTTATATCAAAAATCACATGGAAAAGGTCTAGCCTAAAACAGCTCTTCAATATGTGTAAGTTCTCTTCCCTCTCAGTCCTAAAAATGCTCTGAGGTTGACTGAGATTTCTTTTCATACTAAACGTTGTCTCTAGACGCATCTGTTCCAAATTTCAATACAAACTATATTCACACCCAGACTTGTTTCAAATATTTCAGCAGGAGCACATATGACTTTATATATAGGCTTGTGTTGTAAACATGAGACGGGCATTTGACTGTATGCAAATTATATCTCAATGAAAAAACATCTACTCTCTTTCCTTCCCAAAATGTGAGATTGTGTTTTCACTCTCTGTAAGCCTCGCTGACATCCTATCCTGGCTTCCAGCTGCAGATGTGCCCCAGCTGGAAAAGGTAAAGACAAGCTAACTGGTGATGCTATCTAACCATCTCATCCTCTGCTGCCCTCTTCTCCTTCCTTCACTCTTTCCCAGCATCAGGGTCTTTTCCAATGAGTCGGCTCTTTGCATCAGGCAGCCAAAGGATTAGAGCATCAGCTTCTGCATCAGTCCTTTCAATGAAAGTTCCAGGTTGATTTCCTTTAGGATTGCTTGGTTTGATCTCTTTGTAGTCCAAGGGACTCTCAAGAGTCTTCTCCAGCATCACAATTGGAAAGCATTAATTCTTCAGCACTCAGTCTTCTTTATGGTTTGACACTCATATCCATACATGACTACTGGAAAAACCATAGCTTTGACTATACAGACCTTTGTCATCAAAGTGATGTCTCTGCTTTTTAATACGCTACCTAGGTTTGTTATAGCTTTCCTTCTAAGGAGCACACTATATATGTATCCCGCTGTGGGTTGGGGACAAGCACAGCAGGATGCAGAGGAGCCTTCCTGAGCTGGAAGAATCCACTCTGAGCATGTGCTTTCTCTCTGCTCCCTCTCCCACCTCTTCTCACTGCTCCAGCATGCCCTTAGTGGGGAACAGTGATCCCATGAGGTGATAAGGGAAATAAAAGCCACAGGACAAGCCTCTGGGAAACCTGCCCCAATCTTTTTGCATTGGCTACAGCACTGAGATCATCCATATAAGGACTTGATGCAAATCAAGAAATGCACCCCTTCTTCCCTCAGATGCAGCCCCACTCCAGGGCACTATCATGAGGAACAAAGCCTGGACTGAATTCTCCCCTCTGGCCCTCTTGGTTGGCACCTTTCTACAGGGCAGGGCCAAGCTCTAGAGTGATCCCGCTGATTGATGGATACCCAGATGATTCTATTGCCAACCCCCATCCCTGCTCCTCAAGGAGAGAGCCCCCAGGCCTAGGATCAGAACTGGAGGCAGGCCCTGCCCACACTAGAAGCCCCAGCGACACTCAAGAGACAGTGCTCAGCTTCACTGCTGCCTGGGCTCCTGCCAGAGCTGGAGCCCAGGCTCAGAGGGGCAGGCTTTATTTTTAGCAGGTAATCAGCCTTCATTTTCTTCTTCTCAGGGAAGCCCCGCCCTTGTCTAAAAGGCCCATGTAATTAGCACCTCACCAGCTCTAATTCCCTCCCTAACTGCCTGTAATTATCATCCAGCTGACCTTTGTTCCCTTAATTGCTGTTTGACTCCTGATCCCTGCCATACCACTCTGCCTTCTCTCTCTCTTCCCTCCCTCTGCCCTAGGAACTATTGTGTTCCGTACAGTATTTGGTTCTTCTAATCCCAGGGAGTCTTGGAATGCCCGTATCTTCTGGAAAACAACTCTCATTTGCAAAGTGCTATTTCACACTACTTTCTGCTGCTTCTCTTTGCTGGCTCCTTAGGAATCAGCTTTCGAGTCCTAACAATGGGTATTACTAGCCTCCTCTGACAAAAGAGAAAATGAGATAAATAAAATCCTCCAGGGACTTGGTTGGGCTTCCCTGGTGGCTCAGATGGTAAAGAATCCACCCACGCTGTGGGAGACCTGGGTTCGATCCCTGGGTTGGGAAGATTCCCTGGAGAAGGGAACTGCTACCCACTCCAGTATTCTGGCCTGGAGAATTCCAGGGACAGGGAACCTAGGAGGCTACAGTCCACGGGGTCATGAAGAGTCAGACACAACTGAGCGACTTTTACACAGGGACTTGATTATGCAGCCAGTCACTGATGGAGAGAGACCACACCCAAGTATTTGACACAGAGGCTTTCCTGCTTCCCCAGCTGAAGAACTCAGGCTGCCTCAAGGATCCCAATTTCTGACCCATATTCTCGCATCACTAGGTATGGCCACTTACTTACACTTTTATATAGTTTTTATAGAATAATTGTATTCATTCATTTATCTCGGCTGTACTGAGCTTTGCGGGGTTGCTATGCTTGGGCTTTCCTCTAGCTGCGTGTGCAGGAGGCGCTTTTAGTTGTGGTGCGTGCACTTTGACCTCTCTTGTTGCAGAGCATGGGCTCTAGTGCTCTCAGCTTCACTAGTTATGATTTGTGGGCTCGGTAGTTGCGACTTCTGGGGTCTAGAGCACCGACTCCATAGTTATGGCACACAGGCTTAGTTTCTCCTTGGCATGTGGGATCTTCCCAGACCAGATATCAAACCTGTGTCTCCTGCATTGGCAGGTGGATTCTTTACCACCGCCAGGAAAGCCCCTACGCTTGCTTTTAATCTCAACCTCAAGTTTGGCTGATGACCTCTGAATTTTCCCACTCTCTCTGCCTAGCTCAGTCTTCCATCAGATGTCTGTATGGTTTGCCCTCTTGCTTCATTCAGAGCATTGTTCAAATATTCCCGTATTTGAGCCTTCTTTGACGTTATATGAGGACTTCTTTGACCACTGTGATGGACAGACTTTAAAGGTGGCCTTCATGATGCCCACCCTCCGATGTTCGTGTCTCTGTGCAATCCCCCTTCTTGAATGCGGGCAGGACCTATAACAGGTTTCAACTACGTAGAATGTGACAGACTGATGAGATGTCACTCCTGGGATTATGCTACATTTTATAAGATGCCATCTTGCTGTCAGACTCACTCTGGAGACTTACACCCTTGCAGTCTTTGAAGACATGAACATCTATGTTAGGAGGCCCAGTGTCAAGGAACAGAGAGCACCTTCTATGAGTTGACCTCCAATCAATATCCAAAAAGAAACTAGTACCCTCAGTTCTAGAACAGCAAGGAAATTTATTCTACCAACAACAACCAGTGTGAGTTTAAAGATGAATTAATCCTCAGTTGAGCCTCCAAATGAGAACACAGCTCAGCCAACACCTCGATTGCAGTTTTATAAGATCCTGAGCAAAGGACTCGGCTAAGCAATGACTAGACCCTTACCCTAGAATACTTACTAAAATGTAAGATCAAAAAAGATTCACAACTGAATTCGCAACTTCCTCCAAAAGATTTCTGGTCCATAACAAAAAGTTAACAAATATTTTTATGTGAGTGTGTTCTCATTTTAGCAATAGTTACATTTTTTATGTATACCACAACCCAATGGTACACATATAACAAAGAACCAGGTTATTTTTTTTCTTATACATCAGACCAATTCTTTTGTAAAGTGCAAATAAAGTGAGTTGCTAGAAAAATAAAATTTAAAAGCCAATTTAAAAATATTATTAGATTCAAAAGACAAAATTACTCTGTCAGATGGCTATAAATTTTTCTAAATGCATTCTTTCAATATCTTACTTATCCACTGCAGACCTGTAACAATCTTAAAACAGGTAACAGTTCTAAAAAGCAGGAAAACATTTTGAGTGTTCCAGCTGAGCAAGTAGTCAGTGCCTTGCTGGGTTTCCTCAAGTTCTTTTTCCCATTTCTCTTTGTTCTTGCTCCTGACTTTGGTGTGGAAGCTCACTCAGTGACTTCCGAGGTGTACTACCCTCAGGCTGTTGGAGCCCAGCTCCCGTACATAATGCAGAATTTTAAAATGAAGCATAATCCAGAATTTTCCTAGGGAACTGAACTGAAGCTACCTTTGAAACTTTACCTGAAATTATACTTTGCTTGATTCCCCATTTGCTGCAAAGGAGTCTGGAAAGGAAAGGAGTGGGGTAGAAGCTGATGCTGTTCTTGTTGTTCTTGCTGTGGTTCAGTTGCAAAGTCCAACTCTTTGTGAGGACTATAAACTAAAAACTTAGAGCATTTATCACTCCTGTGAGGTTATATGAGACTCTTCTTTTCTTTCCTCCACTTTTCTTTAGCTTCCACATTTGCTGTGATAAATATATATTACTATAGGTTTGAGATGAGCTTCCCCGGTGGCTCAGACAGTAAAGAAATACAGGCAGAGTTCGATCCCTGGGTCGGGGAAATAGCAACCCACTTCAGTGTTCTTGCCTGCAGAATTCTATGGACAGAGGAACCTGCCGGGCTACAGTCCATGGGGTCACAAAGAGTTGGACACAACTGAGCGACTTTCACTTTCAGAGGTTTGAAATAGAAAAATATGTCACTTAGAAAAAAATTGGTGGCCATGTATATAATTGGTAGCACATCGAATGGAACTGTACTCCATTTCCTATTTTTATCTCACACCTTTTCCATCCTGACCTCCCTCATTATGCCTCTTGCTTTTTTATTGCTTTCAAGTTATTTTCTTTTTAAGGCTGGCTCTAATCTTTCCAGCATTTAACACATAGTAGGTATTTAATGAGTTATCATTGGAAGAGTAAGTGAATGTGTTAATTAATTTAAAAATAAAATTAATTTCCACAAAGGTACAAAGTGAACAGTTGAGAATATCCCTGCTTGAGAATCTTGGACCCGGGACTCCATATCTTGTAACTTCCCATAGCTAACTCTTTCCAGAGTAGATTGGAAGAAAGCTTTTGGAAGAAAGTTTGGTTTTCTGAGGTCCCAAGTGTGATTTCCCTCAAATGACCTCCACTGGTTGCTGTCTAGCACTTGCCCCAGATGGTAATCACTCATCCAACCACCATGGAGAGACATTGGTGATACTGAGATGAAATTCTACTGAGCGGGATGCACTCATCCCCATCAGCTGTCTGCTCTGGAGAACTTGGGAGGGTCTAGCCTGAATGTTGGCAATGAGAGCCCACCCTGAGGCCCACCCAGGGAGTCCCTGCTTGAGCTTTGCTCCCAGAAATGATGAGGTCACCCTGATTGTTTTAAGAGCTTAGCTTTATTTACCCAAACTCATCCCTAGAATGAAGAGTTTCTAATCATTGAAGGAACCCTCATTGACCTTTACTTTCCCCAATACAGATTCCTGATAGCAATTACTCTGAAAATTGCTACAAGATGGACTTAATTGAAAGGCAATTTGCCCAGGGTTCACTTTTTGTTTTCAGGTCCTAACTATGTTTAGCCTCAGACCTGTCTCAGATGCAATATACGAGAGGGAAGAGGTACAAGCAGTAAGATTACATGGATCAGACTGCACTGGTCCAGACTCTGGCTACTCTTAGCTTATTTTCAAACACATCACTGAGTGGGAATGAAACCAGGAGGAAGGGAGCGAAAGGGAGAACTGACACCTACCCTATGCCAGGCATTTTCCCTGAATAATTATACTCATTCCCATTGATTGGGCATCTGTTATGTGCTAGGTACTTTCACAAATTTCTACCCCTTAACCCTCACAGATACTAATGAAGCAGATCATATTAGCCCCATTTATTCATTTTTTAAAAATGAAGGATCAAAGAGGTTAATTACTAATTTTGGCTAAGATTGCTCACTGTTGTCCAGTATCTGTCTTCCTCTTCTCTCTTAGTGAAAAAAACCCCCACATATGAGCTGGGCAAGTGGTTGCCCAGAATTAAGACTACATTTCCCAGCTCTCCCCACCCCTTACAGGTATGTATGTACATGACTAAACTCTAACCAATGGAATATAAACAGAATTGGTGTGTTCAGCTGTTGAAAGATGTTCTTAAATGACCGTAGACAAGTTTCTCTCCTTCATTGTTTGGGATGTCAGATGTGATGGCTGGAGCTAGACCAGGCTCTTTGAGCCGTGAGATGGAAATCCTCTATTGAAGATGGTAGAGCAACAAGATAGAATCAATGTCACTGATGAGTATGGACTTACTGTGTCAGAGCTGGGTGGTCTATCTTTACATAAAAGATAAATACATTTAATTTCTTGAAGCCACGGTTATTTAGGTTCTTTGCTAAATCACAAGCCTGAGATGCCACAGCTAGCATGTCATAGAGCCATATGACCCAACCTGGATGTGATTCCAGACTTCTCAAATTCTCTAGTCTATTCTACAACTTCTGGGAACTCTAGGAGTTTGGTAGTGATAGAAATATGGATTAACTGGGTACTGTGAGTATAACTTCCCCTGGAGACCAAGCCATGCTTGGCCTTCCTTCATGCTGGCTAGAGGCAGAGGCCAACAACCAGCCAACTGATAATATAACAGAAACCATATCTGCAAATCCAGTGCTCTCCCCACATTGCCAGCCTAATGTACAGTCATTAGTCCAAAGGACTTATGAGGGACACAGCCTGATCAGAGAGTTGGTTTCCTGATTTCCAGTCCCACACTCTTTCCCTCATACAGGCTGCTTCCATGCATCTGGGCCAAATCTGAGAATATAAGATCTCCTTCCAACTTCTCCAAGAACCACGCAAAAAGGTAACCAACAGATTGGAAAGAAAGTAGAAAGATAAAGATCACTGCCTGATCCCTCAAGGGCAAGGACTGCATTTTATTTGTCTGGCCATCCCCAAGGCCTCATGGCATATACCATGTATTTAAAACATTATTCTTGGAAGGAAGAAAAAAAAGGTTTAAAAGCTGAAATCAATGATCCAAATGGGCTTGAGTCTATTGTCTACCACAGCACACAGGTGGCAGCAATAGCTCTGATGAGGCTCTAAGCAATATACTTTATTGGGCAAGAAGCCAAGGCTGGGTTTTAATAAAATGTCCACATTGACATATTGATTTCTCTTGACCAGGCCCCTTGCTTTCAGGCTGTTCTCTCAGGCAAGGCAATCCACAGCAGGCACAGTCTCTCTCTCACTTTTCTCTCTTAGTGACTAGATGGAATATTAGCAATAGAGCCCAAGATTAAGGTTAATCTCTGCTGGGTCAAACACGTTATATACAGACAGTGTGGCCCACTGACAGGGACGAAAAAGAAAGTTTTTCATCTTCAACATGTTTTGCTGTCTCTTGCCTGAGCCATTTCACAATGATTTGGTCAAAGTACTTACTCCATTGGGCTCTGTTTGGTTCATCTGTTGAATGGGAGCTTAATAGCATTTGCCTCATAGAGTTGTTCAGAGACAATAATGGCAGCCCACTCCAGTACTCTTGCCTGGAAAATCCCATGGATGGAGGAGCCTGGTAGGCTGCAGTCCATGGGGTTGCTAAGAGCCAGACAGGACTGAGCAACTTCACTTTCACTTTTCACTTTCATGCATTGGAGAAGGAAATGGCAACCCACTCCAGTGTTCTTGCCTGGAGAATCCCAGGGGTGGTGGAGCCTGGTGGGCTGCCATCTGTGGAGTCGCACAGAGTTGGACACGACTGAAGCAGCTTAGCAGCAGCAGCACAGAGTTGTTAAGGTCTAATGGGTTAATATGTGTGAACCACTTAGGACAGTGTCTATGTATAAAAAGTGCTCCATAAGCATTAGCTGCCATTGTGGTCAACATCACCATCATCATGAAGTCTATTGAGTTTTCTTTTTTCAACAAAGAACAGATCACTGTCAAAGAGCCTTTCCCTGTAAGTGCTCATCCTCCTTTACCTATAAGCTCACAATTGAAATACCGTGTATTAAATGCCCAGATCCTTGGAATGATGCAGGATTGTACCCATTTACAAAATCTCGTATATCTTACCGAAGTTTCAAAACTCCCAATATTTTTATTTTAGATTACAATTTAAAAATGTCCTCTTCCATCCAACTTACAAGTCCTTTAATTGTCAAGATAAGTTTTATTTCTTCTGCCTGTTCATACATTGTGCCTTTCCTATTTCTCTAAAGATGCTACCTGGCACTTCCCTGGTGGTGGTTTAGACTCCATGCTTCCAGTGCAGGGGGCACAGGTTGGATCCCTGGTCAGGACCTAAAATCCTGCATGCCACATGGTGCAGCCAGAAAGTTTAAAAAAAAAAAATGCTACCAGACCCTGCAGAATTTGCTGCCATGTTCCCTCACACTGTTCTTTCATTGACTTCTTCAGTCTCTGAAGAAGGGGCTGCCTTCCAGCCCCTCCCTCACTACTTTTCTGGAGTGAAGTCATCCTTCAGGAGTCAGCTCAAGCAGCACTTTTAGGAAGTCTTTTCTCTTCAAACCTGAGTTAAGGTAGCTGACACTGTAAGCTGCCCCACTGCCCGCCTGCCTCCAACCAACATTCCCAACCTGCCTTCTCTTCCCACTGTAAAGACTGAGAAAGGCAGCTTCTTGCTTCCCTGGCCTTTCTGTCAGCTGGAGTGATCAGGTAACCTAACTCTGGCATATGAACGATACAGGAAAATCTGCTCAGGATACATCATGAAAAGACTTTACCTCTCTTATCAGAGCAGAAAGCATTGCAAGGAGAACGATCTTCTTCTGCTCTTGCCGCCCCATATCCTGACTTTGAAAATGATTGTGTGAGGATACCTGGGCCTGCAACAGTCATCTTTTGACCTTGGAGAGAAGCCCTAAACAAGAGCTGAGACACAGACCCAGAGACCCAGAGACCATGCAACTGCTGCGTCAATCTGGGATTCACCTACTTTCACACATCCTCCTGAATAAACAGTAAATGTCCTGTGCTTTAAGCCACATTTAATTGGCTTTCTATTCCTTGCAGCGGAACATAACCTAATTGATAAGCCACCTACATGATAGCATTGCCTCATTTGTGGTCAAAGGAACCAGGTCAAAACATTTGATATTTTCAAGACCAAGCTGTGTTTAAGCCACGTGCCCTGAGTTGGATTGCATCTGCCTGGAAGAGGGGGTCTTTTTTCTTATTCTCATAAAAGGACCATATATGGAGATACAGTAGGCTTTCTTCCCTAGTGTTCTTATAACACCACCCTGCATTTCTCATCATAGTGCCTATCTTACACTAATTTCTAATTCCTTTTTTTTTTTAATTCCCTGAAGGACTGAGTTTCTTGAGGACAAGAAACATTTCTGACTTTATCCTATATTCTCAAAACCTAGCCAAGTCCTTGCTATGTAACAAATACTTTAAAACTAGTTTGAATTAAAATGACAAATTAATCTTTGGTTGGATTTTGTCCCCATTTTAAATTTAGGAAACGTGATCCCCTCAAAGTTAAGGGGCCCAGGGATGGACTAGGTTGGGCTCATCATGTAAGTCTGTGCTGATGCCCGAAGAGTACATCTTGGTGGTGGCTGGAGCCTGTGCTTCAAGAAAAAGCTTGACTTTAGGCCCCGCTCATAAAACACCATTCTGCTTTCATCTATTCAACAATTTTCTGAGTATCTACTATATTCCAGGTCCATCCCTTCCCTTCCCAATTTTAGACCTCCCACCCTGTCCCTGGAGAAAAATTGCTGTTTTCAACTTCAATGTTGAATCTATTCTATCAGCCTTTTACTTATGTGATTCCCCTCCCAAACGTATTTCCATTTTCAAAGAAACCTAAGGAAAAGGACAGTAGTAACTCAGAGCAGAGGATCTCGAGTTTAAATGTCTACAGAGGCCAGACCTGAAATGCCAACAAGTATAAGGCAATGAGGAGTGAAGGAAACTAGTTAAATGGAGACCCCTCATGCCCAAAACCAGCCAAGGATGAATGGATAGGAGGAGGCCCAGTGTGGTCCAATCTTCTGATTTTTGAAGAAAAGTCAAAACTCTAAAGTTTTCTGTGAAGCCCCTTCCCCTGCCAATGTTAGGTGCTGGCAACTAACTCAAACTTAAAGAAAAAAAATCCTATTGGCCAGACAGAACACATCTGTAGACCAGATCCAATCTGTGGGACACCATTTTGAAATCTCTGACTTGAATGAATGGAGGCCTTCCTTGTGGTTCTATAGTCCCCAGTTGGAAAAGGTTTGGGATAGAGCATGCGGTAGGGCAGAAAGGGACAAAAACAAAAAACAAAAAAAGAGACAATTATTTTTTGGGGGAGTGGAAGGCTCTTACTGAATCCAGAGCTGCTGTACTGCTCCCTCACATACATGACCTCACTTTAATCTCCACATCTCCCTCCAGGTGAGTCTGACGTCTCCATCTGACGAATGTGTCAGTAGAGAAGTAGGACTGGGGCTCAGGTCTCCTGACTTCTGGTTTAATCTTCTTCTAATTCATACCATGGACCCAACAATCCATCTCCAGGCTAAACCCTTCCCATCTTTGCTTCCATCCCTCCTTTTCTTTTCCCCCTCATTTGATCTCCTTTAACCCTGTGTGAAGCAGCCCATCTCCCTGGTTTTGTTTTGGCCACACCACACAGCTGGCATGATTTTAGCCCTAACCACTGGACCACCAGGAAATTCCCTGCATGGGTTTTAATTTGAGCTGCCACGGTTCTCTCATCCATGAAGTGGGCATAATAGTAACCACTGCCTCATACGGTTGTATCTAGAACATGGTTTGCCTTCAGTAAACATTGACTTTTCCTCCTTTATTATTTCATTTCCTATTCTTCTCTCACATGATCTTTTTTTTTTTTGAGAAAGAGATCTTTTTTAATTACTGCTATCTGTCCCTTGTTCCACTTCTGGAAAAGTGTGTGTACTTTCTGGGTCATACCTGCATGAAAATGATTTACTAGTAATGGATCCAAGATTTCCAAAAGAAAGGGAGGAAAGAAAGAAGAAAGGAAGAGAGAAAGAGAGAGAAATGGAGAGACAGAGAGAAGAAAAGAGGGAGGGAAAAAGGGAACAAGAAAAAAGAGAGAAAGAAAATGTCTATTCTCAGGACAGAGTGTAGCTTCCAGGAGAATGTGAAGTTCCCATGTTCACACCTTTCCTTTAGAGCCTGGAATTTTATGCTCCAGCCCAGAAGTGACCCTGGCAAGTCCATGGAAGCTATGGAGAGCTAGGTTTTAAAACTCTGGTAGATGTCCCACTAAGAGAGCCCATGCTCCCGCAATAAGACCCAACCTGGAGGAATAGTATCCACAAATGATGCATTTTGCTTGGGAAAGAATTCCACTACATGATTATTTTAAAATTCACCACGGGGTCCCCCTAGTATATTCGAAATACAATTTTATTTGTAAAATTTAATTAAAAATCCATGATTCTAGAGCCAGGATAAATTGCTGAGATAAAGTTCTTCACTTTATGGATGAGGGGAAATGAGACTCAGAAAGAAATGACCAGACTCTGTGGAGCAGCTCCAGTTGCAGCAAAGTCAGAAATTGATTTGCTGTTGTCACTGTTGTTATAAAGAAATCAAGCTAAAGCACTATACCATTGGGATGGGAAGAAACCTTGCCTATCAGCTAATAATAAATGCAATAGTATTAGCTTTTAGTGAACCCTCTCCCAGGCACTGCATTCAGGGCACTGGAGACATAGCCAGGAACAACGCCATCATTCTGCCTTCCCTCATGGAATTTACAGCCTGATTTCATTTCACAGATGAGCAAACCCAGCAGGATGGAGGGTTTGCTCCCGCAGCCCATTTTTAGGGGATACCAGAACTAGTACCCAGGGTTTTGACTTTGCAGTCTTCAGTTTTTCCCACTACATCATGTTATGTCCTAGGAGTCTAGGATGCTCCAGTTGATTTAAGGAAGAAACAGAGGGATCTCCTGTATCCTCTCCAATTCTATTAGAAATCAAAATATACAGCATTAAAAAAAATCACCCTCATTGGGTCTGAACATTTTGAGATGAGGATGCTGGTTAAGTAAATACTATTGTTCCTAGGTCACCACCTTAGAAATGATCCCTGACAATTCAGTGGACACCTTCTCTGACCACCCTGGACAAATTGCTCCTCCTCCCTACTCATTGTACATCACTTTGCCTTATTCTTTTCTTAGTACTTACCACTGTAGATATTGACATAGACATTGACCGATTTATGTACTTATTTTGTGTCATGACTGCAATGCAGGAGACCCAGGTTCAATCCCTGGGTTGAGAAGATGCCCTGGAGAAGAAAATGGTAACCCACTCCAGTATTCTTGCCTGGAAACCCCATGGACGGAGGAGCCTGGTGGACTAGAGTCCACAGGACCACCAATAGGACAGGACAGGATGACTAACATCTCTGTGTACTGTGGAAATGCCTGTAGGCAGAGCTCACTCTGTCTTCCTGTTTCTTGTTATAGTCAGCAGGTAAAATGCCTGGATCATAGTAGCTGGTACATAGTAGGTGCTTAGTTAATATTTGT
The DNA here is from genome assembly GCF_016772045.2 of Ovis aries. Taxonomy (NCBI): domain Eukaryota; kingdom Metazoa; phylum Chordata; class Mammalia; order Artiodactyla; family Bovidae; genus Ovis; species Ovis aries. Next base: position 57,272,833 of record NC_056068.1, on the reverse strand, counting down.
GGGTCGAATGGGTGAATGTGGGTCTTGACTTCAGTCACTGGATTTTTAACTCCAGCTGCTATGACAGTCACCCTATGGCTCAAGCACAGTATCCCTTAGCAGCACCCCCCAGTGGGGAAACAGTATCAAACCCAGAGGTGAAAAGAGTTTAGTGGGTATGTTTTCTTAACAGAAACGTTCGCTGCCTGTCAACCTTCCCGCTGAATCCGGCAATCTGTTTCCATCTCAATACGGTTGTGCCTTTTTTTACTTTTTTTGAGACTACATCTGTAGCACTGAGAAGTGTTAGAGCAATTTCCATAATAGCAAGTTTCTTACCCAACTCTCGCCAGTTTACATGAAATGACAGTGTTTATTGTGTAGGATACGTACATTATGGCTCCAGCGTCATTTTCTTGGATGTCACCCACCCTGCGTTGTTTCTGCTTGTTACTCCAGCAGAATGATTCTCTCAGGAGAAAAACTGAGATTTTTTTTTTTAATAAAAGCACAATACTGCAAAATGGTTTCTAAGGGAAAGTCATTTTTTTATGAGCTCTGCTAACTGCCAGACAGCTGAAAACATCCCCTTTCTTTCTCAATACTTTGTGCCTTCCTGGGGTGACTGCCTTATGGGGACTATGCTATATTTCCCTTTGGACCCTACAGCTTAAGTGTAGTCCAAGCGGCTAGAGGGGGGCTTGCAGAACATGAGAAAACAAACGTATCTACCTATGTTACTCCTGGAAAAGGCGACAGCTGCCCTAACCTAATCAGGCTTAGCAAAGATTATTCATTGTGCCAGCACCATGGAAATCAACTGCCTTGGCAAAACTCTCCCTTTCCATATCCTATTAATTCAGGCTTCCCAGGTGGTGCAGGTAAAGAATCCGCCTGCCAATGTAAGAGGCGCAATAGACGTGGGTTTGATCCCTGGGTCAGGAAGATCCCCTGGAGTAGGAAATGGCAAACCGCTCCAGTATTCTTACCTGGAAAATTCCATGGACAGAGGAGCCTGGTGGGCGATAGTCCATAGGGTCAAAAAGAGTCTGCCTTGACTGAGCTACTGTGCAGAGAGCAGACCCCATTAATTCATGACATTGTTTCAAACTCCGTGTATGGTCAGACCACTTGGGATGGCTGCTCTCTTGCTCTTTGTACACTACCTGACCAGCCTGCTTTGCTTACACCCTACTCACATGACTAACATTCCTACATACTTGTCTCAGGTCCCAGCTGGTGATCTTCCTATCAAAGGGGTGGGTGAGGGGTGGGTCTCTCAACTGGTTTCCTGGTAACTAAAAAGCCCACCAGATATTAATTCCCCCATAATTGGTAATCACCCTTCCCCTTTTGGAGTGAAGACTGCCCCCCATTACCGTGTGAGGCACACAGTGGGCTGTCACTCCAAGACCTTTTGCTGCAGACAGGTGAGCAAAAGGCTCCCCTTCCATTAGACTGTTGACATCTCTACTGCTAACTCCAGACTTTTTCTTTGGTCTTAAAACTAGGCAAGTGGGATGCCTAGACCCTATAAATCTTATAGACCTGTGGGATGCAGCCCAATGCTCCTACTATATGCAAAATTTTGTAAAAGATCTAAACTTTGGGGTGATATAGAAATCATGGTTTATACAAATAGTTTTTATTCAAAGCAGTCCAGGCCCCAGGGTAATGTTTTAGGGAATCGTGGGGATCATTCTGGTTGTACAGAGAGTGCAATACTGGTGTTTATTAGATGAGGATCAAAGATGCTAGACACACTGAAATGTGTGGGACTGACCTGACCAATGAAAAACCCTTCATGTCCCATGTGACTTTCTAATGTCCCTTCCATTATTCATATAGGTGACAAATCTCTGTGTGTGTATACATGTACATACACAACTAGATACATACATCTGAGCCTAAAAATCTCACTACATTTGGCACGTACACAAACTTTTTATTTGTAAACTTTTTCAGTTCAGTTCAGTCACTCAGTCGTGTCTCTTTGTGACCCCATGGACTGCAGCACGCCAGGCTTCCCTGTCCATCACCAACTCCCGGAGCTTACTCAAACTCATGTCCATCAAGTCGGTGATGCCATCCAACCACCTTATCCTCTGTCGTCCCTTTCTCCTCCTGCCTTCAGTCTTTCCCAGCATCAAGGTCTTTTCCAATGAGTTAGTTCTTCGCATCAGGTGGCCAAAGTATTGGAGTTTCAGCTTTAGCATCAGTCCTTCCAATGAATATTCAGGACCGATTTCCTTTAGGATGGACTGGTTTGATCTGCTTCCAGGCCAAGGGACTCTCAAGAGTCTTCTCCAACACCACAGTTCAAAAGCATCAATTCTTCGGCACTCAGCCTTTCTTTATAGTCCAACTCTAACATGCATACATGACTACTGGAAAATCCATAGCTTTGACTAGATGGACCTTTGTTTGTAAATTAATGTCTCTGCTTTTTAATATGTTGTCTAGGTTGGTCATAGTTTTTCTTCCAAGGAGCAAGCGGCTTTTAATTTCATGACTGCAGTCATAAACTCTTTAAAGTACACTAAATGTTTTAAAATATTTATTTAGTTATTTAATTTTGGCTGGGCTGGGTCTTAGTTGTGGTATGTGGAGTGTTTTTAGTTGTGGCTTGTGGCATCTCATTTCCTGACCAGGGATCAAACTCAGGTCCCTGGTAGCTGCAATGGGAGCACAAAATCCTAGCCACTGGACCACCACTAAAACACACTGAATTTTTTAGGAATCAATTTCCCTGTAAATCAAGAGTAAATTGTAATTTTTAAAAGTATTTCCGCTAAGGGTGGTTCACCATTTTTAAAAAGCTGACGGCAATCACAGCATTTGAGACCAACACCTGTATCCACTTATGTGTGTTCACGTTCCTGGAGATTTTACATAAGCATCTGGGGACTTCCCAGGTGGTGCTATTGGTAAAGAACCTGCCTGCCAATGCAGGAAACACAAGGGACACAAGTTCGATCCCTAGGTTGGAAGGATCCTAGAAAAGGGCATAGCAGCCCACTCCAGTATCTTTGCCTGGAGAATCTCATGAACAGAGGAGCCTGGTGGGCTACAGTCCATAGCGTTGCAAAGAGTCAGACACAACTGAAGTGACTTATCATGCACACACATAAGTATCTGACTCCTGCCTAATGTCTTCTGGAGTGCTTGGGCTCAAGCAAGTACGTACTGAAGTATATATCATTTTATTATTATTTACTTTTCTTTCAATTATCCCTTGTCTCATGCTTACAACATTACAATTGAATTTTATTTTGTAACTATGAGTACAGATTATGTTACCTGTGAATTCATTTCAGGGTGGGAAAATGTGTTCTACAAAGTATTTATTATAAGAAGGGTGCGTTGGGCTTCATTGGTTGAGAATAACTACCTTATAGGAGTCCCTTCTATATATCAGTGTGTGTATGCTCAGACTCTTCAGTCATGTCCCACTCTTTGTGACCCTATGAACTGTGGCCCCCAGACTCCTCCATCCATGGGATTCTCCAGGCAAGAATACTGGAGTGGGTTGTCATGCCCTCCTCCAGGGGATCTTTCCGACCCAAGATCGGACCTGGGTCTCCTGGGCCTCCTGTATTACAGGCAGCTTCCTTACTACTTACCCATCAGTAAAGCCCTCCTATATATATATGAGACCCTCTGCTAAAAGTTGGAGATACAAGGAAGCACAATTCAAACAAAGTCTGTCTCTGCTCAGTTTACAGTCTAGTGGGAAAGCTAGCTATCAGCATGTAATTGTTCCCGTGATTATTTGATTTCATCCGTGGTACAGAAAGGAAGGCGCAGGTGCAGTGAAAGAGGTTCTAGAGGAACCTGGTCTGATGTGTAAACGCAGAAGTCTCTCGGAGGGAGTGACGGTTTCAGCTGAGTCCTCAAAGATGAGTAAGGGATACTCAGATGCAGAGAGGATGGAGTGGAGCTCTCCAGGCTGATGGGACAGCATCTGTGAAAACACTGAGATAGTCAAGAAAGCAGGAGAAAGCTGGTGTGACTGAAACATAGCATTATCTCATTTTATCCTGGTCTTAGTTCAGGCTGCTATATCAAAGTGCCATAGATTGGGTGCCTTAATAAACAACAGAAGTTCAAGACTAAGGTGCTGGCAAATTCAGTGTCTGGCGACACTCCACTTCCTAGTTCATAACAACTATATTTTTGCTGTGTTCTCAGGTGGAGGAAGGTTCTAGAGAGCTTTCTGTGGCCTCTTTAGTAAGGACACTAATTCCACTTATGAGGGCTCTGCCCTCATGCCCTGCTCCAAAGACCCTATGTCCAAATACCACCACACTGGGTATTAGGTTTCAACTCATGAAACATGGGGGATGAAAACATTCGGTCCCTAACAGCATGTGAGATGATAAAATGCATGTATTGGGATAAGAGAGAGAAGTTTTGAAAGTATTTTAAAGATTGCAGCAAGCAGAAACCACTGGAAGGTTTGGAAGGTCAATGACCTGCTCAACTTTGTATTTTAGATTGATCATTGACTATTGCACGCAGGATGGTCAGAGGTAGGCAAGAGAGGATGAGCAGTTAATAGACTCTTAGAATACATCACATGAGCAGTGACAGTGTCTTAAAAGTGGTACTGGAGTATGATGGAAAGTGATAGCTGGTTTTGAAAAACATTTAGGAGGCAGAATCAATGCAGTTTTGAGACTGATTGGGTGTGGAAGTAGGGGAAGAGGTGAAAGTGAAAGAGTTAGTCGCTCAGTCATGTCCAACTCTTTGAGACCCTATGAACTAACCCAGCAGGCTCCTCTGTCCATGGAATTCTCCAGGCAAGAATATTGGAGTGGGTATCCATTCCCTTCTCCAAGGGATCTTTCCAACCCAGGAACTCAACCCAAGTCTCCTGCATTGCAGGCAGAGTCTTTACAGTCTGAGCCACCAGGAAAGCCTTATCATGTCCTTATCATGGTCTACAGGGCTCCGTAAGACCTGGTGCCCTGCCATGTCTCAAATCTTAATTCCTACTCCCTCTCACTCCTAGTCCAGCCTCATGGGCCTTCGAATTCTCCAAGACCCCAAGCATACTTCTGTTTCAGAGCCATCCCCTTACCCTTTCTTCTGCCTTGAATAATTCTTCTGTTGAATGTCTACATGGTTTTTCTCAGGTCCATCTTATTGAAGAAATTTGTCTTCTCTGATGCCCTCTATCAGAGGCATCACGGACTCGATGGACGTGAGTCTGAGTGAACTCCAGGAGATGGTGATGGACAGGGAGGCCTGGCGTGCTGTGATTCATGGGGTCGCAAAGAGTCGGACACGACTGAGCGACTGAACTGAACTGAACTGATGCCCTCTAAAGTAGTACCCCACTATATGCTTCCTATTTCTTCAAAGCATGTGTTGTTCCCTAATAATTCAAGCATCCTTTTTTTTCCTATTTTTTTGGGGGGGATATATATTCCGTGAAAGCTGAGATTTTCCCCATTTTGTTCAGCATTTAGAACAAGGCCAAACACATAGTTACTACTCAGTAAATGTTCTTAACATGAATTCACCCATGAAATGCATTTTGCACAATTTCTAACATACAGCAGGTGGCTGTATCCTTGGTGGCTGAGCTGGTAAAGAATCCACCCGCAATGCAGGAAACCTGGGTAAGATCCCTGGGTTAGATCCCTGGGTTAGGAAGATCCCCTGGAAAAGGGAATAGCTACCCACTCCAGTATTCTGGCCTGGAAGGCAGGAAGAGAAGGGGATAACAGAGAATGACACAGTTGGATGGCATCACCAACTCGATGGACATGAGTTTGAGTAAGCTCCAGGAGTTGCTGATGGACTGGAAGTTGGAAGCCTGGCATGCTGCAGTCCATGGGGTCTCAAAGAGTCGGACATGACTGAGCGACTGAACTGAACTGAACATACGGTAAATACTTAACACATTTAATTCTTATCATTATTCACAAGCCTATTCTTTTGACATGTGGCTACATCAGATTTTTTTTATATGAGGACACACTGATTCATGTGTCCTTTGTATAAAGGATATATTATTTTCTCTGACTTGCTTTTGTCTAATGGGGGTTTCTCTTCTAGCTTCAGCTTACTTTACACATTGCTAACACAAATTTTCAAAAGCAGAACTGGTCAAACACTTTCAAAGAATCCTCATTGCTTATAAGAAAAAGTCTAAATAAGGAGCATTGCAAGGTTCTTCATAATCTGGGCCCAAATTATCTCTGCAGTTTCATTTCCTCTATTTTCCCCTGTTCATCATATACTCCAGAGCTACTAATTTACTTATCAGTCTCCAGTATACCAGGCTTTTTACATGTATCTCTGTCTTATACATGTTGCTGGTCTCAAGAACGCTCTCCTTCCTTTTTTTAAATTAATACAGTGAATAAGGACTATGTCCAAATCATCTTATTACCAGTAACAGGCAAACCAGAAAGGTTTCCTAACCGAATGATCACTGTGTCTTTGGTTACTCAGTGGTAATTAGAACAGCAACATTACGTTTCGGTGATCGTGCTGCCACTCCTTACTTTTAGACCTGTGGCAGGCATCACTAGTTGATCAAGACATTCTTTCCACCTGAGCCTATTCCTGGCCTTAAAATCCTCTTTAGAAAAATGCCCCAGGCAGCTACTTCTAATGGCTCAGAATTGGCACTAAAAGTGATTTTGCCATCTCTCTGAGACCCTAGAACTTGGCAAGTCCTCAATAAATGTTTGTTGAACAGATGCTAAGTTTAGAGCTATTTATGACAAGCAGCAAACATCTTTTTTTTTTTTTTTTTAAGTGTAGATTAGCCTTTTGGTATCACTTCAACCAAAACACTGCTGAGAGTCAAGTATGTCCTAAATCATACATTCTTTTTTTTTTTTTTTCCTGACTGTGTCCTTCACGGCAGCATCACCCCTGATCTATTGCCTCCCTGGACCCATTAAGCGTCCCGTCACCTGCTTCCTGTTGGAACGTCCTCCTATTCCTTTTGAATGCGCTTCTGAAGAAATCACCTCCATTTCATAGTTTAAATATTTGTTCCTGCTTCTTCTTTACAGTCCTATCCATTCTCTCTCTCCAGTTTATGTTCTCGGTGACTCATTTAAAATTTTGCCTAAATGGATAAATGAACATTTATGCTTCTGAGAAAATGGTGTAGGATGGTGAGTGCATTTGCTCATTAGAGAATTTCTATCTATACAGATCCATTTTGCTAAATCTATTGGCAATAACATCTAAAACTGCCCCTTTTTTCAAATGTTTACATGATTTTGACATCTACCATTTCATGTAGAGGAGCATAAAAAATGACCTCAAAGGATAAGGAAAAGGATAGAATGTCTAGTTAATTTGTTAGTCTGGTTATCTTGGGGGAAATTCCAAACACATTTTTGCCTTTGAAAACTTTAAACTTTTAACAAAAATATACCTGTCTACCTTAATGATAACACATCGTTGCCCTAATGGAGTCTTAGAAGCCCAAATGATGGATCAATTTTCAGACCCCAAGTGATCACTTAGAGTGTCAATGCCCCTGGCCCAAAGAGGCAGCAGTTTAGGAGATGAACTAAGTATGTGCTGGTCCTGGGACTCAGCTTATAAATGTCTTCCATTGTCAGTTGGCAGTGTTTCTCACTAACTCCCTGATGTCTGCCTAATTCTTTGCCCCCTGTCAGATGAAAAAAGCTCCCTCAACTTGAAATTTCTAGAATCTACTTTATTTTCATGTGCATAACTGTATTCTTGTTTTAAGGAATTTTATGTTAGAGCTGCTGCATATCAGTCCAGGGAATCTCACCTACTCTTGTCCTAAACATCACAGTTGGTGTTCTTACCATCTACCTTCTGCCCTTCCAATGATGCTGCAGGTCCAGGTCGGCACCTGTCGTTCTTGTTACAGACAGAGACATTTCTATGTGCATGCTGCCTACAAGGGCATCCTGCTACAAAAAAGGGAAGATGACCTGGAATCATTTAATGTGAATTCTAGTGGATTTAGCATAGCTAATAATGAAAGCAATAGCCTCACTGCTATTCTTCAGCTGAGCTAATGGATCAAGAAGATCTAGACACATAGTCAGATCCAAGCCTTGCCGTGAACCAGGGGTGTGATCTTGGGCAAATCATCTTGTTTCTCTTTGAGTCACTGCTCACATTTGTAGAGTGAGGGGAGTTGGATTAGATGACTTTTAAGGTCCTTTCTTGCTAGCAGATTCTAAATCTGAACTGCCTTAGCCCTAATTTGGGGAACAATTTCTCACTGCTTCTTCAATTCTAGCACCATCTTCCAAGGCATCCTATATAAAGACTGATAGTATTCCACTGTTATTTTTTCCTTGCCTTGGGGCTATTAAGTGGGGTGACTCACAGGGCTGGGTTCCAGCTGGGGGCTCAGAAGCTATTCATTTCTGAGCGGGAAGCTCTGAGACACCGAAGGAGACAGAGAAACAAGAAGCACCACTTTGCCACTCCCAACTTGTCACCTCCTCTACTGATTCCAATGAAACATCTTCCAAATCCAGGGATTGAATTGGCATCTCTTAAGTTTCCTGCATTGACAAGTGGGTTCTTTACCACTAGCACCACCAGGAAAGCCCCTCAATGAAGCACACAACCAGGCAAAGAGAAAAGAAAAACCCTATAAGCTAACAGAACACAATGCTGAGGTCCGGAACTTTCTGATAAAAAAGGACTGTCATCCTGTTGAGTGGCACAGAGAAAAAAAGATTTGGAGCAATATCCAAATAGAGTTTTCATGTTGTTTGCTATGGAGTTCATGTTGTAAATCCTCTCTTCTTTGTACTCTACTAATGAATTTGTGTCATTTTTACCCTGGAGAAGTGCTTTTGCAATGCTTATCTCCTAATCTTTATTTGTAATAGGGTTTTTTTTTCCTGATTATAATAAGAATACATATTTGTGTTGAAAACCGAGAAAGGTTTAAAACTAATTTTAGAAGATTGTCCAAAGTTTCACCACAAAGCTTTCAGTGTATTTCGTTGTAGGTTTTTTTTTTTTTTTTCAAGATTCATAATTGTAACCCTGGCATCAGCTATTCCCTCTTCCTCTTACCGAGCTAGCAACAGGTTACACAAAAGCTTTATATCCATTTGTGAGAACCCTTTCCAGTAACAGAAAACTCAGCTCAGACTGGCTTAGGCAGAAAAATGAATTTATTGGATCATAAAAAATTTCAGGGTAGCCACATAATGTCCTTTCGAAGAGGAAGGGATGAATAAACCATGGTGTAACCATCCAATAAAATAACATGCAGCAGAGAAAATGAGTGAACTGAAACTGTACATTGGAACACAGACAATTTCTACACATAAGTTGAATGATACAAAGCAAGTTGAAAAAGAATGCATATACTATGATACCATTTCTTTATATGATTGTTTAGGGATACAAACAAAATAGCTCAAGAATACATGTATATCTAAAAAGAGAAAAAGAGGGATTGGAAGAAAGCAACCCCAAGTTCAAGAGGGTGAGAGATGGCTGTGATCAAGGAGTTAAAAGAATTCTTTCTTTATAGTGGTCCTGTTTTATATAAAGTATCTGGGCTCTTATTTTACAAATTCTATACATGTTGGTAAATCTGAAACATTTCGTAGGTATTTTTAAGAAACACATACACGCACACGCATACAACAAGTCCAGTGATAACTCAGGCATCTGAAGAGCAGTACCCAGCTTCAGTCTGTCTCTCAGCTCTGTCTTCCTCTAGTTTAGCTCTATGCATGGACAGGCTCTCCCCTGGTGATGGCAAGAGGGACAACAAAAGCTTGAGGTTGGTATCCTCACAGTTATGGCTGGAAACTCACACTTTCCCTTCCAAAACTGAGAGAGAGAGAGAGAGAGCATTCCACTCTCCTAATAGTCCAGAGGAGAAATCCCCAGTTCCATGCCACAGGATCCCAGTCCAAGCCTGAATCTATTGCATGGGGAAGAAAGGATGGGGGGTGCTGTCCCCACCCCTCGATTTGGGGAGTGGGTGAGTGAGTCAATAACATCCACACCACACAGACTGGGTGGGAGGGAAGGGTGGTTCCCCAAAGGAAAACCAAGGTGTTGTTAGCAGAAGATGAAATAGATTCTGGATAGATATAAACAACAGATGTCCACTCTAATTAGTGAAAAATTGTTAATTTACTGAAGATACCTTAAGGGACAAGGAAAAGCAGATGTACAACAAAAAGCCTACAGCAGACAAGCTAACGATACCACTTACAATGCATCTTGCCAGAGCGCCCTACCGTGCTGCCCCACCCCCAACTCAGATCTTTCTCTTTCTCCTTCCCCCTTTCCCACACAATACCCTGACTTCCTAACTGCCCTCTCTCACTTTTGCAAAGCAACACTGTTAGGTAATCAAGGTGAAACATCTATGGCTCAATAGGATGCATTTCTTCAGAATGCAGGAAAGTTTGGGGATTATCCTTTATTACTTGAATATACCCTGGAGGGTTCTTATACCCATGCAAGCAATTTATTAAAGCACAATTTCCGAAAGTTTGCAAATGTTTAACACAGAGAAATTTTAATACCAGCTGCTATGATGATGATGATGTATTTTCTCCCTTTTACCAACTATATGCTTGTTTACAGAATGCTCATTTTATGATTTTATACTTTGCTTTTATATTTTCTCAAGTCATTCATTATTCCTCTAAAAATCTTATTTTTGTAACAGTTATCTAATAGAACATTATGTGAATGTATCAACTTTTTTAGCAATCATCTATTGTCAGACATTTAGGATGTTTCCATTTGTTATAAGTAATGTTGACGTTAACATATGTTCATAACTGTTACGTTAGCCAATGGGGTGTGAATATTTTTATGACTCTTGATACAGTTTGCCAAATAGCTCTTCAGAAAAACTAAAAGCAGGTACCTCGCCTAGCATCATATGAGTAGAGGATAAAGTCATTCTTTAATCCTTAGCTTGTCCTCCTGTGCCCTTTTGATGCAGTAACTATTGAGCTCTGAGTAAACCAGAGAGTCCAATCATAAGGTAAGGATGCTGACACAGTGGTCTCCCACTGTACCAAGTGTTAAACCCTGCCAGGAAAAAGCAAAATATAGACATACTAATTATATCCTCCCATACTTTATGCTTTGCCTTTCTTTCCATCCAGTTTCTCAACCCCAGAACTTTTAAATCATTCTTGATTCTTCCCTTTTCCTCCCTATTCACCATCTTTAATCTTGAATCAACTCCAATCCCTTCTACTTCCAACATATAACCGGAACCTGTAGGCTTCTCTTCATCCCTTTGGTCACTGTGTTGGGTTAAGCCACCATCAACTCGAGCCTGGACTGTTAACATAGCTTCCCGAGTGCTTTCTAAACTATCCTCACATTACAAAGGGATCTTTTCAAAATGTAAAGCTATAAAGGCACCTTCCTGCTTAAAACTTGAGCTCTCTTACCCACCCTGATTCACTGGCGTCACCTCTCTTTCACTGTCTGAGGTTCCAGCCACACTGGCTCCTTTCTGCACCAGAAGCGCTGGAAGCAGACCCCACCTTAAGGTCTCTCCTTCCCCAGCTTTGCATATGGCTGGTTCCCTCAGGTGAGTCAGATTTCGGGTCAGATGTTCCCTCCACAGTGATTCTTCCTTGGCTAGCCAGTCTAGTCTCCTCCCATCCCTCTCATCTCTTCCATACCCTACTGCCAAAAGTGTTGTTCAAAACTACACCTGAACTTGACGCCTTATGGCTCATTAAAGAAAGTACAGATAGATACCTTAGTGTGATTTCTCAAGTCTCTCTACGGTCTAATCCAACCTAACTTTCCAGGCTTTTTCCAGTCTAATTCCCATCCCCTACCAACATACACACACACAGACACACACACCTGCCAGATTACTCATCATTCCCATTTCTTCCACCCTCCTGGTCTCCATGAATTTGCTCATCTTGTTCCCCTAGGATGAGTATTTCCTACTCTCTAAAGCCTGTTCTCCAATACAGCCTCTTTTAAGACAAGTTCAGTGCTTCCTCAAGCCAAAATGAATAGTTTCCCTGTAACACAGAGATGACAAGAGTTTCCAGTTTAATTGGTGATCACTTTCTAAGGAGAATTTGAGAAGAATTCTGAGATAGTATTCAGGCTATCAGAGAAAGAGATCGAGAAGGAGTCGTGAGATACATATGTATAGTATTATAAAATATAATACTCTATCATGGGCATGTTTTTGCATGCTTTATATAATGTTTACTGATTCATACTCTTTATTTTTCTTGAATTGTCAGAAACTTGAGTTTAGTCTGTTAAGACCTAGCTAAGACACACAGTATGTGTCACGTGATGCATACTCAATATATTCTGATTCAACATTTTTAGTCTTTTTTAGAAGGACCTTCCAATATAGACCACTAAGGAGACAATGAAGCTGGAAAACAAATGACGAACGAGGAGTGGTAGGGAATTGACTAAAAGTTGAAGCTATTCCCGACTCTTGGCTGAGAAGATGATGCTGACATGGAAGTGTGGTTTTCTAGAAAGAGTCTAGAATCAGATGAGTCTCAGTCTAATTACTAGCTTTGTCACTTCTTAGCTGCTTAAACTTTGGCAAGGTCCTTCATCTCTCTGAACCTTAGTTTCCTTAACTGTGAGACGCGGCCTATAGTACCTATCTCATAGGATGATTAATGAGAAAAATTTTAAAAATCTAGGAAGATTGTATGTAGTGCTTTACTGGCGCCTAGTCGATCCTAGTCCCTCCGTCTCATTGGCCAGATGGGCATTTGATGGCTCTCTCACTTAATGTGGAGATGCCTGCCCTACTTCAGATGACAGAGAAAGGAAACAACCTTTCCTAATAGAAAGGAAGCCCAACATAAACCCAAATGACAATTCAGAGCCTAGACTTCCTGAGTCTGATTTGGCAATAAGGAATTCAGTTTTTCTGAGGTCACTTTCCATCTCATCAGTCTTGGCTTTGTTTTGGCCCTTCCACCTCCATTTTCATGTAGCAAACAGACTATTAAGCCACACCACATTCAACACCTCAAGAAAATGCCCCACCTGTCCTTGAGCAAGGCTCACCTGAGGCTCTGGCCAGCGAGGAAAGAAAGAAGACAGTAAAAATAGCACCTATGCTGATCCATTTCCTGAAAGCTCACCTCTGGAGCTTACGTTACCTGTGAATTAATTATAACAATGTGATACTTAATCTTCTGATCAAAGAATAAAGCCATTTCCATTTCTCATCTCTCTGTTAGACTTCCCATTTAAATACATACAAACACACTTTTCCCCCCAAATGTAGGCTCTTGAATTAGAATATTCTTATGTCTCTCATACCTCAAATATAAACCCTTCCCAGCCCCCACAACCTGTGTGGTTTGCTCAAGAAAGAAGCTAAGAGATTAGGAAGCTCTTAGCACTGAGCACTGTGTGTATCTAACTAATTCTCCAAATCTCATTCCCAGTGGCTTGCTGGTTTACTAAAAACTAAAGGCATAAAATATAGTCACAGAAGGACCCTGATGTGCCCCCATTTTACAGATGGGACAACTGAGGCCTGAGAATAGAGAGATTTTCTCAAGGTGAGACATCTAGGCAACAGCAGAACCACTTTCTAGTCCATCGCTTTTCTATTACACCATATTCAAAATCACATGGGCCTGAACATATTTCCCATTTTCTGATTACACTACTTGGGAGACGATTTGTTAATTACCAATGGCCAACATTTACTGAGCGTTAGCTGGGTATGACCTGATTTATATCTATTATTTTATTTGGTCCTCACCGGAACCCCAAGTGGCTCAGTTAATATCTTCATTTTATAAATGAGAGCACTGAAGATTAGAAAAGGGTCGATAACTTTCCCAGGGTTCTGTAGCGATGAGTGAAGTAGTATTTGAACCCAGGAGTTTTGACCTCGGAGGATGAATGCTAAACCACTACCTGATCCTGTTTCCTTACTCTGAGACCCTTCCTGGTCGTGATCCCTTTAGGACCATTAGATATCTAACAGAAACCAGGATGCACAGTGCCAGAGGTCAAGGCCAGTGACTGCTCGAAGCCCACGCAGCTGGTGCACTGCCAAGGGGGGCAGGGTGGTGAGGGGCCCACCTAGGCTCTGTGCAGCTGGCATTGGGAGTGTGGAAAGCTCAGGCCTCTAGCATTGCCCTGGACTTGTTCTGTCATCTGATCTACAAGAACAGACAGCTAACTACCAACAGCAGGGTCCAGTCAGTTCCCAGCTTCCTCGGTTGTCAAGGGTAGCTGCCATGGCTGTGCCCAGGGCTATGGAAACTGCGTAGCCCAAGAAGTGGAGGCATCCGTGTCATGGTTTCTATATATGCTCCCTAAGGAGAGAAGTATTTATCCATCCTATCCTCTCACCACTCTGCTAATGGACCCCATCAGTGCTTCTGGGTCAGTGCAGGGAGCAGGAATCCTGCTCTGGTCTGGAGAGTACAGCCCAGTTTTGCTGATTTAGCTGGTTTAGGCACCAGCAGAGAACCTGTCATCTAGTTTCAGTCCTGTCATTTGCTCCTCTCTCTGGACTATGACTTTTTTGTCTCTGGGTCTCCCTTTTCCCATTTGTTTAAAGGTAAGTGTGAACTCTAGTGAAGCTGCATCTAAGATAAATGTGTCTAGCTGGCATGTTCTACATCCGTCATGCTCTGGGTTTTGATGGTTGAATGGGAGCTGAAGTCCCCAGACAGAGGCAGGGACCCAGGCACTGTGCTGGTAATAAAGCAAGGACCAGTGAGAGGGAAGTGAAGAAGACAGCAGCAGCAGCCCAGGAAAGATGTTCGAGAGGAGAAGGGTCACTGAGGTTCCTAGGAACACAGAAGGGCCACCTCCTCACACCTTTGTCATAAGAGAGTCTCTCTTTGCAGAGCTTCAGGGAAGGTACAGACAAGCTTTCAGGGCTTGGAATCTTTTTTTGCTTTTAATGGTGCTTCAGTAAGAATAATGGACTTCCCTGGTAGCACCCATTGCCTAGCATCTTCAGTTCAGTTCAGTTCAGTTCAGTTCAGTTGCTCAGTCGTGTCCGACTCTTTGCGACACCATGAATCGCAGCACGCCAGGCCTCCCTGTCTATCACCATCTCCTGGAGTTCACCCAGACTCACATCCATCGAGTCCATAATGCCATCCAGCCATCTCATCCTCGGTCGTCCCCTTCTCCTCCTGCCCTCAATCCCTCCCAGCATCAGAGTCTTTTCCAATGAGTCAACTCTTCGCATGAGGTGGCCAAAGTACTGGAGCCTCAGCTTCAGCATCATTCCTTCCAAAGAAATCCCAGGGTTAATCTCCTTCAGAATGGACTGGTTGGATCTCCTTGCAGTCCAAGGGACTCTCAAGAGTCTTCCCCAACACCAAAGTTCAAAAGCATCAATTCTTCGGCACTCAGCCTTCTTCACAGTCCAACTCTCACATCCATACATGATCACAGGAAAAACCATAGCCTTGACTAGACGGACCTTAGTCGGCAAAGTAATGTCTCTGCTTTTGAATATCTTACATCCCAGTTTTATTCTGATCCATTCTCAGAACCACCAAGAAGAACACTTCTTCATCCACAATCTTGAGAAAAATAAGCAGTGAATTTCAAAGCCTCCTTAGAAATAGGCAGTTTTGAATTTTGAAACAGACAGCTTTGTTTTTAATGGTGCTTCAGTAAGAATAATGGACTTCCCTGGTAGCTCAGATGGTAAAGAATATGCCTACAGTGCGGGAGACATCAGTTCAGTCTCTGGGTTGGGAAGAGGCCCTGGAGAGGAGAATGGCTACTTGTTGGAGAATTCTATGGACAGAGGAGCCTAGTGGGCTACAGTCCAAGGGGTCACAAAGAATCGGATATGACTGAGCGACTAACACTTTCACTTTCAACTAGAATAATACTTACTAGCTCCATAGTCTAAGATGGCCTCTAGAAAACTCTCCAGAGAAACTGAGATAGCAGTTTCTATCATCCAGATATGGAGGCATGTTTGCTCACCAAACGAGGATTCAAAATGACCTAGACTAGCTAGAACACGTGACAGGAATAAAAGGTAGCAGAGAAAAACATCAAGGCCAGGATTTGGGTCAAAAAATTAAATTTCTCACCAACCAGAGTCCTTGCAACAGGTCCTGAGGAACAGGCTCCAGTGGGTACAATAGCCAGCAGGGCTGCACATCAACTTGGTCTGAGTTGATGAAAGAAGATTGCTTGTGTTTGTGAATCGCGGTGGCTTAAAAGTGTTCTGGAGTAGAGTCTTCATCTGCTATACAGGAGATTCACATACGCCATCACTCAGATGTGCCTTCATACCTACTATCCAAAGGTAGCCCAGAGTATATGCAAAGGACTTAGGCAGGTCTAGGTTCAAAGCCAGATTCAGCTTACCGTCTTGGAGAACTTGGGCAAGTTATAGTGGAGCCACTGTTTCTTTAGCTGTCCCAAAATATGCTTCCCTTGACTGGTTGTTGTAAGTAATAAAGATAATGTATGGTTACACTTCTCAGATTAGGCTGGCAAATTCCTAGGAGTATTTGGCAGTATGCTTGGGAGTATGGGAGGCCATGGCATAAATACAAGGCGTGTTCCCAGTGTTTCTCTTTTACTCAATGGCAAATCGTTTACAACCTATTTTTATAGTAAGCCAAAGAGGGATCTGCTATTGAGTAGAAAGAAAAATCTGCTGCCATGTTTAAAGCTTGAAGTGGGAAGGAATTTTCAAGACACAGACAGCTGCTGCATGGCCTACACCCTTAGCTCCTTAGGGGTGCACACTCCCTTTCTCTGTCTTCAGCCTGCTTCGGCAGGAAATTTGACTTGCTTCGGGGCACATGAAATACTTTGGCACATGGTAAATGGTCAATAATTATTAAATGTTGTTATCTGAAATTTCTGGAATGAGGTCATCCTATTAGTCCCTGCATATGTATATAATAAGGTCCAGTGAGGACTATCCCTTTTTAAGAGGGACGCAATCAAACAAGAATGTGTCTAGATTAAAGAATGATGGCCTCGTGGCCAAGTTGGTAAGAGGTACAAAATCCTATTACATGAGAAATTGTTCTAGTCACGGGGACTCTTTACCCCTCAGAAGTGAAAAAAGGACAAGGGAGATTCTTCCAATATCTGAGGATGTGAGAGGAAAAAGACAGAGCAAAGATAATGAATTAGCAGATGAGGACCAACCAAGGGAAGTAAATAGGAAGCAGACTGAAAGTCACTCAGTCGTGTCCAACTCTTTTTGACCCCATGAACTATACAGTCTTTGGAATTCTTTAGGCAAAAATACTGGAGTGGGTAGCCTTTCTCTTCTGCAGGGGATCTTTCCAACCTAGGGATCGAACCCAGGTCTCCTGCATTGCAGGCAGATTCTTTATCAGCTGAGCCACAAGGGAAGCCCAAGAATACTGATGTGGGTAGCCTATCCCTTCTCCAGTGGATCTTCCCAACCCAGGAATTGAACCAGGGTCTCCTGTATTGCAGGCGGATTCTCTACCAACTGAGCTATCAGGGAAGCTCAAGAAGCAGATTAAACCTCTATATAAAAAAAAGAAGCCCTTTTTGAGTTGTCTGGCAGAGGGAAGCAGAATATAATGGTTAAGAACTCAGGTTCTAGAATCAGAATAATGGAGTTCAAATCATAGCTTTGATTTGTAATAGTTTTGTGAATTTGGGACAAGTTTGTTAACTCTTCGGTTTGCTTTCCTCATTTTTAAAATGGTGATAAATAAATAGTGCTCATAGGATTCCCGTGAAGACTAACAAAAATATGTAAAGCACCGAGATACATAGTAAATGCTCAATATACTACTTTATACAGAAGCTGGCTGCGAGTGCGCATTTGGGAGTGTTATGGACTGAATGTTTGCGTTCCCCCAGAATTCATGTCAAAACCCTGGCTTTTAGTGGTATTGATGACGGTATTAGGAGATCTTTGGGAGGTGATTAGGATTAGATGAGGTTATGAGGGTAGAGCCCTCATGAATGGGATTAATGCCGCTAGGAGAGTCACAGAGAGCTTGCTTTCTGTCTCTTCTTTCCTGCCATGTGAGAACACAGTGAGAAGGTAACCATCTTTAAAACAGAATGCAAATCCTCATTAGACAGTAAATATGCGGGTGCCTTGGTCTTGGCCTTCCTAACTTCTCGAACTATGAGAAAGAAATGTCTGCTGTTTAAGCCACCCAGTTTATGGTATTTTTGTTACAGCAGCCAAAATATGCTGAGACAGAAAGACACAAGGGTACAGGGAATAGTTAAAGTCAAGGATGTCATAAGACTGTTTTTCTAAAAGAGAAAATATACAGAGAAAAGAGAACCAAACAAACCAAAGCTCTGCAGTTCCAGGATTGCAGTATTAGAGTGCAAATAGCCAAAAATCCAAATAACAGTGGCTTAACTTACTAATAATTTTACATATTAAGAATCATGGAGGTGGGCAGTCCTGATATTAGTCTGAGTTTAGTAATGTTATCAAGGACCCAGGCTGTTTCTTTTCTCTGCCCTGCCATTTTCTACATATTGACTTTCCATATTCACACTTGTGACCTCACGGGCTCAAGGTGGCTTCCAAAGCCTAAATTCCAAGACTTCACTTAACTACATTCAAGGCAGAAATATGAAGGAGGGACAAAAGATTTCACTTCATGAAATTCTGTCTTTCATATGGAAAAACAGTTCTTAGAAGTCCTCCAGCAGTTTTGTCCCTATGCACCATTGACTGAGATTAAAATTTTCATATTCAAGTAACCATAATGTATGCTCCAGATCTGAGGTGGGAGCCTGCTGCTGCTGCTGCTAAGTTGCTTCAGTTGTGTCCGACTCTGTGGGACCCCAGAGACGGCAGCCCACCAGGGTCCCCCGTCCCTGGGATTCTCCAGGCAAGAACACTGGAGTGGGTTGCCATTTCTTTCTCCAACGCATGAAAGTGAAAAGTGAAAAAGTGAAGTCGCTCAGTCATGCCTGACTCTTAGCAACCCCATGGACTGCAGCCTACCAGGCTCCTCCATCCATGGGATTTTCCAGGCAAGAGTACTGGAGTGGGATGCCATTGCCTTCTCCGAGGTGGGAGCCTACCTTCCCTAAAAATCAGTAAATCTCTGCCTAAGAGTTAAACGAAATATAGGGGCAATGACTGCTGAGTAGCTGTCATTTGTCACATTTGGGCAGCACCAATATTTAAAGGGTTAGGAGAAGGAAAGAGGACAGTGAAGGATATTGAAAAGGAAATGCCATATAATTTGGAGGAAAACGAGGGGGAGTGTCAAGGAAATGAAAAAGTAAGGAAGCTTCAAAGAGCAGAGAGAGATCCATCACAGTCAAATGTTTCCATCTTGGGTCAAAAAGAACTGAAGGGTCCACTGCCCTGGTGATTTATAAACTGGACAAGAGGCATTTCAGAGGCGGATGGGAGTAGGAGCCAGAGGGAAAGATACAAGAAGCTAAATGAAGTGAGGGAATGAAGCGGGGAACGGAGACGACTCTTTCTAGTAGCTTAGCTGTAATGACAAAGACAGGGATAACATGAAGAGGAGAAGACACGGTCGGGGCAGGGGTGGAGGGTTGGATTTTTTAAGGAGAATCTTGCAGTGCACTTATTTAGGGGGATAAAGCCAAAGTAAAGGGGTATGTTAAATATTTAGGAAAGGGAGGAAGAAAGAGGATGAAGATTGTGTAGGAAAAGACAAGGTCAATGCCATGTGCAGAGGCCAACCCTAGATAAGAAGAATGATATCTTTTCCTCTGAGATGTCATGATAGGAGGTAGTTGGAGAGTTGGGGGGAGGAAGAAGGAAGTAAGGACCAGTATGGACACAGATAAAAACTGAGTTTGAGGTTCATAGCAAGGTCCTCACAGGGATCTGCAATACCAAGCGCATGGGAAAGGAAGAGGGGTGGGGGTATAGCCAAAAAGAACTTCCCATAAACTGTTAACCTCAGAAAATCTGGTTGTTTCCAGCTGTGGACATAGAGGAAAGACGGGAAAGAACATATTTACCCCTCTTTCTCAGGAGAGTTTAATATCAGTCCCCTTGTTCTTAGTCACTCAGTCATGTCTGATTCTTTGCGACCCCATGGACAGTAGCCCACCAGGCTCCTCTGTTAGTGGGGATCCTCCAGGCAAGAATATGGGAGTGGGTTGCCATCCCCTCCTCCAGGGGATCTTCCCAACCCAGGGATTGAACACAGGTCTCCCACATTGCAGGCCTGCTCTTTATCATCCGAGTCACCAGTTTCAATGAAAAGAGGCACCATAGGACCAGCGAGCCATATGGCTGAATCCTTTCTCCAGAAAAGGCCTCCATGCCCAATAAAGTATTTCCTCGCACCCAGCTTCAAGGGTAGAGAACAACACTCCTTCTCCGCCCTTGGTACTCATCTATGGGGAGCTTTTAGAGCCAATACCACTGACATGTGTCCTAAACAATGGATTTATTGTTTCCTGTGGTTCAGGTATTATGAGTCTTCAATTAAGAGAAAGTTTTATTTTCATTCCCAGATATATTTTAGGGGGAAAAAAATCAATCCATTGGAGACAATACTGGCTCATCTTCATCAGGAAAGATGTCTTCAACCCAGTGTTCCTATAAAACAGCCATAACTCAGACAAAATATTCCATCAGGGACACAAAACAATCATTGACAGACTGCAATCAAAATGTAGTTGAAAACCAATTTTGTTCAAAATTATCCCATTTTTGCACTTTGGCTTGGATGTCATTTAGGATTGATGGGGAATGTTAGGCTCTAATTTTTTTATCCCTTTGAAATACAGCTTTTAAAATGAATTAAAATGCAAGAGAATTTTTGAGGGATGATAACAAATTAAGATACATTTTATTACATCTAGAAGATAGGTAGTTACTGCCTTCTTTTCAAAGATAAGCACATGAAGAAAAATAAAAAGATTCTCCCCAAGTCACAGAGCTGAGTATCAGAGTGTGGAGATGAACCCAGGTGTTCCTACTGATTTCTACTAGCCCAGGTTTCCATGTCTTTAAAAAAGGGAGTGATAGACCTCACAAATGCATATTAAATAAGATGAAACATTTAAAATCATCCTCTTCCGTGGATTGTGGTTAGAGAAAAGGTTGGAACAGGTCAAACAAAAAGCTGTTGAGAAATTCCAGCAGGGATGCAGTCAGCTTCAGTGTGGGAGGCCATGGGTCAAGAATTTTGATTGTAAAGGATTAAAACTGACTAGCTAAGTGAAAGCAATGAAATTTGTTGGTTGGGCTTTGAGTGACTTCTAGGCTCAGCTGAAAGTCTGGGGAGCCTGGTTTGAGCAAGGGGCTAGAGGTAGAGAGGCTGAGTGGCCACGCTCATAGCTATGGGTGCATCTCAGAGACAGTCTGCTTAGCCACTGGACACAGCCTCTGCCCTACAGCTGCTGCCATCACTGGACCCTTGATGCCATACTTCAATCACCCAAGTAAATTCAAAATGAGTCAGCTGATTAGATGTAAATCTGGTTACAGTATCTCATCACCCCCATGTTCTATGCAACAGCTTCCAGAGATGAAGAGAGCAAAAATCTAGCCTCTTTTACTTCTGTGCACTTATAGAGGCAATCCCCCAAAATATGGAAAGGAGTTTCAGATTCTAGACCTCAAACAAATGGCAAATGTTCATTACAGATGGTGTACTTAAATAATACTCTGCTTTTTAAATATTTGTTTATTTATTTTTATTTGGCTGAACCAGGTCTTCGTTGCAGCATGTGGGATCTAGTTCCATGACCAGGGATCGAACCAGGGACCCCCTGCATTGGGAGTGCAGAGTCCTAGGTACTGGACCACCAGGGAAGTCCCAGATCATAGTTTTCTTAATCTGACTTCCATCTTCCTGTGATTCTCATCTCCTGGGACTTCCTCATCTATAACTCCTCAGACTGGTGGGCTCCTCACATTCTCATGTCTTGACAGAGCATCCCCATTCCCAAGTCCATGCTCCTTTTCTTCTCCCTTTTTCTGAAAAATCTCTCAGATTTGACCCATGATTTCCTAACTCTCCAAATCCTACTTATTGAAGACTAAGGGCCGGGCATGCTTACTGAACACTGATGCCTATAGTTCTATCATCTTCTAAGAACCTTCCCATAATGAAAGAAGTCCTTGTTTATATCCTAGATCTCACTGTCCCCCTCTCTTGGAAGCATATCCAGTCTCATTCACAGGATTAATGACTTGACCGTGTATATCACTGCTTCATTAATCAATTGATGGACATGGTAATATGAAGAGCAGATCAGGAATCAGAGTCTTGGGTACCACCAACTTGCTACACTTCCATGGGCAAGTCACTATCATCTTAAGCTGCGGCTTTGGAAAGAATAGGTGAAATCATGGCTTCCAACTTGGGTCTTCATTAGAATCACCTGGGAAAGGGAGGTGGTGGGGGTAGGCATGGGAACTCAAATATAATTTTCCAAGATCCAACACAAACCCTCTGAATCTTCCAGAGTGAATCCAGGAATCTACAAGGACTTTCTCGTATTTTTTTTTCTCTTCCTTCCTTCCTTCCTTTCTTTTTCCTCCTTTCTTCTTTCCTTCCTTTCCTTCTTTCTTTTGCTCCCATCTCTCAGGTCTGACTTTGGCTCTGAAACTTCCCAGCTCCAGAACGTGACCAAGTAACTCAACACCTCCAAGCATGTTTCCTCATTTCAGAAATGAGAATGATAAACATACCTACCCTATGAAATTTTTGCAAGGATTCAGTGAGATAAGGCTTGCTGCTCTGAGCCCATGCCTGGCCTGTGAACAGCACTCAGGAATGCTTGCTGGATTATTGTGATGACGAGGGGAGGAGAGCTAAGCCACCCGGCTATGTTGGGGGAGGCTGGAAGAAAGCTGGTGGAAACATGACTTTCTTTTTTCTGTTTTTGTGCTTGATTTAACTGTGTAAAAATATAACTGATGAACTTAAAATGTTCAGGATGTTGGCGTTTTTCCCCCTTTTTTCTGGCTGCAGCTTCTCAGAAGATGCGTTCCCAAAGAGGAACATCTCAGCCCCACCAACCAGTATGTGACTCGCTCCTGCGTCTTGGCTCAGGCCTGAATGTGGTCCATAGTAAGCGGCTTTGCCTTAGTGACTCAGCATAGTAGGCCCTTTTTCATTTCTCTCTCATTCCCCAGCCAAGAAACGCTTCCCACTTCTCTCTGCCGTCTGCTACTGAGATCGCATTCTGTATCATCTACTGGGAGATAACACAGTTAAATCGATGCTGGGAACCTTATAAGGCTATAAACACTGCTTTGCAGGATGGACGTCATAATAGCAAATTGAGGGCGAGTGCCAGTAATAGATTTCTTGGGTTTCTTTTTTGCTTTTGCACATTCTTCAGGGTTCTCCGAGGGGGGACTGAAATGATATGGCAACCCCAAAATAGTCCAGGGAATCAGACTGAAGAAGGAGTCTTGAGCAGGCAGGCAAACCAAATACAGCCCACGCCTTCTCAGCCCCAAATCTGCCTCCCCTAAAAAAGTGAAAGGGCCTCTTTGGTGGCCCCAGATTAGAGCAATGGGAAGATGGCTTTGGTATTGGACAGCTCTGGGTCTTGTTCCCTCTGCCTCCTACCAGCTACTTGACCCTGGGTCTACTTCCTAATTATCCTGTTCCTGGGCCTTGTAATGAATAAGTGTCTGCTGATAAAATGAGATGGCAAAGTAAGCCTGCCTGCCACACAGTAGGGGCTCAGAATGCGTTCACTCAATTTGCATTCTTTCTTTCCAAAAATAGCCCCACTTTGGCAGGATCAGTCCATTTTAAATGTGCAACTTCCACCACAGAGTGATTCTAGATTGTTCTAGCAGGAGAGAATTCAGTTCCCCAAGAGATCCTTTGAACCTGCTATATGATGTAGTAAAAAAGACACTAAACTCAAACACTAGTCCTGTTTTTTAAATCTTTTTTTTTAGTATTTATTCATTTGGCTGTGCCAGGTCTTAGCTGTGGTATGTGGGATCTAATTCCCAGACCAGGGATGGAAACTAAGCCCCCAGCATTGGAAGCACAGAGTCTTAGCAACTAGAACACCAGGGAAGTTCCCCACTTGTCCTGTTTTGTGGCTTACCATCTTTGTGTCCTTGCAAATGTTATAAAGAGTTTCTACAGTTGCCAAGGGCTTCTTAGGCGCAAAGCACTACGTGTGCGTGCTAAGTTGCTTCAGTCCTGTCTGACTCTTTGCAACCAACCCTATGGACTATAGCCCACCAGGCTCCTCTGTCCATGGTATTTTTCAGGTCAGAATGCTGGAGTGGGTTGCCATTTTCTCCTCCAGGAGATTTTGCCAGGCACTTACTGAATGCTTAATATGCTTTATTTTACTTCATCTCATAACAACCCCTACACAGTAAAAATTACTGTCCTCTCATTATAAAGGACAGAGAAAATAACTTACCCAAGTGCACATCACTATAAAGGGTGAAGCTTGAATTTAAACCCAGTTTTGTCTGGCTCTAGAGTCCCTGTTTCTCATTACCATATACCTGGCTCCTGCTTTCTGTTCCTGACTTCACTTTCTCTATCTGTGAAAAAGGGGATGATAATCAAAGCCTACCCCCCAGGGCTTTCTAGAGATGAATACAGAAAATCATGGACTGAGGGGGCTTTATGCACTAATAGGACAGTTTATTTAAAGAACCACAGTTATTATCACATAGTTATAATATTCTCTTTGGTCTTTAGAAAACAATCCCTGTCTCAAGAAAATCAGAACTTTAAGGATGACGGCTCTTGCCTGCACTGAGGACAAGGTGGCTTTGCAGTTTCATGATTGTATATTGAGTAGGGTAGAGTACACACTAAATCTGTATTTATACTTGGGAAACCACGCTGTGCTTAAATTAGCGCTTGAAGAATAGACACTTCTCTAAAGCTGCCCTTCTTAAGTAACACAGACTAACATTTCTGTAACTACAGACAACAGTATTTTGAAAGCAATAGCAAGATGCCTTGAGTTCATCCTTAATCCTTACCCACCCCTCTCCAATCACACCTTCCAACTTCACCTCACCCCCCAGCAACCAGCATCTATCTTAAACCAAAGCTCTTTTTCAACATTTGTGGTTCAAGCAAGGTCTGAATAATAAAAGACTGCCAAAGATTTCTCCAAGATCCTGGTTTGTTCAACAGTATGTTACTCAGGAGTCACAATATTCATCACAAAGGGGCTCAGAAATACTTGATTGATCAGAGATGCCCCAGGCATCATCACAGTAAGAAAGGTATCAATTTTCCAAATTTATGAAAACCATAGAAATGGCATCCAAGCTTTGTCCTGAGATTTGCTCTAATTTACTAGGGTCACTGTACCTATTGCCTGGTAACCCCCAAATTCAGCCTGGCTGCCTCCCTGGGCTTTGCTCTGGGGAGTCTATCCTTACTGAGGCCTTTTTGCCCAGACATAAATTAGTTGCTCAGTCATGTCCAACTCTTTGTGACCCCATGAACTATAGCCCTCCAGGCTTCTCCATCCATGGAATTTTCCAGGCAAAAATACCAGAGTGGGTTGCCGTCTCCTTCTCCAGGGGATCTTCCTGACCCAGGGATTGAACCTAGGCCTCCAGCATTGCAGGCAAACTTCATCTGAGCCACCAGGGAAGCCCAATATGTACCCAGACATATATATGGTATACCAAATACACACAAATTAGGAGTTAACCTGGTGGCTCAGACAGTGAAGCATCTTCCTGTAATGCAGGAGACCTGGGTTTAATCCTTGGCTTGGGAAGATCCCGTGGAGAAGGAAATGGCAACCCACTCCAGTATTCTTGCCTGGAAAATCCCATGGACAGAGAAGCCTTGTAGGCTACAGTCCATGTGATCTCAAAGAGTTGGACATGACTGAGAGGCTTCACTTCATATACACGCTGTGTGCCTGCATACACACGCCATGCACATCCCCAATTCCCAAGGAAATGAGGTGGAAAACTTGAAAAACAGAAGAAACTGCAAAAGAGCTCTCTGACCCTGTTGCCAGATTCTCCCTAGACCTATAGCTCTGAGACCCCTCTGAGATTTCTGTAGGGTTGTGAGCATTCCTTATCATTTAATTTAGAAATGAAGAGTGATGTCTTTAAGTTGAGAATAAATAACCACGTAATTGAGCTTCACAATGAATAACCAAAAGAGATGCTAATTTTAAAGCAATCACCCAGCCAGTAGAGCAGACAGAAGCCGACTTTTGATCTGAAAGTCACCTTTGCCCAATGAAATATTATAGGTGTGGGAAGCAAGGAGAGAGAGGAAAAATATGAATATTAAATATTTTCCTCATTCTCTGAATAGCTGTAAATAGGGGAGTGAGTAAGTACATTAAATTATGATACATCTCTACAATGGAAAATTGTACAGCCAATAAAAAATGAGAATTTCAGGTACTAACAGGGAAAGATGTCTGTTATATTGTTATGAAAAATAGAATTGCAGTGTTATTATATTAATCCATTAAGGCAAAAGCAATCATATGAAAAAAAAGAATGCCTTTTCTTGTATCTGTGGAGTAAGATTTTGGAGAATTATTATTTTCTAAGCCATTCATTTCTATAAATTTTGTTTTTAAAGATTAAGAATCCACTATGCTGATAACCAGAAAAGGTGATGAGGCTGAGCTAAATTATCTTCTCTTCTCTATGGAAACCAATAACCTTGAGACCTTGAGATCTAGGGGGCCCCTGCAATGATATCTACAATAGCATGCCCTGGGTCCTTCATTTCCCTGTATAAGCAGATGTATTTGGAAACCCAGACGTGCCACATTCTAGCCAAATCTCTTCTCTTCTATTTTTGAAAAACTAGAAAAACCACAGTGACTTATGTTCATCATTTCTGGTCCAGCGGTGGCCAAGTGGGTGGGTGGCAGAGTTCCAGGTTCTGATGGATGACAAGACTTCAGTGGCCAAAATGTTAAAGACCTTTCCTTCTTCTTCTCTTTTTGTGGGTTGTTTTTTTTTTTTTTTTTCCTCTTCAGCACTGGCAAAACACATTTACAAAGTTGTTATAATGACAAGTCATCAGTCATCAGTCTGTAACATTGCCAAGGGCCAGTCTTCCTGCTCAGCATGGACTCTGATCACTTGTCAAAGGAGAATGGCATCTGGAAAGTATGAAATTTTTTCTTTCCCACTTTTTTTGGCTGCACAGTGCAGCATGTGGGATCTTAGTTCCCCGACCAGGGATTGAACTTGCATGCCTTGGAGGAGAAGCATGGAGACTTAACCGCTGGACTGCCAGGAGAGTCCCTGTTTGAAATATTTTGACTGAGAAGAATCATGAGAGGGGACACTTGGTCTAAGGTTTCCTTTCATCTAATTTCTTGGCAGAACTTCTGATTAGAGAATTGGAGACCCCCACCTTGGATAGCCAAGAAGAAATCATACATTTAATATGTGACTACATGTCCATTTACAGAGGAATGAATAAAGAGGATGTGGTACGTATATGCAATGGATTATTACTCAGCCATAAAAAAGAACAAAATAAAGCCTTTTGCAGCAACAAGGATGAACTTAGATTGTCACACTAAGTGAAATAAACCAGAGAAAACCAAATGTCATATGATATTGTTTATATGTGAAATCTTTAAAAATGATAAAAAATGAACTTATTTTTTACAAACTTTGTAAATTTTGTAAATTTGTTTTTACAAAACAGAAATAGAGTCACAGAAAACAGACTTATGGTTAAACCGGAGAAAAAAAGTGGGGATGGGGATTGGGAGATTGAGGTTAACATGTACACACTACCGTAAATAAAATGGATAACTAATGAGGACCTACTGTATGACACAGGGAACTCTACTCAGTACTCTGTGCATTCGTTGCTCAGTCATGTCTGATTCTTTGTGACTCCATGGACTGTAGCCCACCAGGCTCCTCTTCCATCGACTCTCCAGGTAAGCATACTGGAGTGGGTTGTCATTTCCTACTCCAGGGGATCATCCCAATCCAGGGATTGACCCCCTGGTCTCCTGCATTGCAGACAGAATCTTTACTATTTCACTTTGATGAGGACTGCAATGGCACCCCACTCCAGTACTCTTGCCTGGAAAATCCCATGGACAGAGGAGCCTGGTGGGCTGTAGTCCATGAGGTTGCTAAGAGTCAGATACGACTAAGCGACTTCACTTTGACTTTTCACTTTCATGCATTGGAGAAGGAAATGGCAACCCACTCCAATATTCTTGCCTAGAGAATGCCAGGGATGGTGGAGTCTGGTGGGCTGCCGTCTATGGTGTCCCACAGAGTCGGACACGACTGAAGCGACTTAGTAGTAGTAGTAGTAGTAGTATATGGGAAAAGAATCTAAAAAAGAGTGGATACATATATATGTATAACTGAGTCACTTTGCTGTACAGCAGAAACTAACACAACATTGTAAATAAACTATACTCCAATAATAATTTTTAAAACTAAATAAATAATAAAATGGAATATGACTACAAGAAGCCAAACTGAGTGTTAAACACTTTTGTTATAAACACTTGTTGGTGATCTTCAGAAACCACACGAACCCATTTTTTCCAAGGACCACAGTTATCTACGTGCTTTTTTTACGTAAGTTTCCCAGAGCCTCTCGATCCCAGTTTCATCCAAGATGAGCACCTGACCCACCGGGACCAATCAAATTTTTCTGGCAATCTGTGATTACAAATCAGATTCATCCATTTCCTTTTTTATTATTTTTTATTTTATTTTACTTTACAATACTGTATTGGTTTTGCCATACATTGACATGAATCCACCACGGATGTACATGAGTTCCCAATCCTGAACCCCCCTCCCACCTCTCTCCCCATATCATTTCTCTGGGTCATCTCAGTGCACCAGCCCCAAGCATCCTGTATCCTGTATTGAACCTAGATTGGCGATTCATTTCTTACATGATAGTATGCATGTTTCAATGCCATTCTCCCAAATCATCCCACCCTCTCCCTCTCCCACAGAGTCCAAAAGTCTGTTCTATACATCTGTGGCTCTTTTGCTGTCTTGCATACAGGGTTATCATTACCATCTTTCTAAATTACATATATATGTGTTAGTATACTGTATTGGTGTTTTTCTTTCTGGCTTACTTCACTCTGTATAATCGGCTCCAGTTTCATCCGCCTCATTAGAACGGATTCAAATGTATTCTTTCTAATGGCTGAGTAATACTCCATTCTGTATATGTACCACAACTTTATCCATTCGTCTGGTGATGGACATCTAGGTTGTTTCCATGTCCTGGCTATTATAAACAGTGCTGCGATGAACATTGGGGTACACGTGTCTCTTTCAATTCTGGTTTCCTCGGTGTGTATGCCCAGCAGTAGGATTTCTAGGTTATAAGACAGTTCAATTTCCAGTTTTTTAAGGAATCACCACACTGTTCTCCATAGTGGCTGTACTAGTTTGCATCCATTTCCTTTTTGAGGCTAGAGATGATTATCCTCCCAAACCGGGAGCTATGGCACTGGTACAAGTCAAGAGAATGTGCCAGTGGTTTGACCATTGTTTAAAACAGTTTAGTTACTCAAAAAAATAAACATAGATTTATTATATGATCCAGAAATTCTCCTTCTGAGTCTATACCCAAAAGAATTCAAAGCAGGGACTTGAGCAGATACTTGTATACCAACATTCATAGCAGCACTATTCATAATAACCAAAAGGTGGAAGCAAACCAAATGTCCATCAACAGATGAATGGATAAACAAGATGTGTGTGTGTATGTGTATACATATATATATTTAATATTAGTCTTAAAAAGGAGTGAAATTCTGACACATGTTACAACATGGCTAAACCTTGAAGCTATTACTCAAAAATGAAATAAATCAGACATAAAAAGATAAATATCAAATGATTCCACATATATAAGGGATCTAGAATAAATTCATACAGACATGAAATAGAATGGTGATTGTCAGAAAATAGAAGGGGGTAGGGTGAAATGGGGAGTTGTGAAATGGGTTTCAGTTTGGAAAGATAAAACATTTCTGGAAATGAATGTGACTATATTTAGTACCACTAAATGGTATTCCTAAAACTGGTTGTGATAATTAATTTTAATTTTATATGATGTATGCTAAGTTGCTCCAGTCATGTCCAACTCTTTGTAACCCCATGAACTGTAGTCTGCCAGGCTCCTCTGTCCATGGGATTCTCTAGACAAGAGTACTGGAGTGGGTTGCCACACCCTCCTCCAGAGGATCTTCGCGATGCAGGGATGAAATCCACATCTCTTTTGCCTCATGTTTCCTGCATTGACAGGCAGATTCATTACCACTAGTGCCACAATTAAAAACAAGGAAAAACGTACCAGAAGCTCTGGGCAATATTGGAGTTAGAGTTCAAGAAATATGAAGCCAGGACAGCAGCTTTGAACAAAATGCATTCAATTCAACTGCACAGATATTTCCTGAGTACCTATTATGTGGTGTGCCAACTGAGAGATTATACAGAGGATTTAGAGATTAATGAGACCTTGTCTAAGCATCAGGGAGCTCACCTTCTAGGGGAGATTTCAGAAAGTACACAAATGCAAAGCAAAAGGTAACAAAACTACAAATAAAAAACAAAACACACATACACCTTGGAGGATTGAGAATTCAAGGAAGACTTCATTGTAATCCACATCTGAGATGTGCCAGGATGTATTGGTAGCTGCTATAGACTGAATAGTTCACCCTCAAAATTCACATTGAAATCTAATCCAAAAAGTGATAGTATTTCTAGGTGAGGCCTTTGGGAGGTGATGAAGTCAAGGGTGGAGCCCTCAAGGATGGGGTTAGTGCCCTTATAAAAGAGCCCCAGAGAGATTTCTTCTTTATTTTATCAAGCAGAGACACAGCAAGAAGACAGTTGTCTGAACCAGGAAGCAGTCCCTCATTGGAAACCACATCTCCTGGCACCTCAATCTGAATTTCCAGGCTGTAAAAGTGAGGAATAAATTTCTGTTATAAACCACCCAGCCTATGGTACTCCATCATAACAGCCAGAACAGAGTGAGACAGTAGTTCTTCACCAGGAAGGGGACATTCTAAACACAGAGAATATGGATTAAAGCTGTGAGCCAACTTGGAGAATAGTAAGCAGAGGATGGGATAAAAATAAGAGCGGAGAAAGTGACAGCGAGCTTATTCTCTTCCAGAAAGCATGCACAGTGATTTTCACGTATCTCATTTAAGCTGCACAGCAGTCTTGTACCCAGGTCTTGTAGAAGACCTTCCTGGTCACCTCTCCAGCAGCCATTTCTCCCTTCCCATTCCTTGTCTCCAGGTCTGATTTGTTATTGTTGTTATTCTGTCACTAATTTGTGTCCAACTCTGCAATTCCATAGACTGCTGCATGCCAGACTTCCCTGTCCTTCACTATCTCCCAGAGTTTGCTCAAACTCATATCCATTGAATCCATGATACCATCCAACCTTCTTATCCTCTCTCACCCCTTCTCCTCCTGCCTTCAATTTTTCCTAGCATCACAGTCTTTTTCAATGAGTTGGCCCTTTGCATCAGATGGCCAAAGTATTGGAGCTTCAGCATCAGTCCTTCCAAGGAATATTCAGGATTTATTTCCTTTAGGACTGACTGGTTGGATCTCCTTGCACTCCAAGGGACTCTCAAGAGTCTTCTCCAACACCACAGTTCAAAAGCATCAATTCTTTGGCGCTAAGCCTTCTTTGTGGTCCAACTCTCACATCTGCGCATGACTACTAGAAAAACCAAGCAGGGAAAGAAAGAAAGTGAAGTCGCTCAGTCATGTCCGACTCTTTGTGACCCCATGGACTGTAGCCTACCAGGCTTTTCCGTCCATGGGATTTTCTAGGCAAGTGTACTGGAGTGGGTTGCCATTTCCTTCTTCAGGGGATCTTCTTGACCTAGGGATCAAACACGGGTCTCCCTCATTGTAGGCAGATGCTTTTACTGTCTGAGTCACCAGGGAAGTCGGAAAAATCATAGCTTTGACCCTATGGACATTTTTCGGCCAAGTGATGTGTCTACTTTGCAATATGCTGTCTAAGTTTGTCATAATTTTGCTTCCAAGGAGCAAGAGTCTTTTAATTTCATGGTGCAGTCACCATCTGCAGTGATTTTAGAGCCTAAAAAAATAAACTCTGCCACTGTTTCCAGTTTTCCCCATCTATATGCCATGATCTTAGTTTTTTGAATGTTGAGTATTAAGCTGGCTCTCAAGAGACTCCTTAGTTCCTCTTCACTTTCTGCCATCTGCATATCGGGGGTTATTGATATTTCTCCCAGCAATCTTTATTCCAGCTTGTGCTTCATCCAGCCTGGCATTTCACATGATGTACTCTGCATAGAAGTTAAATAAACAGGGTGACAATATACAACCTTGACATATTCCTTTCCCAATTTTGAACCAGTCAGTTGTTCCATGTATGGTTCTGTTGCTTCTTGTCCTGCATACAGCTTTCTCGGGAGACTGGCAAAGTGGTCTGGTATTCCATGTCTTTAAGAATTTTCCATAGTTTATCGTGATCCACACAATGAAAGGTTTTCACGTTGTCAAAGAAGCAGAAGTAGATGTATTTCTGGAATTCCCTTGCTTTCCCTATGATCCAATGGATGTTGGCAATTTGATCTCTGGTTCCTCTGCCTTTTCTAAATCCATCTTATACATCTGGAAGTTCTCTGTTCATGTACAGCTGAAGTCCAG
Organism: Ovis aries; assembly: GCF_016772045.2. Lineage (NCBI taxonomy): Eukaryota > Metazoa > Chordata > Mammalia > Artiodactyla > Bovidae > Ovis > Ovis aries. Next base: position 57,240,240 of record NC_056068.1, on the reverse strand, counting down.
ATTGAAGGATTTTGAATATTATCTTGCTAGCATGTGAAATGAGTGCAAATGTGCAATAGTTTGAACATTCTTTGGCACTGTCTTTCTTTGGAATTTGAATGAAAACTGACCTTTTCCAATCTTGTGGCCCCTGCTGAATTTTCCAAATGTGCCACATACTGATGCATCACTTTAGCAGCATCTTTCAGGATCTGAAGTGGCTCAGCCGGAATTCCATCATCTCCATAGCTTTGTTCGTAGTAATGCTTCCTAAGGCCCATTTGTCTTCACACTGCAGGATGTCTGGCTCTAGGTGAATGACCACACCATCATGGTTATCTGGTCATTAAGACCTTTTTTGTATAGCTGTGTGTATTCTTACCACGTCTTCTTAATCGCTTCTTCTTCTGTTAGGTCCTTGCCATTTCTGTCCTTTACCGTGCCCATCCTTGCATGAAATGTTCCCTTGATGTCTCCAATTTTCTTGAAGAGATATCTAGTCTTTCTCATTCTATTGTTTTCCTCTACTTCTTTGCACTATTCATTGAAGAAAGCCTTCTTATCTCTCCTTGCTCTTCTCTGGAACTCTGCACTCAGTTGGATATATCTTTCTCATTCTCCCTTGCTTATTACTTCTCTTGTTTCCTCAACTATGTGCAAACCCTCTTTAGACAACCACTTTGCCTTGTATTTCTTTTTCTTAGGGATGGTTTTGGTCACTGCTCCTGTACAATATTATGAACCTCTGTCCATAGTTCTTCAGGCACTCTGTCTACCAGATCTAACCCCTTGAATCTATTCATCACCTCCACGGTATAATCATAAGGGGTTTGATTTCGGTCATACCTAGTTAAATGGCCTAGTTTTCCCTACTTTCTTCAATTTACATCTGAATTTTGCAATAAGGTCTCATGATCTGAGCCACAGTCAGTTCCACGTCTTGTTTAAGCTGTGTCAGTTCAGTTCAGTCACTCTGTCATGTCTGACTCTTTGTGACCCCATGGACTGCAGCACGCCAGGCTTCCCAGTCCATCACCAACTCCTGGAGCTTGCTCAAACTCAACATCTCTATCTTCAGCTGCAAAGAATACAATCAATCTGATTTCAGTATTGACCATCTGGAGATGTCCATGTGTAGAGTCATCTCTTGTGTTGTTGGAGGAGGGTGTTTGCTATGACCAGTGTGTTCTCTTGGCAAAACTCTATTAGCCTTTGCCCTGTTTCATTTTATACTCCAAGGCCAAACTTGCCTGATTTAGTTTGGGGGTATTCCTCCTGGACAGAGTTGTCTTGCTGAGCTTCAGGGAATGAGTCTTTATTATTAGCCTAAGCGGGTGGTAGTAATCCCATTCCTGTTGACTCCTTTGACCAAAAGGCAAGATGCAATTTGACCAGAAAGGAAAGGAGGCAAAAGTGTCTATCAGAGGACTTGTGAAAAGTCTTTTTTCTCTGATTTAAAAAAATGAAAGCAAAACCTGCTTTTGGGTGCATCTGTGTAAGAACGAAAGCTTGGAATTGGCTATATCTCAATACAAAATATTTTTGCTGTTTAAAAATAAAAATGAATGTAAAGCCTGGGACTGTGGTACTCCTCTTGTGACCATCATCCTATGACTTTAAAGATAAAGCTTACCCTCTAAAAATGACAGATGAGAAAGATAGAGGGAAGCTAGTGACTTTGAGCCCCTTAGTTAACCAACCCTGTGACCACATGCCTCCCTCTCTCTTTACTTAACACTTTTTTTTTTTTTTACATTTAAGCCACTTTAAGTTGGGTCCTCTATTAATTGCAGATGAAATGTTACATGAGTCTGCAAAATAAAAATAGTTCCCTGTAAGTTAAAGATCAAGGTGTATGAGTCCAGGTGGGATGAAATTAAAACAGTAGTCTGTGACCTCAAACATGTGGGTGGGCAAATCAGAGGGCAGGAGGGACGACCCTCCTCTGAATGTGTGAGTAGCTCAGGAATGTGAAGCATTATTTTAGAGTCCCACCTCCCTGCCTGTGACCTGGAGGAGGGATAAGGGGTGGTGTTTCCGTGGTGACTCAGCCCTTCCCCTTGAAAACTCAAGAGAACGTCAAGCGTGTCCTTGCAGGCAACGTTTCCTCTGTCAGGGCTGTGTTTATACAGGGGAGTGCCTGGAAACTCTCGATCCTCCTTTACGCTTGACTTGTCCCGTGTCTCCCACCTCCTCAACTCTCACGGGGTTGGGGGGCCCAGCGGCACTCCAACCCCCTCTCTCTGCCTCCCACACATTTCCAGGCCTTCCTTGGAGGCAACTGCCAAGGGGTGGAATGACCTTCCCCACCAGTATTTTTACTGTTGGGATGGAGAAGATTGTTTTCTTTAGCTTATTATAAGATATTGAATATAATTCCCTGTGCTATACAGTAAATCCTTGTTGCATATCTATTTTATGTATAGTAGTTTGGATCTGTTAATCCCACTGTTGTTCATTGTTCAGCCGCTAAATCGTGTCTGACTCTTTGAGACCCCATGGAATGCAGCACATCGGGCTTCCCTGTCCTTCACCATCTCCCAGACTTTGCTCAAACTCATGTCCATTGAATAGGTGATGCCATCCAACCGTCTCATCCTGTCTCCTAATTTATGCCTCCCCCTCCCCTTTTGATAATCTTGTTTTCGATGTTTGTGAGTCTATTTTTATTTTGAATATAGACTCACTTGTATTATTTTTTAGATCCCACATGTAAAGAATAGCATATAGTATTTGTCAACTATACTTCAATTTTAAAAAAGAGAAAAAGACCTTTCTATAAAAATATAACTCATCTTTCTGGGAGAGGTTAGAGGAAGGTTTTCACCAGAGGTGACCAGAGGCTGCCAGATGGAGCCGTGAATGTGAGTCAGATAAATCTGGATTTGTATTCCAGCTTGGACACCATGAGCTACATGATCCTGGGCAAGTCACTTCATTTCCCTGACACTTGGGTTTATGATCTGAAGAACGGGAGTCATGTCACCTGCTCTGCTTACTTCAGGGTTCATTTTTGTCTGCCAAAAAGATGATAAAAAACACTCACCACCACCATGCCAACTTCAGGATTGTATCTTGAGGTGCTGGGACTCCCAAAGAGATTTACATTTCAGACGGAGGAAAAAAGTTCAGAAACAAGAACTTAGTATACCCAAACTGTCTAGGCAAGTCCTTAAAGGAATCCGGGAAAAGAGAAGGGTATATATTCACTACTGCAGGAGAAGGGAGATCCAACTGGCTCAATCTCTTCTGTGAAGCCTGACTGCGGATCTGGGGCTGTGCATACATTTTCTCACTTACCCTCCTGGCAGCCTCATGAGATGGGCACCTTCATATTCATTCTATAAATAAAAAAAAGCCACGTCAAGAAATCAAAGTTACCAGCTGAAGGCAGATTCTGGTCTTCTCATAACACAGGTTATGAGGGACTTTTTAATGAAAGGCTTTACGGCTTTTTAGAGTCCTTTTTGCTTCTAAGGATGGATGAGAGGGAGCAAAACCATGGAAAAGAATCTTGCAGCATTATGAGAATTCTCATGCCCATGGTTACAGTCCTCTCCTGGGCTGAGGGTCCTAGGAGGTCCAATAGAAATAGCACTGAAGGTGACTGAAAGGTAGCAGTTGTTCCACAAACTGTGCCGAACAATGAATTAAACCCCCCACATTTTAGTCTAAACAACTTTCTAACTATATAGCCTTGAACAACCGATTGGATCAGGCTTCAGATTTTTTCTTTACGATTTTCTTTGATGTGAACTATTTTTCAAGTCTTTATTGAATTTCTTACTGTATTATTTCTGTTTTATGTTTTGGTTTGTTGACCCCAAGGAATGTGGGATCTTAACTCCCTTATCAAGGATCAAATCTGTACCCCCCCTGCATTGGAAGGCAAAGTTTAACCACTGGACCGCCAGGGAAGTGCCCAATCAGGCTTAACCTATAACAGAAGAATGGGCTTATGCCTCTATTTCTGTCTGTCCAACCAGGTGTGGGTGGATACCATAGGATAAGGGCAATCAAGTTTGACAGGGGAGGGGAGGGGGCTGAGTTGGACAGCAGAGCAAACACTGCTGTCTGAGTCCTCCTTCTCATTTGTAAAATGGAAGGTTATGCTAGATCTCTGGTTTTCAAGTTTTCAACCTTTTTTTTTTTTTCCTTTTTAATCGACGACTGAAAGCTTTTACTATCTGAAATCTGACAGGGAGCCCCAGACTATTAGGTGAGTAAATGTCCTGAACAGATGGAAACAGCACAGAGATGCAGAAACCATCCCCTACCCTGTCATCCCCGAATTACTTTTTCTTCCCTACTACCAAAGCCACTTTGCAAGATGGGGGGGTTTGGGGGCTACAATCCCTGTGGGATTTCCCAAGCTTGACTTCCAATGGACTGTTTCAAATGCTTTTATTATTATGATTTTAGCCTCAAAAATCCTACAGTATAGGTATCAATAGTAACCCCTTTCACAGATGAAAAAACAAGCACAAAAAGCTCAGTTAACATGGCCCCGGAATTAGATTTAAGATACTTAATGGAGAGTGCCTCCTTCCACAGTGGGAAGGGGTATCAAACTGAAAATATAATCTTGATGTGGCTGGAAACACCAGATGAAATTTTATTTTCCAGGGCAGTTTTTCCACAGTAGTTCTTTTTGAGAGCCCAGCAGAGTTGGTGATTTGGGCTTGGTATCCAGGCAGTGGAGGAAGATATCCAGAAAAATCCCTGATGTCACAGGTTCCAAAAGCACCAGATGTGTCAGAACTCTGCCTCGTGAGCTGACCCAGTGGATCTAAGTATGTAAACAAAGCCGCTCTTTAGACATCTGGGAGGAAATGACTTTTCTGATGGCTCTGATGAGTGTGGACATGTCAGAAGCCCAGACTCTACCCTCTTCTTAATGTGTGAGCTTGTGCAAATAAGTGTCTGTGTGCCTCCAAGAAGTGGTGAGAAAAGATATAAAACAATTGTGACTCAAACAACAGTCCAAGTTTCTGGTAACATGATGGAATAGACACTTAAAAAAAAAAAAAAGAACTATTCCAAGCATAAAGACCCTGTTCTCAGGAAGAAGCCCAGTGTCTTCCCATTACACTCGGCAGATCTCATTTGTGTGGCAGGAAAGGTGACTGCTTGCCTGACGTCATTCTTTGTCTGCCTACTACGGGCCAAGCATTTATCCAAATCTTCATTTGACATTCACTGAGGCTCTTGGTAATGCTTTCCTAATCACTATGACAGAGGAGAGTCCTTCGGTTCTTTCTTGTTTTACCCAGCCAAAGAATATTCCTTGAGTTCTTCTTGTGGATCCATTATCCAAATTCTTTTTCCATACAGATTTGTTAGTCATCTGTGCTGTGCTCACTCAGTTGTGTCCAACTCGTTGCGACCCAATGGACTCTAGACCTCCAGGCACCTCTGTCCATGGGATTCTCCAGGCAAGAATACTGGAGTGGGCTGCCATTTCCTCCTCCAGGGGATCTTCCCAACCCAGGGATCGAACTCTTGTGTCTCCTGCATTGGCAGGAGTGTTCTTTACCTCTAGTGCCAGCTGGGAAGCCCAATTCTTTGTCTAGTGTGTGCTAGATGTTGAGTATAGGTCTACGGATACGTGTGATTCAGTGTCCCTTTCCTCTGACATCTTCTAGCACAGCGGCTTTATTTTCTATAAGTCCACTTGTCACATGCCATTTTGCCCTTAGAGTCTGGGCCAATAGCAACAGCCTACAAGCAAAAGTCTTGGATCCTTGGAAAATCCTCCAGGCATGTGCAAATGCATATATGTAAAGATACCAGTTTTAAGTGGAGCTTAGTACAGCACTGGTCTTACCTTCATTAGAGATTTAATATCCATCCCATAGACATTTGCCTCCATATTAGAAAAAAAACAAAAATAAGGGAACAGATTGATGTTGATATGAAAACCCCAAACAGAGAAAACAATAAGGAGGAATTGGAAAAGCCAGTAATCTCCCCACCAATGTTCCTGGTTATATGACCAGATTGCCATAACACAGTTTTAGGAGTTTGCTGTTTGGTGTTTTGTGTTCAGGACATGCAGTTCCAAGAACAGCTGTGACTCGACTCCAGCAGCATATATATTTATATATTTCCATCTTCATCATCTCTATCACCATCAAATGTCAGCTCTCTCCCATGAAGGCAGTGAGGCCCACGCGATTTGCTGAGCCCACAATCATTCATGCTTCCTGGTGCCCAAGCCGGGCTTTTGCCAATCTATATCCAAGTGACCCCAGCCCCTGTTTCTGAGGTGGAAGATGGGGATCATTAGGATCAGGTGGGTGAGTGTCTCTGTGTTGAAGCCGCCAGACTAAAAGGACGCCTGCTTCCCTTTTGGAGGGGTCCATGGATATCAAGACCCACCATTCATCACTGTCAATTGTGGAAAATTGACATTTATTTTAGAAAATACCAAATGTGTTTTCCTTGCATATCTGTTACCACATTAGTGATCTGTCCTTAGATCTCTCTGGAAAAAACAAAAAAAAAAGAAAGAAGCAAGCAAGCAGATCTTTCTGCCTCTTTCTTATTGGGTGATCTTTGGTAAATTACTCAACTGTCTGAGCTTTAATAAACTTAACAATGGAAGCATTAATACCCACTGAATAGAATAATTGTGAAGATTAAATATAGCACCTGCTACACAGTAGGTAACAATACTACGGTAAATACTATTATTAATACTATTTACTAAATACTTACAATGTGACATTTGATAATGTTAATTCTTCCTGAAGTTGTCTGAACTATGTTACCTCTCTAAAATTTACCTTTGAAAAATCTGTACAGTAGGCTTAATATTATTTTATGCATTTGTTTTAAGGTAGTGGTTCTCAAACTTGAGTATGCTGAAGAATTCCTACTGAGCGTCTTAAAGCATTGTTAGGTGGGCCCAACGGCCAGTGTTTCTGATGTAGTAGGTCCGGGTTAGAAACTGAGAATTTGCAGTACTAACAATTTCCTAGTAGAGGCTGATGCTAATGGTCTGGGGCCACACTTTGAAGAAGTGTGCTCTAAGGATTAAATTCATTGAACATTTTTTTTAACATGCATTTATTGAATTCCTACTGTGTGCAGAGGGCTGTTTTAGCTGTAGAAGGAGAAGCCATGAACAAGAAAAAGCCCCTGTCCACGTGAAGATTACATTCTAGCAGGGGAGGTAAACAATAAGTGAAGCTACAGGGGAACACCAACCTTCAGCCCTTTGAAGTGAAAGACAGAAGGTTAGGAGGGCAGTGAATGATTGGGTTACACTGGGAAAGATATTTCAAGTACAGCAGTCAGGGAAGGCATCTCTGAAGATCTGGTTTAAAAAAAAAAAATGATAGGGAAAAGAAGAAAGCATTTGGGAGAAGAGCACTCCAGAAAAAGAGCACACAGCAAGTGCAAACATCCCAAGGAGGCAAAAGATTTGAAGACATCCAGGGGCAGAAATGGCCAGCATGGCCTGAGCAGAGTGAGTGAGCTGAGAGAGAATGAGGAGATGCCGTCAGAGAAATAGGCAGGGAGGCCACGTCATGCAGAACCTAGTAGGTCGTTGTAGGCAGGTTGCATCTTATTTGCAGTGTGATAGACAGTTCCTGCAGTGTTTTAAGTAGGCGAGTGACGTGAAGGGAAGCCCCTGCGTTCTAGAACAGTCCCAAAGAGCACACTGGCTGCTGGGTAGGATAGGAGAGAAGAGTTAGAACACAGAGAGTAGAGAGAAGAGTACAGAGTTAGAGGCTGTTGAGACCCTCCGGGGTGAGGGACGAGGAGGGTGTGGCCCCAGGTGGTGGCAGAGGAATGGCTAAGCAGCAATCTGATGTGCATTTTACTCTGTGCATCAAGCCGAGGACCTGCTATGGAGGTGGGGTTAAGGAGAGGGAAAGGGCGCACTTGGGAATGACTCCTGAGATTTTTGACTGAATTTAATAAAATAAGACCATCTGTGAGAAAGTATCTGGCACATAATAAGGGTTCGCTACTCATCTATGTATTCTGGAATCAGGACATTTCAGTTTGGAAATGCTAATCCTACCAAAACCACCATGTACCCCTGTGCACTGCACAGCCTCCGTAGACTGGGCTGTGAACAGAGCTGTGCAAAGCTATTGTGCTGAGAAAGCTCTGATTTGCAGGACTGTGGCTCTTTATCAATGCTCTTCCTTAGGTTTTTTGACCTTTCTGCAACCATATATAACTCCAGGACATTGAGAGGAGTGTCCAGTGTGAAGGCCACTGTACCGGGGGCTGAGCCTGTGTCACTCTGGAATATTCTAGGACTCAGGGACTTACCTCTGGAGTATGAGCTTGTAGCAAGGAAAAAGTTATCATGTCATCAGTAATCAATATTGATGGGGAAGCCTTCTTTCTTGGCATTTCCCCCCAGATCTTGCTTACGGACTATGGGCCAGCTGCCCTTCTTGATTATGAGGGTGGTTTAGAGTGCTTGTACCATGTGACTTACTCGAGGACAGCCACCCTGGAGGCCCACCTCCTCCCTGAGTGGAGCTGGCAAGCTTGCTGCCACACGAGCAGAGATGAAGCACATGCATTCTGGGGGAGCCATCATGTTTGAACTCTGGACCTCCAAATATCTTCAGGAAAGAAATATGACGCATTGGAATTCAGTTGTATTTTTTAAGACATGTGTTGTTGTTTATAACTTAGGAGATTCAGTTTGTGCTCATGTACCAAAATTGTGAAGAAGTCAGTTTGTCTCCTCAACTTCTGAAGCATATGTAGCATCTATTTCCTGAGTGCCAAGGTCACCACGAACATGTATGCACTTCCCCATTCCCATCCTCCCTGGTCTTACCCAGGTGCCCGTGCTGCACACCTGAATTCACCAATATCCATTAACACACATGCATTTAGAAAGTATTTCATACATCCCACTACACATGTGTCACAAAGCACCCGTTCTGAGTACTGCTCTTGTTTATCCAGTATTTTTTGAGTGTCTGTTATTTGTCGGGCACTGAGTCAAGTGCTTTTAACAGATTATCTCATTTAATCCTCACAGCAGTCTGATGATTTTAGTACTACAATTTTATTAACTCCCATACAAATAAGTATTTATACCTGTGAAAAGGTGAAATGATGCCCAGGATTAGTCAGGAAGCATATAGCAGGGCAAGATTCAAACCCAAATCATTCTGATTCACAGTCCATGCTCTTAACCACCACCATCTTGCCCTTCAAGGCAGAAGAAAACTAGCATTTATGGAGCACCCATTGTGCAGCATACCCTTTACAAATGTCATCTCATTTGATCCTCACAGCAACTCTTCAGCATAGATGTTATTGTCAGCTAAGAGGAAACAAGGGTCTTGGAAAGGTTAACAATCTTATGCAAGGCCTGGAAAAGTGACTGAGCCAGGACACAAAATCGGATTTCCTAAATGCCCATGTTCATTCGCTTTCCATAGCACCACACAGCCCAACTTTGTAGCTTCATTGAGGAGCTGTGGTATCTGAGGGGTTCTTTGAATTTTGCATGGCAGATGGAGGAATAGCCTCTGGATGTAAAGAACAGCTCAGTGTGCACACAGGTACCATTTATGCTCTAATTTTCCTGGGGTGGAAAGCCAAGGGGGAAAACATATCCTCAGTTTTTACATTTCTATATATTTTGTCTCCCCTTCTCCTTTGTCTGAAATCCTTCAGTGAGTCGCTGTTATGCAATGACTTGCATGATCTGGCCCCTGCCTGCTTCCTTTTCTTTTGGGGTTTACCCACTCTTGCTGCAGCCTCACTGGCCTCTCTTCTAATCATCAGATAGAAGGTGAATGTGATAACCACTGCGTGATGTGAAAGCCTACTAATCCTCCAACGGATCCATCATTTTGCACCTTAGAGATTCCTGTATTTACTCTGTGCCTTGCCAGTAACTTGTTTTTACCTCATCCTCCTACAGCAAAGATCAGTACAAACGTCACCTCCTCAAAGGCCTTCCTTGTCCCCATAGTTACTCTCATTACGACATTCTGCTTAAGTGTTTCTGGAATAAATAAGCTATGCATCCTTGAATGTTTGCAATTCAAGAGAAAAAAAAAAAAAAGAAGAAGAAGCAGTGTTTGTTATCAACCTTTTACAAAATTGGTTTGTTTGCAGGTTGATCAGTCCTGCCCTAAATCAGCATTCAGCTGAATCTTCAGATATTTTCAAAGCAGCTTCCTGACAAGAAGTTTTAAACTGACTGCAACGGTGATGAAAACCAAAAATCAAGTGACAAACCCCATTAGGAGAAGGTGATTGTGAGAGTGCAGGCTTTAAAAACTTGTCTTGATGGATGAGAAAGACAAAATAACTCTTTGCCCTTTAACCTAAAATTGATTTGTGCTGCTGCCCTGAAATCATAGCTGATAATCCCAATAGTCTGGAACAGCCCCCAGGGCTCCTATAAGAACAGATTTCACAGATTAGTGTGCTAGGAGACAGAAGGGCCTCTTTCCTGTATGTGGTTTACATTGCAACACAGGCTAACATTCCCTGGCTTCTTTCGTTTATTCCAAGTCTTCTCATTTTTGAATTACAGTAGGAGAAAAAAGAGATTTTTTTTTCCTGCCCATAAAACATAAGGGTTACTATTGGCCAGCAGAGCATCCCACAACTTCTCAAGGCAATATTATATGTGTATGAAATGAAACACAGTATCAGTCCTTCTAATTAATATTCAGGGTTGAGTTCCTTTAGGATTGACTGGTATGATCTCCTTGCAGTCCAAGGGACTCTCAAGAGTCTTCTCCAACACCACAGTTCAAAAGCATCAATTATTCAGTGTTCAGCCTTCTTTATGGTCCAACTCTCAGATCCATACATGACTACTGGAAAAACCATAGATTTGACTAGACTGACTTTTGTTAGCAAAACTTTTGTTAGCAAAGTAATATCTCTGCTTTTTAATACACTATCTAGGTTTGTCATAGCTTTTCTTCCAAGGAGCAAGTGTTTTTTAATTTCATGGCTGCAGTCACCATCTGCAGTGATTTTGGAGCCCAAGAAAATAAAATTTGTCACTGTTTCCCCATCTACTGGCCTTGAAGTAATGGGACTGGATGCCATGATCTTAGTTTTTTGAAAGTTTGAGTTTGAATCCGACTTGTTCACTCTCCTCTTTCACCTTCATAAAGAGGCTCTTTAGTTCCTCTTCGCTTTCTGCCATAAGGGTGGTGTCATCTGCATATCTGAGGTTATTGATATTTGTCCCGGCAATCTGGATTCCAGTTTGTGAGTCATCCAGCCAGGCATTTCACATGATGTACTCTGCACAGAAATGAAATAAGCAGGGTGACAATATATAGCCTTGGCGTACTCCTTTCCCAATCTTGAACCAGTTCCTTGGTTCCATGTCTGGTTCTAACTGTCGCTTCTTGACCTACAAACAGGTTTCTCAGGAGGCAGGTAAAGTGGTCTGGTATTCCCATCTCTTTAAGAATTTTCCACAGTTTGTTATGATCCACATAGTCAAAGGCTTTAGCATAGTCAATGAAGCAGATGGTTTTCTGGAATTCTCTTGCTTTTTCTAGTTCCGATGGATGTTGGCAATTTGATCTCTGGTTCCTCTGCCTTTTCTAAATCTGGCTTTAACATCTGTAAGTTCTCAGTTCATATACTGTTGAAGCCTGGCTTGGAGAATTTTGAGCATTACTTTGTTAGCATGTGAAATGAGTGCAATTGTGTGGCAGTTTGAACATTCTTTGGCATTGCCCTTCTTTGGGACTGGAATGAAAACTGATCTTTTCCATTCCTGTGGCCACTGCTGAGCTTTCCATATTTGCTGGCATATTGAGTACAGCACTTTAACAGTATCATCTTTTAGGATTTGAAATAGCTCAGCTGAAATTCTATCACCTCCACTAACTTTGTTCATAGTGGTGCTTCCTAAGCCCCACTTGATTTTACACTCCAAGATGTTTGGCTCTAGGTGAGGTGAGTGATCACACCATCATGGTTATCTTGGTCATTAAGATCTTTTTTTGTATAGTTCTTCTGTGTATTCTTGCCACCTCTTCCTAATATCTTCTGCTTCTGTTAGGTCCATACAATTTCTGTCCTTTATTGAGCACATCTTTGCATGAAATGTTCCCTTGGTATCTCTAATTTTCTTGAAGAGATCTCTAGTCTTTCCCATTCTATTGTTTTCCTCTATTTCTTTGCATTGTTCACTTAGGAAGCCTTTATTCTCTCTCCTTGCTATTCTTTAGAACTCTTCATTCAGATGGGTGTATCTTTCCTTTTCTTCTTTGCCTTTCACTTCTCTTCTCAGCTATTTGTAAGGCCTCCTCAGACAGCCATTTTGCCTTTGCATTTCTTGAAGATGGTTTTGATCACTGCCTCCTGTACAATGCCATGAACCTCCATCCACAGTTCTTCAGGCACTCTGTTTATCAGATCTAATCCCTCAAATCTATTTGTCACTGTCACTTCCACTGTATAAGGGATTTGATATAGGTCATACCTCAATGGTCTAGGAGTTCTCCCTACTTTCTTCAATTTAAGTCTGAATTTTGCAATAAGGAGTTCATGATCCGAGCCGCAGTCAGCTTCCAGTCTTGTTTTTGCTGACTGTATAGAGCTTCTCCATCTTTGACTGAAAAGACTATAATTAATCTGATTTCAGTATTCACAATCTGGTGATGTCCATGTGTAGTCATCTTTATTAAAAATTATGTATTACTATATTCATTTTAAGTGGTAATTATAAACCCATTAATATTTACAAAATAGCATATTTATATTGAAAAATATGAATATTGAAAAATAACTATCAGTTCAGTTCAGTCGCTCAGTCATGTCCGACTCTTTGCGACCCCATGAATCGCAGCACGCCAAGCCTCCCTGTCCATCACCAGCTCCCGGAGTTCACTCAGATTCACGTCCATCGAGTCAGTGATGCCATCCAGCCATCTCATCCTCTGTCATCCCCTTCTCCTCCTGCCCCCAATCCCTCCCAGCAGCAGAGTCTTTTCCAACGAGTCAACTCTTTGCATGAGGTGGCCAAAGTACTGGAGTTTCAGCTTTAGCGTCATTCCTTCCAAAGAAATCCCAGGGCTGATCTCCTTCAGAATGGATTGGTTGGACCTCCTCGCAGTCCAAGGGACTCTCAAGAGTCTTCTCCAACACCACAGTTCAAAAGCATCAATTCTTTGGCGCTCAGCCTTCTTCACAGTCCAACTCTCACATCCATACATGACCACAGGAAAAACCATAGCCTTGACTAGATGGACCTTAGTCTGCAAAGTAATGTCTCTGCTTTTGAATAAGCTATGTAGGTTGGTCATAACTTTTCTTCCAAGGAGTAAGTGTCTTTTAATTTCATGGCTGCAATCACCATCTGCAGTGATTTTGGAGCCCAAAAAAAATAAAGTCTGACACTGTTTCCCCATCTATTTGCCATGAAGTGATGGGCCCAGATGCCATGATCTTCGTTTTCTGAATGTTGAGCTTTAAGCCAACTTTTGCACTCTCCACTTTCACTTTACTCCCCTCAAATAGATAAGTCATATCATTTCATGTTTTTATAAATCTCTTCAATGCCTCACTTAATGGAAGACAGCTGCGTCCTCATCTCTCTCTCTGCATTCAATCCACTGCATTATCAAATATAATTTATCCCCACTACACACTCTTAAGGGAATTAGACTGAAAAGGACAGATAGCATCTTATTTTTGTGAAAATACTTTGAAACTTGCAGACACCTGAAAGAGTCTTAGGGGTCCTCAGTCTTGGGGACCCTGCAGCTCTACCTCTGACCCTTTCACATGATGGATTCAGTCATGGCTGAATTTCACGTGCTCAGGCTGAATTCATGAAAATCTGCCTCTGTGTTTTGGTTTGCTTTGTCCTGTGTGACTTTATTCTCAGGCAGATTTTCTCCCACTAGCAACAAAGATGGTCACCAGCAGCTCCAGCCTTGTGTCTGAGTAAAAAAATTAGCAACTGCAGGGCAAATTCCACTTCTTTCCCTATAGAACTAATAAAAATCTTAGGTTTGACTGTTATTGGACCAATGTGGGTCATGTACCAATACACCAAGCACAATGTTTTAAAAATGAATTCTCATTTAAGAAAACATAACACAATGCTAATGTTGGAAAATATTAAATAACTTTGAAATCCTAACTGTACTGGAAAATTTGGGCTATGTCTAAAGCAGACACACTGGTATGCTAGCTTCCTCCCAATTAAGCCTAGGAAATGTGCTTGGCTGGGACTTCATGCTTACAGAAGAGTTCTCTCCCCCTTCTTTAATTCAGGAATGACACAGTCAGAGGTAGTTGCAATCTTTGATCAACAGTGAGAGAAGCTGTCTCGAGAAATTAAATTCAGAAAGAGTAAAGAATGAAATGTCTTAACATTTTTGAGCTAAATCCATCTTGGAACTATCATACCTCTCTATTTTGTCTATGGTAACTTACAAAGAATATATATTTCATTCTCATCATAAAATGAATCCAATATAAAAGGCAAAGATATTTTATGGTAGATGGGCCTGGTGATGGGGGCAGTTATAAAAGGCTGAGAAGTAACTAAGAATAGATGAAATAAAAGATTTTTGAGGAATGGTGGGCCAGGGGATAGAGAAATAAGATCTCAAATGTAGGGCTAGCTAATTGATTAAGGATTAATCCAAATTTGCTCTTTATCTTAAAAGCAAAGGTGAATCACTGAGCTGTTTTTTAAAACATAATATGAATTACGATCATGGAAATCCAGGGCACCCTGAGAACTTATAGCTAACATGTCTAAACTGGATGGGGAAATAAGGGTAGATCTTACGGAGGAAGTGACAGTGAAGTTAAGAATCAAAGGGGAAGAGCTAACAGGGAAAAAGAGGGTGACGCGTGCTAGGCAGAAAGAATGTAAGAGAGCCGCACATTCAAGGAAGTGAACAAAATCCAGAGATGGCTGAAGCATGATTATGGAGGTATGAAGAGTGAGGTGGCTAGAGAAACAAGCAATGTGTAGATCATGGAAGGCTTTGCAAGATTTCAGAGCTTAAATTTAAGGACAAGTGCTTTGGGCATTCACTGAAGGGGTTAACTGTGATCAAATTCATGTTTAAGAAAGACCATTTCTTGGGCTCCAAAATCACTGCAGATGGTGACTGTAGCCATGAAATTAAAAAACACTTGCTCCTTGGAAGAAAATCTATGACAAACCTAGTGTATTAAAAAGCAGAGACATTACTTTGCTAACAAAAGTTTTGTTAACAGAAATCCATCTAGTCAAATCTATGGTTTTTCCAGTAGTCATGTATGGATGTGAAAGTTGGACGATAAAGAAGGCTGAGTGTCAAAGAATTGATGCTTTTAAACTGTGGTGTTGGAGAAAACTCTTGAGAGTCCCTTGGACTGCAAGGAGACCAAGCCAGTCACTCCAAAAGAAAATCAACCCTGAATAGTCACTGGAAGGACTGATGCTGAAGGTGAAGCTCCAACGCTTTGGCCACCTGATGCAAAGAGCTGCCACATTAGAAAAGACCCTGATGCTGGGAAAGATTAAAGCAGGAGGAGAAGGGAATGACAAAAGACAAGACGGTTGGATGGTATCACCAGCTCAATAGACATGAATCTGAGCAAGCTCTGGGAGATGATGAAGGACAGGGAAGCCTGACTTGCTGTAGTCCAAGGGGTTGCAAAGAGTCAGACATGACTGAGTGAACAACAGCAGCAATTTTGGCTGCAATCTGGGGAAAGAGAAGACAGCCTCTGGTTGTGTCCTTATGGTAGCAAACACAGTATTTCTATGGGATATCTTATCTCTGCTTAAACTTACCTAACTGGGAAAATATCTTCCTTTCTCTGCTAATTTGTTTTTCTTGATGGGATTAAAATAAAAGGGGTCCCTCAAAACTTCCAAAGAAGGAAACAGGATTGCGTGTGCACAAAAGATTTAATTGTATGATCGGGGCATGCTGAATCAGAGCAGAGATGGACAAAGCTACCTAAAAATGAAAGGACTCGGGTCAGAGCAAACATTTGACTAAATGCAAAATTGTATCTAAAAAAAGAATTGTTCATCCTGGTAACCCCAGGCAAAGGGAAATAACAAGGCAAATCTTGGTGTTGTGACTAGCCATCAACCAGGAGAGAGGGAGTCTTCCCCCTAGGGACTTTGGATAATATGGCACCATGGCCAAACCATTGCTCTTGGGGAGACAATTGTGTAGCACACTGATGGTCTCAATCATGATTGACCAAGAAAATCATATGTAGAGTTTTTAAGGAAAAAAAAAAAAAAGGCTGACCCTCATTTTAGGTCTGAGGTAGACCCCAACCTTCTGAAAATTTTGTAAAGGCCACTGGTTTCACAAAAGAGACATAGCCTGTGTAGAGAACCACCATTGTGTCAGGTAATCTTAGCTTGATGCTGGAATCAATTTAATCTCCTTTATTCTGATTCTGTGCTTATCAAACAACCTCTCATTATAATTTGGTGTCATAGGTAGGTCTTTGTACAGAGAAAGAATATGCTAGTTCTTACCACACATGTATTCCAGTTCAAAGGGTTATTACATTTCTTCTCATGAATGGATTAACTAACAATGGCTATTTATACAGCAATCTTAATATACCTAATTAATATAAAACCATCTTTGAGAGAATAATATTTCTCTTTGGGTGATAGTCTCAGGGACTGTAAGCTTTGAAGATGGTCTAACTTCACCAAGATAATATCATCATTTGAGCCTTTGATCAGCTCAGAGATGTTACTGATTTTTCATTAACCCTAACACAAATGGTTTATCCCTCCATTC
Source organism: Ovis aries (assembly GCF_016772045.2). Classification (NCBI taxonomy): domain Eukaryota; kingdom Metazoa; phylum Chordata; class Mammalia; order Artiodactyla; family Bovidae; genus Ovis; species Ovis aries. The sequence continues at coordinate 57,223,498 of NC_056068.1, read as the reverse complement.
AGCCTCCAGAAATTATCAAATAGCAATATTTTAAACTCAAGCATATGTAGTAATTGTTTAGAAGCAAAAATCCAGGTACTGGGACATTGAACACATTCCTTAATGAGTCCCCCGATTATACTTAAACTAAAAGCCCCACTTACCTTTAAAAATATTGTTTTCATCATCAAGGGAAAGTGTTCCCTGCAGTGTATTAAGCTGCTCGGGGGAGAAAGGGAAAATATTAAAACTTAAATGTGGAAATGAATATAAAAGACGCATCATAAACTTCACAGACCCAGCAGCAGGTACTAAAGGAAGGTTTTTATTTTATTAAAATATTAAACGACTGTTCAGCTGAGTAAGTGGGACTGAAGCTAAGCTTTAGGAGGTATTGTTCCAGCTTTACAACAGAGTCGCTACCCTTTTTCAAATGTAAATGGAGGGTATCTTTTGTCATCAACAAAAGTTGCAAGGAATAATGGAGAATGGAAGAAATGTCATAAAAGCAAATGTAAGAAAGCGCAGAGGTAGATAATTCAGCAGCAACATCCTTGAAAACGTGCCAAAAATCCTTATCTATGGAGGGAGCTTTGGTGGGGAATGAGAAATGGCATGGGGCCAGAGTAGCCATTCAGAGGAAGTTGGAAGACTAGAGTTTCCTCTAAGGAGGCCCAGGTGAAAACTGAGTTGTGAGTCAAAGGGAAAAAAACAATTGCTCACTGTTTTCTGTGGCTGCCTGGGGAAGCACAGGCCTGGATGCAATCTGGGTGTCCCTGGATCCCTGGGGCTTCTGTAGGAGACACTCCTAGAGATAAAAGAAGAGCTAACACTTCTGCATGGGCTAGATAACAATAGGAAATTGGGCCTCTTAACTACCTGTGCACTCTTAACCACACAGTCCAAGCCTGAGCCAAAAGGAAAATTTACCCAACAGCACCAATGTTCATGAGTGTATATCGGGGCTTCTTTGGTGGCTTAGATGGTGAAAGAATCTACCTGCAGTGCAGGAGACTGGGGTTTGATCCTCTGTGGTCCAGTAGCACTCATGTTCATGCATCCTCAACTTACCAGGGTATTAGAGATAGAGAAATGAGAGAAAAGAGAAAGTTCAGCGTTGTATCAATGCAAGGACCAGGGTTCAATCGCTGGTCAGGGAACTAGATCCCCTGTGCCTCAACTAAGAGTTGGCATGCCGTAACTAAAGATTGTACATGCCTCAACAAAGAAGATCCCAAGTTCCACAACCAAGACCCAGCGCAAATAAATAAATAATTTTTTTTTAAAAGAAAGAAATGTGGGCTATTCTAGAGAAAATAAGAACACTGATAAGCAATATAGAGCATGCATCATGAAGGCAGGAACCATATCTGTTTTGTGCACTACTAAACCCATGGTGCTGAGGTCAATGTCTGGTTCATAATAGATGCCTATCCATTCATTCCCTTCATTCATTCAGGAAGTCAGCCATTCCACAAGTATTTGTTGAGCATGCAAGATACTGTTCCAATAGTTTGAAATACAACAGGGAATAAAATAGGTGAAATCCTTTCCCTCACTGAGCTTATATTCTGTTGGAGCAATTTAAACAGTAAATAAATAAATAAAGACATAAAGTGTCAATCATTGATAAACGCTTTAAAGGAAAATAAAGCAGAATCATGTTAGGGGAGTATAGGCAGTGAAGAGATGGTACATATTGTTTGAGATGGTTAAACACCTCTCTGACGAATGTTCTTTACTAAAGAACTGAAAGACTCGGGGAGTGAGTCATGTGGTTGTCTAAAACAAGAGCATCTAGGCAGAGGAACAGCACATCCAAAGGTATCAAAGAGGGACCATCTTTGCCAGTGTCTGGCAAAGATGTTTCAAGAACTGTCAGGAAACCAGTGTAGCTGGAACAAAATAAATGACAAGGGTGGACAGAGATACAGTCAGAGAAGCAGTCGGAACCTTCAGAGCCTTGAGGAGGAAGAAGAAAATGTAGAGCTCAGAAGTCCTTTAAGGACAAAGGATAAGTCTAGAAGAATATCAGCTTTTGTGCCAAATGAGGCTGGAAGCCCTTGGAGAGTTTTGTTCAGAGGGGCAACTTGAGCTGACTTTGATTCTACCATGATCTCTCTGAGAGTTATGCTGAGGGAGACTGGAGATGCAACACAGAAATGGGCCAGGGTGGGAGCAGGTAAACCGATGAAGAGGTTGATGAAATAACCCAGGTAAGAGGTAATGATGGCGAGAATCAAGGGAATATGGGAGGCTGGTAGGAAGTTGTAGGTTCTGGTTATGTTTCAATGATAAACAGCTGAAAGGATTTGCTGATGGATTGAAAATGGGATGTAAAAGAAAAATAGGTGTTAGGGATTATACTGAGATTCTAACCCTGAGCAACTTGAAAAAATTAAATTGCCACTGAGATATGGGAAGACCGTGGGACAAGCAGATTCTGAAGGTGGGGCAAGAGTCTGCAGTCCAGTCTGGGACATTTAAATTTGAGGTAGTTACTGGATATCGAAGCATCTATCATGTAGACAATATGATATATCAATCTAGCATTAAATGGAGGGGTCTGAGATGGAAGTCTAAATTTTAGAGTTGAGTTATTTAAAAGATATTTAAAGTTATGAGACTTAATTAGTCAACTGAAAACTGATTATAAATACAGAAAATCACTAAAAGCTGAAACTAGGAACTGAACCCCATAATTTAGAAGTCTAGGTGCAAAGAAAAAAATCAACAAACTGAGACCAAGGAGTAACCACTGAGAAGAAAACCAACACAGAGAACTCCAAAAATTAATTTTTATTGAAGATGAGTGAATGAATAGGATCATTGATTTGGGAGAAAATTCCAAGTCATAATCATCCTTGCATTCCTACTTGCTGCTCCTGCTGCTGCTAAGTCGCTTCAGTCGTGTTCCACTCTGTGCAAGCACATAGACGGCAGCCCACCAGGCTCCGCCGTCCCTGGGATTCTCCAGGCAAGAACACTGGAGTGGGTTGCCATTTCCTTCTCCAGTGCATGAAAGTGAAAAGTGAAAGTGAAGTCGCTCAGTTGTGACTCTTTGTGACCCCATGGACTGCAGCCTACCAGGCTCCTCTGTCCATAGGATTTTCCAGGCAAGAGTACTGGAGTGGGGTGCCATTGCCTTCTCCAGCATTTCTACTTACATGTAGTTAAAAGCAATAGGCTTCCCTGGTGGCTCAGACAGTAAAGAGTCTGCTTGTAATGCAGGAGACCTAGGCTCGATCCCTGGGTCGGGAAGATCCCTTGGAGAAGGGAATGGCAACCCACTCCTGTATTCTTGCCTAGAGAATTCCCATGGACAGAGGAGCTTGGTAGGCTACAGCCCATGGGGTTATAGTCGAACACAACTGAGCGACTCACATGCACACACAAAAGCAGTATAATTGTGAAAGAAAATAGTCCTAATTGTAATGTTTCGAAGTAGAATTAGCTCATGAAACCCAGACTACCAGTTTCCGGCCTCACTTTCCCCTCTGAGGCTGTAAACATTCCAGTTAAGAATGTGGGCACAGGGACCAGGCTATGAGGGTTCTCATTCCAGTTCTATTACTCACTGACTGCATGGTTTTAACCAAATTACTTAGTCTTTCTCTGCCTCAGTTTCACCATCTATAAAATGACAATAACAGGATCTATCTCACAGGTTTGTTAAAGATGAACTGTTAAGACATAAACTCTCTGAACAGTCAGGAAGAACTCAAGTAACTATAATCATGTGGCTCATGATAGGTGATCAGTGACTGATCGAATTTGTTTTAAGCCAAGAAATCCCTCAAAAGGAAAAAGAATGGACTAGAAAATAAAGTTATTGTGGGACATTCTCACGGGGCCCCAAACTTTCTGCTTAGGTATATGCACATCTGTTGTATTTTTTAACACATTTTTAACGTACCTAAAGTTCTTTTGCTCATGTAACATTTCTCTTTGTATTGTGTGCGTGGGGGTATGTGCTTAGTCGTGTCTGACTCTCTGCGAGCCCAGGAAATGTAGTCCACCAGGCTCCTCTCTCCATGGGATTCTTAGGCAAGAATACTGAAGCCGGTAGCCATTTCCTTCTCCAGGGGATCTTCCTGACCCAGAGACAGAGCCCACATCTCCCACATCTCTTGCATTAGCTGCTGCTGCTGCTAAGTCACTTCAGTCGTGTCCGAATCTGTGCGACCCCATAGACAGCAGCCTACCAGGCTCCGCTGTCCCTGGGATTCTCCAGGCAAGAACACTGGAGTGGGTTGCCATTTCCTCCTCCAATGCATGAAAGTGAAAAGTCAAAGTGAAGTCGCTCAGTCGTGTCCAACTCTTAGCGACCCCATGGACTGCAGCCTACCAGGCTCCTCCTGGAGTGGGGTACCATTGCCTTCTCCACCTGCATTAGCAGGAGGATTCTTTACCACTGTGTCACCAAGAAAGCCTTTATCATTTTTTAATTAATTTACTTTTAGTTGAAGAATAATTGCTGTACAGTATTATGTTGGTTTCTGCCAAACACCAACATGATCAGCCATAGGTATACATATGTCCCCTCCATCTTGAACCTCCCTCCTACCTCCTACCCCATCCTACCCCTCTAGGTTGTTACAGAACTCCGTTTGAGTTTTGCTGAGTCATACAGCAAATTCCCATTGGCTATCTATTTTACATATGGTAATGTATGCCTTTATCTTTTTAAAATCTTATGAGTTCTTAGGAAAGTCCCCATGTTTTAGTTTGTCCCAGCTGCTAGAACCACACAGCATAGATTGGGTGGCTTATAGACACAGATATTTATTTTTCACAGTTCTGGAGGCTGGGAAGCCCAAAGTCAAGGCCTCAGTATATTTGGTGGCTGGTGAGAAAACACTTTCTAGGTCACAGAGAGCCATCAGTCATCTTCTCCCTGAATCCTCAGATGGAGGACAGGGTTGAGGGAACCCTCTGGGGTCTCTGTTATAAGGGCATTCATCTCATTCGTGAGGACTCTACCTTCACGACTTAATCACCTCCCAAAGGTCTCACCTCCAAATATTATACTGTGGATTAGGTTTCAACACATGAATTTTGAGAAGACACAAGCATTCAGTCTACAAGTCCCAAGTGAAGTTGCTCAGTCATGTCCGACCCTTTGCAACTCCATGGACTGTAGCCTACGAGGCTCCTCAGTCCATGGGATTTTCCAGGCAAGAATACTGGAGTGGGTTGCCATTTCCTTCTCCAGGAGATCTTCCCAACCCCGGGATCAAACCCAGGTCTCCCGCATTGTAGGCTGACGCCTTTACCGTCTGAGCTACCAGGGAAGCCTCAGTCTACAGTCTACAGACCTTGCTAAATTGATGTCTTACTTTAAAAAATACTCTATGCTTTGTTAACATATTAAGGATTAGACTTTGCTATAAAAGCTAATCTAATAGGAATCAGAGGGTTTTTTTTTTTTTCAATCAGGAAACAAAAGAAAAATGAATATTTTTTTCCTGTGTCAAATGGAGGGTGGAAGAGATTTGTATAGTAATTTTAGTTTCATATTATTTCTCTTCACTCTCATGCTGCTGCTGCTGCTGCTGCTAAATCACTTCAGTCATGTCCGACTCTATGCGACCCCATAAATGGCAGTCCACCAGGCTCCCCCGTCCCTGGGATTCTCCAGGCAAGAATTACTCTCATTGAATGCTTAAATTTCATTTTCCTACTCTGAATTGTTTTTCCTTGAAAACCCAGTCTTCCCTATTTGTTCTGCTTCATCTCATAGTCCGGTGAAGGAGTTTAATTGAAGTTGAACACTTCGTACATGTGTGATACATATACAAAATTCTATGCACATTTGATCCTGTTAAGCAGGTCAATCAGAGGATGATAACCTACTTTTGAAGTATATGTTTTTGTTTTTCAAAAGATGATCCAAATAAGATTTCCTCTAAGTCGTTTTCATCTTTGGGACATAACTACTAAATCCATTGTTGAGAATTTGATCCAGTATGTAGTAAATACTTAAGGAATATCTATTTTTGTTAATGATATGGTCTCCCTGATAACATAGGTATTTGTGTATGTATCTGTCCCCCCACTAGAGTCAGGATGGCAAATGGATTTTCTTTCTTGTTCTAACTTAGATGGATTGGAAAGAGCTGCCTAGAGCATCAGGTTTTAAAAGATTTTGAGACTGAATCCAGATTCAGACAGAAAGAGCACCATCATCGATTAGAAATGTCTGACGTGGGAGCAAGAAGGGACAGTGGCTGTCCATGTGCTTTCCACCCTTCACTAGTAGTAAGTGTCTTCAGAGAAATTATGCACTTTTTAAATTACTCAGAGAACATAACACAATTTATGGCATGTGTAGACAGTTTATATTCATTAATTAAATTAAATGGAAGATTAGTGACTTTCAAGACTATTTGCAATAAAGCAAGTTCCATCTTTACACATGGCTGGTACTTTTGTTATGCAACCAGTCCATCTATTGAGCATTTACCAGCTGGAAGAAGTATCTCTATAAATAGTCAAATTCCCTCTCTCCCTCCTTGAAGAAATCAAAGTGTTCACACACACACGTACATACACACACACACACACACACACACCTCAAGCATAAACCCATGATAAGAGAGATTTTGATTCTGCCTGTAGAACCCAAGTACCCCCAGAACCCTCCTATAGTTACCAACCCTAAGTCCATGATCATCCATGAGCCTTTTTAGTCTGCTTCTTTTTGCTAAAGTCGTGACAGAAGGCAAGTAAAACAGAGATAAATGGGTCTGGCCTAGAAGTTGTATAAATACCATGTCATACTTTTGACTTCAGTCTCCTAAATTAAAGGATAATGTTGACACTCCTTTAAACTAGATCATAATCACTAAAAAAGTATATAATCCAAAGATTTTCTAACCATCAGAAAAAGAGTCAGAAGATTAAGAGAATGTTAACTGGTTGAAAATTAACTGATATAAAAATGATATAATATTATTATTACCGATTATAATAATGATAATAAATTTAAGGTCATAAAGACAATCTGGCCTTTTAGCAGGAAACTTCCTGTCTTGAGTGACATATTGAGCAATGCAATAAACCCCAAGGGGAGATCAGCAATCATGTGAGAAATCTTACAAGCAGCACATGACATGCTTTGGATAGCAACACAAATGTTTACTCAATTTCACCCAAATATACTGTTATGGAGCTGGGTCACGCGGAAAAACTTCTGTGAGTCTGTAAATACTCCAAAATTCCAAGCCAAGCTTGGAAATGGGTCCTTTTTCTAAGAGATTCCAGAAAAAAGTCCAAATAGAGTTAGAGGACCCCCTACAGAGACTTCATTTCATAATTCATCATCAGCACCCCTTTCCTCTTTCCATGCCTCATCTCATTTATCCTAACTACAGACACAGTTAGTGAAATTGTTAGTTTTTTCCAATATGTATACTATCTGTGTCAAGGAGGAAATGGGTAACAGGGTCATAGCCGTACAGCAATCGTTTTATCAGTCTCTTCATACTTAGCCAAAGGAAGTGCTCAGTAAACATCTGGTGATGAAAGGGATGAACCATCTATTTATAATAGCAGAGTCATTGAGCTGTTAAGATTATTACGGGCCTCAAGTTAGGGTTTGATTCGGTGTCATTGTGTTTACAACTTGACTCTTTTAAGAGCTACAGATGAAGGAAGAAACTCATTTTACTTCTGAATTTAAATATTACAATAGATAGCAATTAGCACAGACATCAAAGGAGTGGAGAAAATTTCATCATTAAGAGGATAAGGATGTTATTATTATAACCAAAGAAAGATGATCAGATGGAACCTATTATAGCAGCTGCTAATAAAATAAAGCTTCACAAAATGGGTTAAATTACCTCCTTAATATTAAACAAATGATTTTACAGAGGTATCTTGCTGGAATTGAATATCAAGGCAAGCTACGGCACATTGCCTCCTCTGTTTCTGCATTCCATGACGAAGACAGAAAATAAACCAATAAATGTAGTCATGGTTATAGCCACAGTAATGGAGCCACCATAATTTCCAATACCTTTCACATGTTTCATTCCTTTATTAGATTGGGAGGTATATCAGGTCAGGTTAAGGGTGTTTTAAGACACAAGTATATAACACTCTGGAATCTACAGTTATCTTATTAAAGAGGTAACATATGTGGCCCCTGGCAATTTCTAGAGGCAAGTCCATGCCTCTGTCAGAAGGGAAGTTCGACTTCTCATGGCATTTTATTCTCCTCCCATAAATACGTGGATCGATCACTGTGAAAGAATTTTCATATTGCAGGGTCATTCTTTAACACTGAAGGACAACTAATAAGGTTTTAAAATATCCCCAGCATATTATGTAGGCACAGCCTTTCATCCACGGTAATAACACAAAGTCATATAATATTTTTTGTGGTCAAAATTGTTATTAAACCTTAGCAAAATTACATAGTCCTTCAAAAGAAAGAATAAAATGGCTTACAGATTATGTGTTTAACAGCCAAGGACAGCAGTGCAAAATAATTTGAGAAGGGAAGCGAAGTCTACCTTAAGCAATTGAAGAGTGCAGGGAAACTTGAAGTTGTCAGAATGCAATTATCCCTGTTGGAATTTGGGCAAGCCAGCATCTGACACTTCCAAGCAATGCCGTAGGCCTTTTTAATGAACAGGAGCCCTCTAGATTGGATTTCACCTCAATTCAAGGTAGAAAGCGCGCACTCTGAGAATAAAGAGCGCAGAGATGTTAATTAGTTCACTGCTGTCAGATTCAAAATTGCCTTCCTAGAGATCAATAGATCTAAGTCCATAATTTCACAGAAGGAAACTGAGGCCAGGTGAATATCACACAAAAAAGAAATAAGTTAGTAACTTTGTGTTTTTTTAAGCATTTTTAAAAAAAATGTATTTATTTGCCTGCACCGGGTCTTAGTTGCAGTACGTGGTATCGTTGATCTTCCTGGCAGTATGCAGGATCTTTAGTTGTGACCTGTGAACTCTTAATTGTGGCATATGGGATCTAGTTCCCTGACCAGTGATTGAACCTGGGTCCCCTGCATTGGGATTGCAGAGCCTTAGCCACTGGACCACTAGGAAAGTCCAATAACTGCGTTTTGTGTGTTCTTTTTTGTTCCTCTGAGTCCTCTGAGTTTCCTCAATTCAGTTCAACAACTATTTATTAACTCCTCTTTGCCAGATCTCTAGCTGGGGTCCTAAGAATTTATAATGATAAAGGAAACCTGATTTCTGCTTTCTCAGTGCTGCTACTCTGGATGGAGAGACAGACATAGACACAAGTAGTTCTATCAGAAGGCAGAGTGTGCTATGGACTAACGGACAGATAGGGCCTTGGGAATACAACAGAGAGAAAGAGTTCCTTCCCTGGAGGAATCTAGGAGACATTGCTGGGAAAAGCCTTCCTCTCTGTGCTTCCAAAACCCCACCTAACTTCCCAGTGGGTTTGCCCTCCTGATTAGTCTCTTCTCTGCCATTTCTCAGACCTGAGCTTTCATTCCAAACTTCTCTGGAGGACTTCCCTGGTGGCCCAGTGGTTAGAAGTCTGCTTGCCAATGCAGATGACACAGGTTCGATCCCTGGTCCAGGAAGATTCCACGTGGCTTGGAGCAACTAAGCCCATGTGCCACAACTACTGGAGCTTGTGAGCCCTGAAGCTATGCTCTGCAACAAGAGAAGCCACTGCAATAAGAAGCATGCAGACCACAGCTACAGAGTCACCCTGCTCACTGCAGCTAGAGAAAGCCCGCACGCGACAATGAAGACCCAGCACAGTCATAAATTAGTGAAGTGTCAAAGGTGGGAGTTTGACTCTGCGGCAGGCCAATGAAAGCTGCTCGTTTGGAAGATGCATTTCATCCAACTCCACTGGCAGATATAGGTAAGTGCAGCTGGTTTCATTACCATAACTGGAAGAAGTGGTAGCATTACTATCAAAGGAATAGTGGTTATCACCTACAGGAGGCTCACTATCTGCCTAGCAATGTGATGTCTAACACATTAAATTCTCACGAAGCCCCACACAGCAGGGGTGATTATCCCTATCTAACTGATGAGGAAACTCGGATCAAAGATATCAAGTGACTTGAAATAAGAGACTTGTCAAAGGCAGAACTTATCAAAATCCAAATCTTAGCCCAAAACCTTTTCCCTTACTAATTACACCTTACTTCTTCCCCCAAAGTGAGACCTTGTAAGAGAGGCTTGTATAGAGTTAATAGAGCTGTAATATCCAGTAAATCAGTGTAGAAATGTTCATTATATCATTGTAGCAAACTAACAAGAATCTTAGTGGTTCACTTATATCTGCAAGCTTGTTATAACTGATGTTTTTGTGAGATAATAATTCAGACAGGGCTCAGCCAGACAATTCTTCCACTCTACCCGTCATCAACCAGGGTCACTTGAAAGCCTTCAGGGGTAGCTGATGTGGTCTGGAGGTTGTAGGACAATTTCACTCATGTGCCAGCTTCTTGGCAGGACATACTGGAAGGTTAGGCACCACGGGGCCCATTTCTTCTCTATGTAATTTCATGGCTTTGCGCATGGTCTTTCTAACATGGCAGCCTAAGGCTCCAAGAGCAAGCATTCCCAGAGACAGGAAGAGGAAGCTCAGAACCACTTAAGGCCTAGACTCAGAAACTGCCACAGTGTCTCTTTTGCTATTTTCTGTTAGTCAGAGCAGTCACAGAGTCTACCAGGATTTGGGAGAGGAGCACACTGATCCCACTGATGGGAGAACTGTCAAAGCATTTGCAGTCAGCTTCGATGGATCCCAATACTAAGTCTATTGAAGGAAATTTCACAGAAACAGGAAGGCAGAACATTCGGCAGTTTGAAATATGCATTCATTTTCTGGACTGCCATTACAAAATAGCACAAACTGGGTGGCTTTAACAAGAGAAATTTATTTTTTCACATTTCTGGAAGCTGCCAAAGACAAGGTACCATTAGGGTTGGTTTACCTCTGAGGCCTCTGTCCTTGGAGTGCACATGGCCACTGGCTTGCTATGTCCTCTTGTGGTCTTTCCTCAGTAAAAACACATCCCTGATATCTTTCTTCTTATAAGAACATCAGTCATATTGGATTAGAGCTCCGCTTCCCTGGTGGCTCAGATGGTAAAGAGTTTGCCCACAATGTGAGACCCAGATTCCATCTCTGGATTGAGAAGATCCCTGGAGAAGGAAATGGCAACCCACTCCAGTATTTTTGCCTGGAAAATTCCATGGATGGAGGAGCCTGGAGGGTTACAGTCCATGGGGTCCCAAAGAGTCAGACACAACTGAGTGACTAGCACTAACACCCTCATTTAACTTAATCACCTCTTTAACCACCCCATTTCCAAATATGGTTATATCTGAGGTACTAAGGATCAGGATTTCAAAAGATGAATTTTGGGGGGATGCAATTCAGCTCAAAACAAATGTCAAATTGAATGCCATTATGTGAGTAGAAAAACTGAGGCCCAGAGAGAGAAAATGATTTGCCAGGGTCAGAGAATACAGCTGGTAAGAATCTGAATGAGAGTTCTTTCCAGTGCGGCCCTTTTCTAAGACTTGTGTCTTGCCTTACGGGAGGCAGAAGACAGAGACCGAAGAACCAAGAAAGGCCCAGTGTGGGGGCCAGAGATTCCTCTTTTTCTCTTGAAATTCCAGGCTTTTCACAATTATTTTATTCAGACCCAGATCTCTATCCTGCTCATTCCTTTTCCTGTCTCTTGGCTGACATTTCTGGTGTTTAGGTCACTATTTAGATTCTGAATCACAGTAATATTGGAGAATATGATGTCCTTGTTTCTGCCTTAACATAGATCTGTCAAGACTTTGGGAACATCTCTTCAGTGATTTGCAAACTCAGACCCATTCTGGGACTCTGAGTCATCGCATTAGTGCCCCCTAATTTGCAGTGTATACCCCATCTTTGATTTGTAGCTCTTGGGTTTCAAGAATAACCTGCATCGTAGAAAGGAGTTGGCCTACGTTTTGGCAAAGCTTCTAGGATGCATCTGCTCCCTTCTAGGATGGAGATGGGGGAAGGGGTGACTCCAGATGTGGCTTAAGGCTTCCTGGAACGTGGGACCATTAGTATTCCTTGCTCGTCTTCTGGCCTCACCTTGCATTTCAATCTAGCCTTCTGTGTTGTATGAGGTTAGAAAACTAGTCTTCCCAGAGATAAAGGATCAGTTTAATTCTAATTCACATAACAAAATTATATTAAGCTTCAATTATATACCAGCCACTATGTGTTGAGCGGGGTGGAGGGAGGGAGGGGGGCAGTATAGTTAATTAAAACTGGCCTGTGGCAACATTCTAACACAAACTATGATAAAAACAAAAATGAACAAAGAGCATATGATATCACTTACATGTGAAATCTAAACAATGATACAAATAAACTTATTTACAAAACAGAAACAGACTCATAGACAAAGAAAACAAACACGCTTTGCCAAAGGGGAAGGGGGGAAAGATAAATTAAGAGTTTGAGATTAATATGTACACACTACTATATATAAAATAGATAATCAACAGGAACTATGTTCAGTTCATTGTAATAACCTACAAGGAAAAAGAATCTGATAACTGAATTACTTTGTTGTACACCAGAAATTAACACAACATTGTAAACTATGTATGCTTCAATTAAAAAAAAAAAAGCTAAAAAACCCCAATAATGAATGCATTAAAAGAGGGGAAAGACAAGGAGAGATCGTGCAGTCTAGGGCTTAAAAGCACAAGCTCTAGAATCTGAAAATCCTGAGTTTTAATTTCTATTCTATCACTTACAAGCTGTTTGACTTTGGGAGAATTAGTTAACCTCTCTATGCCTTTACTTAGTTAGCTTATTGAGAGGATTAAAAAGATTGTAGGTAATGTCCTGAACACACTGCCTTGCACAGAGTTAGTGTCCAGTAGATGGTGGCTATCATTTTAACTTGTCTCTCAGTTGGCTGTGAAAATTAAATGACCTAGACTCTTGGTCTCTCCTTCCCCTCACCTAAACTGCAAATCTGCTTTTTCTCCGATCTTTTCTACTCAGTAATAATTCTTTCAAACGTTCTCATTGCTCATGCCAGAACCCTCTCTCCTCCTTATCCCATAAACTAATCAATCATCAAGTCCTTTGATGTACCTCCAAAATATAGCTCATATCTACCCACGTTTCTAAGTCTAAGCTACTGTCGTCTCTCACCTGATGCCTGTAATAGACTCCAACCTGGACTCCATACCTGTGTGTGTGTTAGTCACTCAGTCATGTCCCACTGTTTGTGACCCATGACCTGTAGCCTGCCAGGCTCCTCTGTCCATGGAATTCTCCAGGTAAGAATATAGGAGTGGGTTGCCATTTCCTGCTCCAGAGAATGCAGTCTTCATAGGGCAACCAGAGTATTCATTTTAAAATGTGAAACCTGTCATGTAACTCTTTCCACTGAATGGTTTCCCAAAGCCCTGAGAATAAAAATCCAAAATATTCTCCAAGCCCTGCATGATCTAAGCTGCAGACTTGTTTCCCAGCCTCCTTTGGCACTCTTCCCACCCTCTTCCATCATGTCCCAGTGGCATTGCCCTTTTTGGGGCCATATACAAGTTAGAGTTTTTCCACCTATGGTGGCTTTAAAAAGTTATAAAATTCTTTGACAACTTTCCATTTAATAGATGAAGTCTAATTTTCTTCTCTTTGCATGTAGAACAAGACAGGGATTCACTTCTAACATAGAAAGTGACAGAAGTGATGCTACATGACTTCCGAGGAAGGTTATACAGACAATGGTGGCTACCTGGCTCTGTTTCTGGGATTGCTTGCTCTGCAGGAAGCCAACTGCCATGTTGCAAGGACACTCAAGCAGCCTGTGGAGGGGTCCACATGGGGAGGAACTGAGGCTTCTTGCCAACCAGTAGCACCAATTTCCTATCCACGTGAGTGGCTTAGAAAATTAATCTCTCAGTCTCCATCAGGTCTTCAGATAATTGCAGCCCTGGGCTGAAATCTTGACGGCAGTATCATAGAAGTCCTGCCCCAGGGTCTTCCCTGGTGATCCAGTGGCTAAGACACCATGCACCCAGTGCAGGGGGCCCAGGTTCCTTGGTCGTGAACTAGATCCTGTAGGCTGCAACTAAAGATCTTGTGTTCTGAAAGGAATATTGAAGATCCTGCAAGTTGCAGCTAAGACCCAGTACAGCCAAATAAATAAACAATAAATAAATAAAGGGCTTGCCCCACACCACCTCCCCACCTACTTCCTTCCCTCAAGCCAGAACTACCTAGCTAAGCTCAGTAAGAATTCCTGACCCACAGAAAGTGTGGATATAATAAATATTTATTTTAATTTTAAGCTACTAAGTTTTGGAGTGACTTGTTACACAGCAGTAACTAACTAAAACACCACCTCAGGGGCTTCACAGAGGCTAGTTTCTCTTCTTGGAACACTCTCTCCCTATCTCTTCCTCAGGTTAACCCTTATTCAGGATACAGAGGAGGGCAGGGTAGTATAAAAGTGAGAATAGAGAATTCCATGTTGTCTTGGTGGAGGAAGAGGCAGGAAGAGATAATAGCATCACACCTTTCCAAGGAGAAGCTAGAGAGAACTGCTTCCTTCTTCCAGTGACTTCCTGAACTACCGACCATTCACAGCAGTTTGAGATCACTTAAAGCAGTGGAGTGTTTGAGTGTTAGTTACTCACTTGTGTCCAACTCTTTGTGACCTCATGGACTGTAGCCCACCAGGCTCCTCTGTCCATGGGGGTTCTCCAGGCAAGAATACTGGAGTGGGTTGCCATTCCCTTCTCCAAGAGATCTTCCCAACCCAGGGATTGAATCCAGGTCCTCTGCATCATCTGAGCTACCAGGGAAGCCCCCAATATATTTGAAGTGTTTATTTAATGCCGGAAATTCACCCTAGGGGACAGAAGGATGTGAAAGGAAAGTGAAAGTGAAAGTCGCTCAGTCCTGTCCGACTCTTTGTGACCCCATGGACTATAGCCTACCAGGCTTCTCCGTCCTTGGGATTCTCCAGGCAAGAGTACTGGAGTGGGTTGCCATTTCCTTCTCCAGGAGACCTTCCCAACCCAGGGATCGAACCCGGGTCTCCCACATTGCAGGCAGATGCTTTACCATCTAGGCACCGTAATTAAGCCATTCTTGGAAATGATGAGGTTTTTTTTTTTTTTTCCTTTTCTTTTCTTTCCCAAATACGTTCAGATTAATGTAACTTCAAGCCCAAACATTCTGGGAGGTAAACAGTCTGGTAGCTACAAGGGATGAGAGGCAGGATGCGCCCCAGGAGGAAGGGAGCACTGGTGTCTGGCCACTCCATTGACTCTACAGCAGGGCCTCAAACACGAAAGTCCTGAGCAGCTGGAAGACAAAGGACTCCTTAGGTTCCCATGTGAAGGCACTCTGTGATCTAGAGTAATATCTCTTGCATGGGTTGACTTATTGAAAAGACAGGTCATGGTATGGCTAATATTTTCTGGAGAGTTCACTGGGGAATTTTCAAAGTTTCTGAAAAGTGTATATGCTCCAATACCAAACAGACAAAATTGCATGATTATCAACTCAGTGAGTTCTGTATTCCCCTGCTATAAAACGATGGGCTTGACAAGAGTAGCTTATAAGTCCTTCCGTCTCTGAGTTTCAGGGATCATATGAAAATGTTAGGATCTCATACGCAAAATCATGGACAGTACTTTTCTATCAACTGAAAAAGAATGTTTTCCAGGATTGATAAAGAAGAAAAAGTAAATTAGAGGAAGAGCCTTGCAATTGTAATTGAATTTATGGAACCACTTGAGGGTGAAGAGGAAGCAGAAATGTGTTACAGAAGCAAAGTCCTTGAGCCTGAAGAGTGTCAGAAAAGTCCATCATGGGCTATGAGTGCAGTGCTTCTGTGGGATTAATAAATGCCCATTTGAAAATTTTCTCAATGAAAAAAAGAGAGAAGATGCCTCTTTGTCTCCTTATTTTACATCCCTCACTTATTTCCTGATCTAAATTCAGTGTTTACCACTCCTTTTGTGACCAGTGGAATTTTGCCAGTAGGAACACTGCTAGCTGAAGGCCTTTAGAAAAGCTAGAGCCGTTCTTCTGGCCTTCGTTCCTTGCCAGGATCCTTCTCCTCTTTGTTTCCATAAGGCACTCTTGTCGCATCCTATTACTTCCACTACTTTCAGAATGATATCACCTCAGTGAGGTACCATCTTTTCTCTCCTTACAAAAGAAAACAGACCTAGTTTCTTTAACCTTTCAGCAGAAGCAAATTCCCCAAATCCCTCTGTCATTCTGGTTGCCTTCTGCTATGCCTTCTCTAGTTCCAAAATATCCTATTTATAGAAAGAAACCCAGAATGAGCTCAGGACTCAATATGACCTAACCAATCCTCTTTACATGACTAGAATAATTTTCTCTGACTCCTTTTCAGTTGTGCAATGTGCTCAATATATTCCAAGCTGATTCTCTTTTCTTTTCTCCCAATACATATGAAATGACAAACATTCAAACTATGGCAGTGTGACTGATCGATGTGAGAGGTTGATGCCCATTATATTCAGGAACTTTCTGGAATCAATGGATTGAAAAGTAAGCTAGACTTTGTGATTTGTGTAACATTAGGGTTAAAGGAACAGGTCTTTTCCTTGAATTATTTCTTGTTATTTGGCATTCACTTCAGTTAATAAAGAGATTAGCTAGTTTTCAATGAAGTCATAATGCAAACAATACCATAGGCTGAAGTAGCATTCACAAAGAGTGGTCCAGCCTCATCACCAGGGGATTTGTTAAAAATGCCAAAGCTTCATCTTCAGGATCCACTTTTAACAAACTGCCCAGAACACTCACGTGCACACTAATTATGAGAAGCATGTTTCAGCACCTATGAACATTTCTTTCCAGATACTCTAGGCAAAGTTGATTGGAAACATACCTTGTTGGGCCCAATCACAATATGGACCCTTTTACTAGTTTTTACTTGCCTTTCCATGGTCCTAAGTTATATGAGGGTTTCCCTGGTGGCTCAGTGGTAAAATATCTACCTGCCAATGCAGGAGATGTAAGTTCCATCTCTGGGTGCGGAAGGTCCTCTAGAGAAGGAAATAGCAACCCATTCCAGTATTCTTTGCCTGGGAAATCACAGAAGAGTCAGACATGACTTAGAAACTAAACAATGACCACAAAGTTGTATTACTCCTTCGGGATTTGCTTTCTCTTTTTATTCAATTTCTAATATCCTCTTGTGTTCTTTGGAAGGAATGATGCTAAAGCTGAAACTCCAGTACTTTGGCTACCTCATGTGAAGAGTTGACTCATTGGAAAAGACTCTGATGCTGGGAGCGACTAGGGGCAGGAGGAAAAGGGGACGACAGAGGATGAGATGGCTGGATGACATCACCGACTCGATGGACGTGGGTTTGGGTGAACTCCAGGAGTTGGTGATGGACAGGGAGGCCTGGCGTGCTGCAATTCATGGGGTCGCAAAGAGTCAGACACGACTGAGCGGCTGAACTGAACTGAACTGAACTAAACTGAATATGCTCTTACATTTAGCTCAATGTATTTGCTCACAAGCCCTGACCTGACATGCTCTTGACCTGTCTTAACTCCTATCAACTTTTTTTATTAACAACATCACTTCTCCTCTACTTGCCACCCAGACTTCCTCTTATTCATCTCTTGTCTGTAGGATGGTTTAGACAGCATCATTCAGTTCTTCCTCAATATTCCATGTGGTCTTGCTTTGGCCTCATTATGGGGTTGTCTGGTTTTCCTGAAATTGAGTTAAGTCATATCCAGATCTTCTGTCTCATGCTTACTTGTCAGGCTCAGGAATGCACAGAGGTTATTGAAACTACCTCATAACTTTTCTAAGGTTTTCTCTTGCTTGCTTTCTTTTTGATGCTTGGATTGTTTCCTTTCTAACTAAACTAGGTTTGTAGATGGAAGATTCCTTGAGTTCTTTTTAAATATGAGCTCAACGTCAGGTTCTTGGCAATCGCTGCCTATTCTTGTTTTCAGAAAGCCTTCCAAATTGTGCATCGTGATTCTTTGCTTCTCCTTCTATTGCCTGTGGAGAACCATTAGAGATCAGGAAGTGACTAAGAGAGCCAATCTTTCTTCCTACCTGGTCAGAATCACTTCTTATATCATGAGCAGAACTCCTTTGCTACCTGGTTTTGTTTTGTTTTTTTCCTGAGCCTCCCAGACAGTAGCTATGTCACTATCTGAGGCCTTTCTGTGAATACTTTTCTTCATTGATTACAACTGATCCTTAGGTAATGGCTGGGAGAAGGCAACTGTTGACATCTCGGCAATAATTAACCATGTGCGATTCAGCTGTATCATCTTCACCTGACTCATTGACTCTTTATAGATTAGATTTTGGGTCTATTAGACTCTGAGATTCTTTAGGGTAGGGAATTATTAATACATGGATCATCAGCTTCTATCAAAGTACCTGACAGAATAAGTACTGAAGGGGAAGGAGAGGAAATATAAGTAAGGAGGAGGAAAGGAAATAATCTATCCAACACAAGGTGAGATGGAAAGCTCAGTAATTAACTACTAACAGATTTAGGAGGGAAAGCTGGGAGAAAAGAAGAAAGTACTCTCGTTGATTCTGCCTTGACACAGGGGAGGGAGTACCAAAAATATTCTTTTGAATGTGGCTTGCTGAATTTCCTTTTAGAAATTGAGATAGAGGGGACTTTGTCTCAAGAGATATTCCAAGCATCTGCTAATTGCCTAAACAAAAGAAATCCTTTTTCATTTCTGATTTGGTAGACTCCTGTTTTGTTACCTCTCTCCCATTAACTCCAAGACTCCTGACACATCAACTTAATGATATTTTTGTGCCTCCTAGTCTTGATAAGCTCCTTCTTATTAATTTTTGTACCATTCTTCATAAAGGTACAGGCAAAGGATAAACTTTATGGCTTTGGTAGAAAACTGCATGTGAACATCAGACCATGCCCTGATAAAGAACACAGTACTCCTGGTTTGAAAACAAAAATCCTTCCTTCTAGGTTGTATTAATACACTTGCCTTTAAATTTGGCTACACTGTTGCATTAGTAACCTTTAAGAAAGCAAGCTTTGTTTACTGTTCAGTTTGAAATGTTCTTACCAGTACTAAAAATGAATGGGGTCAGATGAACCTAGAGAGGTGTGATATTCATATCATAGTGGACCAAGGCTTTGTGGAGAAAATGAGATGGTCTCAGGAATAAGTGCTCCTGAGATGAACACTGTGGAAGATCCAGTGCTTGGCATCTATCTTAACAAATTAAATGAATGCAACTTTTGCTTATTTTAGAAACTGGATTTTTTTTGCAGATGTTAAAAAAGAAAATATATAAGTGAGTGGATGGAGAATAAAAGGTGGAAGGCTGATAACATATCAAGAGAAGAGAATTCTTCTTCAGATCACTGAGACATCAAGAGAGGAAAATATATGCATGTCAAACACCATCTCTTAACTCCTTTCCCCAACTCTCTATGACAAGTCTCTTTATATAACAGCTCCTGTCTCTCACCAAGGGGCTTCCCTGGTAGCTCAGACAGTAAAGAATCTTCCTGCAATGCAGCAGATACAGGTTCCATCCCTGGGTTGGGGAGATCCCTGGAAAAGGGAATGGCTACCCGCTCCAATATTCTTGCCTGGAGAATTCCATGGACAGAGAGGTGGTCACTAACAGTTGGACATGACTGAGTGACTTTCACTACTTTTTCGTCCCTCATCTTGGTCTATGAGTTATAGGTTTTAGTAATGATTCCAAGAAAGAACAACAATAGTCAAAAATATTCCTTGGGAAATATTTTCAGCACCATCATGTGTTGTCTGAATCATTTCAGACTAATCAGTCATTCAGTTCATGCTTTGAGTCCCCAGGAACCCAAGCTCACAATTCAAGATATCCCACTTAGTATCATACAAAATATGACATTAATTTTCAGAATAAGGATCCATCAGAGAAGTAACTTAATAGTCTCTATACAGACCACAAACTGTTGAGGAAAAAGTCATATAAATATATCATAGATGATGGGGAATAATCATGTTCATATAGTAATCATCGCCTTGGGTTATTTCAAGATTTCAGATCTATACATGAGACACTGAATACTTAATTACAGTATTGTGAATTGCATTCCCAGGAAACTGGTTTTGTCCACAAAACCTGTACCCCAAGACCTCTGAGGATGGCATGTGCCAGCTGTTCTAGTCTTAGGGCAGCATCTGCTGGCTAATTCATGGATCGACAAAAAGTGGCAATTTGTGGACAATCTGAACAGTCCTTTCAGTTGGAGGGAACTGTTACACTGGCGATTGTGAAGATGTGTGGCACCCTTTTATGATGACCTGTCTCAGGTCTCCAGGAACCTGGCAAGTCTAGAACTGTCCCTAATGAGGTCCGACAAGCATTTGTAGAATATGAACTTTGGCTGGATCCAAGTATAAGCTAGGTTGGCTCTGGAAACATCTCTTGAGCCATCATCAACTCAACACTGGGCTTACTTGTAGTAATAACAACCCGGTACCAATGGAGACTCCAACGAACAGAAGTCCGTATACAGAATTGGGAAGTGAAGCCCATTTTCCATAAGGAAGGCATTTCTGGGATGGGAGGGGGGAGGGGAGAGGATCTTGAAGCAGCCACTGAATGCTAATCTTCTGTTGCTTCTAATCATCCTATCGTGTAACTGAGGTTTATTCACCTAAGGAAGCACGAATGTCATTCAGACACAGCACTTTTGATCGGCATAAAGAAACTAGAAATTGGAAACGGTTGGATGGTCTGAAACTTAAGAGCTATCCACCATCTTCTGCAGCATCTCTCTGCCTCATCCCTGCAGTCGATAGCGCCGCGGTCAGGGCCTGTGACGCCGTTGGTGGGCTTCCCCTTCGTGGGAACTCTGGGTGGAGAGCAACATCTTGGTGTTGGTGCCAAAACGACGAAACCTGAAATGCGTCTGGGGACTTTCCAGGGCACTTGCGCTCCTCAGAGCGACCGGCATCTCCATAACAACTGGTTTACAGTCGTCTTCCGTTCCTCTGCTCCGCTGTGGAGGCGCCGACTGGGGGTAGGCAAAGGGCAGCTTCAGTGGAAAGCTACGTTGGGTTAGCGCCTCCCTAGGCCGGGGGGACGCTGCGGATGACCGGGTTATACAGCTCTTTGCCTGAGATTTCGCAAGCTCTCCGCAGGTCTCCAGCAGAGAGCCGCGCCCCCTCCCACCTCTTCCTTCTTTGCCTTTATTTTACACATGGGGTTGGGGTGGGGCGGGGGTCGAGGGAGGTGCGGGTGAGAGGGTGGGGAGGTGGTTTGTTTTCTTTTGCTTTTTTCTCTTCTCCTTGAAGTTCATTCTATCCCTTCTAAGTTACTTTCCGCCAACACGTGACCTCTCCAGCGGGAAGCGCGGGTGCTAACCGCGGGGCTTCCTGGGAGAGCCCCCTCTCGCGGAGCTCAATCCCATCTCCGGCTTCTCAAGCGCCGCTCCGCTTCCCCGTCGCTCTCACCCGGGCACCCTGATGGCCCGGGAGCCCCCGGATGATGCGGAAGCGACTCCGGGGAAGAAGCACCGAGCGGACGCGGAGCGTCAAACCGCTGCGGATGCACCCCTCCCTGCCTTTGCCCGCGGCTCCACACTTCGCGGTGCGCCATGCCGACCTAGCTGCGCACCCGCGCTGTTAACTCACATTGGAGAAGCCATAACCATTACAGCAAACGCAGTCAGAACTTCATTCAACTCGGCCGCTCGAGAGCTCGATTTACACAGGTTCCTGTGGGCAACTAGTGGCTCGCTCGGGTGCCTCTCGCCTAGTCATCAGTCCCTAAGAGGGAAAGGGAAAGTTGCCGGGCTCCTGCGCGCTTCCGCGCATGTGGTTGTTCCCAAGGACAAGTCACTCACCCACACCCCCTCCCCGCTTAGCCCCCATCGCCCCCGCCCCTCCGACTTGATCGTCACTCACGACCTCATCAGCTGGAGACCCTTAGTCATTGGGGGAAGGGGGAGGGGTACGAACTTTTCTAAGAAGTTTCCTTTTTACCAAAGGAGTCACAGTAAGTTGGTCACGTAAACAGCACGGATAGTCGTCGTCGATGCCGCCCCCCGCTTTCGCCCCCCTCCCCCTGCGTTTTTCTGGAATTATTAAAGCGGTAGCCTTCTGGCGCTGATAAGCAACAAGTTCCCCAGCGGTCTTCCCGCCCTAGCCTGTCTAGGCGAAGGTTTTCTTACCTGGCGACAGGAAAATCTCCCGAGTCGAGCTCAGCTTTGCCAGAGCCCCAGGTGTGACCTGAGCAGTGGGCAAGGGAGCAGTGTGCAGGCTGGGTTATTTACATGAGGGTACCCTGAAACTCCCCACTTTCCCCGGGAACTTTCTGTGCCAGGACCCAGTGACCGGCGGTTGGAAGGCAGCCTTGGGAACCACCGCTATATAGCAGGGCACTTGGACAGTCATTGGTAACCTCGCTCATTCATTAGAATCACGTAAGAACTCGAAAGGAAACGTGTCTCTCGGAGTGAGGGCGTTTGCGTAAATCTATAGGTTTTCCAACATCGATGCGAGTTGCTTTGTCTTCTGTAGTCGCCAAGGTGGTTGAGAGTTTAAGCTTGCGGATATTGCAAAGGGTTATTAGATTCATAAGTCACACCAAGTGGTGGGCGATCCACTGAGCAAAGCCGAACTTCTCACATGATGACTTCAAACAAGACACATTACCTTCCAGCATCTGTTGGGGAGACGGGATTTTAAGACACTTGAGTCTCCAGGACAGCAGAGGCACAATGGTGAGTAGCAATAAACCCTGCATTATAATTGAAAAATCTTGACATGTTGCTTAACAACGGGCATATCACAGCTCTTCCTAGCACTTCACACGCCAAAGAACAGCAGCTACTCAGGCCAGGAGAATCGGGTTTTTACATAGTGCAACTTTAATTGGAATCATTTGAGATTTAACACAGCAATGTGGAACTGCGTGGAACAAACTTGGAGTTGGAGGGAGGGTGTGTGTGTTATATTGGCTGTTCAAGGCTGATGCTTCTCTCCCAGCCTTCTTGCATTCGGTTCTTTGCTTCTATGTGTGTGATATATGAGCATATTCTATGATTTATATGTGGGCATGTAACTGACATTCGCAAGAAGATTAATTTCCATCTTAAAACAATAATGCTCTTAGAGTTTGGGGTCGGGGGTGGAGTGGGGGTAAGGATAGGATAAAGACTGGGAGTTTGGGTGCAGATGGGGGTGGGGTTGGTGGGAGAGAAATAAGTCAGAAGGGCATATTGCCGATAATGAAATGGGTAAGCCTCTCATAGGAGAAAAGGGTCTCATCAACATGTGATCAACTATTAACAGGATGGCTTTGGCAAAGCCATCCGCACGTGACAAAACGTAAGGAAGTGGAAGAAACCGTCTAGAGCAATATCAAATATCACTTAATTACAGATTTTTTAGTCTTTTCCTCCCGCCGCGCCGGGTGTGTAATCCTGGAGATACGAGCCCATTCAGCACCTTGGACAGAGCCGACGGATTTGTCTTAGGTGGTTGTACCCCAGGTAGCTGTCTCGGCCCCGCAGTAAGCCAGCCCTGTGTCGCCCTTAAGAAGCGTCTTTTCGGAGGTTCGGCTCACACTGAGATCGGGGCTGGAGAGAGAGTCAGATTTTGGAGCGGAGCGTTTGGAAAGCGAGCCCCAGTTTGGTCCCCTCATTGAGCTCGCTGAAGTTGGCTTCCTAGCGGTGTAGGCTGGAATAGACTCTTGGCAAGCTCCGGGTTGGTATACTGGGTTAACTTTGGGAAATGCAAGTGTTTATCTCCAGGATCTAGCCACCGGGGTGGTGTAAGCCGCAAAGAAGGTAAGCACCGGGGCGGGGACCCCTGCAACCCCAATTTTTGAGCTATTTTGATACTCGATCTTCCCGAGAGGACGCGCGGTGGTGGGGAGGAAGTAGACGGAGAGTGTGAGAGGGGGGTTGTTTCTTGGTATTTGCCCAGTTTGAATTGCCCTAGGTGAGAGCCTTGGGGTAAAGCGAGAAGGGGGGTGGGGAAGCTCAGTTTTCCTGCGGATATAATGAGTTTAGTTAACTTGGACCTGCAAATGTCTGATTCAAATGTAAGATTTCTCTTTTTCTCCCCTTCATCTCCTTCTTTTCCGTTCTCTGCTGGTGTGTGTGTGTGTGTGTGTGTGTGTGTGTGTGTGTGTACAGTAGGTTCATTACTAATTATGAAGCTTTTACCCAACATTCGATTTCCTAAATTTTGACTTTGTACCATTTAGAATTAGGCGGTGGAGGTGGTGTGCGGTGAGGAAAGGGGCGGTGGAGGTTGGGAGAGGGTAGGAGGTAACGCTAAATCTCCAACACAAAATACATCAAGGTAATTTCAGCTCTTCTAGGCAGAAGGATTCATTCTCTCTGTATCCCTCCCTCTCTCTCCCCCTCCCTCCTTCCCGCCCCCCCTCTTCCACCCCGCCCCCTCCTCCTGCCTCCGTCCCTTCCTTTTTCTCTCTTTCCCACCGTCGCCCTCGCGCCTGGCTGGATGTTTCTGTTTTTGTTTTTTGTTTTTTTTTTTCACCCCCCTCTTGCCTTCTTTCCTCCCTCCCGACGAGTTTCGGGTGCTGGCTTAGAGGGCTCCCGCTTTCTCAAGGGAAGGGGAGCCTCCGAGACCGCGCTCCGCTCCCCCGCCGGACTGGATGCCTCTCTGAGCCCAGGTCCGAGTCAGTAGGGGTAACTAAGGAAAAGGGGGCCTCTACTTGGGAGGAGATGTCCTTTACGGGCCGAAGAGCCAGGGAGCGGGCCGGGAAATGGGGTCTGGGCGGCTGGAGGAGGAGGAGAACACGAGTAGCTCCGCGCGGCGGCTGGACCCAGCCACCAATCAGCTGGGTGCACAGACCGCCCAGCCACCGCGAGGTTGCACCCGGAGGCGCGTGTGGAGGGCGGCCCGCTCGCCGCCGCCCGGGTGGGCCAGGGGGCGGGGGTGGTCAAAGCTGCTCAGAGCCTCCCAGTCCTCCGTTCCACCTCCCCTCCTCGGTCCCGGGGGGACAGAGAGCGGCCGGAGAGCGCGACAGCGTTGTCTTGCCTCCCCTCTGGGAGTCCAGGGACTTGCGCGCCCCTGCGCAGGGGCTACCAGCCTCTCCACACTCCTACAACCCTCAACCTACCCACTTCCCGGCCCCTTTGTTCCGGCCTCCGAGCCAAGCCGGGTGGTAATTTTCACCCCAGGGCTTGTGCGTTCTGGACTCCTCCTTCCTGGATCAGCCCTCTTTAATTAAGAGACAAGGCTTGAGGTGGGGGTGGGGGAGCGTAGGGGAAAACCTATTTCCGAAACTCACTGGACTGTTTTAGCGAACGAAAAAGAAAGAATTCCAACTCTGCTCAGGTGAAAAGAATGGATTCATAGGCAACGCGAGGATATTGTGGCGATTTAGAAGGGGGAAAAAAAAAAACAACCAGGCACTAGGATCAGATGACGGTGATAGGCTGCTACGCACACAAAGGGAGCGTTGGGCAGGGTTTACGGAGCAAGCCTGCAGCGAATGGGGCACAGATTGTTCCGAGATCCAGTCATTTTCTCAGTCAGATCTACGCGCAGGGAGGGGAGGGGAGGGACTGGGAGGGGAACGGGGCGGGAGGGGCTGGGCTTGGGGGCGGGGGGATTTCTGATCAGTCTGATGCAATTCCAAGCGTGCTGCAAAGGAACTCCAAGGAGTCCGCATCACCGTCGCCGCCCACCCTTCCCAGATGGTGCTGTTTTAAATACGGATCTGCAGGGCTGAACGCAGAACTGGGAGATTTATTGCAAAATCCCGAGAAGGGGGGGAAACGGGGAATGGAGGGGCAGAATTTAAAGGTGCAACACTTGCTTTTCCCCAAATCAAGCGGCAACCGGTCGGCATTTTTTTTTTTCCTCGTCTGCCTGTCTCTGGATTCTAATTCACCAAGAAAGAGGTGTAAATATTGTGACATTTTGAGGCGGTTTGATGGATGAGAAAAAAATCATCTGTCACTCTAAATTGCAGAGTTCCTGTCTCCTCGAAATGCTTTGCTAGCGAATACTCGCTGCTGCCTAATACAGTTGCTAGGGCTTCAAATGAATGCACCGTTAAGGGAATATTATCCTTTTAGTCGACTTGCCAATTTATCTGACAGTCAAATGGAGAAAATTGTAGATTTCGAGTCTTCGAGAGACAAAGAGGGAAAATGCTTACCTAATTCTTGTAACCTCGAGATCTTTCATAACTTAAACCTCAAAAGTGTCACGTCATCCTCTTTCACACGCGCTCACATACATATCCTTGACTTGTAGGTGAAATGGTTTCGCCTGGTGTTGTGAAAATGAGTATCACTTTAAGAATAGTGCACCTGATCCTCACTGTTTATGTATATTTACATGGAGCTCTTCAGTAGGAAGGCAAGAAATTTCAACTGTCCTGTTTGAAACTAGAGAGAACATTAGAAGGTGTTAAAGAGGAGAGGGGAAGAAAGAGGAAGGGGGTATTTTTGACCTTAAAAAAAAAAAAGAACAGTAAACTAGCCTACTTTTGTGCCCCCTGGTCTTGCATGTTAATATTTCTGTGTGTGAGACTTTAGCTTGGTCTAGCTCCCCCAATGGAATATATCAGTATTGATTCAGATGAAAATATATTCATTTTGCCTGTAGCTTTTTCAGTGTCATTGATAGTAAGACCTACAACACAGCAATTTTTGGAGGATAGAAGAGAATGTCTGAAAGAGCTTTGCAAACTGGGAAGAAGACACTCCATAAGGGGGAGGTATCACTATGTCATTCTGTGCCTACAGCATTTCCATTTCAACCAGAGTGCTAGTTATTTTTAAATATCATCTAATGTATATGGTAAGGCAGTAAATGGGATTTTAAAAGCAAGTTCTTGTTGGCTTACAAAATATTGTTTGTAAAATTGCCTATCTGTAAATTGGAAAGAATACCTTTAAAATATCTAAAATCAAAATTCACATGCTGCTTCGTTCATTTGCCAGACTCTTTCCCTCTCGAATCTGTAATCTGTATTCTTAATAAGAGGAGAAGCTAGTGAAATTTAGTTTCTTTCCTTTTCCTGGCCTGTCCTCTAGGGGAAGCTTAGTAAGAAACAACATTCCAGTATCAGGCAATGTGAGAGGCAAAGGCCTGGATGACCACAAAATAGATAATAAGCCACAAAAAAACAACAAATAGAAACAAGGAAAAAATCATCACTGTGGCATGACTTACAAAGGATTTTTATTTCTAATTCTGTG
Source organism: Ovis aries (assembly GCF_016772045.2). Lineage (NCBI taxonomy): Eukaryota > Metazoa > Chordata > Mammalia > Artiodactyla > Bovidae > Ovis > Ovis aries. The sequence continues at coordinate 57,196,289 of NC_056068.1, read as the reverse complement.
ATTTAGGGACGAGGCTCCAACTTGCTCAAATAACATTCATTTAATCAAACTGCTTACAATATGTCAGTTAAAATGATGTCTAACTGAACATAGTTTTTATTAAATATACTTCTATCAAAAGCCAGGAAAGCTAATCCTTTTCTTTAATTAGGAAAAGCTAATCTAACCATTTAACTGATTCTAGTGAATATGAGCTGATATAATCTGATTTTAAGATTCTGCTTAAAACTAAATTTGTTCTAAAAAGCACTGACTTGCCAGAAAAATATCTATTTTTGTAGCTCTCTTTTCACTCTATGGATAATTTAATGAGTTGCCTATTTTAATTTTACAACTGCTACCTCAGAAGTATCTCAAATTATCTTTCTTTGGCTGGTGTCTTTCTCTGCTGATCTGCTACTGCTGTGTGTATGTGTGTGTGTGCACTTGTGTGTATGGATGTGTTTGTGTGTTTCTAGAGAATTTAACAAGCGGTGAGTCTCTTAAATTTACATGCCATGATCCATGTAAAGGATACTTCATGGCATTTAATAAATAACAATAAACATTAACATTTAGTGAGAGCTTACTGATATTGAATCCTATGGAAATGGGGAGAGGGGCTGTTGCTTTTAAGGGGAGAAAGATTAAATTCTTAAACAATAAAAAGAAATTTTCTCTCCTCTTTGGCCAGAGTGGCCATAATTTCAAAAATATTAAATCTTCTTTTACTGTGGATATTAAAGCTACTGCTTGTACAAGTGTGTCTTGAGAGAAACAGGTAGTCCCTAAAGACTAATACCCCCAAACACCAGGGTGCAAAAATCAAAATGTCAAATCTTTATCCCTGCCTCCATTGTCATTTGGCAATTTTTGGAGTGTTCATCCTGAGTTTTCTAAAGTTCAGATTGACGTTTCCCCTTTTTTCTAACATTCTAAAGGAGTCCTATAAAGAATTCTATATAATGCAGACTTTATTTGTATTTGCTAGTAATAATACTTTATACGCACATAGTGGTTTGAAAGTTCTTCACAGGTTTCCTAATCTGATCTCAGCCAGGAGGGAAGAGTAGGAATTATCAATGACCTTTCACAAATGAGGAACCTCAGGTTCAGGGTTTCCCAAGAGCACATGGCCAGTAAGAGGGGAAGACTGACTCAGAATCTTTCTTCCGATTTCAAGGACCACACTTTCAGCTCTCTAGCCCATGCTGCCTCAAACCCCACTCTGGCATCTGAGGGGCTTGTAGGCATTATTTGCTCCTGTTTTGATTTCTTTAATTTAAAAGGGGGGAAAGGTTATCTACAAATCATTCCCACAATTCTATAGGCCTAATGAAAAGTTTTTGCCAGTCTCTGACCTTTTCTTCCTAAGCCATTCTTTCACTCTCCCATAATTGGAGGCTCAAAGAAGGCAGGGATATTTCTAGGGTTGACACACTGTCTAAGGAACAGTCACTAATTCCCCCCAAAACAACACAGAGAATAAGAGGAGCTGAAGACAAAAAAGGACTCTTGTGAGTTGTAGAATCTGGGGCCTGGCAAGTCTCTCAGGGGTCATTTCTGATGCGTGAATTTATGCTTATTTATGCTTATTTTCTTCTTGTTTAGTTGTCCAGTTGGGTCCAAGTCTTTTGCAACCCCATGAACTGCAGCCAGTCAGGCTTCTCTGTCCATGGGATTTCCTAGGCAAGAATGCTGGAGTGGGTTGCCATTTCCTTCTCCAGGGGGCTCTTCCTGACCCAGGGATCGAACCCATGTCTCCTACATTGGCAAGCAGGTTCTTTACCACTGAGCCTCCTGGGAAGCCCTGTTTTCTTTTAACCCTCTGGAATTTCATCTTAGTGTTGAATGCCTGGGATCTTGCTTCTCTTGATAGATACTCTGATATTTATGGGGATCATGAGCTTAACAGGCCATTTTCCATTTGCCCAAGAGGAATGCTTTCTATAGAGACTCTAATGTTCATAATTTTATTTTGTAAGCATTAACTGACAATCTACTATGTGCCAGGAACTATGCTAAAGTCTGGAAATTCAGCAGTGTGTAAGACTGAAAGGTACTTAGCTTGGGTGGACTTACAGCTTAGAGACCTGATTTGTCCTTTAATTTCCCTAGAAGAAGACAGACTTCTGGATTCTTATCTTTTCCAAGAGAACACAGTGAAGTAGATTAAAAGCCTGAGTTCAAGCTCTGCTCCCAGCTAATTGCCAGTAGCTAGAAAAATCAATTAGTCCCCCTTGATCCATATTTCCTCACACAGAAAACAAGGAGGATGTTCTTAGGATAAACTCTAAGTTCCATTTTAGCTCCAAGTTTGAGTGATATGATGGCTAACTTGTTTCTTGGGCCTAAGTTACCCTAATCTTTGATGATGTAGTTTTGGGCGTCACCAATTTTTAACTTGTTTGTTAGGAAGTACATTATGAAAAATCAAAGCAACATATTTGAATCTAGCATAGAAAGAATCGGGATATTGAACCAATCGTTTTTGAGAAACAGACTTGGAAAGTTTTCATCTGAATGATGATCTCAAACTTCTGCAGGTTATTTTTTGAAGGGATGGGCTGATGAGAGACTCACTAACAAATTAAATGCTTATTTTCTTTGTGCCAGCAGAAGTTCTCATTTTTCAGGTCATTTCCTTTTAAAATCAAAGATATTACACCCTGAAATTGTCTGGGCCTCATGAATAATGCATTATATACACATGATAATAGGTAATTAGATGGACCAACCAGGAGAAACATGAAAGGGAGCTGGTAGCCCAAGGATTGCAGAAGGTGTGTGGGCATTTTGACATCCAGGAAATGCTATAGGTCTGTCCTTAGCTAACTCAGCCTGGTGGAGATAATTAAGAAAAATGTGGGTGTAGAAAGGCTGCAAGCCATTCCTTGGGATTGGCTAGATCGCTGCAGTAGTTCAAAAACAATTGGCACAGCCACCCACACTGGACATGATTGCCCTTTGATGAGGCAGCTATTGACTTTTATAAAGATGCCATATTTAAAATAAGTTCTGATGCGCTCAGGATGACATGCATCATTCTCAAATTCTATTTTAGACAAATGGGAAAATATATTCCAAAGTATTAATTTAAAAATAAAAAAGTTTAAAGTCGAGTTGCTAAAAATCAACAGTTTAGCAGTATGTGACCTCCAAATTTACCTTCAGTCTGAGCTAGGAGAAACCTGTGGCCTGTGTGAGGTATTTTCGACCATTTATGAACATTTTCTGGATCACCCCAGGAGGTAGAAAGTATTTTGCCACTGTTTCTAACCTCTGAGTGAATGTTAAATGCACTTAAAAACCTTCTCACACTGGAAAAGGGAAACCCAATCAATTGCCTGTAACAGAAGAAGAAGATGCTTTGAAATCTTTGTGCCCAGAGTGCATGCTATGATGTTATGGAATTCAGGATTCCTTCAGAGTATGCTAAACCTCATACCCATCAGCACCAGCAGGACAGAAAGGCTCCATAAACATCTAAAGCCTGTGGGATAGGACATTACAGGGCAAGTGAATGGGAAAAAAGAGAGGGAACATGGGAAACATTGAGCCAAAACAGGGTTAGTATTAGAATACTGGGCGTGTTCTTAGATAGACATGTCCTCTCTGAGGGTAATCTTCACATCCAGTTGTCCACTGAGCTAGATCTCGGCCACCCTTACTCCTTACTGTTCTGGTTATGTTGGTAGGCAACAATGATTTCTTCTGCTCTTACCTTTGTCCTCCAGTAAGGGCTTCTTTCTCCCCTAACAACTTCCATAGCCAGTGTTTGAGAATGGCCTTGCTATTACTTCTCCTTGGGGTGTGTTGGATTAACATGGGCTTGGTAACCACTTCTGTGCTGTGGACTCCACTCTTTTGGCAGTCTGGTCAAGTCTAGAAACCCTTCTCAGAAAGTTTCTAAATGAATAAAACTTAAAAGTATACGATTACAAAGGAAGCCAATTACATTGAAATATAGCTGTAAAAATATTTTAAAAGTCGATTTGTATGATATAGTAATAGATATGCTGTGCTGTGCTTAGTTGTATCTGACTCTTGCGACCCTATAGACTGTAGCCTGCCAGTCTCTGTCCATGGGAGTCTCCAGGTAAGAATACTGGAGTGAGTTGCCATTTCCTTTTCCAGAGGAGCTTCCCAACCCAAGAACCGAACCTGGGTCTCCTGCACTGCAGGCAGATTCTTTACCAATTGAGCTATGAGTCAGATGCCCAATATATGTGCTTTCTTAAAGATTAAATAAGATCAAGCAGCAAAGTGAATTCTGTAGTTTTCCAGGAGTGATAAGCATCTGTGTATTTTGGGATATCTATAACAACTGACATGTGGTGTAAAGGGGACTGATTTCTATTGGTGGCAAAGTCTGGCAAATACTACTGAAGCATTTCCCAAACATATTTGACAATAGAACACTTGGGGAAGGGGGTACTTATTAACATGGCATAGATTCAGAAATGTTAATTTAGTCTCTCCCTGCCTTTCAGTATGAGCCATTGAATGTTCCATCCTGGCAAAAGGAAACTGGCATTTGGAGAAAACTTTTAAAGTTCACTTCTGCCACTTAACAAGTTGCCAAGTGGATAAAGAACTAGCCGATGAGATGGCTAAGGTGTAGTGGACATGTTTCTATTAGCTGAGCTTGCTATTGTTGCTGTTTAGTATGTCCGACTCTTTTGTGACCCCATGGACTGTAGCCTGCCAGGGCCCCTCGTCCATGGAATTTCCCAGGCAAGAATAATGGAGTGGGTTGCCATTTCCTCCTCCAGGGGATCTTCCCAGCCCAGGGATCTAACTCACGTCTCCTGCATTGCAGGTGGATTCTTTACCACTGAGCCACCAGGGATGCCTCTATTACTCTGAGGTTTATCTGTATTACCACTAGCACTACCCTCACTGCTCTAGAAATCCATCACTCCACTGATAAAGACAAAAAGTTCAGATTCGGGTCATTAACTTAGGGAGCATTGCCTCAGATTCCTGGTGTGGCTTCACTAACCTCAAGAGTTTATAAAGACTTCATTTCTGTCATTACTACACTATGAGAAAGTACATGCAAATTATGATGGGATGGGATAGCATTCATCTTGCATTTACCCAGTGTTTCCTTTGCATTTGACATTTATTATTTAACCCTCAAAGCAATTCTCTGAGACAGATTCTATTATTGTATAAAGAAGGAAACTGGAGCTCAGAGAGTTTATTTACCCCAAATTATACAGCAAATCTTAAATGGAAAATCTAAAATTCAAACCTAATGTTCTCTAGTTCCAAAGTCCATTATAATATTACACTTCCCTATGGAATAGCTACCACACAGATTAGACTTGGATTCCCCATTGTCAGGTTGGCACACATGTTTTTGTCAAGAGATCTTTAACACAACCCTTTGGTATGGCTGAGAATCTCAACATCAGTGGCCACAGATGCTGCTTTAGAACTATATTGAATCTTTGCTAACTAATGAAAGATTTTCAAACCACTGATTGTCCCCTTTCCTTTTTAAAACCCCGTTTTCACAATCATAATATGGCGAAAGTGCTACTGCTTAAAGTGGGGGAGGATCAAATAAATTAATCATTTAATTTAACTTTGTTGAGTTCACTATGATGAGAGTTCTACATTCCCATAGCTGAGTTCTTGCAACAATCTTTAGCATACCTATTTTAAAGATAAGGAAACTGAGGCAGCCGTTAATCCCTTGAATGAAGTTGCTCAGTTGTGTCTAACTCTTTGCGACCCCATGGACTGTAGCCCACCAGGCTCCTCAGTCCACGGAATTTTCCAGGCAAGAGTACTGGAATGGGTTGCCGTTTCCTTCTCCAGGGGATCTTCCCAACCCAGGGATTGAACCTGGGTCTCCCGCACTGCAGGCAGACGCTTTACCGTCTGGGCCAGTATCCTAAATTAGCAGAGTCAAAAAGTAGTTAAGCTTGACTAAACCCACATCTGTCTAATTCCAAGCCCTTTCTTTTACTCAGTAAACTAATCTGTAAGTCCCTACACAATCTTAGTTGTTCTTATTATAATTGTTGTCATGTTTAAAACACTAACAAGAGAGAAATAAGTATATATTGTCCAGAAATAAGTATATAGTCATTGAAGAGAAAGATTACTCCATGGAATATTTCACCTGCACACTCTTCCTTCCACTTACTTTAGTTTATGAACCCCATGGATGATGTCTGATGCTTTTCTTTAACTTGTTTAGGGCAGTTCCAAGATAGTTGACTTCTGAGAGTTATTGAGTAAGAAACGTTATAAATTGTTTAGATTAGGATTTAGTATGTTTAGAAGCCTTTTCATAAATTTGCCTTTTCAAACTGTTACTGGCTATAGCACTGCAGATGCTGTGATGAGGAATGCCTTCTCCAAAAACCCAGTGGATGACAAACTTCCAAAGCTAACATGTTGTTTACAGAGATGGAGAAGAAGGGGATTGACAAGCACAATCCTAAACGTAATTACAAGGCTTATAGTCCCTGCTGGGGACTAAAATGTTTATTGGCTTTTCTTGTGCAATTTAACGTTCTTCCTCCCAAAGCCCTACTCCAAACTTGGAACTTCTCTGGAATTAGCATCTCGTTTGGGAGAATGCCAAGTATTGGTGTCTGGGTCCTTTGCATCTTTGCACCAACTCAGAATAGCAGCTCTAGAAACTAAGCTGGGAGTAGTCTGGGTAAAGGAGTTAAATATCCACTTGGGCATCTTTCTAATAAATTTCATCCATCTTCCTTGTGGAAAACAACTCTTAGAAAGATGTGGTCTTTAATGAGGAAGTGGATGCAAACTGGTAAGTCCAAGATAGTACAAGTCAGTGGTCTTTGCAGAGTTGCCAAAGTTATATACAGAATCAAGGACCTGGAGGCGATGGAAAAACCTCATCCCACTGCCATTGTGATCTATGCAAGGAAGGATGGCCTGAACTCAGAATGCATTTGATATGTCCCAGAGCTAAGAAACCAGCCCAGGGGGAAAAGATGATATTAAAGGACATTTTGGTATATGAAAAAGTCTACCTAAAACCTCATCAGAGATAACTATGTAGTATAAAATTTAGAAGAGTATGACTCCTTACCTTGGCTCAAGGCTCTAAATTTAGGGGAAATAATTACATGAGTTCCAAGTTTAGTTTACCAAATATATACAGTTCCTGTAAGCAGCTCAAATTTATATGGAAAAAAAGTACCTTAAAGATGATCTAGTTCACAAAATTCCTTATACACTAAAATCACCTGAATTATGTATTCCTTTGAGCTAAAGTCTGAATGTGCCTCTAGACTTGGCAACCACGGCTTATAGCCCGCTGTCCCAGCCTCATTGATCAGGTGACTGAGATGCACAATAGTTAAAACTGTTCCACTTATTCAATAAATATTTCTATGAAACTGATAGTATTGATGTGAACAAGCTTGGGCTGGTGAAGTGACTTTCCAGGTCACATGACCAGAGAGTGATAGAGTTTAAACAAGAACCCAAATTCTCTTGACTACTAAAGGACTTGCAAGCATATCATATGATAATGATACTTCTTCTATTTTCTAATAATCAAAACATAAAACAATAGATAGCCTGAACAAGGTTTTAATTATCTTGATTTTTCAAAATATCTTGATTTTTGTGTCTATACCTTAATTTCTTAAATATAAACATAATTAATAAAATGTTAATAACATTCCAATAAAACATTGCTAATTTCAAATTGTTGGGACAAAACTAATTATAATATTTTAAGTTTCTTCACTACTCCCTTGATCCTACTGGTGGCTCAGATGGTAAAGAATCAGTCTGCAATGCAAGATACCCATGTTTGATGTCTGGGTCAGGAGGATCCCCTAGAGAAGGGAATGGCAACCCACTTCAGTGTTCTTGCATCGAGAATTCCATGGACAGAAGAGCCTGGCAGGCTTCAATCCATGGTTTGCAAAAAGTCGGACATGACTGAATGAGTAACTTTCACTTTCAGGACAAAACTAATTATAGTATTTTAAATTTCTTCAGTACTCCATAGTTACTTTTATGATTATTGAGACGCTAAGACAAGATGAATTGAAACCTCAAGTTTTCATTGATTCTTATATTATTCCCAGTGTTTTCAGTTGGTTCTAGATTTTTATCTGAGGTTTGGCAACAGCTTTATTTATTTATTCTTGTAGCATACTCCCCTCTTACGCTAGGAAAACAAAGCAAAAAAAATTGATTTATTTTTCTTAAAACAACAAAAAATAAGGAAAAAATTCTAAAATTCCTTAAAATCCTTTTTCTTAAAAACACTAGGAAATGTTTACTAATATAAACTTTAAATTTTTTAACTCATATCATTTTCCGAAGAAATATTCTTTGAGACTGTTTCTTTGTACTTCATATGACATTTATACATGTCATTCTGTTTTTAAGATTAATTTTATTATTAAATACTGTCCTGAAGTTGTGCTCTTATCAATTCATTGAAGGGTAAGTTAGACACTTTATAAATTTTTCCTAGGAATGGAGGGCAAAATCATATCAATAAATAACAATTTGACTTATCAAAAACACAGTAACAAAAAGTAAAATTAGAAAAAAATGTTAATTAGTCAAGCAAATAGTCAAAAATATGTCAAACTTTGACATATTTTCTGAGATAAATTGGCATCATGTATGTTAGCATGAATCTTTTTTATAGAATTCAACTTATTTTTACTCACTTTAATTAGTTTTTGTGTGCAGATAAAATGAAAGGCAATGGAAATTTGGCTTGCAAAGTAGTTCTAAGATGATCTACATCCACAATCTGGTTGTAATACCATAAAAATATGTTTATTATGTGAGAATGGTAATTCAAGTTAGCATTCATCATAGACATAAAGCAATGAGCAATGCAAGTTAACTTCAGTTATTTATCCTGGGAACTTTTTTTTTTGCTAAAAAGGCCAGAATGCATGATAGCATTGGCTCATTCTTCCCAAAGCCTCCTGGAAAACATGTCTTTGAAATAAAAGCTTCTCAATGCTAAAAATTTTACTGCATTTGGGAGAAGCATAAAATTTGATAATAAAGAGTTGGGTCTTCATTTTTCTAATTCAGTATGGAGTCTGTTTTGAGGAAAATTAACTGTGGGCTGAATTTGCATCCTAGAAATATATTTAATTTGTATCATAGACTCAAAATCTGACTTCCAGAACTGGGCATCTATTTTCCCCCACCTCTTATATATCACCCCCTCTCCCAGGTCATGACTTTAGTCCAAGCAGAGAAAAATAAATTTCCCTGAGGATATATGTAACCATAACTAAAATGACAATAATAATAATAACGAAGAGATCTTGGAATTTAAATGTGTGGCTCTGCTTTTCCCCATTCATTTCCCACTCTACCCCAGCTCTTTGTCCTCGTGTTTTATGAGCTATTATATTTGTCTTATCCATCTGTATCACCATCACTTTTTCTTAGGTTCAGCTAGACTTTGCACTTCTTGGTACCCTTCTTGGTACACTAAAGTTTTAGAAGCAAATGCTCTCAGTTTAAATCTTTTGGTCACAGAGTGCCTTGACAGTTTCTCCAAATGATGTTAGGAAGGGGAAGTAAATGTTCCCCATTTCTACTCAGTTTCTTTTTAGAGTATTGATTTCATTCCATGTCTGGCATAATTTCTTTTGGGGATTGCTGGATTGATTTTGAAGTTACCGTTGAATTCCTTCAACATGGCCTAAACAGACAACCAGGAGTAGTGGGGATGATATTTATGCTAATTTCATGCTCTTCAACTGGGCTATCAAGAATTAGAAGCCCCAAAATAGTTGGTCACATTGGACTGTGAGATCATAACAGATGTATTCTTGACAAGTGAAATGATCAGTTAAACCTGATTCTAGCAATCATGTAGGTTAGCTTGATTCTCTTTTATGGACTTCAACTTAGTGTTACTGTATTCTAATTAGGTTTGGAATGCAGATGAAATGAAAAGATGGTTCAATTTAGGAGAAAGTTCAAAGTTCAAAAGTCATGTAGTGTTTTGTAGACCTTACGTTCTGAGAGAAATTACTTGAGACTATGAAAGTACTATCCTAATTTACCAGATAAGGTCTACAACGTGGGACATTAAGTGAACAGAAAAATTACTTGTTCTTAAACAATTTTGCTGAGGATAAATAAAAACACAATGTCCTATTAAAGATCTGTTTCTTTTGAAAAATGTTTCATCTGAAAACTAAGGATAGAATATATAGCTTTGACATAAAGGCTCATCTTTTTCTGAAACAACCGCTTCTGTCTCCAAGTTGCAAGGGAAGGATTCATCAATCTGATTGAATCTTCCCTTTAGTTTTTCCCAACAGCTGTGTTCATATAATTCATGACTCCCATGTTTCCTGAGCCCTGGATAATTTCACAGACATGTCTAATACAGGCCTCTACATTTTCAGAAGAGTATGGAAATCTTGGAGGAGGTCCAGGGTAGACCAAAAACATGATTAATGGATTGGAAGTTGGAGTTTATGAAGAAAGATTGTGAGATCTGATTTCTCGCTATGAGAAAAGCTAAGGGGTGACTTAATAACACAAGATGGTTAGGAAGCAGCTGGTCTCTATCTTCACTAAGGTTGGATAAAATGAAATAAAATATAAATTGCAACAAGAACAAAAATATGTTACAAGTGGGAACTTCCAAGCACTATGATGACTGGATTCTTAGAAAAGTCGTCGGAGGAAGTCGGAGGAAGTATGTGTAGTCTATTTTCCTGGTCTGTTGTGATAGGCCTATGAGTAGTGAGGAAGAGGAGATAATCTTGAAAGATCCCTTCTGGATCTATCTTTTTATAAGTCTGCATGTATACATGCTAAATTGCTTCAGTGGTGTCTGATTTTGTGTGACTCTGTGGACTGCAGCCTGCCAGACTCCTCTGTCCATGGGATTCTCCAGGAAAGAATACTGGAGCCAGTCACCATGCCCTCCTCCAGGGGATTTTTCCAACCTAGGGTTCAAACCCTTGTGTCTCCTGCATTGGCAGGTGGGTTCTTTACCATTAGTGCCACCTGGGGAGCCCATTTTATAAGTCTACCTAATCATATTTAGAAAAATTATTTTCCCGATCTATGTCTCATTTTCTCCCTATCACTAACTCTACCCTAATTTCTTATCCTTTGTCTGCCTTCTGTAAAACACTGCTAACCAAAGATGGCTAGGGCACTGATCAACCCTGAGGGGCCCTCCCCAGCTGCTAGCTTCCCTTTCAGCTTTGGGAGCAGGTTTCTTGTCCATCACTACTACTCCTTGACCACTAGGATCATGCTGATGGTCATCTTTCTACATAGTAAACCCAAGGCAAGGGGAAACAAAACTAAATAAAGCATAATTTCCTACTTTTAACTAACTCATATGTGGCCCAATGGATTAAAACACAAACCTTAGGTGTAGGATTTGAGCAGCTGAAGGGCTAAGATGTGTTTTACTCATTTGCATGGATGCTAGTCCATAGAGCATTGTCTGGCAGGAGGTGCTCAGCAAGTTTTCATCAACTGAATGAATGGAACTATGAAGTGAAGGTAGTAAACTGAAGTTAAGACAATCAAGAGTCTCAGAGGTTTCTAAATGATTCTGTATGTGACACAAATCTAAAACCTAATCCTTGCATGGGTACCACTGGGGACTTTATTCCTACCACATCTGGGTTACCCAGAAGATTTTGACAAGAGTACTTGAGTCCTTCCTCCCAAAAAATAGTCACCATAGACACTGTGTAGATTCAGAATCATGGAAAAATAGGCCAAATTCTTGGTGTGATTTTTAAAATATGACTTTAGGAAGTTCAGTAATTATTTTTTCTAAATTATCTTTTTGCATACGTTGCTAACTTTCTCCATGAAGAATATAAAATTTAGCAGTAGAACATCTCTCACTCCCATCATCACACAACCTAAATAGTTGGGTTTCAAAAATAAGGTAACCTGCTCCTTACAACCTGATTCAATGTCCTAAAACGCTTTGGTTTAAACTTACTATGGTTCTTTCTGGCTCTTCTCCCTGCACAACCAGCAAACCATCAGCTACCATTGTCAGTCCTAACTTTGGTCCTAAAGCCCACAGTCAGGTCCTTTCTGACTATCCTTGTAGAAACATTGTAACAAGTAAACCAATTTATTGCTCACTATTGGTTTTTAAATGTTCTGGGGGAGAATCTGGTAACTTGGAGGGCTACAAGTTGATGACTCTCATATGCTTGGGAGTTAGTTGTTTCATAATGGTTTTTGTGCCTTTTTTTTTTTTTTGATCCAGCTAAATATTATTCCCAGATGGGATCAGTTTTTGACCTTTTTGCGCTACTCTCCTAATCTTGGCGCTTCTAATATTTTCTTACTGTGTTTTTCTTTTGTTCATCACTAATGGCCATGCCTGGTTACATAATTTCTGTAACAGGTGTTGACCCATTTGGATGTATTTCAGTATGGCACACAGTTATGGTTCATGAAAAGCTTACCAGTAAGAAGTACACCTCATATTAAGGTACCATCTGATGAAAAGGGATATTATTTCTCCTGTAAGATTATTCTCAGGACGGCCTTGCTCAATAATTTGTAGGATTGAGTGACAGTTTCTCAGGATTGGCCCTTTGAAACCATACATCATGAATTTGAAAACATCTTTGCCATTCTGCTCAGCAGGAGAGTTTTCTGTTTACTTATTATTTCCAATATGCCAATTTTCAGCAGTTTTTGAGGTCAGTTGATTTGATCCTAGACATTTTTTTTTTTTTTTTGCAAGGAAGACTGAAGACAGGGGTAACTAGGAAACTTAAGTAAACATAATTAAACATAAAATGCTTATAGTGATAGTAGAATTGACCTCAGCCAATTAAAATTATTAATAGAAAAAATATGTCAATGTCACATCTAAGCTTACTGCCTCTGCTCCCACTTGGGTAATGAGGATTAGTTCATATTTCCTGACAAGAATAGATGGGAATTTCTCCCTGACCTTTGTCCTTCTAGAATATCGTGTTAGAAGGATTGATTAGATCCAACCAAAAATAGAGATTTTGATTAATTCAAAATTAATTTTGTAGGTCCCACAAAAGTAGAATCGAGAGCATTTTCTTTTCAAGCAGTGAAAATTTTCCCCATTTTGGTGACTGAGAAAATATTCAGATTACAAACTTGGAATCTTTGCTCCCACAGCAATCATGTCAGAGACCAATCTTTAAAAATAATCAGAAATACGTGCTTATATTTTCAGCATCACCCTTGATCACAATAGAAAAATGATTTTTGTAAAGCATTTGATCTTAGACCTCTAACACTATCTGTATATGCCACCTGAATTAACCAAATAAAAAAATTATTCAGAATTCCAATCAAGACACTGGTACAACTTTATCTTGGCATCATTGTTTTTAATGTAAGATGTATTTTTAAGGCAAATAGGCAAGCATTTAAGTCTGTGTTTTTATTGTTTTGGTAACACCATTATCACAAATCAGAAAGTTGGGAAATGCTCATAAGTGTCCAGAGGTCTGATTCATCAGAAGGTTTATCTGAATTGGCATTTGATCTTCTTTTATTTTTAAATATTCTTGCCATTTCTGGCTCGTCTGCCTTTTCCTCAGTAAAACTGCACCACACACTGGAAAGTAAGGATATATCCATCTGTATAACATCGAGGGAGAGTAGAAATAAGAAGATTGGCTATATATACAACCAGAGTCTCAGAAATAAGAACACTCCTTGCTTCAGCAGAAATGCTGACGTGGCAATGTGAATTTAGCAGGTAGATTTGCCATAACTTCTCATTTAGCAGTATTGAGAATGCTCAGATTCTTGATATTCACTGGTTAGGAATTTCTCCAGAAGGAACGCAATTACAAAGGAGCTTAAAAACCTGGGGAAATAACTCATTTTCAAGTGAATTTAAAGTTGGAAAGTAAGCACTGGTTTGAAGTCATCATAAAGTCATAAATGTATATATATATATATATATATATATATAGAGAGAGAGAGAGAGAGAGAGCGAGCTTAGGGTAGGGCTCCTCCAGTATTTTATAAAGCAGTACAGTTTTTTTTTAAATTTATAAACTAGCCTCTCAAATTGTTTTGCCATATTAAAAGAAATTGGGTTTGCACTCAGCCTACACCCCTAGGAATCAATTTGTTGTTTAGTCACTAAGTCGTGCCCAGCTCTTTTGTGATCCCATGGAGCCTGTCAGGCTTCTCTGTCCATGGGATTTCCCAGGCAAGAATACTGAAGTGGGTTGTCATTTCCTTCTCCAGGGGATCTTCCCAACCCAGGGATTGAACCCAAGTCTCCTGCACTGCAGGCAGATTCATTACCACTGAGCCATCGGGGATGTCCTAGGGAATCATACAGAGGTTTTTTGAGGGGGCCAAGCTGGGCTTCTTGACCTCTGTCCTTCATTGCTTCCAACTAGCCTGTATATTTCACATACATTAAATATTCCACAATATACTTCACCATCTGTGCTGCAGGGTAGTTTGTGCTGGTCATGTATACTGTCAAGTTGATAGAGGTGCAAAGCTAAATGTGTGACACTCTAAGAATATGCATATATTTGAATAATTTGACTATTCAGTCCAACAATTTGCAAAGAGGCGCTGAAAGATCGCACATCTTGGTAACACTTCCAAGAAACATAGCTTCCCTTATTGGGGGTGGGGAGAGGCAGGGATATTTCTAGCTGGAGTTCCTTATTTATTAAAGTCTTGTCTCTGGCATTTTAGCTGTGTGAACTCGGGCAAATGATTTCGTGGCACTGAGCCTCCGGTTTTCATTTATAAAATAAGAATAGTAATTTCTGTGACTGGTCTTTAGAAGCTCTAAAACAGCTAATATAAGTGCACTCATTTTTTTTTTTAAACTGTAAACCCTTAGGCAAACTGAACTGAGTATATAATGATATTACATATTCAGTTCAACAGCACATTCTTGATAACCACAGAAGGGTTCAGGGGAGGAAACTGTTTATAATCTTTCCCTTTCCCCAAATTAATGTTGGAGTGTTTAGAGAAATTCTTAAAGCAATGAGTCTTAGCAATGATTAGGTCAAACTCCTTTGAGATTACAGAAGAAATGCACATACTCATAAAACTGCCTACCAAATTTGGGGGAAACAAGAGATTCCTATGACACCCAAATATGCATTGCTTAAGAAAGAGTGCTTCTCAAATCTGACCCCAGATTTTCTGCTTCGCAATCGCTAGAGGTGATTGTTAAAATGCTAATTTCTGGACGCTGCCCCACCCCTACTAAATCACAATTTCAGGAGGATAAATCTACATTTTAATAGGCAACCCAGGAGGTTTTTTAGGCTTCTCTGGTGGCTCAGAGACCTGGGTTCGATCCCTGGGTCAGGGAGATCCCCTGGAGAAGGAAATGGCAACCCACTCCAGAATTCTTGCCTGGAGAATTCCATGGACAGAGGAGCTTGGAATGCTACCGCCCATGGGGTCGCAAAGAGTTGAACACGACTGAGCGACTAAAACACAGGTGGTTTCTATGCTCGAAAGAGGTCCCAGGATTACAAGTTAAATGTCAGGGTCTTTTTCCGTTCCTTATTCTAAATTTTAAGGTCTGTACTCTCGCGCAGGAACTGGTCGAACTAGTGGGAAGAAAATTCCGCCTTCAAGCAGGAACCTAGATTGACGGTTGAAAGCGTTTGTCCGATAGTATATTGAAAGTGAATATGAAGTTCTCTGCAAGGGTCTTGGCTACCTGCAACTAAGAATCAGAAAGACTGCTGCGGGGGAAGAGGGGCGAAGTGAGGATTAATTGAGCCAACTGCCCACCCCGAGACACACACACACACACACACACACACACACACACACACACTAAAACAGAAGGCTTTTTATTTATCTTTGCTACCCAGGTTCTTTATTAAAAGGGTTGGTTTATGTGTGTAAGTTTGCTAGGGAGGGAAGTGAAAACATCTGCAGAACCATGCAATGCCCTGGAACGGAACTCTTCTAATAAAAGATGTATCATTTTAAATGCGCTGAATTTTGATTCTGGTAATTCGTGCACTAGAGTGTCTATTTCGAGGCAGCGGAGGTATCATATGACAGCGCACGTCAAGGCACCGTGGAGCCCTCTCGTGGACTCCCACCCACTTTCCCATTCACCCGGAGAAGGCTGCTCGCGCAGCCGCTCCCCCCACAAGCTAGCATGAAATCTCCCAGCCTCTGCCGAGATCAAATGGAGCTCTTCGCTCAGGGGGTGCGAGTATTACCTCCGCCATGCAATTTCCACTATCAATAATTTAACTTCTTTGCTGCAGACCAGAAGGAGTACATACCGGGCACCAAAGACTCCCCTCAACCCCACCCCTTCTTTTTAACCAAAGGGAACGTGAAAAAAGAATAGAGTCTGGGAGTTTCGGGGCCGAAGTCTTCCCCAGAGCAGCTGCCTTGATGTTTACTTTGACAAGTAGTGACTGAAAAGGTGGGTTTCTTTTCTTTCTCTCTCCGTTTTTTCCTCTTGTTTGGTCGACTAGAAAGCGTGTGGCTTGAGTGAGGTCTGTCATTGCCTCGGCTTCCCGACTGGAGCAAGTAACTTGGTGTAACGTTATCTGCGGGTGTTCATGAATAAAAAATGCCGTTATTATCTTGATTGGATTCCTATTAGGCAAACTCCGGAGAGGTCAGTGCACGAACTCTGTTTAAGCCGCGGCGTGTTTAAGGCAGCGGAGTAAACCAATAGCCCCCCTGCTCTGTGCGATTTCATTGTGTGCTCGCGTTGGCAAGCTCCGTCGTGCGGGAAGGTGCGGGAAGGTGTGTCCGTGGCCCGGGAAACGCACGCCCTCTCCCACAGAACTTAGGTGCCGGGATGAAGCGGGGGGGAGTTGCCACAGAGGGGAGCGAGACCCCGGGGGCGCCCGATGCGCGCTCGCTCCCTTCAGTCCCGGCGTGGACCGCCCGGGTTTCCGCGGAGGGCCCGGGACGCGGGGTTCCCCCGGGGCCGGGGCTAGGTCACCCATCGGAGCCGCGGGCGTGGCGCGCGCGTCCCGTTGAGGCGCCCCAGGGACTGGCGCGGGGCTTACGGGGCCACATCGCGGGGCCCGGGGGACTGGCCGAACGGGGGCGCGCGGGTCCGGGGCGCCTGGGCAGCCCGGGGACTCCCCCGGGCCGAGCCGGGGCGAGGAAAAGGCGCGGCGTTCCCTTTAAGCGGCCGCCCCGCACGGGTCTCAGTGGCGCGGACGAGCTGGGGGAGGGGGGGCGGGGGGCGGCGCCGTTTGACCAATCGAAGCTCAACCGAAGAGCTAAATAATGTCTGACCCGAGCTCCAGGCGCAGGCTGGAGCTCCGGGTCCCGGTTGCCGCCGCGCCCGGGCGCACCCGCCCGCTCGCTGTCCCGCGCACCCCGTCGCGCCGCGGGCTTCCGGGCGCGGCCGAGGAACCGGTCCGGCGCGCCCCCCACCTTCTCCTCGGGAAGCGTTGATGAGACGCTTGAACTGCAGCTGCCACCGCTGCTGTGGGGCCGGCGGCGAGCGGCTCCGCGACGGGGACCTGGGCTGGGCGCAGGGGCCAGGAGCAGGACGACGATGTGACTCCGCCGCCGGGGACCCGTGAGCTTTGTGTGGACCCGGAGGTAGGCGAGCATCGGACGTGGGGCTTGGCTCGGGAGCCGCCGGTTCGCCGGGGAAAGTTGGCTGGGGCGCGAGGGGTGGGGGTGCGAAGTTATGGGGAACAGGCCAGAACTCCTTTCTTCCCCTCCAAAAGAAGGGGGCATTTTGCGTTGTTCCTGTTGAGCTTTCTTCTCCCACTGCACGATCCAAAGGGGTAGCCAGGACGCCCGAGAGAGAGGGGACCCCGGGAAGCCCAGAAGTGGCGGAGAGAAAGCCAAGAAGAGACGCAGAGCTGCGCGATAGAAGACGGCGCCCCGAGTACCCCCCAGAAGAGGAGGGGTCGTGAGAGCGATTTAGGGCGCCAGCTGTGGGGGGCCCCGACTAAGGTGACGGGGTTGGGGCTGAGATATGAATCTTTCCCAAGGGCTGGGCGGCCCCTGCGCAGGTTTTGGGGGGCCGCTTGCTCCTTCAGCCCGCTTACCGCGTCCCCGGGGCTTCAGCAGGGCTGCACACCATCAGCTGTTCCCCAGGAGTTGAGTTAAAAGCGGACCTATACGGGTCCAGTACGAGTTTATCTTGGGAAACTTGACACACTCCTGCAGCCCGGACCTGAAAGGGGCTGCGGGACTCCGGGGCTAGTTGTGCTCACGCGTCTCCCCACCCCGGCCACCTCCCTTGAGGCACCTTGCAGAAAAGTGAAAAGTTTTGGCTTTCAGGGGCTGGGAGGGATGTGTGTATATGTATGTGTATGTGTTTGGCGGAGGGTGATGTTCTGACTCGGGTAGGTCCCCGGGGATGCCATGCACAGCCGGGAAGAGGAAATGGGTGAATGAGACGTGCGTGGAAAGAAATAGCTGAGGGTTGGAGGCTCTTTGCTCGACGGGCAGAGAAGGGGACTTCCAGACTGGTGGCACCCCCTAGGGAAGAAAAGCCTTGGGACTGCCTGGGTGAACTAGAGTCACCGTCGAAGGATGCTGTTTGTGTGTTGGGGGTGGAGCGGGGTGGAGGGACACTGTTGGAGGGGCCGCGAGGAGGAGGGGTGGGGAGAGCGGCGCTAGGGAAGGTAGAGGGTGCCCTCTGCCGGCTAAGCTGCCCAGAGCGGCTGCAGGGGCGGGAGGCTGGGGGGTGGGGAAGTGGTAAGAGATGGCTTTGCGGGATCTCTTCGGTAGCTGGTAGGAGGGACCTGTTGAATGACGCTTCTGACTCCCGACTCGGATGAATTTCGACTCCTCGCGCCTCCCTGGCTGCAGTGCAAGTTTTCCTTGAGCTGGGGGAGCTTTGACAGGCTATGGTTGGTGGTGTGTTAGGGATTCCTGGATCTCATTTTAGGGTCCTTCAGGGATCTTAACACTTACTCCTCAATGTCAGCAGTAAACAGCGAATATTTTCTGACAAGAGTGCAGGAATGTTCTTGGCCAGAAGCAAAGAAAAGCATATTTCTGAGTGTGTATTAATTCTCCTAGTACAGTTACCTTTTTCTAGCAAAGTCATGTGTAATTGGGAACGTTGATTTCTTTTTACTGCATATAAAACTGCATATTGATTTTAAATAGGAAGTAATGTTATTAAATGAGACCTTCAAATTGGTTTGACTTCTGGGAAAATATCCCCTTACCTTTAATTTTACCCCCAAAAAGTATTTTTATGTGAGTCTGTTATAAAGTCAGAGGCCATTTTGGTCTTAAAATTATATCTGTATATACTTATATTTTTTGCAGTTTAATTTATTGAGGTATAATTACTGATTTAATTCATCTACAGGTGTTTGTTTACCTCATGCAACATTATGATTTTTAGGTTGAAAATTTATGAGATTATGGGATGTAGTACTCCAAATTATTATAAGCAATGGATCATAAAGTTTTTACCCAAGGGACCATACCCCTTTAAAAGCGTCATTAATCCTGTTCCTTGATTTTGCAAATACCTTGCTTTAGATTCTTCTTTTGCAAGTTTAGCTGGAGGTAAGGGAAAGGAAAGAGACACTTGTTGAAATGTAACCATAACCTTTACTGGAATTTAAAACACGTTGGTCACCATTACTGGAATTCCCAGGCCGTAAAGTCGTCTTTTTTTTTCTTCCACTTTATTTTGCAAAATGTGATAAATGTTGGTAAATATAGACCTGTACTAAGTATTATGACAGGAGAAGCATTATGTATGTAGAGCTATTTTAAGTCATTACAAAACGTTTTCTATTTATAAATGATATAAGCAGAAAGAAATGATTTCCAGATAAACAAGACTTACGTACATGTTTTGAAGCATTAGAACATTGCAGACACACTTAGACATCACATTTTTTTAAAAAAGGAAAATAACAGAGTAATTTTTCACATACCTTTGGAGGCTTTCATTGCCTATTCAGAGCTGAATTAGTGACTGGAAATCTCATTTATTTTAAGATTATTTAAGACTTACAGCAGGTCAACATTTGGGTGTCCAGAAAATAAAACATTTAGGAACTCTGTTTTAGGATGTCTTTTCAATAAGTGTGACTTTTACTTGCAAACAGAAGGAACCAAGAAAATGATCATTTGCCAGAAATACAATGACCTCACCTCAAATGATTCATTTGTACTATGTGAGTTAATTGCCTAAATCTCAAAATAGCCAAACAGGGGTGGGGAGATGCTGGAATGTTGCTGGTTCATTTGATTCACCTGGAGAGAGGGAAGTTCTGTAAATAATGCAAATTTCTAAAATCCTGGCTCAAAACCCTTGAATTTTCTGCTTAATAGGGGCACCATTAGAATGTAAGTTGTTCTCTTCTTCCTGGAATCTTTGAAGAGTTCCAGCTTTTCAATACTCAAAAAGCAGATGATTGGTAATCTCATTTCTTTTAAATATAAATAGCTCTGGTTTTCAGCTTAACACACAGCAAGTTGAGCATGCCCGCCTCATAGTACAGCAAACAGCTTGTTGATATTTTGGGTACTTTTGTCTTTAGAACCTACTGTTAAGTATCCAATACCTCCCCCCCCTCCCCAACCCTGGTCATATACACACATCCACAGCGCTGTATGCAGGTGTGAATTTGTGGAATGTAAGAGCCAGCAGCTTTGGATCTCAACCATAGACTTAATCTTCTACTAAGTTTTAGAATATCGAAGACGTACACAATGGAAAGGTAATCTACAAGTACTTCATTAACATTTTAGTTTTAGGAAGTTAGTCCCACAGCAAACAGACTGATTTTAGGCTGCTTGAATGAAAACAGAATGGAAAAGTATATGAGAGCTCAACTCTAAGTATCTTTTAAAATGAAAACCATTGCCGTTTCTGATGTCCATAAAACTGAATTTATTTTAATGGGGGAAACATTTTCAGCTAGTGTCTCCCTGTGTAGAAGATTTCCCCTTCTGTGAGGGGGCTCTCCTAGCCTAGCTCTGCCCAATGCATGTGAATGTATCCCTCTAATAGGGTAATTGCTAACTT
Source organism: Ovis aries (assembly GCF_016772045.2). Lineage (NCBI taxonomy): Eukaryota > Metazoa > Chordata > Mammalia > Artiodactyla > Bovidae > Ovis > Ovis aries. The sequence continues at coordinate 57,175,315 of NC_056068.1, read as the reverse complement.
GTCTCAACTTGTTGTCAAATGATTGTTATGGTTCCCTCAGTTTCCACTAATTGCAAAATTGCTGCTTAATTGAAGGACTCTCAGCCATCTAGTGCAGTCATTCAGCCACCGGCAGACTCTGTAATCTCAAACTGTGAATTGCATTTTAAAAGAGGAATGGAGGAGAAAATTCCAGGGAATTCTAGGTTTCAAACGGCTAGCTGTTGCTTCATGGAGGAAGAAATCTTTGAATGTTTAACTGCATTGTGATAAATTTTCTCCATTAGGATTAATAACATGCCCAGATGGGCTTCAAAAGTGAGTGAGTGAACTTCTTGGTTATACTCTGCATCCATTTACTCTGTTTAGGATGGAGTCACGTTAAACAGTAAATGATGGCAAATGAAATCAGTATGTCATTTGTACACGGGGTTTAACCCTAGGAAACGGAGGAAGGCTCTGGTATTTTTAAGCTTAGACATATGTGTCCTCAAAGTCTCCTTAAACTTCCTCTTAAGTCATAAAATTATTTGCTGCCGCTGCTTAGTCACTTCAGGTATCTGACTGTGTCACCCTATGGACTGTAGCCCACCAGGCTCATCTGTCCGTGGAATTCTCCAGGCAAGAATGCTGGAGTGGGTTACTATGCCCTATTCCAGGGGATCTTCCCAACCCAGAGAGCGAACCCTGGTCTGCTGCATTGCAGGCAGATTCTTTACCACTGAGCCACCAGGGAAATCCTAGAATTGCTTAATCCTAAATATGTATACTTTGAATGCATCCCTGGCTTTCCAGAATACTCACACCAAAGGCTTAGAAAAGTCATGGACCTAGTTATTAAATATATGGAATCATTATTGATGCTAGATATGGAACAGTGGAGCTCACTAATATATGGACTTTGGAAAACTTATGGGGGTGATGGAGTGGTAAATGGGCATGTTTTCTAAGTGAACTGGAAGGTATTCTTGTTTCTGTAAGAAAAACATGAGTATCTGTCAAAGAAGTAGTGTGGAGCTTTCTTTAAATGAAAGTACTCAAATTCAAGTACAAACTCTGCGACACTACGCTTTTGGTGAAACAAATCTGACCCGATAACACTGGATGCTAAGAAGTGGCTAGTTGCAGTGATGTCTCATCTATACATTGTCTAAAGTTTAAGCATGGGTTTCATTAGATGAATTGGGGGGTGGGTGTCGGACAGCAGAGTGACTGGAGGTGGGGAAGCAAAGTCATTTCATAAGGTTCCATGACAGCCATCATAAAATAAAAGTTTATTTCTGAAGAGCCCAGAGAATAATGTGTGTTATGCAGTTTTCCCAAAGGTTCACTTGAAAAACCTTTTCATTGGTTGTCATGGTAGTAATGTCCTGATTTTGAGAGCTCGCAGAACCTAGTAGCTCTTAAATGTGCTTTCAGCTTGGTTCCTTTGGTCTGGCTGAAGCTTCATGATGCTCCTCTGTGTTTCTGACATGCGTCTGCATTTTAAAGGGAGGAGGTCAGGCAGAGGAAGATTCCTTAACTCTAAGACAACATCACTAGGAAATGTGTAACATCAAGTGGTGAAAAAGTCACTTTACTTCAAAATAGCTTATTAAAATCAAACTGGAAGGCAATCTGTCATTTAATTACAACTAGTACATATAAAATTAAGATTTATATGATGGAAATAGAACATAGACAGTTGCAAGGAATTTAATCAACTCATCAAAAGTGGAATAGCGCCACCTAGAGAACAAAATCACCAGCGTTACCAGCCAAACGGATTCTGTGCCATATGAGCCTCTTTTCCAAGGCTACGGTTACTAGGATTGCCTTGCCACCCTATTCAGATTTGGTGAGTGTATGTGTTGGTAGGCGTGTGGTGTTTGTGTGTGGGTGGTTTAGGATGCACTTGGGTTTGTAGATGAGATTTTAAAACAGGCACATACATACCTCAATATCTACACCAAGTCCCTTTTAGTGTTTTAATAGTAGCCAAATGTAGAATAACCTGCCAGGAAGAAGAGCTGGCCTCCTTTTAAACGTTTTTTATTTTCAACAATATATGCTGAGGCACTGAGTACAAAGGTTCTGGTTTTGTTTACTTGCTACAGAGAGTTCATTGCCCTTTCTGAGATATAATAACACCAAATAAATTGAATAGAACTACCTTAAGAATGTCTTTGATCTGTGATCTAATTTTAACTTTAATGATTTGAGAATTAAAAAAGGGTCATATATGTAGCAAGACTTTAAACACCAAAAAAACAAGGGGGTAGGAGGAAGACAAGGAGAAGGCATTGTATGTAAGAGCTGCCTCAACCTTATGAGCCAGCTCCAAAAATTTATGGAACCAGGAACCAATCATTACAAATTAGCTTAAAATTATTTGATGCCAGAATCTGCATTTTCTTCATTTTTGCATGCTTCCGCAATAGTATCCAAAATGATTCTGGTCGGAGAAGAAACTCTTCAACAAATATTGTTGAATGAACAAATAGATTGATTAAGAGCTGCCTCAGATTCTGACAGTGTGGACAATGAAGAAACTTTGTAATTACAAAAAAAAATATTTTTTGCTGGCAGAGAGGCAGAAATTGGAGGAAATAAGTGTAATATTTTTGTTTTCGTGGTAGGTATTATAAATGTCCTTCAGTTGGGTGAATTCTAAGGTTGCTTGTGCCCAATTTGGTTCACTCATAAAGTTGTCATGTTTGGAACATGAAATGTTAAAGCCGATTTAGATAGTAGCAACTATAAACCTGTTGGTGAATTTTCACTTAATGTTTTCAATTTGAGGTACTGGTGGCGATGCTGATCATTGTGCTTCAGGGAACAGAAAACAGTGTATGTTAAGTGAGTGTCAATTTCTGGTAAGCAGATAACCAAAGGAAGTTATTATATTGTCTGTGCATTGTGTCATGCATAGGAGCAATCAGGTGCAGAAAACTTAACTTTTCCGGAGAAAAATCTATATATCTCACACATACAGAGAGAGCAAGATGGAGGGTGGGGTGCGAGAGGGAGAGAGAAAAAGAAGGAAACTCATAGAGTAAAATTTTTGCCACATGGGATTTAATCTAATCACTCTTGATTCGGAGCTGTTACCATCAGCATTTGCTGCCTGTTCTGATACTTGCTTTCTGCTTTTGAAAACTGAACCTGTGCCCAAACTGAAACAAGTTTCTCTGTCTTTTCACATGTTCATTTATTTCTTGAATTATGGGGAGTGTTTTTAAACATAGATAAATTTCTTTTACATCACACAGAATCTGAAGGTCGAGAAATTTGCTTCACGCTGCTGGCAGAGATGCTTGGCGGAGTCCCAGGCCACATTCCTAGACCAAACTGTTGAAGGTGTTCTCTCTTATGCAACATGGGGAAGGCACATTCAGCCTTCTCGCACCGGCTGATAATGTATCTGAAGGCACAGACGACATGCTTATCATTTTGAAACATAAAGCCAGCAGGCATTCTGTTGAATGATAGAATCTGGATCAGCTAAATGTAAAATACTATGATTAGTTAGGTTCAAAGTCAACTGTATAAATAGAGAGAATATGGAGTTGGGACCAGATTTGGGGGGCTGACTTAGACTGCACAAAGGAAACTCAGAGGTTTTAAATGGTCGAAGGCTATGAGTGTGAGACAGTGGTGTGTCTATATGGCCGTGGGGGTGGAGGAACTTGGATATAACTACTGCAGTTTAGGGCCTCCCAGGCAGCTCAGTGGTAAAGAATCAGCCTGCTAATGCAGCAGACCCAGGAGAGACAGCTTTAATTCGGGTCAGGAAGATCCCCTGGAGGAGGAAATGGCAACCCACTCCAGTATTCTTGCCTGGAAAATTTTGTTTACAGATGAGGCTGGTGGGCTACAGTCCATGGGGGTCGCAAAGAGTCAGATACGACTTAGCGCACACACACACACACACACACACACACACACACACTGCAGTTTTGGTCTGCAGTTTTAGTTTGGGGAAACTAATAATTTCCCCCCATTTCTCAAGTAAACTATACCTAGAATAGTACAGGGAAGTCCACTCAGTGTTAAGTGGCAGCCTGGACAGGAGGGAAGTTTGGAAGAGAATGGATACATGTATAAGTATGGCTGAGTCCCTTTGCTGTCCACCTGAAACTGTCACTACATTAACTGGCTATGCTCCCAATAAAAAAGAACAAGTTTCAGTTCAAGAAATGAAATAGGTTGCTTTCGGTACAACACTGACGAAAGGGTATATATTGAGATCAGTGTGACCAGGATGCATAGGAAGTTGGAAACCATTGCAAGTAAGCAATGACTGAGGAAACTTGGAATGGGTGGCGTGGGGACAGGAAGACTTAGGCTGGAATGACAAATGTATTTTTGTCTTCTTTAGTCTAAATTCACATGATGGTAGCTCCCAGAAGTCTGGGTTAAGAAGAGTTCTGAACCCAAACCTAGCCTAATGAGAAAGAATATCCTGTCACTGCCCACCATGTCTGGGGGACTAGGGGGCAGCGTGTCTGACTTGTTCTTGATGTCCAGTCTAGAGGACCGTCTTCACAATTGTGAAGAACTGGCATATGGAGGAAAGAGAGAGTTTACTTTATGTTGCCCCAGAGAGCAGATCTAGACCCAGTGATATAAATTTAAGTACTGTACGTGGTATCTAGAAGAACTTTCAGTTCGATTTAATTAAGTAAATATCACAGGCTCACCATATACAAAGCATTGAATTGAGTGAATTTATGATTTAACAAAGAAAGAATATGGAATATGTTCAGCTTCCTGTTATAAGCACAGACTGAAACCCTTTTAGAAAGGAGAGATATTAACATGGAAGCTTGGAGTTAGGTATATTCTGAAGTACCTTTGTACTCCTAAGTTTTTTCAGATATATCGGTCATATCATCAGTTTGCTCCTTGTTTTAGTTCGCATACAATCCTGATGACAATCATGTATTTCTTTGGGTCTTCTGCCTGAGATAGGTGCAGCATCATGAACTGAGCATCAGAAATCCTTCCCATTTCTTTGAAAAGTGCTGGACTTTTGCTTTTTTCATACTTTCACGTGGGTTCTCAAAAGTAGTTATTTTTCCTTTGGATCATACAGAATGGAATGTTTTAAAAAAGAGTCCTGATCAGGTTCAGACACCCAAATTGCTTAAGAAATTAGCTTTTGACGTTAGATTTTTTTAGAGTTCAGTAACTGAACTAAAAAAAGCCCACAGCACTCACCTTCTTCCCCCTCTCAAAGTACGGCACCCTTGGCTATTAACAGTTTTCCAACGAGTTTCCTTTTCTAAATGTAAACTGTCCAAGAATTGGCCCCTCCCTCAACCTTTTCATGTTTCAACATGGATAGATTAACTTTCTTTTTTTTTTTTTTAACAACTTATTTTGCTCTTCTGTTGAACAGTCAGAAATTAATTAACCCACATTTAATATGCAAGTTTAGACCAGAGGTTTCACAGCCCACTCCTAGGAGTCATGACGGTTTTATTCTGCATGGTGGTCTCTCATTACTGCTATCAAATATTCATATTTTCAGTCAGCAAAGCAAGCAGTTTACTGTTTACATACTCTTTAGAGCTTCACATATTTTATAGTTCATGTTGCTGCATGTATGTTTTCTCCTGTTTCAAAGCTTTTCTTTAAAGAAAGTAAAGGTGTTATACATGGGGAATGATTCTTTTATTTATTAATTCATCTAGCATTAATTTAGTGCCCAGTGGATGCCAGGCACTGGGCTAGATGGATCCATCCATCATCAGGTGCTCCCTAGTAAGCCACTCCATTGATTCTCCCAGGTAAGGCTTCCGTTACTTCCTTATATACTCACTTCAAAAGAGTATTTTTAAAAGCTGTTGAACAAATTCTCTGAGTCATTTCAGAACTTCCTGCCTGTCTTGTATTTTCAGTTGTGGATTGTAATATTTTGGAAAAACTTATGTCACTCTTAAGAGAATAATCTCTTTTATATATATAACAATTGAGTATCATTTCATGTTCAAATTAAGGCAGTGAAAATGCTTAGACATTGCCTTAAACATTTCGCTATTGGTATTCTTATTTATTTCTGGAGGAACTCACATTAACGGTGCTGGTAGAAGCCACAGTAGAAGAATTTCTGGACTAAAAATGCCATTCATTTCCACTGGTGTTATGATGGAGTTTTTTCCTTACTTACAAGGACATGTTTGGGCCTCTTAGTATCCAGGAATGTGTCTTTTATTTGACAGTGTTTATAAATCCCATGTGTTTCCCCCCTAAAGGAGCTAAAATGTGAGAATGCTTCCATTTACTAGAATCTGGTTTCATGATTCTCCTGAGTAAGAAAAAGAAGGAAAGATCAGTGTTGTGAATATTATCATTAGTCAATAATATGTTTAAGTTTAGTAATGGTATTTTTTAAAGAGTTTACTGAAAACCACTTTTCAATCTGTTGGGTGGTCTCCTTTCACCATGAAGTCAGGAGGTATTTTGACTCAAATATATGAAATAAATAAGAATACCATGTGGTATTCATGGATCGTGTAAATATGTCAATGGAACTAGAGCGCAGTTTGGCACCATCAACTCAGAAATATTTAACCTCTTGATATACAGCAAGGAAGCAAACTCTCACATAGTTCTCTTTTGAATCTCAAAAAAAAAAAAAAAAAAACAAACAAACCACCAACCCAAGCCAAAATTAAAAACAAAAAACCCACAGGATTAGGAAGTGGTGAGAAATCCCATTTTCCTGCTAATACCAAACCTATAGCCGTGTTTCTAACCTTCTCTTTCCCTCCTGAGCAGGGGAATCAGATTAAATTATAAACCCATAAACACAAGAGAGTAAGCCATAAATAGTGACCGAGACCTTTGCGTTCTTTGAGACAAAACCAGAGGAGTAGACACAGATCTTCTAACCTCCAAATTAGTAGTATAGATGTAAATAAGTAAATTGTAGGACTGGATTATTCTCGCTCTGACAAAATCTCCAGTAGAACCCCAATGTATAAAACAAAATAAATAGTGCTGGGCTCGTTGAACTGTAAGTGGGAACAGCAGAGTCCTGCTTCCTTGACCTTGACTTTGCCCCTTGCAAGAAGCCTCTTGATACTCTTCTCTGCAAAACCATGTTGGAAAACTGTTGTTCTTGAGAAAAGTCAATAAGTAGAAATCCCCAAGTCCTAAATCTTTCTTCCTTCCTCATGGAAATGACCGTCCTGCCTATTCTTGCAGCCATTCTCTCGCATTCAGGATTGTGTTCATCTTTTTGTTTAAATTATGCAGAAATGGAAACTCGGTAACGTAGATATGGATATGTGAAATTTTCCCTACTGGATAATTTTTGGTAATAATCGTAGACATGTAATGGCTTAGAAGCAATGCAGGGTGACCTTATCTTAAAGATTTTAATAATCATTTAAGTTTATCATCATTAATAAAATTTTATCAGGAATTTCCTGGAGGGCCAGTGGTTAGGACTCTAGGCTTTCACTGCTGGGGCCAAGTTCAGTCCCTGGTCTGAGAACTAAGATCCCTAAAGCTACGTGACATGGCCAAAAAAATAAATAGAATTTGTTTTAAAATGTTCTTCCTAAAATACAAGTATATTTTTCTGGTTTTCACATCCCTGGCAATGATTTTCTTAACACTTGAAAGTGTCTATTATTCCAGAGTATTTGATTGTTCTTCAAAACTAATCTCATGTTGAAATTTAGGGGAACCCTTGCCATCACTGCTTCAAGCAGTGTCAGAGGTTTTGATAGCTTGTCCTAGTGCCGCGCCCCGATAGACATTGGTACTGGGACCAAAATTTAGTTGACTTGTCATCATTAACATTCCTACGTGAATGTATGTCATATGTAGGTAAGATTTTATGTACATGCTAAGTTGCTTCAGTTGCGTCTGACTCTGACCCCATAGAAGGTGGCCTGCCAGGCTCGTCTGTCCATGGGATTCTCCAGGCAAGGATACTGGAGAGGATTGCCATGTCCTCCTCCAGGGGATCTTCCCGATGCAGGGATCATAACCCATGTCTCTTATATCTCCTGCATGGGCAGGTGGGTTCTTTACCACTATCACCAAGGTTGTACATTTCAATAACAGTCTTGTCCACAGGTATAGTGTTCCATACATTAAGAAAGCTTTTTTGCATTTCTTTTCCATGGGGATGGTCTTGATCCCTGTCTCCTGTACAATGTCACGAACCTCATTCCATTGTTCATCAGGCACTCTATCTATCAGATCTAGGCCCTTAAATCTATTTCTCACTTCCACTGCATAATCATAAGGGATTTGCTTTAGGTCATGCCTGAATGGTCTAGCGGTTTTCCTTACTTTCTTCAATTTAAGTCTGAATTTGGCAATAAGGAGTTCATAATCTGAGCGACAGTCAGCTCCTGGTCTTGTTTTTGTTGACTGTATAGAGCTTCTCCATCTTTGGCTGCAAAGAATATAATCAATCTGATTTCGGTGTTGACCATCTGGTGATGTCCATGTATAGAGTCTACTCTTGTGTTGTTGGAAGAGGGTGTTTGCTATGACCAGTGCATTTTCTTGGCAAAACTTTATTAGTCTTTGCCCTGCTTCCTTCTGCATTCCAAGGCCAAATTTGCCTGTTATTCCAGGTGTTTCTTGACTTCCTACTTTTGCATTCCAGTCCCCTATAGTGAAAAGGACATCTTTTTTGGGTGTTAGTTCTAAAAGATCTTGTAGGTCTTCATAAAACCGTTCAACTTCAGCTTCTTCAGCGTTACTGGTTGGGGCATAGACTTCGATAATTGTGATATTGAATGGTTTGCCTTGGAGACAAACAGAGATCATTCGTCGTTTTTGAGATTGCATCCAAGTACTGCATTTTGGACTCTTTTGCTGACCATGATGGCTACTCCATTTCTTCTGAGGGATTCTTGCCCACAGTAGTAGATGTAATGGTCATCTGAGTTAAATTCACCCATTCCAGTCCATTTTAGTTAACGCATTCCTAGAATGTCAACATTTACCCTTGCCATCTTTTGTTTGACTACATCCAATTTGCCTTGATTCATGGACCTGACATTCCAGGTTCCTATGCAATATTGCTCTTTACAGCATCAGATCTTGCTTCTATCACCAGTCACATCCACAAGTGGGTATTGTTTTTGCTTTGGCCCCATCCCTTCATTCTTTCTGGAGTTATTTCTCCATTGATCTGCAGTAGCATATTGGGCACCTAATGGGGAGTTCCTCCTTCAGTATCCTATCATTTTGCCTTTTCCTACTGTTCATGGGGTTCTCAAGGCATGAATACTGAAGTGGTTTTCCATTCCCTTCTCCAGTGGACCACATTCTGTCAGGCCTCTCCACCATGACCCGCCCATCTTGGGTTGCCCCACAGGCCTGGCTTGGTTTCATTGAGTTAGACAAGGCTGTGGTCCCAGTGTGATTAGATTGACTAGTTTTCTGTGAGTATGGTTGCAGTGTGTCTGCCCTCTGATGCCCTCTTGCAACACTTACCATCTTACTTGGGTTTCTCTTACCTTGAGCGTGGGCTATCTCTTCACGGCTGCTCCAGCAAAGCACAGCCGCTGCTCCTTACCTTGGACGAGGGTATCTCCTTACCGCTGCCCTTCCTGACCTTCAACGTGGGATTGCTCCTCTAGGCCCTCCTGTGCCTGCACAGCCACCACTCCTCGAGCAAGAAGAGATAAGAAAGCCTTCTTCAGCGATCAATGCAAAGAAATAGGGGAAAACAACAGAATGGGAAAGACTAGAGATCTCTTCAAGAAAATTAGAGATACCAAGGGAACATTTCATGCAAAGATGGGCTCGATAAAGGACAGAAATGGTCTGGACCCAACAGAAGCAGAAGCTATTAAGAAGAGGTGGCAAGAATACACAGAAGACCTGTACAAAAAAGATCTTCACAACCCAGATAATCATGATGATGTGATCACTAATCTAGAGCCAGACATCTTGGAATGTGAAGTCAAGTGGGCCTTAGAAAGCATCACTACGAAGCTAGTGGAGGTGATGGAATTCCAGTAGAGCTATTTCAGATCCTGAAAGATGATGCTATGAAAGTGCTGCACTCAATATGCCAGCAAATGTGGAAAACTCAGCAGTGGCCACAGGACTGGAAAAGGTCAGTTTTCATTCCAATTCCAAAGAAAGGCAATGCCAAAGAATGCTCCGACTACCACACAATTGCACTCATCTCACATGCTAATAAAGTAATGCTCAAAATTCTCCAAGCCAGACTTCAGCAGTACGTGAACCATGAACTCCCTGATGTTCAAGCTGGTTTTAGAAAAGGCAGAGGAACCAGAGATCAAATTGCCAACATCTGCTGGATCATGGAAAAAGCAAGAGAGTTCCAGAAAAACATCTATTTCTGCTTTATTGACTAAGACTTTGACTGTGTGGATCACAATAAACTGGAAAATTCTGAAAGAGATGGGCATACCAGACCACCTGACCTGCCTCTTGAGAAACCTGTATGCAGGTCAGGAAGCAACAGTTAGAACTGGACATGGAACAACAGACTGATTCCAAATAGGAAAAGGAGTACGTCAAGGCTGTATATTGTCACCCTGCTTATTTAACTTCTATGCAGAGTACATCATGAGAAACACTGGACTGGAAGAAACACAAGCTGGAATCAAGAAAATATCAATAACCTCAGGTATGCAGATGACACCACCCTTATGGCAGAAAGTGAAGAGGAGCTAAAAGCCTCTTGATGAAAGTGAAAGAGGAGAGTGAAAAAGTTGGCTTAAAGCTCAACATTCAGAAAAGGAAGATCATGGCATCTGGTCCCATCACTTCATGGCAAATAGGTGGGAAAACAGTAGAAACAGTGTCAGACTTTATTTTGGGGGGCTCCAAAATCACTGTAGATGGTGACTGCAGTCATGAAATTAAAAAGAGGCTTACTCCTTGGAAGAAAAGTTATGACCAACCTAGATAGTATATTCAAAAGCAGAGACATTACTTTGCCGACTAAGGTCTGTCTAGTCAAGGCTATGGTTTCTCCTGTGGTCATGTATGGATGTGAGAGTTGGACTGTGAAGAAGGCTGAGTGCTGAAGAATTGATGCGTTTGAAGTGTGGTGTTGGAGAAGACTCTTGAGAGTCCCTTGGACTGCAAGGAGATCCAACCAGTCCATTCTGAAGGAGATCAACCCTGGGATTTCTTTGGAAGGAATGATGCTAAAGCTGAAGCTCCAGTACTTTGGCCACCTCATGCGAAGAGTTGACTCATTGGAAAAGACTCTGATGCTGGGAGGGATTTGTGGCAGGAGGAGAAGGGGACAACCCAGGATGAGATGGCTGGATGGCATCATGGACTCGATGGACGTGAGTCTGATTAAACTCCAGGAGATGGTGATGGACAGGGAGGCCTGGTGTGCTGCGATTCATGGGGTTGCAAAGAGTCAGACACGACTGAGCGACTGAACTGAACTGAACATTAAGAAAATGCATCCACATGTTCTACTTGATCCTATAAATAACCCTTTGAAAAAAACTGGGCACACCTTATTCCCATATAACAGTTGAGGAAACTGAAGTTTGGAGTAAATAAATTGATCTAAGTGGCACAGCTGTAGAACCAGAGCAAGGATTACAGCTCTGTGATCCTAATCCAGCCCTCCCACCATCACACAGGCTATCTAAACCATGACCTGCAGAATTCAAGACATCATATTCCACCCTTGTTAACATGAATGCTTGGCACAGATGGAGACGAGTGTCATCACCGTGACCTAGTCTCCGCTCTCTAGAAAAGAGATTGGCAAAAAGTGATGGTGGGAAGATTAAAAAGAAATGTTTATTTTACGGACTTTTTAAAGTTCCTTGTTTTAAGGAAATAAAATACTTGAAGAGAGGAAAAGGGCATGTCTTGTTCTTTGAGCTTCTTAGTAATAATTTTGCTTAAAGCTGAGGATCCTATAAGTGAACTATTGGAGAGCATAGCATGGAGCAGTGGTTCTTAAAGAGGGTGATCATCAGGGCCTTTCCTTGGTGGTCAAGTGGTTGGGAGTCCACCTTGGAGTGTAGGGGACGCTGGTTCAATCCCTGGTCCAGGAACTAAGCCTGTGTGCCACAACTGCTGATCCTGTAGGCTCTAGAGCCTGTGCTCTCCAACCAGAGAAGCCACTATAATGAGATGCCCTTGCATCACAACAAATAGTAGCCCCTGCTTACAGCAACTAGAGAAAGTCCACGAGCAGCAATGAAGAGCGAGCACAGCCCAAACTAACTAACTAAATAAAATTATTTATTTATTTTTTAGAAAGGTGATGATCATCAGAATTACCTTTGAAATTTAAAAAAGAAAATTCACAGAGACTTTTCTGGTGGTCCAGTGGTTGACTCAGTACTTGCAATGTAGGGGGTGTGAGTTCAGTTTCTGGTTGGGGAACTAAGATCCCACATGCCACCCAGTGTGGCCAAAAAATAAACATTAAAAAAACAAACAGATATCAGGTTCTAGTCCCTGAGATTTGGAGGTTTGGGCTGCAGCTTGGGCATGTGTTGTGTTTAGAAACTTACACAGGTGGTTCAGACTTGCAGGAAGTTTGAAGAGTTGCTGAGCTTGAACCCGAATACATTTTAAAAGACTCATCATTGACTTCGCCGTCCAAATACTTGGATTTGAACATGGTTAGAAGGGATTTGCAGCCTTATAAATAATCAGAAACTCCAAAGCTTTGAAGTAGGAGGCCTGTTGAAGATAATCTCCTGACTTGAAAGATGTTTCCTAATCATAGACTTCCATGCAGCAGCAATAGAGTAGGCCTGGCCCAAGGATGGAGTAGGATTCCATGGCTACCACTTACTTACAAGGTCTGGGACCTTGTACAGACTATGTCTAATCTCTGTGCCTCAGCCTCCTAACAGGGTTGCTGTAGGGATTGTTGTCGTTGTTTAGTCACTAAGTCGTTGACTCTGTGCGACCCCATGGACTGCAGCATGCCAGGCTTCCCAATCCTTCACCATCTTCCAGAGTTGCTCAAACTCATGTTCATTGAGTCCATGATGCCATCCAACCATCTCGTCCTCTGTCGCCCCCTTCTCCTCCTGCCCTCAATCCTTCCCAGCAGCAGGGGCTTTTCCAGTGAGTCAGTTCCATCAGGTGGCCAAAGTATTGCAGTTTCAGCTTCAGCATCAGTCCTTCCAATAAGTATTCAGGGACATTTGACCCATGTCCTTTAGGATTGAATGATTTAATCTTTCTGTCCAAGGGACTCTCAAGAGTCTTCTCCAGCACCACAGTTTGAAAGCATCAGTTCTTTAGCGCTCAGCCTTCTTTGTGGTCCAACTCTCACAACCATGCACAACTACTGGAAAAACCATAGCTCTGACTATACGGACCTTTGTTGGCAAAGTGATGTCTCTGCTTTTTAATCATCTTTTTATGTTTGTCATAACTTTTAAGGAACAAATGTCTTTTAATTTCATGGCTGCAGTCACCATCTGCAGTGATTCTGGAGCCAAAGACTTATTGTTGAGACTATTAAGAAGTTTATCAATGGGCTTTCACGGTGGTCCAGTAGTAAGAATCCACCTTGCAATGCAGGGGAGCGTGGGCTTAGTCCCTAGTCTGGGAAAATCCCATGTACCATGAGTGACAGATCCCATGAGCCGCGACTACTGAAGCCCAAGCGCCTAAAGCCTGTGCTCTGCAGCAAGAGAAGCCACTGCAATGAGAAGCCTTCACAGCACGAAGAGCAGTAGCTCCTGCTCTCTGCAAGTAGAGAAAGCCTACACAGAGCAACGAAGACCAGTAAAATTAAAAGAAGACTTTATTAGCATGCTCCCTGTCTAAATCTGCTTCACTTTGCTCCAGCGGTAACAAGAAAAGAGCCCTGTTGTTGTCATCTTTGGAGGCTAATTTGTTTACTCATTGACTTTCTCTTCCTTTCATCCAACTAAATCCGACTCATTGTTTAGACTCAGCTCGAATTCAACTTCCTCTGGAAAGACTTTTGCCCAAGAGAAACCTACCCTATTTGGATTCCTGAATCATTCACAGTCTCTATCTTACAACAGTTAATTATATAAGCAATAATTGTGCGACTGTTAAACACTGGGTACCTTCTCTGTATAGGTTCTCTGCTAGGAGCTGTGGATGTGAAGTTTAGTCTAGAAAAACATTCTAGAATATCCTGCTTAGGATAGTCTGTGACTTTAAAGGAACATTTCTTTCTTTCTTTCTCTTTCTCTCTCTCTCTCTCTCTTTTTTTTTTTTTTTTGGTATACCTTAAGGTACATTGTGTTTTTATTTTTAATTTTTTAAATATTTATTTATTTATGGATTTTTGACTGCATAGAGTCTTAGTTGTGATATGCTGGGTCTTCCTGTAGCACGTGGGATCTTTCATTGCACACAGTCTTAATTGCTTCATGGCTTGTGGGATCTTAGTTCCCCCACCAGGGACTGAACCCCTGTCCCCAGCTTTTGGAAGGTGGTTTCTCAAACAAGGCCACTAGGGAAGTCCCTAAAGAAACATTTCTTAAATAAAAAGTTCATGAAACAGTCTCAGCCTGGGACCCTGCATCTCTGGAGCTGATGATCAAGTTTCATTCCATTGCTCAATAGATCTATGATCTTGGGCAAGTTACTTAAATTCCTTGTGTCTAAAATAATGAGGGAAATCCTCTTCCCCCTCCTGTGTTTCCATGAGGGAACTTGATCTGAGGTAGTAGGAAATAGGCCCCACTGCATTTTCTAACACAGCTTTCCTAACATGACTCTGACCCTGTATTATTCCCATTTGACGTCTTATTTCAATTCTGTTCTCAGCAGAAAATCCCAAGGAGAGGAGGGGTGGTTAACCCAAACATTTACTAGTGGGAAGAGTTAAAAAGAAGTGGTAATTTTTTCAAAGTTGAGTGAGCTCTATGTCCCAAGGAAGTTGTCTTTTAAGTTAGGTTTTTTCTTTTGTGTATTTTAAGCAAAAGCTTTATCTCCTATATTGTCTTTAGTCTCCATAGCACATAGCTGACTGATGTGCACATAGAAAGTAGGGGGTTCCACAGCTATTTGCTAAATAATTTAGCATGTCTTTTTCCCTGGAAAAGATAAAGATTCCAGCATTGTGATATTCAGCTAAAAAAGCACTCTAAATGGGAAATTGGTTCTATGTAAATATTCATAAATGAGCCTTTTGGTTTCCAGTTTATAAAGCCCATCAACTCTGGACTTTTTGTGGGTCCTTCATGGGTGGTAGATGCCAAGCAGGTAATACAATCTTTTAGTGTCTAAAACATGATCTATTTTAAACAAAAACTTGCACTGACAATTTCCTCTCCTCTCTCACCTTCCCTTCCTTTACTCTGTAAGGAATCCCCATGTGCATGTCAATTACAGCACGTTCTACATTGAACCATAATTGTCTGTAATATGTCTAACCTGTTCCCCACCCCTCGCCCTCCCGCCCTACCCTTTAATAGTGAAGTCCTCAAAGGCAAGGATTCTGTCTCATTCCTTTTGGTATTCCCAGTGTCTGTGCTCAGAGAATGTCTATTAAATGAACAAAAGTTAAAATGTCAATTTCAGGAGAATCTAAGCCATAGTCATCCTACGTTATAGTCACCCTAAGCTATAAATTTGACAAGTTGACATATCCAAATAGAAGATAACCCAGCCATAGAAAGAGGATGATGACCTTTGTAGCTATGAAGGGAGAAGAGGCCAAAATGTAGCTTTAAAAATATTTGTAGGTTTTTTCCCTCATGGAATAAACATAGAGTACAACTTAGTTTCCTTCTCATGAGGAAATGACAGAAACATAGCCTGTTATGATCTTCAACTTCAATAAAATGACCAGAGCTCTGCTGATGAAATATGAGCTTGTATCCTTGACCCTGACATATACCTTGGAAGTGTTAACGCATTGTCCCTGTGTTTCTGTGAACATTTTTTTTTAAAGAATTGTTTTTGATCTAGTGAATCTCTAACTCAGTATTTAACCATATAATATTGACTATTTTGGGGTAACATTGAAACACCTCCCTTGAAAGCTATTGAGTTAGCTGGGCGTGCACCCAACCTCCATAACTAATTTTTTTTATTATATTTGAAAATCAGTGAGAATTTAAACTCAGGATTCAGTCACTTGAAGAATCTATTAAGAGTTACCAAGTTAATTATTCCTGCTTTACAAGAAACTTACTTGAAAATTATTTTCCTAAAGCAAAGTGCATTTAAACTTGGTAAGTTCTTAATAACCTGTGCTGAATGAATAAATGAATCCTGAACTAAAATAGAACACATTCTGATTCTTAATCAGAGGTGGTTTAAACCTTTTGTGCAAGAGGGGACTCTGACTTGAAATAATACAGGATAGTAAGCCTCCTAGAGAAATTTCTGTAAGGAAGCATGGGTTGATTGTGAAAATGAAGCTAAAAGTGAGAGGACATGGCATTTGACCCCAAGGAGCCTGAGAACGTCTCAGCAGGGTTCATCAAAGTCATTAAGTGGTGGTCTCAGAATGCATGGTACTGTTTCGACTACCTAGACCCAACTGGAATCAGGAACCTTGCTCAAAGACCTTCCTTAATCAAAGCAGAAAGGAGTTCTTCACTTTCTTCTGAGTTCCAAAGAGGCTTCTGGTTTCCAGGCATCTAGATAGCAGTACCAAGTTAGGGTACCACCAGTGAACTTCCTCCTGTGGTTACTTCCTACTTCTTGGAATGTTTCACTTCAGGAAGGTGAGGAAAGCAACCTTGGGGTTTTCATGATGAGTTTAACATTGTGGTGCAGCTTTGGCCATCCATTTCATAGGAGATCTGCTTTCCAGATGATGTACAGATGTACATATGGAGATGAGTGGGTTTTTCCCTTTCTTGCCTTTTTAAAGAGTCTTTTTTTTTTTCATTCTGTTTCTAAATTTGGTGCGTAAGGTCCTCCAGGGAGCATTTGTAAAAGTATCTGAAGTTTGCATCTGATTTTGGAGGAAAGTTGGAGGCCTACCTGCATGTGACAGGCACACGGCTTCAGCGGCTACACTGATTGCAAAGATAAGGGCCATCCTTTGGGATCATTTGTTTGACATTGATCATGCATCTGTATTCAGGTCTGAATGTTTGCCCCATATATGTTTCCCTGATTTCCCTGTTAAGGCTTCTGGATTTTGCAGTATATTCCGTTGCAGATGACCACATATGGAGTCATTTAACCACGTGTTTTCCTCTTCAAAGTCTTTCTTTGGCATTCTACTCTTATGTTCTGTTTAATTTAGGTTCCATCGTGTAGAAGTCTTCTTTCTTCGCCACCATCTGAGTATCTCAGAGACTTTGGGGGATGGGTCTCGTTCTCCTCCTGTGTTTGGCCATCACCACTCAGCTTGGTGTTATGCTTTACTTGCAAAGGTTCTTTATAGGACTGCCCTTTGTTGGTGACCCTTGGCGTGATGCTGTGGCAGGTAGGGTGAGAACTCTGACCCTCTGCCTGTCACAGAGCTGAGGGAACAGAGTCCTTGAATGGGCTCACTCGGGAAGGTTCACCCACAAATTTGCCCAATTTGTTGGTTAAAAAAAAATGAGTAGTTATCAGCCATTTCATAGGGTCAACTTAATAGCAAGTGGGAAAAATAGGACCAGAACTCAGATCTTCAGCCCCCTAGCCCCAGAGACTATTTTCTACATCCAACCATCCTACTTTAGACTGGTTTCTTCCAGGAAAATATCTCCAAAATTGAGATGGGTGGCCACCGCCACCCAGAGTTTTTAAGATCTTTCTTGAATTTGTTACGATATTACTTATATTTTTATGTTTTGGTTTTGGGCTACGAGGCACATGGGATCTTAACTCCCTAACCAGATGTTGAACCCCCTGCACTGGAAGGTGAAGTCTTAGCCACTGGACCACCAGGGAGGCCCGCCTTCCCCCAACCCAGAGTTTTTATTTTAGTTACCACCAGGTGCCAGAACTTCTCTGAATCTCTGGAGTGTCTGTTGCATCAGAGCAGTTTGAAGGATTCTTTGGTGCCAAAAATGAAGCCTCTAGGTTAAACATTTTAATTGGTTATTTTTTAAGTTTTTGATAATTTATTGACATGATTCATAAATCAAAATAGTATTAAAATGTCTGCATTGAGAAGTCTTGTCCCACCTGTGCTATGCTCGCTTGTAACCCCACCTGACACATACTTCCTGTGGGGTGGATATTTGTTTCCATCTCATGTGAATCCTTTACAGTGTGTTTATATGGAAATACAGGTAAATATGGATATTATTTATATTACCCGATTTTAAAGCAAAAGATAGTATGTATATGTATACATGGGCTGATCTGTATCTTGCTTTTATCACTTACCAATATATTTCAGAGAGCTTTCCATTTCAGTATATGGAAGCTAACTTGTTCCTTTCAATTGTGTGAATTTATTATGAATATGTACTATAGTTTATCTGTTTTCCTTTAGCTAGAAATGGGGCTTCTTTTTAGTTGCTATTCTGTGCTTTATTGCAATTAATAACCTTGTGTATTCGTCATTTTGTACATATGTACCTACCTGTTACTGTACATGTATTCTCAGGGAAATTCATTTAAAAGTTTGATAAATATTGCCTTACTGTACTGCAGAAAGGTCTTGAACTGTTTGTATAGCCACCATCCGTAAATGAGAGTGCTTGTTTCAGTACCAACCTTATCAACAGAGTGCATATTAGTCTGAAAGATGAGAAACAGGAGGTGACCTTGTAAGTGAGGCCTCAGTCTCTTCCCTGGCCTCTGGTTTGCAGCGGGGATGCTGCCCAGTTCTAAGAACTGGTGCCGGCATCAGTTCCAATGGAAGTAATGTCTCAGCGTGGCCATGGGTGTGTGCCAGCTCTAGTGACACACATGGAATGGACCCGCGTTGCCACTTGCAGAATTTCCTGCAGTGGGAGGTTACACCTGCATTCATTATTCACCTAATAGCAATACTGGGTCGAAAGAGCCCAGCAGTGTTTACTGGGGCAGAAAAGGCAATTGTCCCACTGCAGTGCACCGCGTACCAGGCTTTCAACACTTGTTTCCCACCTGCTAACCTTATTTCTAGGGACTGAGTTCAAGAGAGAGATCCCAAATCACAGTGGAAGTCTCCCTAAGCTTGAAACTTTCATTCCCACGGGGACACTCTTTTGAAAAATAATTTTGTGCTTCCCCCAAGAATGGCAATCCACTCCAGTATCATTGCCTGAAGAATCCCATGGACCGGAGAGCCTTGGACTACAGTTCATGCGGTTGCAAAGAGTCAGATACAACTGAGCAACTAACACTACTAGTACTAAGTCTTTTATAAGATAAATTTAAACTATAGGATAGAATGTTACAGTATTGCTAGACTTCTCCAGCTGTAGGGAGTTTCCTGCATGATGCCAACAGGCCATCCTGTAAATGCAGATTTGTACCCTAGACAACATCTCCAATTGTTGAAGAGCATACATATATTCCATGTCATCTTCGCAGGACTCTCTGCCACTTTCACTGCTAAGATTGATTCTCCATTACTTTTCTCTGTGAGTTCCTGAATTTAGGGGAAAAAACTCCTTTTCATTCCACTGCATAGAGAAGTGTGCCAAATGAGACTGGCAGGATGGTTATTCAGTCCAAATGAAACTTCTTCTTTCTCATAATTTTTGATGGGGCCACTTTAAAGCAGAAAGCCACTCCTCTCCCCCTGTGAGGACCAGTTGCACTTGGGGAGTTGATTGATGACTGTATCTGGCCTACACAAGAAACATGGAATGATTCCTGGGCTTAAGGGTGGACTGCCAGAAGCTAGCTGACACACCACTGACAAATGTAGATACACATTTTCTTTTGTTAATACCTGTCAAGGCTTCACAACAGGCATTTCCAGTTTTGTTCTCAAGCTCCTTACAGCTGCTTCTCTAGAAGCTTGCTGTCTTCTGAGGGTGACTATTGCCAGAAGCAAGGTGTTGTTTTAGGCCATCATCATCTGACCCACCACACACATTCAGGACATCATCCCAGGTGTATGTTCTGCATCAGCTCTGTAGAGCCATGGGGTCCGTTTTGCCTAGCCCACATGGAGGGCCTCAGGGTACCAGTTGGGTGGCAGAGAAGATGCATGAGGCCTGCATTCCATTACCCTTCTTCCTTTGGCTTTTTGGCACGATGGTTCCTATTAGCGCAGTCTGAGAGTCCGCCGTTCTGTCTACACTGGACCATCTGGTCTCCTGTCTTTGGGGCCCTAACTTGTCTGAACTGCTCCCCGAGAATAACTTTGACACTCTCTAGCCTTACGTTCACTCCCGTCTCAGACCCTCAGCTCTACTCTTTTTTTTTTTTTAATTTTTGACTTCACTGGATCTTTGCTGTGGTGCTCAGGCTCTCTAGTTGTGGAGCGTGGGCTTGGTTCCCCGCGGCATATGGCATCTTAGTTCCCGGACCAGGGATCAAACCCGTGTCCCCCTGCATTAAAAGACAGTCTCAACCACTGGACCACCAGGGAAGTCTGCCCACAGCCCTGTTCTTGAGTAACAGGACAAACTGCACGGATCAGAAGCGGGGTAGCCTATTTTGCCAGGTCTCTACGCTTGGAAGGGATCAGGTTGAGATACTAAAAAGAAAGATTTTTATGTCACAAGTATTTTTTAAAGGCACTCGGGTGCTTCTTGATTGAAGTCATTCTTGCATATGTGGAGCTGACAGGCGTGTCCTTGGTAGTTGTGGCTCCTAGTCTGAAAAGCATGTGGTTCTTTTCCAGTGCCCAAAGAGACCTCCAGGGGAAAATGTCTGGCCATGTCCAATAAATTCCTGCAGAGTTTTGACACTCTGCCCTGTTAAGTATGCATGTATGGTTGGTACCTTGAGGGATAATTCAATATTGGGAAGAGGGTAGTGAAGAGGAAACCTTAGGATTATATTCAACCTCTGTGGAATTAGCATGTAAACAAACTACTTATTAGGAATGATCACATGGGGCTTTGCTTAAATAAATAAGAAACTGGTGCAATGGACTTCCCTAAAAATATAAGACACCACATCCACATCTGACCCCATATGGATAAAAGCATGCAAGCCAGCCGGGTTCACATTCCATTTCCACCACATGCCGGGCATATGATGTTAGGCAATATGATTTATAAATCTCTCTGAGTCTCAGTATTCTCAGCTGTAAACTTACTATTCATAATTAGATTATTTACCTCCAGAACCAATAAATGTTAGCTATTATTTTAAATCACTTTCTAATTCGAAGAGAAGTTTGACATTACTTATTTAATGTAATGTCCCAGAGCATCTTCCGCAAATCCCCACTATATACACCACTACCAATACTGTATGTCTTTATGGTACTGTGTCGAAACATGGCCTTCCTTACCTTGCTTAGATTAAATATATTAGTGTTAAGAGTCTGCATGTCTTCAGTTCAGTTCAGTCGCTCAGTTGTGTCCAACTCTTTGCAACCCCATGAATCGCAGCACGCCAGGCCTCCCTGTCCATCACCAACTCCCGGAGTTCGCTCAGACTCAATGTCCATCAACTCAGTGATGCCATCCAGCCATCTCATCCTGGGTCGTCCCCTTCTCTTCCTGCCCCCAATCCCTCCCAGCATCAGAGTCTTTTCCAATGAGTCAACTCTTCGTATGAGGTGGCCAAAGTACTGGAGCTTCAGCTTTAGCATCATTCCTTCCAAAAGAAATCCCAGGGCTGATCTCCTTCAGAATGATGTAGGCGTCAATGTTGAGTGAAAAGGATTGGAGGCAAGCAGATGTTCTCACAGTCCTCATACTCATGAAACCACAGAATTGAATGTTTCCTATAGGTACAGTCTGTGATGTGGATATTTCCTGACCAGCCATATGGATCTTCTGTCATCTGAGATGTTAGTATTTTCCTTGTATCTTATAGTAGCTCTGGAGCACAGCCAGTTTCTAGAATAGGGTCCACCTGGTTCATTATGTTTAGGGCCCAGAAACCAGCTTCCCTGGGCTCTTCAAATGAACGGTGACACACAGAAGAGTTAGGGGCTGGGGTGAGGGCAGTGGGCGGGGGACTGCAATTATTCTTGCTCCTGCATTAAGCTACAAATAATGAGGACTTTCCTGTGCTTTATAGTAAGCAATTAAAAGAAATTATAGAGTTGGATGCAAAAATAACCTGAAGGACAACTCTGTGTGTGGAGCCACCAGCTTTCTCCATGTGTGGAAAAGGTTAATCCTCGTGAATGCTCAGAACACTGTGTTGCTGCAGACAGGGTGGCGTGTCCACACATGTTTGGCCTCTACCCACACGCTTCTCTATGGTATGACTGTGCATCCCAGAAGGAGGGCTGTGGCTGTGTACTGGTGCTGCAGTGGAATTTAACAAACTGATTCCTGAAAATGGTCTCATAAAGGTGAGCTTTTCTTCTCTTGCTCACTTTATCTTTCCCCTAGGATTTCTTGGTAGTGGCTTCTAAAGGAATGTTATTCTTTTGATTCTAGAGGCAACTTATCCATCCACATTCTTCCCCTACCTGTTTTCACCTCTCTTGCTTTGTTAAAAATTAAAATTTTGTGTATTTCCGAAGATGGGGTCTGATCTAGAGGGAGGTCTCTTCATGCATCCCATTCTCTTTCCACCCCTTCTGACTTAATGACATTGAAGCCTTCCAGTTTGGACCTAAGATGGGTCTAATTATGTGCGGATATTCTTTCTATATGGAAATTGCTCAGATAACTAATTAACCACAGGCATACATTGGCTATGGAAATTTTCAGGAGCACCATCTGTGGAAACACTGAGAAGGGCATGCCTTTACCGCAGCTCTGGGGTCCATTAAGAGCGTGTTTGTGTGGCGACGGCGTCGAGTGGGTGTCGGCTCACAGCTGTCAAACTCCCCACAGCATCTCCTGGCAGGAACTCAAGAGTTTTAAGTCCAGCAGCACCCTGAGAGCAGCCCATCGATGTGACATTGCCGCTTCTGAAGAAAAAGACTGAAATAGGACAGACGGGTCTTAACTTTCTTCTCTGCTTTTTTTTTTTTTCCCCCAATTGTAATTGTTCTGGCATGTTCCCAGTCTCCACATTGTGGCAAACTTCTTAAAGGGGGCTTTTCTTTATCGTCTGGTTTGAGTTACTGCATGTTCTCCCCTTAGGGACAGAGAATGCAGTTTTGTTACCCCTGCATTTTTTTTTTTTTAAGATAGAGCATGCTCCTTCCTGGATCCAGAAACCTAGAAGAAGATCTGGGTTCTGCTGTGCTTTCACAACAGCCCCTGTCAGTAGGCGCGCCTTGTTTGGGGAGGCAGTCCCTAACAGCACTGACGTCTGTGTCAACTCTGTGGGGCTCAAGGTGTATCTGGCTGGGAAAACAGGGTTCTGTGGCATCTCAGCCCCACCCATTCACCAGTGATTTAACAGCCACGATATCAGGGTTCTCCATGTGAGTCATTCGCATTTGTACCGGTGAACTTGGTGACTTCTTAGGCTTTGGAAATTAGCCATCTTTTCAGTCCTTTGTAAAAGCCTGAACAGTGGACCAGTCTCCAGTTCTGTTTATGAAACTACCCCATCAACTTCCTGATAATGTCATTCAACTCAAATTTTTTACTTTTCTTTAGAAATCTTTTTTTTTTTTAAGCATTTTTGGTGCTTCCATCTTGAAACAAATGATCCTAGATGTTGGAACTCAACTGAGAAATTGAGTTGCTCCTGGGTACCTTATTGAAATAAAGACCGACTTGAGTTGTGGAGGGGATTTTGATGCTTTATACTTTCGAGTTTGACTATTTGCTGCTGCTGCTGTTGTTTTTGTTTGTTTGTTTGTTTGTTTTAGCCTCACCGTTTGGCTCGCAGGATCTTAAATTCCTCGACCAGGGATTGAACCCTGAGGTTGAGCCTCAGCAGTAAAAGTGAGGAATCCTAACCACTGGATTGCCAGGGAATTCCATGTTGTAGTTTTCTTTTGTGAGTTTTTGTTTTAATTTCATAGTACTTGGTAGGAGAGAGCTGGATCTGTTTGTTTTAGGACAAGCCTAGAAATAAGAAATCTCCATTGAGTGGGTGAGTCTGTTCTTTCTGCCTCTGTTCCATTATTTCAAGACAGAAGCACTCAAAAGGATCAGAGACATCTGGCTGAAAGTATTTGCCTGGATATCTACTAGCTGCTGTAACTAGTCATATCGTTTCCAGTGTCATTCTGCTTGAGTCAGTGGTGTTAAGGTTGCAATGATTAGGGAAGCCAATTATGCTTGCCTTTGCCTTGTAGCACTGAGATAAAAATTAGTGACTGAGTGGAAGTCTGGATTTAGGTCAGTAGTACTCTATAAATTTTCATTCAGCCTGTCACATTTATAGGTATCCTGCGCTTTACGGTATAAACACAATAGTGGAAAAGCCAGTTGACATAAAGGGAACCCAGATTTTACTTAACATTATAGAAGCAAAACTACTTTCCCACCTAATAAATGTCCAAATAAAACAAGTTGAACCAAGGAAGATACTTAAGTTGATGTTAACCCTATCATTTCTGTGTCTTATCACTTAGTCCAGTGCTTCTCAACTTTTAATATGTATGTGAATCACCTTGAAGTTTATGAGCCTTGTTGAAATGCAGATTCTGACTGAGTGGATGTGTGGATGGGATGGAGCAGGGGAAGCCGAGAATCTGCTTTTCTTATTAGCTCCCAGGTTTTGCTAATGGTATAGGCCTGTGGATTCCACTTTGGGAAGCAAGACTTCATTTAATTTCAGCCCATGGAAACTGATCCCATACCGATATTTCCTAAAACTTATTTCAGGCTCCACAGGTTTTTCCTTCTGTTGTAACAGATTGGAATTGCATTAATATACTTAGCTTATAAATATAGCACTAAAAAAATTATCTGAAGTTTGAGACTTTAGGTTGCATGAAATAAATTTTATAATTAATTTTTTTCTGTAAATTCAAAGCCTGTGTGATTAAATATAACTTAAATGCCTATGTTATAATGAGGTTTGTATCTCCTTATTTACTATTTCCACGGTTATTTCCCTTTGTAGGATAATTTTCCCTATGATTTCACAGGATTTGTAGAGATCAACACTTGATAATTTTTTCAGGCCCTTCCTTACACAGTGGATTACTAAAACTTCACAGCACCAGGTAGACAGTGTCTTCATAATTAATATTACTGTCTACCCTGTGTGGAAATTTGATAAATAATTCCTTGCTTTGGATCATTTAATAGTCAGAACATTATTAAATATGAACTTTATTTTAGATCATTATGATAAATTCCACCAGAGATTCTAAGGAAAACAAAATCCTATTAATAATTAAAGAAGTTAGTTTTTTAATTGAATGTTAACTGCCATTTGGTTCTTACAATCTAACAATTGGTAGTTTGTTTTTTTTTTAAAAAAAGCATCTTTTAAACAGTCTGCTTACTTGATACGCACATGACTTGCATATGCCTGAGACTTCTTTATTAGAGGCTAGAGATGTGCCCTGTGGGGCAGTATTAGCGTGCAGAGCATGGGTAAGACTGCCAGCTCTGTGCAGCTCTGCTTTCAGGGATGCTCCCTTGGTTCTAGCAGAACAGCAGGTTTCCCAGGGCAGTAACGATGGAAGCACTTGGAGACCTTCACACGGCGACAGCTGTGCCCAGGGTTAGACTGCCAGGTGGGGTGTTCTCTGCCCAGACTTGGTTCATCTGCCAGGCATTTTCTGTCTCTTATTCCAAAATTCAGTCCATCATTGTCATTCACTTCAAGTCTTACTGTTCTAACTTTAATTGTGCTCAGTCGCTTCAGTCCTGTCCAGCTCTTTGCGACCCTGTGGACTGCAGCCCACCAGGCTCCTCTGTTATGGGATTCTCCAGGCAAGAATACTAGAGTGAGTTGCCATGCCCTCCTCCAGGGGATCTTCCTGGCCCAGGGATAGAATCTGAGTCTCCTCCATCTTCTGCATTGCAGGTGGATTCTTTACCTGCTGAGCCACCAGGGACACCCCTTACTTTAACTGCACCTTCCTGCTTTAATTGTGCCTCCCTAAAAACCACGCAAATGTTGCCAGCACAAAGGGAACAGCGTCATTTAGCATGTGTGAGGACGTAGTTTGTGCAAGGTACTGTACAAACTGCATTAATTCAGAAAATGCCTAATCCTTTGCTGATGGAGAGTATGATCTAGTTTGACTCCTGGATAAGGTGGGTCTCCAACCAGTGAAAAAAAAAAATCATTTTTTCAGAAATAGGGTGGGGAATAGAAAGAGTGAATAGAGGACCAGAGTTATACGGCTTTCTATCAAAGGAGTATGTACATCTGTGTATTAAATTTATGCTTCAGGGAAATACACTTTCTTTCCATGGTACTTGCATGTATGTGTCACTCTGGGTTTGAACTAAGAACCAGCAGTTTCTCTGGCACTCCTGGTGAGGCTAAGTAATGTCCCCAGGTGTCACTCATCACCATGGGCATCCTCAGGGATCAGAGAGTAGTGTGAAGCACTGTGTTTTATAGGAAGTATAATCAGATGCTCTTGGACATAAACTATGTTTTGGTTTAAAAAAAACTACGTTTTTAAAGGAACTTTCTTCACAGCTTTGGAACATGTACATGATCAGATATCATTTACTGAAATATTGATTAGTTTCAATTGATTGGTCATTCAAGTAAGTAGGTGAACATCTGAGCTTTTCCCTCTCCATTTTATTTATGGATTCCAGCGACCCATTATTTTAGTTAAGGAATGTGAGGTATTTCTGTTTTTAAGTCTTCTTGGCTAAGCAACATGTACCTAATGGGCAAACGATACAAAAATAATGCAGAGGGATAGAAGAATCTAGTCCCTGTAGGTTAAAGCCAGGTTTTCCTCTGGAATCTGAGATTCTGACCTTGTTCTATCAGGGGACCCACAGTGAGTGGATGAGTTGATTAAAAACTCTGGGTCTCTTTCCTCTTAGATGAAATGGGGATAATTATAGTTACCTGCACCTCTAGGGTACTATGAGTCTTAATTACTTAATATTTGCAAAGCATTTAGAGATCTTTGAATTAAAAGTGCTGAGCAGTAGAACCCAAGTTCAGTGTAATCATAATTGGAATGAGAGTTTATATTCTTGCCTTCTCTCCATCTCCCTCTGTTCTGTTCTTTTGGCCAAGACAGACATGGCTTGTGGCTACCACCTAACTCTGCATACTTCTCTCTAACCCCTTTGCTTTTGGCAACTAAAGCCTAAAAATACATACATAGAATAAGTTAAAAGATATGTCCAGGCTCTTAACCCCTACTCCATACGTACTCCTTAATATTTACTTTCAAAGCTCAATAGCCACTAAGAATAAAATCAATTAATTAACTTGTCTCTTCCAGTGTATCATTTCTTTCAGGTTCTCCTACACTTGGTGATAAACTGAACTTCTCAAAGCATTCCTCCCACTCAGAAACTCTGGTTGATTCTTCCATGCTTGTTTGGCAGGTTCCAAATTCTTTAGCATCACCCTAAAAGAGTCTTTCAAAACCTGTCAGTCATTCTCTCTTATTCCTCCCTATTCTAGAACTCTTTTCCCCAGAAATATTGTTGTTGTTCAGTTGCTAAGTCATGTCCAACTCTTTGCAGCCCCATGAACTGCAGCACACCAGGCTTCCCTGTCCTTCACTATTTCCCTGAGATCCATTGAGTCAGTGATGCCAACCAACCATCTCATCCTCTGTTGCCCCCTTTCCTGGCCCTCAATTTTTCCCAGCACCAGGGTCTTTTCAAATGAGTCAGCTCTTTGCATCAGGTGGCCAAAGTATTGGAGCTTCAGCTTCAGCACCAATCCTTCCAATGAATATTCAGGGTTGATTGCCTTTAGGATTGACTATTTTGATCTCCTTGCAGTCAAAGCTACTCTCAAGAGTTTTCTCCAGCACCACAGTTTGAAAGCATTAATTCTTTGGCACACAGACTTCTTTATGGTCCAATTCTCTCATCCATACATGACTACTGGAAAAACCATAGCTTTGACCATACAGACCTTTGTTGGCAAAGTGATGTCTCTGCTTTTTAATACATTGTCTAGGTTTGTCACAGCTTTTCTTCCAAGGAGCAAGTATCTTTTAATTTTGTGGCTGCAGGCACCACCTGCAGCGATTTTGGAGCTCAAGAAAACTGTTTCCATTGTGTTCCCATCTTTGTGCCATGAAGTGATGGAACCAGATGCCATGATCTTAGTTTTTTGAATGCTGAATTTTAAGCCAGCTTTTTCACTCCTCTTGCACCTTCATCAAGAACCTCTTTCATTCCTCTTCACTTTCTGCCATAAGGATGGTAGCATCTGCATATCTGAGGTTGTTGATATTTCTCCCTGCAATCTTGATTCCAGCTTGTGAGTCATCCAGCCCAGCATTTTGTATGATGTACTCTGCATTTAAGTTAAATAAGCAGGGTGACAATATACAGCCTTGATGTACTCCTTTCCCGATTTTGAACCAGACTATTGTTCCATGTCCAGCTCTAACTGTTGCTTCTTGTCCTGCATACAGATTTCTCAGGAGACAGGTAATAAGTGTACTCCATGCCTCTAACCCAGCTGCTGTCCATCCAGTGGGATCCTTTCTGGATACATTTAAATCCTTTCTATCCTTCGATGTCTTGTTCACAAAGTATTCTTCATTCTGTAGCTAGAAGTAACCTCGTTCTCTTTATAGAACTGTACCTGTAATTTCCTGGGTCATTTCTACCCTTATATCTTAGTTACTTTACATATATGTTCTACTTCCGTCCTAGACTGTAAAGCTTGAAAACAGATCATGTCTGATGAATGAACAACAACAGTAAGCCTAATATATGCATGGAATGAAACTGGATACAAATTAAAGATTATTGATATTGACTTGAAAGATTTTGTTAAGGTGGCTCTTAATTGATTTGCATCATGTATGTTAGAAATTAAATATTAATTGATAATTTTGCCAACATTACCATTATTCTTGTTGCTTATAGAACTAACATAAGCAAGTATATCTTTAAACTGTGTTTTCTTTGACTACATGCTCATAGACAGAACTCAAAGGGATTGGGGAACAAACAGAGCTTTGTAGTTCTCTCCCTGTATTCCCGAATTATCCATATTATTGTTTGGTTCCCCTTCTTAGCTCTGGCATGAAAACTTGGCTCCAGCATGCGTAAATTTTTGCAAAGCTTTCTTTTAGAGGAGGACTGAATTGTCTGAAATTCCATCTGCTGAACTAATCAAGCCTTAAAACTGAAGGGTCTTGAAGGTCAAAATATCATCTTAATGGTGCTGCCTTTAGAAAGTTGGACTCTGAGATATATACAACCAGAGAAAACTGTGTCCACACTTTATAAGCTTCTTCTTTGACCACTTTTCATAGCACTGCCTCTCCTCCCTGCAGTTAAATATTTTAAATTTAAAAAATATTTAGAACATATATCCTGATGGTAAAAATGTAGACAGTGAAACAGGTAACCTTTTATTAATAGCTGTATGATGTCTGACAGATTACTTGACCTCTCTGAACAGTAATTCTCTCATCTGTATAATGTGGATAATAACACCTGTTCTATCTCCTTGTGACAGTCAAATGATGATTGTGAATGTTCTGTAGTTTTTTAGACAAATAAAAGCTATTACTACAGCATGCTGTCATGGATATTCATCTGGTTGAATGTTTAAAACTTGTGAGTAAGGCTTAAAAGCAAACCTCATTTCTATTTCATTAAGTTTCTTTTTAGCCCTGTGCACTGTGTTTAATTTTTCAAGAATGGGGCTAAAAACAACTTGCCTAGCATTTTATACATGTGGTTGAGTTGATTGTTGTAAGGCTTGGAACAGAATTAGCAGCAATGAATTTTGTTGTATATAAATAGATATATAGACTAACAATCTACTTAGTAATTTTGCATAGCCTCTTTTATCTCCTGCATAATAAAGGCTCATCTGAAGAAACTGTCAAGAGAAGAAAATTGTCATGGAAGTACTTACTTAGCCTTTTATGATTTCCTAATATGGTATATAGAATCACTCATTAAAGAGGTAAATAGAAGAAAGGACATTAAAAGACTGAAAGTTCTAATTTTTGCTATAATTATTATTACTGCCCCCTTTTCAAGTCTTCTCTTACAAACAGCTACACAGGAAGTAGTGTTTCTCTTAGAAACAGCTACACAGTTAGTGTGTTATAGTATTATTTGTAGTATTATTTGTTTTTTAAAATTATTTGTAGTATTTTTAGTAGTTGTAGTATTATTTGTTTTTAAAAATTATTTATAGTATTATTTGTTTCTCTTAGAAACAGCTACACAGTTAGTGTGTTGTAGTATTATTTGTTTTTAAAAATTATTACTCAAGTAAAATTTTATCCTATTAGAGAAACTCCATGGCTGATAATTACCATCTATCAAATACTTTAGAGCTTATAATTTGGGATTAGCACAGCCTGTACTTGGCCTAATAATTTCGGTGAGTTCACTGGTACGTGCCATGTGGAAAGACTTCCTATGAAAATGATGTCAGAACTATGTTTTCTCATGATTTAATAAAATGGTCAGTAAGTTTGGCCTGAGTACCACTGTATTATTCAGTGTTAAGCATTATGGGGGAGTCACCTACGATTCAGCGAGCTTATCATCCAACTGAAGACTGACCATAATTAACAAACACTGTTAACAATTAACAAGTGAGTACGAAATGAAGTACTAAATGAGACGTCATGTGGAGTTTTAGAGGCAAAGAAGGTCAGTGTGTGCTGGAGCAATTAGAGAAGGTGGCACGTGTGATTTGATGCTTGAAGTGGGTCATGAAGAATAAGCAAGATTTAGTCAGAGAAAAAAAGAATTTGCCAGAAGAAAGGAACAAGTCACTTCCGGGTAATGATGTATATGGGACCCCAAGGACACTGGCTTGATCAGAGCAGAGGTGATGGAACACTGAGTAACATAAGAAAGTCAGCTAAGTGGGATGATGCCAGGTTTTGGAAGGTGTTGAATACCAAGTTAAAAAAAAAGGATGGATTTGATCTGGTGAAATAAATAATCATTGCATGTCTTCATATAAGGGCCTAAGATGAGAGGTTAGTCAGACAGTGGTCATCAGAGTTAAGTGGAGCAGAAAGGATGTCCTGTACATTGAAGGGGATGAGAGGATTATAGTCAAAATAAGATGGTGAGGGCTGTGCTGAGATAGTGGCAGTGGGATGGAGAAAATAGGATGGACAGGAGACATATTTTAGAAAAATGAGCAGGATTTCTTCATTGACTGGATTTAAAGGCTCTGAAAGAAATACATTATCAGAATTGATTCCAAGATTTCTAACCTGCATCTTGGGTGGTCCAAAGTATCAAGAAACCATTGTCAGAAATAGAAGAGTTAGAAAGGAACATTGTTCCTACAGGAAGTATTGACCTGATAAGCCAGCAGGCAGGCAGCATTGTAGAAAGGTGGCGGGTTGGGGGGAGGGGGGGTTGGAGGGGTGTGCAGGGAGGGCTTTATCACCAGGTGGGTTAATTACTGAATGTCTCCCGATGTTCTGCTCTAAGGAAGGCCCATGTTTGGGCTCAGGGTGAAAGCCAAATTATATTTACTCAGATGCCATTTGTTCCCCTGAAGTACTTGCTTGTGGAACTAATGAGAAAGTCATATATGAAGTGCTAACTACTTTTATAAGCCAAAAGTTTTTAATAAAAAGACAAAATGAGACAAGTGAAAAGCAGTAACTTTACAGTGTCAGCTTCTTTAAGCTAAGTATAGAAAAAAGGATCATTTAAAGACTCACTATGATAGTGATAATAAAATAATTTTTCAACTGTATAGTTTAAGATATCTTAATACCTTGGGCCATTTTAAGCAGCAAGTTTGGGAAGTTAGTAAACATTTACTAAACTTACCCATTTTGTTAATTCTAAGATGCACATTTTCTTATTCATTTTTTTAAACATCTCTGAATTGGCTCGTGTCTTACAGTTAATGTCATTTTATTGTCACGGGCTGTGCAGCAGTTGCAACATAGTTGTCATTGCCTTAACCAGGTTATTTTGCTTAATTTTCGTTTTTACATATGCACAAAAGTTATCTGGAGAAGGCAATGGCACCCTACTCCAGTACTCTTGCCTGGAAAATGCCATGGACGGAGGGCCATGCCTGGTGGGCTCCAGTCCATGGGGTTGCTAAGAGTCGGACACGACTGAGCGACTTCACTTTCACTTTTCACTTTCATGCATTGGAGAAGGCAATGGCAACCCACTTCAGTGTTCTTGCCTGGAGAATCCCAGGGACAGGGGAGCCTGGTGGGCTGCTGTCTATGGGGTCGCACAGAGTCAGACACGACTAAAGCGACTTAGCAGCAGCAGCAGCAGCAAAAATTATCTATGATAAAATATGTCCAAATAAGTCTAAAAGAGCTCTTTTCCATTCTAAGTGGTAATGAAAGCAATAGTTTATCTGGCTGCATTTTTTTTGTATCCTAGTGGTACCTAAAATTATGTGTTTTATAAGGATGGTATCTTAGATTTCATGAAATATGGTATTAAAAGATAGCTCAGGGACTTTTCTGGTGGTTCAGTTGTTAAGACTCTACACTTTCATTTCAGGCGGCCCAGGTTCCATCCCTGACCAGAGAACTAGATCCCTTAAGCTGCAACAAGGACCTGGCACAGCCAAAATAAAATTCTTTTTAAAAAGGTAGCTCATCACAGCAAATCTCAGCCAGTATGATATAGAGGGCAGGAGTAAAATATTCTATATTTGTCTTTTTTCAGTGACCTGCATTTGAGGTGCCCCTTGGGTTGCTTTAATTTGGACAGGGAATGCTGGGAGAAAGGGTTTTCATTCAGTGTGTAAATACTGCCTGCCAGGAATAGAAATCTCCTTGGAGGATCCAGTTCTTTGATGGTGTAGAATCCAGAACCTTTCCAGAAGCTCAGGTATTAGCAGAATGGATATCTGTGTTTTTTCCAAACCATTGTGTCTGTGCCAATCTGAGACTGTGAACTCCAAGTAGCTCCAAGCATGCTTGCTATTTGCACAAAGCAAGAGTGAATCTGCAAGGAAATTGGTTGGTGTCTGGGGACGATAATTAAGTCTCAAAGAGGGCTTTCATGATATTCATTACCTCTGGTGGCTCAGAGGTTAAAGCGTGTGCCTGCAATGCAGGAGACCTGGGTTCGATCCCTGGGTCGGGAAGATCCCCTGGAGAAGGAAATGGCAACACACTCCAGTAATCTTGCCTGGATAGTCCCATGGACGGAGGAGCTTGGTGGGCTACAGTCCATGGGGTCACAAAGAGTCAGAGACGACTGAGCGACTGACCCCCCCATAGTAGTAGAAACTGTGATTTCAATAAAAGTAGAGGACAGACACCTTGGCTCCTTATGCCCAGAGTTTCAGTTCTTTCTGCAGCATGACCTACTGACTGGAGGTAGGTTACCTTCCCTGGCAAGTGACATTTCATGGGCAGACAGGCAGTCCCCTTTCCTGCTGATTGACACAGTATAACAGCTATGGCACGTGAGTGTCTTTTTGTAAGTCCTTGCTCCAGAACTGAGGAGTAGGAATAAGTTAGAGTGTCCAGGTGTGGGGGGCGGGGAGGATGCTTCTCGTTACTACTCAGGGATGCGATGCCTCAGGTAAGTGACTCTGATGTCCTCCACCATCCGACAGTAACCTTGTGTCTGTAGGTATGTTCTCATTTCACTTGTTCGCTCATTCTAATTGGCTTCCCAGAGCATGCTTGTAAAGAGAGAGTCAAATTTAGAGTATAGCTACCCTCTGGCAAACAGGAAAAGATTAATTTTGTGGTGTGCTCTTAAGGGACTTCCCAGAAAACTTCAAAAGCCCAGAAAGAATCACCAGCTGCCTGTACCAAAATGTATACAATGCTCCTCGGCCTTTTAAAGGTACGATCAGCTCAGGGCTTGCGTGCATCCACACATGCACACAGGCCACATTCCAATAAAAAGAGAGGCTACGCTCTCTTAGATGGGTCTGCATATGAGCCAGAAAAGCAAGGGGCAAGGGGCCAGGGGAGTTAGTAGAGATGCACATGGATGCACATATGGCAGGCATTGGGAATTGCCTTCCAAGCTTTTCGATGCCTCCTTCTTCAGCTCTCTCTTAAGCAGACACATTGCTTTCATGATAGCAGCCCCAGGCATAGACGCATCATTAAAATCAACATGTAGCAAATGATTTCTGTTTGGGAATAAGCAAAACTTATATTCATTACGGCCACCCAAAGTGTAGTAAGGAAAATAAGTAGAAAGACACTAGAGCTTGACTTGGGAGCCCTGAGTTCTAACAGAAACTTTCTTCATGATGGGAGGCAAGTCCTCCGTGGCCTTTGGTTTTTTAACAGTAAAACTGGATGGCTTGATGAAATGATCTTTCTGGTTTTTTTTTTGGCCATGCCACACAGTTTTGGTCGGTTTCCTGACCAGGGACTAAACTCAGGCCACAGCAGTGAAAGTGCAAATCCTAACTACTAGACCACCAAGGAAGTCCCTCCTTCCTTCTAATGTATTATCTCCATGGGAGGAAAGAGTCAATGGGAAGACTCCTTGTAGCTCCCTGACTCGTTTTCTCATTCATGCCTGGATGGTCTATAGCTAGAAAGGCCCACCCCCCACAGGCCACTACTGGTCCCATCACACACTCCTGCCTTAGAGCCATGTTGCCAAGCTGAGGGGAAAAAATTACTATTGCCCCTGCAGTTGTTGCTTGGTAACATTTTTGATGTGTTTCTTGTGACAGCCTGAGCAGAGATCATTAAAAATTAAACTTACAAAGCTGCTCAAGTGGGAGGAAAAAACACTCAAAGCCATAGTTTTTTTCACTTGCTCAGGAGCCATCAAATTTAGGGTTTACATGCTCAACCTTGGGACCAGGGCTGCACAGCTCTGGTTTATATTAAAGCCTACTGCGCACACTACTGACATTAACCCGTGCCTGGTGCAGCTGCAAGTTTATCGCCAATACAGCAGAAACCTTGACCTTGCAGAAGGGCCTGGAATTACAGTCGGAGGGCTGCCTTGCATCCCAGCAAAAGAAAGCCCTAAACCGTCTTGTGTCCTGTCTCTGCTCTCTCCCTACAGTTCCACCAGGTGAGAAGAGTGATGACCATCCTTTTCCTTACTATGGTTATTTCATACTTCGGTTGCATGAAGGCTGCCCCCATGAAAGAAGCCAACCTCCGAGCACAAGGCAGCTTGGCCTACCCAGGTGTGCGGACCCATGGGACTCTGGAGAGCATGAATGGGCCCAAGGTGGGTTCAAGAGGCCTGACGTCCTCGTCGTCGTTGGCTGACACTTTTGAACACGTGATCGAAGAGCTGTTGGACGAGGACCAGAAAGTTCGGCCCAGCGAGGAAAACAATAAAGACGCGGACATGTACACGTCCCGGGTGATGCTCAGCAGTCAAGTGCCTTTGGAGCCCCCTCTCCTCTTCCTGCTCGAGGAATACAAAAATTACCTGGATGCCGCGAACATGTCCATGAGGGTCCGGCGCCACTCGGACCCCGCCCGCCGCGGGGAGCTGAGCGTGTGCGACAGCATCAGCGAGTGGGTGACCGCAGCGGATAAAAAGACCGCAGTGGACATGTCGGGCGGGACGGTCACGGTCCTTGAAAAAGTCCCCGTCTCGAAAGGCCAGCTGAAGCAGTACTTCTACGAGACCAAGTGCAATCCCATGGGTTACACGAAGGAGGGCTGCAGGGGCATAGACAAGAGGCATTGGAACTCCCAGTGCCGAACTACCCAGTCGTACGTGCGGGCCCTCACCATGGATAGCAAAAAGCGTATTGGCTGGCGGTTCATTCGGATAGACACTTCTTGTGTATGTACACTGACCATTAAGAGGGGAAGATAGTGGCTTTATGTTGTATAGATTATATTGAGACAAAAATGATCTATTTGTATATATACATAACAGGGTAAATTATTCAGTTAAGAAAAAAAATAATTTTATGAACTGCATGTATAAATGAAGTTTATACAGTACAGTGGTTCTACAATCTATTTATTGGACATTTCCATGACCAGAAGGGAAACAGTCATTTTTTTGCGCACAACTTTAAAAAGTCTGCTTTACATTCCTCAATGTTGTGGTTTGTTGCCGTTGCCAAGAATTGAAAAACGTTTAAAAAAAAAGTTTAAAAAATACTACTAATAAATTGCATGCTGCTTTAATTGTGAATTGATAACAAACTGTCCTCTTTCAGAAAACAGACAAAAAAAAAAAAAGAAAGAAAAAAAGTCTAACAAAAATTTGAACCAAAACATTCCGTTTACATTTTAGACAGTAAGTATCTTCGTTCTTGTTAGTACTCTATCTGTTTTACTGCTTTTAACTTCTGATAGCGTTGGAATTAAAACAATGTCAAGGTGCTGTTGTCATCGCTTTACTGGCTTAGGGGATCGGGGATGGGAGGGGTATATTTTTGTTTGTTTTGTGTTTATTTTTTGTTTGTTTTGTTTTTTAGTTCCCATAGGGTGTAGGGATGGGGAAAGAATTCCTTCCATCTATATTCTGGTTGATAAAAAGATTCATTTGTCTGTTGCAGAGATGTTGGCAGTATCAATCAGATGATTGGAAAGTGAATAAAATTATGACAAGTAAATGAAGTGCTCACTCCACTTCCCATGGCGCACCACTTAGGCGCCCACTCACCCTCTGGGCCTTGGTCGGTGGGTGGGGGTGTGGGGGGATCTTCTTCGGTCAGAAAGATCTTCATTTACTCTGAGCACATTCTTTCCCCCCCACCCCCTCTGGTCCCCTCCTTGTTTTGTTTTCTCTTAAGGGAGAAACACCAATTGCAAGCTCTGAAGTAGTTTACCACTGCTGCAAATGAGTAGACACGTTTTGTCACACCGTGGTACTCATAAGCCTAGAGAATAGTGATTTCTTTCTTTTCTTTCCTTCTTCTTCTTTTTTTTTTTTTAGAGGAGAGAAAAAACAACAACAAAAAACTCAAAAATGAAAATTCTTTTAGATGAGGGGTAAACATCTGGGTCAGTCATTATAAGGATTAAAAAAAAATCATGGTAAAGTTTAAAACTGCCTTGGAAGCAAAAGGTAGAGTTCTATACAGACCCAGAAACACCTAGATATAGAGCAGGAGTCCACACTGCCAGTGAAATGAGACTAAACAGCCATCTGGAGGCTGTGTGGAGCGGATGTATCCTTTCCAGGTGGTGCAGGAAAGATTTCTGAGTGGTCATGCTGAGGTCTAGATGGGGGTGGGGAAGGGGACTTGAGACATTCCAGAAGGGAGACCTCTAAAGGACTCATCAGGGGTGGCTCTGGCATGACACGTGTCAAGTTGCTTGGACCTCGAGCTTTAAGTGCCTACATTATCTAACAGTGCTAAGAGGTTCTCGCTGGAGGACCCCGCTCAAGCTGATTATACCCTCCGCCCCTGAATAATTTTGCATGAAGCTGTATTAGCCCAGAGCATTTTTGGAACCACATGGGTGGCATTGTGATCATGAAATGGATTCAATGAGTTGGGAGATGTTTGCTACATGAACATTGATTGCTTTGAAATTAGACATGAGGAAACCAGGGTTTTGTCTTTTGAGAACTTCAGTAAAGGGGAAGGAAAAACAGGAAAAGGTCCCCCCAAAACTCAGGTTGGATGACCACAGTTACCAATAGAAAATCTTGTCCAGGGACAAGACTTTGGAACAGTGTCTACCCATCCAAGATACCAAAGGCTTAAAGGCACCTTGCTCGGTGGGAGAGACCAGGACAAGCTGACAAAATGTTGCTCCCTGGTGAAATGATGCTCCCCACCTCCTGACCATCCTGTCTGTTCATGGAGAGGGTCCCTACCTTCCCTCTGCCATCTTGGGTTAGGAGAAATCGAGTTGGGAGCTGGAATAGTGGTCCTGGTCAAAAGGGATCTCAATGACAATTAGTGCTAAGGCCCATTTAGCCCATCGTGTAAACTTGAAAATCTCCTGGGCCCGTTCTGGAGAATCAGAAAGCCTCAAGAAATTTGCTGCATCTTAGGGTAAGGGATAAACAAAAGAGGCTGTCTACCACAACCCAGGGAGTGAAGATACCATCAGCAAATAATGTGTAACTTGTTCAGTCTTTCATTTAGAACAAGCCTATCTTTTATTGTACCATCCAAATACCTGTCTTTAAAAGAAGGGATAACTTTATGTAGTATAGGTATGTTTTGTGCTGTTTGAAATTATTATCTTTGTAATTATCTTTAACATGTAATGAATTCTCAAAATATCTGCTGTCAATTTTTCCCAGCCTCCTTTCGAGGGACAAAATTCTAAAACCAGAAAGAAGTCCCCATCACAGTTTTAAAGTGTATTGCAAAGGCCGAATCTGTGGCCAAGTAGGAGACATTTCAGCAACCATGTGGTCAGTGGCCGTCTCTTACTCAACAACCTACATCACAGTCACATGCTTGGTGGTTTACATTGACCTAAGGTTGATTTTGTTCAAATCTTTCTCTGTTGCTGTTCATTTGTGTTCCGTTTTGTTTGGTTTTGTTTTTTTTAAAAGTCTTGCTGTGGTCTCTTTGTGGCAGAAGTGTTTCATGCATGGCAGCAGGCCTGTTGCTTTTTTTATGGTGATTCCCATTGACAATGTAAGTAAATGTCTGTGGCCTTGTTCTCTCTATGGTAAAGATATTATTCACCATGTAAAACAAACCAACAAAAAAATATTTATTGTATTTTAGTATATTTATATAATTATGTTCTTGAAAAAAATTGGCATTAAAACTTAATCGCATCAGAAGCCTATTGTAAATACAAGTTCTATTTAAGTGTACTAATTAACATATAATATATGTTTTAAATATAGAATTTTTAATGTTTTTAAATATATTTTCAAAGTACATAAAATCTGGGGGTTCTGGGTTTTTTTCTCTTTACTGTAAAACAAACATGAAAACGTGTTTTGTTAAATACGTGTGTTCCTTGCCTTAAGATCAACCTGACGAGTTTCAGCAATTGCACAGCCCTCCAGAAAGGTTGCTTATTTCAAAGCATGGGAGGCCAATCCTGCAGTCTGCAAGCTTTCAAGAAGCTCTAGGATTGGGCCTGTCTTCCACAGTGGAAGACGGGGGAGTGTCATTTTCTAGGACACTTGAAAGTTTTCCCCTTTGAAGTGATATACTTTCATCAAATACCAAGCCATGTATCCTAGCAACACCAGGATCCATGAATCAGGGCTGGCTGCCTCTATTTGATTATAAAATAACTGTTTAAAAAAATCAAAGTAGGTTTACTTAGGGATAATGAGGATAAATTGGCCCAAATTTAGAAAGTCAGTGACTGAAAAAAAAACATAGAAATTCAATATTTAGAGGCAGGTCATGTACCCTTGGTTTAGAAATGGTGCCATTTGCATTATGTGCTCACATCCATTGCACTGATTTAATTTTTCTACGTGGAACACGCAGATTTTATATCACAGTACCCACAGTCTAACAGATTGCTAGGATTTCTAAAAAGATTTTGCCTCATTCATGGCTGCCAAGCCACTGGGTAATTTAGTTAAAGTGTTTAAAGTTATCACTAAATCTTAGGGAAATAAATGGAAGGATTTTACATGAGAGAAAGGGCCATTAAGGGAAAAAAGCATCTGTTCCTACTCTTTAGACTCCCCGTTTGAACACTGACAACCCACCCCAGAACGTGGTGAACTATATCTGTGCAATGTATCATTTCTATTTCAAACATATACACACATGGTTTCCTCTTGTATTGTCTTATAAATAAGGATCAAGGAAGTCATAACAAACAGCCCTGTGGATTTGGAGGAGGCAGATCCAAAGACAGAATTCCTCAATCCTAAAGGGTCCAGCGAGTTTGCAAAATACTCTTAATTCTAGAAGTCCCAACAGCCAATCAAGACAGGAGCCCAGCCATGGAATTAGAACTTAGGGAAACTTTGAATCTTGAGTAAAATGAAGTGAGAATTCAATGTGACATTCAAACTCTTTAAAGTTAAAGGAGTTTGGTAAACATGATGGGAAGTTTTCATCAGAAGAAGAGGTCCAAGGAACAAACAAACAACGAAAGATCAAAATTATCCAACTTGAACATAACAGGAGTAGTCAGTAGGTACTCAAGTCACTGAATAAGAAGGTAAACCTCTTTCATCATGAAGATGCCTGGAAATAACCCAGACCATTGTTATTGTTTATCGCCTTATTGATAAGCCTCTCTGGTCATAAGCAGTGTCCATGAAGTCTTTTATTAGCTGTACTGATTCTGAATACTGAATTCTGTCACAGTTCTGAGTTAGAATCTGAATTATTAGCATGGATCAGTGTTAAGTTTTCCCTGGTTCAGTGGTTATTAGACTCTGGATAAAATGTCAACACCTTATGAACTGTAACAGAAGCCTTCATGCCTGGCCTCAGCTCAGCCAGTACCCCAGCACCGTTAGGACTCAGGCTTAATTAAAACATACATGTCTTCTCCATGTTCATCAAGCCTGTCCTGTAAGTCAGCTAAAGTGGAAGTGGCTGCATGTTTTGGTAAGCCATGGTTAAATAAAGGAGGTTGATAACTCGGATAAGAAGCAACTTACGTACATAATGTAGGTAGATAAATTATTTAGCTTGGAAACAGTGATCCACAGATTCGCTCTAACCTTAAACTGTTGAACAGCAAAATTAGTGATGGAATCTGGGCTTTTTCTTTTTTAAGCTGTGGGTTGTTTTAACTTGTTTTAAAGATTAGGTGGTTGGTTTGGGGGAGAAATAATTGGGAAACTGACTGCTGTTGGTTACAATAAGCTAACTGGTGGTTGGGGCTATGAACTCCCCACCTAAGAACCAAACTCTGGCTAGAGTAGATGCAGCCATTCCAAACCAGCCAGCCTTTATGTACCTTTCAGCTAATAAATGCGTGACCCACACCTCATCCCTTGTTCCTTCAGTTCTAGCCACTTTTCGATTTGTGAGTAGATGCAGTAAATTGCCTGAAGAATATGTTTAAATACTACAAAAATATGTGGCCTTACCCATGATGTTCCTCATTAAGAAAAAAAGCCATTTATGTGGCTCTATAGGATTTCCATAGGCCTTTACCTCAATCCCTCAAATTATTTGCTAGGCACAAAATCCTAGATCAGGAGCTGTGCAGCCTGACATGTGCTTTTCTGACAATCCTGTGTGCTTAGTAATGTCAGCAGCATAGACTTGTAAAAGCTGGTCTTCCAGTTCATTAAATCTTATCCCACCCATCACACACATGCAAAATAAACAAATAGGACCTTTGCATTCATTGTCTATTTAACTGT
This sequence comes from Ovis aries, assembly GCF_016772045.2. NCBI lineage: Eukaryota > Metazoa > Chordata > Mammalia > Artiodactyla > Bovidae > Ovis > Ovis aries. The sequence goes on along the minus strand of NC_056068.1, from coordinate 57,134,192 downwards.
GAGCTGCTAATTTTTGCATCTGGCAAAACAAAAGTACTTCTCCTTTGCAAAAATAAGCCCTTCTGTCCTAAAACACCGCAAACAGAACACTGTAGTTAATGACAGGGTATTAATAATCATAAGCCTGTAAGTGACAAGAAAAAAATGTTGGTTGAAAGACTGAGCTTGGGGTACATGTTCTGCACTTAGAAATCATCACAGGGATGCTTCTGCAGCATTGCATTGTGGTGCTGTATGCTGTTCAGATGGTTCCTTAGGAACCAGGAGCTGGTCTGCATAGAATGGCTGAACTCAGGGGAAATATTTTTGTCCAGCTCAAGTGCTCATATTTTGGAAAAATCCATATCATGTACTGAGGTACACAGTCAAATTAATTTAGTCTACAGTCTCGATTGAGCCTTAACATTAAAAAATAATCACAATCGTTTCTAAACTCTAATTTGGTGCTTAGCGACAGGGGAAAAGCGAAAGACACAAAACAAAATAAAAACCCTCAGACAGTAAAGAGTCTGCCTGCAATGCAGGAGACCCGAATTTGATCCCTGGGTTGGGGATATCCCCTGGAAAAGGGCATGGCAACACATTCCAGTGTTCTTGCTTGGAGAGTCCCATGGACAGAGGAGTCTGGCAGGCTCTTCTGTCCCAGAGTCGGACACTACTGAGCGACGAACATCAGAGATCTTCTTCAAAAAGTACCGAGATGTGTTTACCTGAAGATCGTTCTACCTGTTGTAAAGTCACGCGGTCGCCCCACTCTGCAATCCTATCTGTATGTGCCTCTCATTCAACTAAGCAATGGTTCTCAAGGTGCGCTGTTCAAACAGCAGCAGCAGCAGCACCCCCAGAGACTTGTTAGAAATGCACGTTCTCAGGCCCTACCCTAGACTTACTGAATCAGATGCTCTAGGGGCAGGGCCAGATCAGAGTTTTTAACAAGCTCTCCAGGCAATGCTCATGCATCCCTGGCCTGAAGGGAGTAAACACCCTGCTACATATGCTAGACAATAAGAAGACTCCACAGCCCGAGAAGTTGGAACTGTGAGTTTCAATCCCAGCCACACCTCGACCTCTTTCCAGGGCCTTGAAAACATCATTCAAACCATCTAGATTTTCGTTTCCTAAAAAACACCAGAGCAATGGCTGCTCCCAGGTGGAGCAGCGTTCAGTGATGGGAGATGGCAATGTTGATTTAAAAATCGAGCATGGAAATAACTGCTGGGAAAGCTCACTGCAGCTGACAGTCAATATATTTTTTTTTCCTTTTTTTCCCAAAGCTATAGCAACAGTGGATTCAGGACCCAGAGCATGTAGTCGTTTGTAACACATTTGGAGTGACTGTGAGAAATGAGAAGCAACATACAGCAAATTAATAAGAAAAAGATTATTCCATCTGGGGAGCTGGTCTCTGCATCTGCCAACACAGCCTTCTCTTTGCAAAACAGAGCTATATTGGTCACAAATTAAATAAGCTTTCTGAATTAATCAGCTATTAACGTCCAGCTGAAGAGTCCTAGGTTCACCCCTCCAGAATGACCAGATTGCAAATGCAAAGGGCTTCTCCAGTCTCCGTGGCAAACCTTTTCCTAATCGTAGGAACTATTTCTGGAAAGGAGGACAGGAGAATAATGTATTCTCACCCTCACCCCATCTGTGTGCGTGTGTCTGTGTGTGCATATTCCTGCACATTTAAGACACTGCAAACTGCATTTGAAGAGTCTCCGTTTATGGGCTGGGGTGGAGGGTGTCCACATAGGTATGTGACCTATTTATTAAACAACATGGAAACCTGAGCACTGACAAGCCTACCTTAGGAGCCAGGAATCCTTGTAGTTCAGTCTTTAACTAGAATGGCCAAAGCCATTTCTGATCTCTGAACCTTCAAGCCCTCATCCGTTGCAGGAAGAGACTGAATTGGATGGTCTTGGAGGTAAATTCCACCCTGAGTCTATCATTCTGACCTGGGTTCAATCCCTGGGTCAAAAAGATCCTCTGGAGAAGGAAATGGCAACCCATTCCAGTATTCTTACCTGGAGAATCCCATGGACAGAGGAGCCTGGTGGGCTACAGGCTATGGGGTTGCAAGAGTCAGACACAACTGAGCGAGCACACAGCGCAGAATGTGTCATGAAATTGAAATCAGGAGGCCCTGTCAAAATAAGAGTTGAGGAAGTGGGGGAGATGCCCCCGGAAGTTTTCCCTTCACACACAACTATGAAACTGTTACCAACTCTTTGACAATTGGGCAGGAAATTCCTTGGCAAAGATACCCATATATTCTTCAAGGTGCAAACATTTTCTGCCTGGCTCTAAACTTGCTTTCAAAGCCAGACAATGATATGTGCCTATGTTGTATGTCACTCCATGGCGGAAATGGTTCCTGGGAAAAAGAGATCTGGTGTGTTTTGCTGAATTATGGTCAGGAAACCCCGGACCAAACTGCAGGATTTGCATCCTGTGAAGTCAGGATGCAAAAACCTCCAAAACAGAAGAGACTTGCCTTTTGATTCCTTTGGGTTTATAACTTCACCAAGGTCATGCAGCTCTCAACCTGCTTCTCCCCCCAGCACTCTAGGTATAGCCTCTTTCTGGAGACAATGGCATTGAAAATAAGGGTGTCACATGATAAATCATGGCAACACCACACCCAATAGACTTGTTCACAGCAAACTTTTAGGGAAGGTCAGTCTGAAAAGAACTTTGGCCTGCTTAGGAGACAAACTTCTCTAGATAGGCAAGAATCTGGAATTCCTTGTCTAGTCTCCCAACTTTGGCTTTGGGCCTGAATCTCTGAAAACCTAAATTTTCTTTCTAGTTCCCATGTATGTCTGCTCCCAGTTCATGCTGATTTTCCCTTCTTGGTGACCTCAGGACACTATTTATCCTGGGATCCAACTTATCACCCCATCAGAGCACAGGACTGTGGATTTTGAAGCCTGAGGGCAGGGTTCTGAATTTCAGCTCTGATACTAGAGCTGTGTGTCGGTGGGCAAGTTACTTAACTTCTCTGTGTCCCAATTTCCTCACTTGGAAAGGACAGGTAAAAAATACTATTACTTACTTCATAGGGTTTTGTGAAAATCAAATAGGTCAATACACGTGAAACCCTTAAGAAAAATGATAGACCCATGGAAAAGTCTCAAATTCTATTGACTGCAGATAAGCTGGGCTCATCTAGACCAGATATTAGACTGTTCTCTAATATTCTCTGACCCCTAGAGGGTATCCTATTTCATCTGTGTTTCATTAGCATCTAAGACCACTTTGCCTTTTCTGGAAGACTCAGGAAGGCAACTCTAGTGTAACCCCTTGCAACATTCCTTGACAATTAAACTGTGGCCAATACTCACACTTAGGCAAATGGAGAAGGAGATGTACTACAGTCAAAGATATCTTTCTAGACTGTACGTTAGAAATTATCCTTTAAGTGTCCATCCCAATTGAATGGAAAAAACGGAAGCCAGGGTAAAATGGATGAACTCACAGAGTCATCCTTGGAAAGAGATACAAGGTGCCAGAGCCACGCTTATAACAATAGCCACTTCCCATCAGGAAGATCCCACCTCATCGTTCAGCTGCAGGTCATCCAGCCCTTCACACAGTAAGAATGATTCGTGCTGACTGTTAGCAGGCAACATTCAAGGCGCCTTATGAAGACGTGCTCACTTAAGAGTCCATAGACTAGATGGTTGGATTAGGTCTCCCATTTTAGAGATGAAGACACAGGGTAGAGAGTTCAGTGAAGTTGCCAAAGTCACTAGTGAGTAGCCGAGCACGGTCTGGGATCCAGACAGTCTTGGTCTGGAGCCAGTCTGTTAACTCCTGAAGAATTTAATAGAAGCCATGTAAGGGCAAATATGGAAACAAGAGAAATGGAAGTAGCTACTTATTTCAGAAGAGTTGGACCTCCATCAAACAGGTGGAGCACTAGTGATGCTTATAGTTTTTAGCTTTTGAAAGAACACTGGCTTGCTCTTTTAAGGGTTAAATGCCAAGAGGCTCATATTGGCTGGTGTCCCTTCCAGAAGTGGACACACTCTAGTCTGTGCTGAACAACATGAGGGCACGATTTCTAGAACTCTGTGCCAGCTGAAAATGAGACACCTATCACCCCTCCCATCTCATAGCAGCTCAGAAGGGCTTCCTGTGAGTGGCCAGGACTGAGTAGACAGGCACAGTGTTCTAGAACCACTTACTAAACTTATGAATGCCCAGTCCTTCTAGGTTAAAACTTTATAAAGTTGTTTTGTGTTTGGGCTTGGTGGAGGAGAGACAAGGTGGTGATCCAGGCCCTGCTGGGTTGGCATCAGGAGAGGGCCTATGTCCCCTATTCATCCATGTTGTCCTAGCAGAGTTTAGGTGTTACGCTCTGTGACCTTAAGTGGAACAGAACTGACGCAGGAGATGAACTCAGTTTGCTGTTCAGATTTCCTCAGTTTCTCAAGAACAGATCCAATAGGTGATGGGACCCATCAGGCAGCAAAGTCAACATGCCGAGGATTGGATATGCCCATCAGGTTGGAGCAGAATTGGGGCATGAAAGGACAAAGCATCTTCTACAGATGTGTTCACAGAGAGTGAATTCCATGGGCTTCAGACAGGTGATCTATGTGGGAGAAGCCCAGAAAGAAGTGATCCAGGCCCTGCTTGATTGAACATGGGAAAGAGTTTGACATTCGCAATAATTTACATCATTCTTTTGTACCAGATGCCAGGCTAGGTCCTTTGCATGCTATCTGAAATACTTGTCAACTGTGTGATACATATAATTTTAGAGACAAGGAAACTGACAATAGATAGCCTACATAACTTGCCCAAGGTCACACAGTTAGTAAATGATAAAGTCAGATTTGAAGCCTCATCTATAAAATCTCAGGGTCCCATTTTTTTCAAATCAGCATTGTTTCCTTTCGGTGTTCATATGCTACCTACAAGTTGCTGCTGCCTCTGTGTTAATCTCTTGGCATTCTCATTATGACCCTGGCATTTTTCTCCCCACCTAGATTTATTAAAGTATAACTGACATGTAACATTGTGTAAATTAAGTACAATGTGTACCTTTGATACACTTATATATTACAAGATGATAACCACCATAATGTTAGCTAACACCTGCATCACAACACATAATTACTGTTCTTTTTCGTGGTAGAACTATTAAAGATCTATTCTCTTAGCAACTTTCAAGTACACAATAAAGTATTATTAACTATAATCACCATGCTATAATTCAGTAGTTCAGTCGCTCAGTCGTGTCTGACTCTTTGCAACCCCATGAATCACAGCATGCCAGGCCTCCCTGTCCATCACCAACTCCCAGAGTTCACTTGGACTCACGTCCATCCAGTCAGTGATGCCATCCAGCCATCTCATCCTCTGTCGTCCCCTTCTCCTCCTGCCCCCAATCCCTCCCAGCATCAGAGTCTTTTCCAATGAGTCAACTCTTCTCATGAGGTGGCCAAAGTACTGGAGTTTCAGCTTTGGCATCATTCCCTCCAAAGAAATCCCAGGGCTGATCTCCTTCAGAATGGACTGGTTGGATCTCCTTGCAGTCCAAGGGACTCTCAAGAGTCTTCTCCAACACCGCAGTTCAAAAGCATCAATTCTTCGGCGTATACATTAGTGTCCCCAAAACATATTCCTTCTAATAGTTGCAGGTTGTATCTTTTGCCTCGACCCTCAACCCCTGGTAGCCGTCATCTAGTCTCTATTTTTATAAGTTCAGTTTTTAATTTTTGTTTATTGTGTAATTGATTTACAGTGTTGTGTTAATTTCTGCTATAGGGCAAAGCGATTCAGTTGTCTATATTCTTTTATAAAAGAATATAAAATGCACATGTACACATTCTTTTCATATTCTTGTCTATTATGGTTTATCATAGAATATTGAATACAGTTCCATGTGCTATACCCTTGCTGTTTATCCATTTTATATATAAACGCTTACATCTGCAAACCCCAGCCTCCCAGTCCCTCCCTTCCCCAACTCCCTCCTCCTTAGCGACCACAAGTCCGTCCTCCATGTCTGTGAGTCTCTTTCTGTCCCATAGATAAGTTCATTCGTGCCATATTTGAGAGTCCACGTATACTTGCTATCATATGGTATTTGTCTTTCTCTTTCTGATTTACTTCAGTTTGTATGGTGATCTCTAGTTGCATCTGTGTTGCTGCAAATGGCATTATTTCATTCTTTTTACAGCTTAGCAGTATTCCATTGTATATATGCACCGCATCTGCTTTATCCATTCATCTGTTGGTGGACATTGAGGTTGCTTCTATGTCTTGACTTTGTAAATAGTGCTGCAATGAACATTGGGGTGCATGTGTCTTTTTGAATTAGCGGTTTTTTCTGGACATAGGTCCAGGAGTGGGATTGTTGGATCATGTGGCAATTCTATTTTTAGTTTTTTGAGGAACCTCCATACTATTTTCCATAGTGGCTATACCAACTTACATTCCCACCACAGTGTAGAAAAGTCAAAGTGAAAGTCACTCCATCATGTCTGACTCTTGTGACGCCATGGACTGTAGCCTGCCAGGCTCCTCTGTCTATGGAATTTTCCAGGCAACAGTACTGGAGTGGATTGCCATTTCCTACTCCAAACAGTGTAGAAAGGTTTCCTTTTATCTATACCCTCTCTCGTCTGTTATTTGTTGACTTTTTAATGATGATCGTTCAGACTGCTGTGAGGTGGTACCTCATTGTAGTTGTGATTTGCATTTCTCTAATAATTAACAGTGTTGAGCATCTTTTCCTGTGCTTATTTACCATCTGTATTTCTTCTTTGGGAAAATGTCTATTTAGGACTTCTGCCCATTTTTTGACCGGATTATTTGATTTTTTTTTTTATTGTTCTTGAGTTGTACATGCTGCTCGTGTGCATGCGTGCTAAGTTGCCTCATTGTGTTCGACTCTTGTGACTCTATGGGCCCCTCCTCTGTCCATGGGATTCTCCATGTAAGATTCTGGAGTGGGTGGCCATGCCCTCCTCCAGGGGATCTTCCTGACCCAGGGATCGACTGTTCATCTCTTAAGTCTCCTGCATTGGCAGGCAAGTTCTTTACCACTAGTGCCACATAGGAAACCCAGTGGCTTATGTAGTTTGGAAATTAAGCCCTGGTTGGTTGCATTGTTTGCAATATTTTCTCCCATTCTGTGTCTTTCCTTTTATTTATGGTTTATTTGTTTATGTTTGTTTTTATTTCTATTGCTTTGAGACTGACCTAGGAAAACACTGGTCTGATTTAAGGTTCAGCTTTTTTAGACTCCACATATAAATGAGATCGTACAGTATTTGTCTTTCTCTGTCTGACTTATTTCACTTAGCATAATGCCCTTATGGTCTGTTCTTATTGTTGCAAATTCCAAGGGCCCCAATCTTAATCACCAAACCAGTGGCTCTTGATCAGGATCTATACACTTGAATCATTAGGGAACATTTAAAAAATATTTATGCCCAGACTCCACCCCAGATGAGTTAAATCATAATCTCTGGAGAGGGGAGCAGGCATCTATTAAAGTTTCCCAGTGGTTCTCTTGACGAGCTAGGGCAGAACCACTGCACCAAACTCCACTTCCTCCAGGTAAGCATGACTAGGAAACATCAGAGAATTCTAGTCCTAACCTGGTGCCTAGGACTTGGGCATGGGAGTTTAAGGCCTGTATATTAACCAGCTAGGACTCTAGGCCCAGAGGAAATCAAATAAAGTAGAAGCCACCATAGAAACAAGAAAAACAATTCTAGATATAAAAATCAGCATTCAGAGTCAGGAAGGGATGACCAGAAAGCTCAAACACTGAATCCCAAACTAGGGTCCTCAAATTTCTTCAAATTCACTGTGATCAGCAGCAGGAGACACAAACTCTGGGGGCTGAGCCTGCAGATGAAGGTCCAGTGGCAGCAGTGCAGAGAACAAAGCTCCACCGGCCAGAGGGCAGACAGGTCATCACCTGTCCCACCTCCAAGCAGCCCACTCTGAGCGAGATGAACTCCCATATGTCGTTTCACTAAAGCTTGGATTGTTCTGCAGGACTCCTAAGGCCTTTGTAAAGCTTAAGCAATACTAAGATTCAGTTGTTTGAAATGTCTTCTCTGCTTTCAGATTGACCATTAGGTTTACACTCGGGTTTGTCTTCTGCCCCTTCTAATTTTTCTATCTGCCTCCCACCTCTACCTCAAATTGCCAAGCAATCAGTCTGATTGACTCCTAGTAGGAAAAACACCTCTGCATATCTCACCCCTTCCAGGAGGGCTTCTTTGAACAGCAGTGCCGGACATAGCCAGCTTTGCTAGGCCACAGGGCTCATCGGAATTGGCACATGCTCTGTGTCAGCAGGCTGCAGGGTCAGCTGGTGAGAGCGTGAGTGGGCAAGTGCCTGGCTTCTTCCCCAAATTTTTCAGAACAGGAATCTGAGTCCCAGGAATCACCCGCCTCTGGGACCAGAGGCTATTTTGGGCCTTCACTCATCCAATGGAAAGTCAGGGGTGGTATCATCTGAAACTGCCAAGGAATATCCTATTTCACTGTTATCCAGGACATGTCCCTAGAGGAAATGGAAGCAATGTCAAAGGGACCAAATGCTGGGGTCAGAACTTTTCTTTGTTTTTATTTCAGGGTCATTTCTCCTCATCCATTTCTTCCATTTTCAGCTCACCCTTTCCACTACTCTGATTCAGGTCTTCATTACTTCCAGTCTGGACTCTCAGAATAGTCTTCTGGTGCGTTCTCTACCTCCAGTCTGTTACCCCCATCCCAATCTGTTCCCTCATGATAGCAGAAGGATCTCCCTGAAGATTCAATGGAAATCATGAGAAAACAGTTTGTAGCACATCTGAAGAAATAGCAACACCTGTATACTGACTTGGCAGGAGAGAGGGATGCTGTCCTTACACCCTGGTAAGGGCACTGGTAAGGCATAAAGTCCAGTGCTTTTGCAAAAGGTTGAAACTGACAGACTGAGTGGAATATTTTAGGGTAATAAGGGTAACAGTTGGTACACACAGTATTGGCGCTTTCAAGGAAGGCCTCAAGAAGTCATTTAAGACGACCTTGTTTGCTCAGCACTGTGTGATAGCATGATAATCCTGATGAAAAGGATAGGATGAAGACCTAATTATGCCCATTTCTCAAGAAAGAGAGGCTGAGGGAAGCTGGATGATTTGCCAAACATTGCTCAGTGAACACGTAGCAGAATGAGAATATAAATTCAGAGGATGTGCGCTTTCCCATATGCCATATTCATACAGATACACTGATGCAATGATGGATGGATGGAGCAATGGATGGATGAATGGATAGATGGGTGGGCCATATGATTTCCCTTCCTTTGACATATTGAAGGGATTTCCATTGCTTACAGAGCATATATCAGTCAGACTGGCATTCAGAGCCTTATAGATATGTTTGTAGATTATTTTCCTACTGTATTGCCCAGACAACTCCCAGCCTGCCCTTCGCCATCCCCCAATACACTTTGCATTCTCCCTTTTCCATGCCTTTGTTCACTTCCTGACTCCCTGATTGTGAAAGCCCCACCGAGCATAAACCACTGCCAGATAAAATACAAGATTCCCAGTTAAATTTGAATTTCAAATAAATATTGAATAATATTTAATATAAGTATGTCCAAATACTGCATGGGACATACTTAAAATATTATTTGTATTTATTTAAATTCAAACTAAACTTGATGGAGTTGGAATTTTTATTGCTAAATCCAGCAGCTCTGCCCTTGAGATGTTGCCTCATATGTGTCTTCCGATTTTACTCAGCCCATCTCAAAATGGGACTCAGCATCTTCTTTGTATTTTCCACACATAATTCACTCTTACCAAATCATTGATGAACAGTGCAGATTTTATGGAAGGTTTCTTAGTAAACATGAAAGGTAGAATTCCCATTCCATAATACCTAAACTTTCATCTTCAAAAATCTTATTTAAATGGACTCCTGAGCCACATTTTTTTTTTAAATTGGTTTTGTTTTTACATTTTTAAAAACTTTTAATTTTGTACTGGGGTCTAGCCAGTTGACAATGTTGCGTTAGCTTCAGGTACACAGCAGAGAGACTCAATCATACATATACAAGTATGCGTTCTCCCCCAGATTCCCCTCCAGGCTGCCACATAACATTGAGTAGAGTTCGACATGCTATACAATAGTGCCTTGTTAGTGTTCCATTTAAAATATAGCAGTGTGCACATGTCCACCCCAAACTCCCTAACTATCCATTCCCCTCCCCTTCCCATGCCCCCACGCCTCCAGGCAACCATAAAGTCACAAGTCTGTGAGTCTGTTTTGTCAGTTCAATTGTATCATTTCTTTTTAGATTCCACATATAAGGGATGTCTTACACTATTTCTCCTTCTCTGACTTCCTTCACTCAGTATGACAGTTTCTAGATCCATCCATGTTGCTTCAAGTGCTGAGCCCTAGTTCTTGGTGAAAAAGTCGCCAAGTGTTCTTTTGAGCTCTTCTCTACAGGGCATTCAGCCCTGCTTTCCAGCTCCCACTCTCTGTTATGCAGGGACACTTCCATCTTGCAAATGCAGACACTGGCCGAAGGCGCTTTTGAACACGATGATGGACTTACCGAAGCACCCTTCCCATTAAGCAGGCCTCTCCTCCCCATAGAGCTTCCCCGGTGGCTCAGACGGTAAAGCGTCTGTCTACAATGCTAGAGACCCGGTTTCGATCCCTGGGTCAGGAAGATCCCCTGGAGAAGGAAATGGCAACCCACTCCAGTACTAATGCCTGGAAAATCCCGTGGACAGAGGAGCTTGGTAGGCTACAGTCGCAAATAGTCAGACACGACTGAGCGACTCCACTTCACTTCACTTCACTTCTCCTCCCTATAAGTGAATCATCTACTAAGAAGATAAAATTGTTCCCACATGTTATAGAATCTTCAAGGTTCAATTTTATAAGGCCTTTAGGATTTTCCCAGGAAAAAGTAATTGCTGCCTTCCCAGGCAGTAGTTATTAATGTCTAGGAGATTGAGGCCCTTGTTTTACCCTACATTCTTCTAGGACCACGGGCATTTTCATTCATCTATTCACCCCCTGCAGTCCATCTAACCATCAAGCACTCAACAAGTGTCTATGGAGATTGAATGACGCAGTGTAACACCACATTTTGAGGGCATTCAACCCTAAGTGTATACAAAAAACTTAGCAGCAGCAAAAGGATGGGCCGCAGCAGTCACGGAAAGCTACTGGATCATCCAATTGAGTGGTTTTCCATTCTACTTGCATGGTACACATCTGGGGAGTTTTGTAAAAAATCTTGAGGTCTAGATGCCATCCCAGATCAAGTGAACCAAAATCTCTAAGGGTGGAGCTCAAGCATCACTACTGTTTTTAAAGCTCCCAAGTGATTTTACTGGCCAGACAAGGCTGAAAATGATGACTGGTTGGTAGAGATCAGGACCAATATTCTTTGGATCTAATCTATTTAAAGGAGTTAGAATGGAGTATGAGGGAGAGTTACGGATTTCTTTTCATTTTTTCCATATATTATGTTTACTAGTTCACACAGTGATTCCACACAGGCACATGCCACACCCACGAGCCAGTCCAGCCATTGAGACTTCACCATGTGTTCCCTTTGGGAGTGTGAGAAGCGGGTGGATGCAGCCATGCTGTGCAAAAAGGAAGTTTTGGCTTTGACTGGGTTGGGCCCAGTGCAAAGTTCCCGATTCCGCTTTGACTGGCTTGGGCTCTGGCTTCACAAAGACATCAATAACTGGGATACATTTCGGGGAGGAAAGGATGAAGGACTTGCCAGAGCAGAATTGGCCAGCTCCCCACACCTCCACCCCACCACACACCAACCTGAACTGACCGTCTCAGGAAAACCAAGGACACAGCTTCAACCTGGTATGGATACATTCCACTTGAAGCTCCTCCAGGCTTTGTGCAGCAGAACTCCTTTCAGTGTGTGTGATTATAAAGAGATGGATTCTTGAAGTGGAGACTCTAAGGAATAAGGATGAGTATGTACAGAGAGAAAACATGGGCCTGAGAGTCAGTGGACTGGAATCCCTGACCTTACTCTGCCCTTCTCCAGCTGTGAGATCTGGGCAAGACCCTCCTCACTTCTCTCAGTCTTGGTCATCTCCTCTGCAACAGGAGGACAGTGGATTTGATGATCTTAAAGTTCCCCCCAGCTCTAAATACTCCATGGATTCTATCTTGAAATAGCACATGAGAAGTCTGTTGGAACTCTGCGAACCAACCACTCCTAAGAAACTAAATTCTCCCCCGAGCCCTGCTTACGCATGTGCTCAGATGATGTGCTAAAATGAGCATTGGATGGGGAGCAGAGGATAAAGTCAGGGTCCAGCTCTGCCTTGCTGTTGTCTAGTCATTCAGTTGTGTCTGACTCTATGCAGTCCCATGGACTGCAGCGTACAGGGCTTCCCTGTCCTTCACTATCTCCCGGAGCTTGCTCAAACTTGAACTGGTGTCATGTTCTTGAGAAAGACATGCTCCCTCTCTGCACCTTCGTCTTCTCAGCTGTAATCTGAGGTTATATCCTCTCTTGACAGTACCTTTCAGCTTGGTCATGCCAGGGATATTGGGTGTGCTGGTGGCTGAGAATTCACGATGCAGTGAATGTGAAATTTATTTATTTATTACAAAAATTTTTCATTGCGGTATAGTTGCTTTACAATGCTGTGTTAATTTCTGCTGTACAGCAAAGTAAGTCAGCTGTAGTTCAGTTCAGTTCAGTCGCTCAGTCGTGGCCGACTCTTTGCAACCCCATGAATTGCAGCACGCCAGGCCTCCCTGTCCATCACCATCTCCCGGAGTTCACTCAGACTCACATCCATCGAGTCCATGATGCCATCCAGCCATCTCATCCTCGGTCGTCCCCTTCTCCTCCTGCCCCCAATCCCTCCCAGCAGCAGAGTCTTTTCCAATGAGTCAACTCTTCGCATGAGGTGGCCAAAGTACTGGCGCTCCAGCTTTAGCATCATTCCTTCCAAAGAAATCCCAGGGTTTATCTCCTTCAGAATGGACTGGTTGGATCTCCTTGCAGTCCAAGGACTCTCAAGAGACTTCTCCAACACCACAGTTCAAACGCATCAATTCTTCAGCACTCAGCCTTCTTCACAGTCCAACTCTCACATCCATACATGACCACAGGAAAAAACATAGCCTTGACTAGACGGACCTTAGTCAGCAAAGTAAGGTCTCTGCTTTTGAGTATACTATCTAGGTTGGTCATAACTTTCTTTCCAAGGAGTAAGTGTCTTTTAATTTCATGGCTGCAATCACCATCTGCAGTGATTTTGGAGCCCCCCAAAATAAAGTCTGACACTGTTTCCACTGTTTCCCCATCTATTTCCCATGAAGTGATGGCTGTATGTATACATATATCTCCTCTTTTTTTGATTTCCTTCCCATTTAGGTCACCACAGAGCACTGAGTAGGGTTCCCTAAGCAATACTTACTATAGGTTCTCATTCAGGTCAGTTCAGTTCAGTCGCTCAGTCGTGTCCGACTCTTTGTGACCCCATGAATCGCAGCACACCAGGCCTCCCTGTCCATCACCGGCTCCTGGAGATCATTCAAACCCATGTCCATTGAGTCGGTGATGCCATCCAGCCATCTCATCCTCTGTCATCCCCTTCTCCTGCCCCCAATCCCTCCAAGCATGAGGGTCTTTTCCAATGAGTCAACTCTTTGCATGAGGTGGCCAGAGTATTGGAGTTTCAGCTTTAGCATCAGTCCTTCCAATGAACACCCAGGACTGATCTCCTTTAGTTATCTATTTCATACATATCTATTTCATCCCCCTTTCCCCTCTTGGTATCCAAACATTTGTTCTCTACATCTGTGTCTCTACTACTGTTTTGCAAATAAGTTCATCTATACCATTTTCTAGATTCCACATGTAAGTGATATTATACGATATTTGTTTTCCTCTTTCTGTCTTCATTCTGTATGACAGTCTCTAGTTTCATCGACATCTCTACAAATGACCCAATTTCATTCCTTTTTATGTTTGAGTAATATTCCATTATATATATGTACCACATTTTCTTTATCCATTCCTCTGTTGATGGACATTTAAGTTGCTTCCATGTCTTAGCATGAAATTTAAACATAATACAACATTGAAAATGTGAAGGAGAGAGCAGAATTAAAGTTGGAGAAGACACTACTTGTCCAGGACAAAGGGGTAAGCTAAGTTCAAATGCAAGCAAAAGGAAGGGACAGAGAGAAGAAGGGTAGGAGGAAGGCAAAGAATTCACAAGTAAAGTGTAAGTTTTAGGTATATTTTATCCAGCCTAGGAAAAATACCCACAATAGTATTTTCATTTAAATAGTGGAAATTATATCACATTTCAGAAAGAAAGCTTTTCAAACGAACAAGTATTTGTTTGCAAAATCATTTCTTTTTGTGGTTAAAAAAAGCTTTTTTTCCCTGTAAACTGATGTGACTTTTTCAGAAGAGATCTGGCTAGATCCATAAGCTCATATTTTGCCAGTTCTCACTGATAAATGATAACCGTGTCTAAGACTCTTGGGTCTTACTTTTTTGTTTTCGTTCTTTTTTTTCCTTTCATCTCTTTAAGGGCCATTTTAGGAAACTCCAATTTGAGGTTCCTACACTTTTTAGCTTCGCACTTGAGGCCCGTGGTGATCTGGCATCACTTAGGGTTTCAGAGCCCTTGCCTCCATGCTCCCCTGCACAGCCCTCAGGATCCAGTTTTCCTGAAACACCCACTCCCTGCTTCACATCAGTGCCTTGCCCTTCTCACCCCTGGCCCTTTGCTTGTCCTTGCTTACTCCTGTCCTTGGATAACTAAGTCCTTCAAGATTCAACTTCAGTGCCACATCCTGCAGGACGTTGCTCCTCATTTTCCAAGCTAGAAACCATCTCCTTCAGGCCCTGTCCTAAAGCCTCCATCCCACATTAGCTCTTGGTCTCACTGGACCTCGAGCATTTTCAGTCCTGCTGTAACACTCCTAGAACACAGTTTCCTTTTTTAAAATGTATTTTATTGAAGTAGAGCTGATTTACAATGTCATGTTAGTTTCCACTGTGCAGCAAAATGACTTGGTCATACATATATATACAGTCTTTTTCATGTTCTTTCCATTATGGTTTATCATAGGATGCTGAATAGAATTTCCTGTGCTAGACAGTAGGATGTTGTTGTTTATCCATTGCACATGTAATTGTTTGCATTGGCTCATCTCAAACTCCCAACCACCCCTCCCCCTTGTCAACCAAAAGCCTGATCTCTATGTCTGTGTCTGTTTCTGTTTGGCAGGTAAGTTCATTTGCGTCATATTTTAGATTTCACATATATATTATATCATATATCTGTCTTTCTCTTTCTGACTTACTTCGCTTGGTAAGATAATCTCTAGTTGCATCCATGTTGCTGCAAATGGCATTATTTTATTCTTTGTTATGGCTTAGTAGTATTCCATTGTGGAGAAGGCAACGGCAACCCACTCCAGTACTCTCGCCTGGAGAATCTCATGGACGCAGGAGCCTGGCAGGCTCCAGTCCGTGGGGTCGCTAAGAGTCGGACACGACTGAGCGACTTCCCTTTCACTTTTCACTTTCATGCATTGGAGAAGGAAATGGCAACCCACTCCAGTGTTCTTGCCTGGAGAATCCCAGGGATGGGGGAGCCTGGTGGTCTGCTGTCTGTGGGATTGCACAGAGTTGGACATGACTGAAGCGACTTAGCAGCAGCAGTATTTCATTGTATATGTGAACCACTTCTTCTTTATCCATTCATCTGTTGGTGGTCATTTAGGTGGTTTTCATGTCTTGGCTACTGTGAATTATGCTGCTCTGGGGTGCATGTATCTTTTTGAATTATTTTTGGATATATGCTTAGGATTGGGATTGCTGGATCATGTGGCAAGTCTATTTTTAGTTTTTTTGAGGAATTTCCTTACTGATCTCCATAGTGGCTGTACCAGTTTACATTCTCACCAACAGCATAGGAGGGTTCCCTTTTCTCCACACCCTCTTCAGTTTGTAGACCTTTTTTTAAAAAAATTATTTATTTATTTTTAAATTTTAAAATCTTTAATTATTACATGCGTTCCCAAACATGAACCCCCCCCCACCCCCACCTCCCTCCCCATAACATCTCTCTGGGTCATCCCCATGCACCAGCCTCAAGCATGCTGTATCCTGCATCAGACATAGACTGGCGATTCGATTCTTACATGATAGTATACATGTTAGAATGCCATTCTCCCAAATCATCCCACCCTCTCCCTCTCCCTCTGAGTCCATTATACACATCTGTGTCTTTTTTGCTGTCTTGCATACAGGGTCGTCATTGCCATCTTTCTAAATTCCATATATATGTGTTAGTATACTGTATTGGTGTTTTTCTTTCTGGCTTACTTCACTCTGTATAATCGGCTCCAGTTTCATCCATCTCGTCAGAACTGATTCAAATGAATTCTTTTTAACGGCTGAGTAATACTCCATTGTGTATATGTACCACAGCTTTCTTATCCATTCATCTGCTGATGGACATCTAGCAATCCCACTCCTGGGCGTACACACCGAGGAAACCAGAATTGAAAGAGACACATGTACCCCAATGTTCATCGCAGCACTGTTTATTTGTAGACCTTTTAATGATGGCACTCTGACTTCTATCAGCTGGTGCCTCATTATAGCTTTAGTTTGCGCTTCTCTAATAATTAGTAATGTTAGGTTCTTTCCATGGGTTTGTTGGCCATCTGTATATCTTCTTTGGGAAAGTGTCTATTTCAGATCTCTGCCCATTTTTCAGTTGGGTTGTTTGTTTTGTTGTTGTTGTAGAGATGTATGAACTGAACACAGCTTTCTTGACAGCAAATTTGCTTCTCAGGACAGTACACAGTATAGTGGGTATGAGAACAGGCCTGGCTGTCAGACAGACCTGGGTTTGAATTCTGGTTCTGCTGCTGGTTTCTGGGTGTCCTTCAAGAGGTTACTTGCACTCTCAGCACTTCAGTTTACTCCCATGTAAAAGGTGGAGGGTACCAACTTCATAGAGTTGCCAGGAGACTCAATGAGGTAGTGTATGTGAAACAGCAATACAGCTCTTATTGTATATCATGCACTGTGAACACCTGCTATGTATTAAAATCAAATAAGCCCAAATAATATCTTGCTTTTGGCAATTTAATAGTCAGACATTGTTAAATATGAACTTTGCCAAAAGAATATTTAAACCACTGCTAGGTGAAGCCCATCCTGACACAGGAAAAAGCAAAAGGAAATGGTATTTATCAGTGTCTAGTCCATGTGGGGGCTTTCCTGGTGACTCAGTGGTAAAGAATCCACCTGCCAATGCAAGAGACACGGGTTCAGTCCCCAGTTGGGAAGACCCTCTGGGGAAGGAGATGGCAACCC
Source organism: Ovis aries (assembly GCF_016772045.2). NCBI lineage: Eukaryota > Metazoa > Chordata > Mammalia > Artiodactyla > Bovidae > Ovis > Ovis aries. The sequence goes on along the minus strand of NC_056068.1, from coordinate 57,116,800 downwards.
ACTCCAGTATGCTTGCCTAGAAAATCCCATGGACAGAGGAGTCCAGCAGGCTACAGTCCATGGAGTTGCCAGAGAGTGAGACATGACTTAATGACTAAACAACAAAGACTCAATATTTAATTTGAAGAAAGCCGCCTGATTAGATGCCTGTTGGCCGGAATGCAATTGGCTACTTGAATGGTCTATTTGTGGTGAACTGAGAAATAAGTGGTGAGCTTGCAAGCTTTTCTGAATTCTGTCTACTGCCTTATTTCTACCATCTCCACTGGTGAATTTAAGATACATAGCATTGCCCTTGAAAGAAAGGATTTCACTTGAAAAATTGTTTTCTTTCCAAGGACATGTCAATATACCAAAGACATCAAATGTTCCCAAGGAAGAATAATGACATGCAAAGGTTACATTTCACTGTGTGAACTTAGGCAAGTCATTTCATGTCTCTCAGACATAGTCTTCTCATCCATAAAATAACAGAGCTGAACATAATGATCTTTAAGCTCTAAAATTTCATGATTCTGAGTTGTTATACATTTCTCTCTTCTTTTGATAGCTCAATATGTGCCTTAAGGCGCACAGGATACAGAAATATAGAAATTTGACCTATATAGGATGTTTTTGCCAAATGCAAAGAACAAAACAGAAATAAAAGCAATTTTGCTTATAGAGTTGTGGTTTCCATTGCTACTCATAAATTCGTATAGTATTAGTAATAATAGCACCTCCTGAAAATTTAATAATACCTTTGCATTTGAACAGGGCTTTTTGAGATTTTTCAAAGGCTTTTATGCTCATTGTTAAGAGGTCACCAGACTATTGAAAAACATTGCTACAATAACATGAAAGACCAATGCAGAGAAAGCCTGAATTCTATCTGTATATCTAGCATTTATTAGGCATCCATCATTTCTAAGTTTTGTAAAGAAACATTAAAAACACACCCTGGGCTCAAGACTCGTGCCATCCAAGAGTTAAGATGTGCAAACACATTCAGCTACCAATTGAGAGTATGAAAGTACTGGGCAAACAATGCCTGCTTAAAACATCCCAGCAACCAGGCCACAGGCCAAAAGGTCATTCTAGGATTTTTCTGCCTTAATAATAATCTCTTCAAAGTGTGCAGTGCTTTAGAGGTTCCAGAACATTTCCCATGCATTTCTTAATTTAATCCTTAGAACAGAAACACACATATACCATCACTGCCACCACTTCCATATCTTTGCAGTATTCTAGTCTTCTTATTTTATAGATGGGAAAACTATGATTCAGCATTGTCAAAAAAACCTGCCTTAGGTCAAGAAATTAATTTAACGCTGACGCAAGATTCAAATCCTTATCTTCTGACTCCTAATACTGCTTTCTTATCACTTTTTTCTGACCTGAGAATTCATGGAGAATGAGGGGGTGGTTGGAAAATTCTGGACATTTTGGTTACCGTCAGGTTGAATGAGAGAATAGGTGTGCCTGGATGAGGCAGGGAAGCCCAGATTCGTGGAGGAAGAGAATGAGAGCCTTTAGTCACTTAAACCTTTTAAACTGGAAAGGTATTTTTGTGTCCATTTACAGGTCAGGAAACTAGACTCAGATCAGTCCAACATCACATATCTAATGGCAACCTCAAGATTTGAACCTAGATGTGCCAGACTTTAAATAAAATAAATAGAAGCATAAGTTTTGGCTTGAGCCCTGCTACCTACCGAGATCTTGGTCTAGCCAGCTCCCAAAGCCTTGTATCTTCATTATGAAATGAGGCTAATAGTAACCACTGATATTATCTTGTTTTACATATTAGGTGAGATAATTCCTGTGACACACTCAGTATGGTATCTGGTGTATAGGAAACGTTATGTAACTACTAGATACCAAGATTGTTTGCTAGATCTCACTATTTCTTTTAAGTACCATCCCTCCCCTCCTCAGTGCCATTCCAGGAAGATTCAAGTGAATGTAAGAGATATGATCAGGTAGAATGATGGATGCGTTTTACTGCACTGAGACCATCTGTCTAATCCTGTCCTCCCTTGGACTGAGTTTTTTTTATGGTTTTTTTTTTTGTGTGTGTGTGCAAGTCCTTACTATTATCTTGCCCACTAGGCATGCCTGGATGTCAGTGCTGAATGTGGCTCAGAGTTTCGTTGGAACACCTGAAGTCCCCTGAACCCTTTCTCTGCAGATGGCCTTTGACCCATTGACACAAGCATGTGGGTTGGACAGAGCTAGGTAGATCAGAGGTGAACATGGATCTAAGTAGAAACAGCCAGGTTCTACTCTCTGGAAGTTTGAAAGTGGCATTGGGAAAGACGTGACAAGTTTGCTTCTTTCTGGCTCTCACATGTAAACCTGAGATCTCTGGGATGGCCATACACCTTCCTGTCAACTGAGGATGACTGTCTACAGAGAAAGGGGGTGAAACCAGCCTGCTGAGGAAGGCAGTGGTGTGAGGGTTTCCCACTTCTGTCTCCTCCTAAGGCCCGGCTTTAACCTGTCTTTGGGCTCCATGTCTTGTCCTCTGTGTCACCTCAGGAGTCCCTCCTATTACAGCAGCAACTGGGGCCCTGGGGCCCTGTTACTCAGCCCACACAGTGCAGGAATCTAAACCCCAAATCTCCTTTGAATCATGAGGCTTTCTTCATTAGGAAACAGGACACTGAAAGTGCATACCCAAGCACCCGGAGGAGCACTTAAGCCAACCTGTGTCTGGACTGAAGCTGTAAAATAATCCTATTTCAGATGATTTGGGCTTTAAGGCCATGAGATAATATAAAATGCTACCACCTAAGATTTCAGGGGTTCCAACTGAACTCTGAACCACATTCATCACTACCATCCAGACATGCCTAGAATGGGTAAGATAATAGTAAGGGTTTGCACAAAAAATTCAGTCCTAGGGAAGACAGCATTAGGTGGACTGTCTCAGTGCAGTAATATAGCCTTAGTCATTGAAGGAGAAGGGCAGACTCCAGCTCAGTATCGTGCCTCCCAACCCATTTCCCCTGGGCATCGCCTCTGGATTATGTAGAGCAATGGGAGGGTATATCTGGAGGGAGAAGAGTGCTGTGACAAAAACCATCAAGCTTAGGACTTCCCTGGTGGTCCAGTGGTGCCTTGCCACTCAGAGGATATGGATTTGATTCCTGGTCAGGGAACTAAGATCCCACATGCAGTGAAGCAACTAAGTGCACGCAACAATTAGAGAGTCCCTGCACCACACGATGCGAGACCCCTGGGGCCCACTGAGACTCAGCAGAGCCAGATAAATAAACATTAAAAAAACAAAACAGGCTTCCCTGGTGCCTCAGTAAAGAATCCGCCTGTAATGCAGGAGACCCAGGTTCCTTCCTGGAGAAGGAAATGGCAACCCACTCCACTATCCTAGTCTGGGAAATCCCATGTACAGAGGGGCCTGGTGGGGTTGCAAAGAGTCGGACATGACTGAGTGACTAAACCACCACCAAAAAAAAGAGAAAATTCGAGGTCAGACTCTCTAAGAACTGAGGCTACTGGCAGTTTGGTAGCCACGCTAAAACATCACACAGAAGAGGCATTGGTTCTACCACGACTGCACAGAACTCATATGACCTTGACTTCCCCCTTGGCCAGGGGGTCAGGTGAAACACTGTGGTGTTTGGCAAAAGCAGCTCCCTAGGAACTTGGATGGAGAAGGCAATGGCACCCCTCTCCAGTACTCTTGCCTGGAAAATCCCATGGGCGGAGGAGCCTGGTAGGTTGCAGTCCATGGGGTCTCGAAGAGTCGGACACAACTGAGCGATGTCACTTTCAGTTTTCACTTTCATGTATTGGAGAAGGAAATGGCAACCCACTCCAGTGTTCTTGCCTGGAGACTCCCAGGGATGGGGAGCCTGCTGGGCTGCCATCTATGGGGTCGCATAGAGTCAGACACGACTGAAGCGACGCAGCAGCAGCAGCAGGAACTTGGATAGAATGAGGCAGGTGTCCCAAAGAAACCCAAAGGATAAAAGTCTGATACACACACAGTAGCCTTTATGGGCTCTTAGAAATAATTAAGGGAGGGAAGTCTTTAAAAAATAATACCAGAAGTACTTCAAGAGCAGTTAAGGCTAGTGGGGAGGTGGGAGCAGTAAAGCATAGGTTGAGAAATGGCAGTCTCTTCTAGGGCATGAATATGAACTCAGGAAACACTAAAGATTGGGACTGAAGGACCTGAAAGAATGTATTGAGGCTGAAAATTCAGGCCAGTGATGTCAAGCGCAGATGGCTGCTGAGTTGTAGGACTGAGAGTCATCCAACTTCTTAACCTGAAGCTCTTCACCTTAAGGCAAATGGTAACCTGGCTGACTTACAGAGAACCTCTCCTCTTTGAATATCACTACACACATCCTCATCAGGGATTAAAAGAGCAGAGATGATGCTAGCCAGTGCAAGACTCTACTTGGATTTTCCTGGTATCGAGGATGATGTTTGGTATAATATTAATGCTGAAGGGCCTGACAGGTGCCCTAGGGATTCAGGAATGAGTGGGTATCCTATTCATAAGGAGGAAGAAGATCACCAGTGAGGTCGTTGCGGTGGAAAGGCAGAGTGGGATTCTGTGGTTGCACACCTCAAATGACAGTTCTACCACTTAGCAACCAAATAACATTGAACATGCTAATTAACTTCTCCTCCAATTTCTCTTTCTGCAAAACTTGATAACAATATATGAAGGCAATAGTTGAAAAGTGCCTTTTATTTTTCCTGTTATAAACTGTGACTCTCTTGTAATCCCATTGCTACTTTCCTTTGCTCTTTCAAAGCCAAACTGCCCAGGGGACCAGGCAAATAATCAGGCAAATAACTTGAGTGTGTGGAGCCATGAGCACCGAACCAAGGCTGCAGGAGAGTGCCTGTCCTGTCTGCAGAGGCTTCCTTAGATCCAGCCTACTCTCACTGTGGAAATGCCAGCCTGGGATCATCAGATGTGATTTTTCAAGAGATGCCAGAAATGTGGAGTTTCATATGCAGTCTCTCATTTTAAATGTCGCAACTAATTCCTTTTTTTTTTTTTAAACAAACACATTATGAGGCAAATCCACAACAAGCTGCACTCAGTGTGTGGCTGCTGGCTTGTCTTGAGAGAAGAGGGAGCCTGAGATCCATCCTTAATCTTTCCTCAGAAACCAGTTCAAAGCCCTGAGGCATCATTGGTTTCCTCCAAACCTAAGGCCAGAAACTGAGGGAGGAGGGAAGACTAGATGCAGGGGTTGTTCCTGGAACTCCTAGAGGGGCTCTCGGTGACCCATGTTGGACCAAGGAAGGGCTCTTAGGTCCCACCTGCAGCTTTCCGATGTCCCAGGGGATGGATGACATCTATTCAGTTTCCATCTTCCTGCTCTGGGACTCAAATGCTATGAAACTCAATTTCCCCCATGCATGACATTCCATGCTCTAGGAAGTGTTCCAGCCTCCTGGTTCTCTTCTGGGAGGCCTCACCACTCTCGCGAGAATTGGGTTGTCAAGATTATCCTCTACGCAAACCCAAGGGATGTACAAAGTTTGTGGAGGGATTGATGGATTTTGACATTATCTCTCAAGTTGCTCAAACTCAAATGATAAACAAATCATGTTGGGAATCAGGTAGAAGAGGAAATGCCACTGAGAGAGTCAGGTGCAAACAAATGCAGATGGAGGTCTCCTAGAGGAATTGCCAGCAGAGAAATTCAGCACATTACAATAAGGTCATGTGATTTCTATAGATTAAGATGCTATCAAATTCACAAAGAACATGGCAGTCTTTAAACAAATCCTAGACCAGCAGAGGGGGAACACTTTTCCAAGGATTTTATCTTTAATAATCAAATGACTTTAAAATCATCTATGGCTAGTACTGCAGGCAGAATGAAAGCTGAGAACTCACGTGTGTTAAACATATACCGTGCTAAACCATGCATGATGGTTATATAGGTTCTCTAGCTATGGGAGATGACACAAGTTACTTCAACAGACTGAGACTCAATTTGCATCTGTAAAACAAGAATGATAGTATATCTATCTTGTAGGATTATGCTAGGAAATAAGGCAAAGTGTATGAAAACCCCTGGTATTGGGCGTGGTACATACTAAGAATTCAATAAATCATCACTATCATTATCTTATTACTTTAGTGATTCCTCACAACAGCTGAGGGATATTATTTGCATTTCAAGATGAAATTTTAAGTGCACAGAGACTACTTCTCTGAATTGCTTGCCCAAATTCTTTGAGCTATTATAATAAGGAGCCAGGACTGAAATTTGAGTTTGCTTTTTTTAAATTGAAGAAGAAGATATTAGGAAGAGGTGGCAAGAATACACAGAAGAACTGTACAAAAAAGATCTTCATGACCAAGATAATCACAATGGTGTGATCACTCGCCTAGAGCCACACATCCTGGAATGTGAAGTCAAATGGGCCTTAGGAAGGATCACTATAAACAAAGCTAGTGGAGGTGATGGAATTCCAGTTGAGCTGTTTCAAATCCTGAAAGATGATGCTGTGAAAGTGCTGCACTCAATATGCCAGCTAATTTGGAAAACTCAGCAGTGGCCACAGGACTGGAAAAGGTCAGTTTTCATTCCAATCCCAAAGAAAGGCAATGCCAAAGAATGCTCAAACTACCACACAATTGCACTCATATCACACGCTAGTAAAGTAATGCTCAAAATTCTCCAAGCCAGGCTTCAGCAATATGTGAACTGTGAACTTCCAGATGTTCAAGCTGGTTTTAGACAAGGCAGAGGAACCAGAGATCAAATTGCCAACATCCTCTGGATCATCAAAAAAGCAAAAGAGTTCCAGAAAAACATATTTCTGCCTTATTGACTATGCCAAAGCCTTTGACTGTGTGGGTCACAATAAACTGAAGAAAATTCTGAAATAGATGGGAATACCAGACCACCTGACCTGCCTCTTGAGAAACCTGTGTACAGGTCAGGAAGCAACAGTTAGAACTGGACATGGAACAACAGACTGGTTCCAAATAGGAAAAGGAGTACGTCAAGGCTGTATATTGTCACCCTGCTTATTTAACTTATATGCAGAGTACATCATGAGAAACACTGGGCTGGATGAAGAACAAGCTGGAATCAAGATTGCCGGGAGAAATATCAATAACCTCAGATATGCAGATGACAGCATTCTTATGGCAGAAAGTGAAGAACTAAAGAGCCTCTTGATGAAAGTGAAAGAGGCGAGTGGAAAAAGTTGGCTTAAAACTCAACATTCAGAAAACGAAGATCATGGCATCCAGTCCCATCACTTCATGGCAAATAGATGGGGAAACAGTGGAAACAGTGGCTAACTTTATTTTTCTGGGCTCCAAAATCACTGCAGATGGTGATTGCAGCCATGAAATTAAAAGACGCTTACTCCTTGGAAGGAAAGTTATGAACAACCTAGGTAGCATATTAAAAAGCAGAGACATTACTTTACCAACAAAGGTCCATCTAGTCAAGGCTATGGTTTTCCAGTGGTCATGTATGGATGTGAGAGTTGGACTGTGAAGAAGGCTGAGCGCTGAAGAAATTGATGCTTTTGAACTGTGGTGTTGGAGAAGACTCTTGAGAGTCCCTTGGACTGCATGGAGATCCAACCAGTCCATCCTAAAGGAGATCAGTCCTGGGCGTTCATTGGAAGGACTGATGTTGAAGCTGAAACTCCAATACTTTGGCCACCTGATGCGAAGAGCTGACTCATTTGAAAAGACCCTGATGCTGGGAAAGATTAAAGGCAGGAGGAGAAGAGGACGACAGAGATGAGATGGTTGGATGGCATCACTGACTTGATGGACATGGGTTTGGGTGGACTCAGGGAGTTGGTGATGGACAGGGAGGCCTGGCGTACTGTGGTTCATGGGGTCACAAAGAGTCGGACGTGACTGAGCAACTGAACTGAACTGATAGTCAATTTACAATATTCCAGGTATGCAGCAAAGTGATTCAGTTACATATATATATATATGTGCTAAATGCTGCCTCATATATATATATATATATATATATGTTCTTTTTCAGATCCTTTTCCATTATAGTGTAAGATATTGAATCTGGATCCCTGTGCTATACAGTAGGTCCTTGTTGTTTATCTACTTTATATACTATAGTGGGTATCTGTTAATCCCAAATTTCTAATTTATCTCTCACCCTACTCAGGTTTGCTTTTGCTTTTTTTTCCTACAAAGTTCCTTTTCTGATTTGGTGATGTTAGAAACCAATTTGCTAAATTTTTCTTGTCAGAGTTATTTTTCTCTTCAACCAAAATGGAATGCGGCAGCATTTAGCACCTGAGTAAACCTCCCTATGGCCCTTGGTTCATCCTTGCTGCCTTCCCCTCCTCCACCCAAACTACATCACCTCCTTAAGGCCCAGGGCCAGGCCCACTACTGTCAGTACCCCGTGGCCATGAATCTTGGTTCTGGGGTGTCCATCGCAGGCCAAGTTACTCTCACACCATGCAGCTGTTTTCTCACACAGGAGAGCTTCCTGGATGGATCTGGAGGACTTCCTGGAAAGATCTGCCCCTCAGCACAGGGTTGATACTCATTTCTTGTGACTCTCCCTCCACTCCTAAACTTTGTCTCCTGTCCATCACAATTTCCTTGCTCCTTCGTCCTGACATCTGATCTGGCTTCTTCATCTTGACCCTCAGATCCCTGGTTAGCATGGCTCCAGCAAGCCTTGTTCCACTCTTAGAACTCTCCACCCCACCCCACCTCCCACAACCTGCCATGCTTATCCTTGACTGAGGTGAGACTGAAACTCAGTGAGCTCAGCAGATCAGCTCCTAAAACAAACATTGTCAATTTTAATGGGAGAGCCCACCATTTCTTTACTAACAGCTGATTTTCTGAAAGCAAAGCAGATGGGGTGACAAAACATTTCAGTGTGAAGACTAACTCACCCTGACTTCAGAAGCATTAACAATGTTTGCTTCTCTCTCCTCTGTGTGTATGTCTGTATCTGTGTTTTCTTGGGGGCACTGGTGGGAGTATGCATGTTAGGATAAAGGAAGCATATTACTACACTTGAGTGAAATTTTTGTTTTACCCAGAGTGATTCTTAAAACAAAGCATTTATCTGTAAATGAGTAAAATCAGAGTCTCTGTTCACTACCTCTGTTGGGCTTCCCAGGTAGCACTAGTGGTAAAGGACTCACCTGCCAATGCAGGAGACAAGAGATGTGGGTTAAATCCCTGGGCTGGAAGATCCCCCGGAGAAGAGAGTGGCAACCCACTACCAGTATTCTTGCCTGGAGAATCCCAAGGACAGAAAAGCCTGCTGGGCTACACAGTCCATAAGGTCTCAGAGTCGAACACCACTGAGCAACTTTCCCTTTCACAGAAAGGCAGGCTAAGCCCTGCACTCACTACAAGGGATGTAGGCCCGAGGAAGAACTCTCTGTCCGTAGGAAAAGACAGACTCTTATATGGAAAATACCAGCATGATGTGTTCAGAAGGGGCCTGAGCCCTTAACCCAGTTGGGGGTCTCAGGGCTAATTCCTTCAGTGAACTTTTGAAGGGTAATAAAAATGATAACTGACACATATTAGAGAAGTATTATGTAGTAGTAGGCACTGCTCTAAGTGTTTCCCATCCATTACCGTTTAATCCTAAAAACTGTTTCATGAGATAAGGATTATCATTCCACCTATCACAACAAAAGAGGAAACTGAAGCCCAGAGAGCTTAAGTAACCTGCTCAAGGTCACACAGGCAGTGAGGCGCAGAGGCAGAATGCAAACCTAGGATGTCTCAGGGTTGTAAGTTAACCAGATAAAGAATGGAGAAAGGAGAACATGAGCAAAGGCAAAGAAGAGTTAGGTAGCAGACACTGGTCGTGGCATGCTCATATCCCAAAGCGGTGTTCCAGAGAACTCTTCCTGTACTTTTTAAAAAAAAAATTATTTTATTTATTTATTTGACTGCCTCAGGTCTTAGTTGCAGCAGGCAATATCTTTCTGCGTTGCAACATGTGGGATATTTAGTGGTGGTATGTGAATGCTTAGATGCAAGAAATGGGATCTAGTTCCCTGACCAGGGATCAAACCCAGGTCTCTTGTGCTAGGAGGATGGAGTCTTAGCCACTGGTCTACCAGGGAAGTCCCTGTTCTTGTACTCTTGATTGATCTCCTCTCACCAGAGGAGGCAGAGATGCTGTGCATGGTAGGCTAAAAGTGCTGCTAATTAGTACATTATAGTATGCTGGTGAGAGGTGGTGTATAAACACCCCAGCTTCCTTGCCCTTCTGGCAAGATAACTGTACGGCAGGTGTTTTTTACCTTTTCCCAGGACTGCCTTTGGGAATAAGCTCCAGACATCCATAATGACAGCTGTCCGCATCCACCCTATATTGGCCACTTTCCTTCACTGCAAACTTTCCCTACCCCTTTAGAGGTATTTCCTGAACTTTCCAAATATCAACTCCTTGAACTTGAATTCTGGTCCCAAGGTTTACTTCTAGGGAAACATAAGCTAATACAAAGACGGTATTGCTAAAATATAGTGTAAGAGGCTGAAGAGGTATGCATGTGTGCATGCTAAGTTGCTTCAGTCGTGTCTGACTCTTTGTGACCTTATGGATTATAGCCCACCAGGCTCCTCTCTCCATGGGATTCTCCAGGCAAGAACACTGGCGTTTGTAGCCATTCCCTTCTCCAGGGAATCTTCCCAACCCAGGGATCTAACCCACGTCTCTTATGTCTCCTGCATTGGCAGGTGGGTTCTTTATGACGTAAGCGCCTCCTAGGAAGCCCCTGAAGAGGCATAGTAGGATCCAGAGCAGCCCAAGGTCAGCCGTATACCCACAGATGGATGCTGGTTACCGCCCTAGGACAGTGGATGTTTATGGACTCAAAGAGCATAGGATACGTATGATATGACTGCAGGAAGTCCCTGGGAGGTCCTCTGTGTGTCTCATCCCCACTTTACTAACACACCTAAGACCTTGAATGGGAAGTGACTTGCCTGTGTCATGTAGCAAATTTGTGGTGAAGTCTAGGTTCTTGTTGCATAAACACAAATGGTGAGATACTGCTCCAAGAGGCAAACGAGGGAGCTGTTTGGAATAAATTTTGGACCAACTGCACCTCCTTTATCAAACTTACAGGAATTAGGAACTTGAGAAATCCATTTTAGGGGCTCTGTCTTTCTCTAAAACCAGCTTGTGCCAAACCACCACCAGAACAGGCCATAGCCCATGGTACAGGATTCAGAGAACTCAGTTGCAGTTTGCAAATAAATCTGAGTGCTTAAGCTTCGTTAACCACTTGGTCAAGCCAGTCAGTTCACTCCTAGAAAGCAATGGCAGGAAATTAACAAAACAAAGACATGCATATATGTGCATAACACAACATGGTTTGTAAGAAAAAAATCACAGAAGCAACCTGAACATCGATCAATAGAGCAATACCCAGTCTCATCAAATAGAATAAGATTAATCTAGGAAGATGCTATACTAAGTGAAAAAATGAATTTGTGACTACATATGTTTTTTGTCTATGTCCGATGCAGGATACAGGTTGCTTGGGGCTGGTGCACGGGGATGACCCAGAGAGAAGTTATGGGGAGGGAGGTGGGAGGGGGGTTTATGTTTGGGAACACAAGTACACCCGTGGTGGATTCATGTCAATGTATGGCAAAACCAATACAGTATTGTAAAGTAAAAAAAAAAAAAAAAATCCCTTTTTGTTTTTAAAAAAATAGCTTAATGTGTAGATAGATATTTTGTTTTGTAAACACAAGAAAATTCTGAAAGGATACTCACCAAGGTTTCAACAGTGTGTGGTGATTTAGTTTTGAGAATATTAATTTCTATTTGTCCCACCCTGTGTTTCTTCCTTTCCTGCATTGTAAGCAGATGGTCAGGCCTTTCTGTGGCCTCTTGCCATAAGAGAGACTTTCGTCACAGGGCCAGAGGCCAAAGTTGTCTGCAAAACATTTCTGATCTTGATCCAGATTTTTATAAAACCTAAACCCAGTGAGGAGATTACCTTTGGCATTCTGGAAGGAGCAGAAGAAAGAAGAGAACTTGGAAATGGAAATGGAGTGGAAATCTGTGTATCCTGGAGTACTCCCTGGAGGAGGAAGATCTCAGATGCACAGGCCTAAGGAGCTGGGAATGCTCAAGCCTCAACAAAGATTTTCCTGGCTTTAAAAGAGGCAGCATGGGACTTCCCTGGTGGTCCAGTGGTTGAGACTCCGTGCTCCCAATGCAGGGGGCCTGGGTTCCATCCCTGGTCAGGGAACTAGATCCTACCTGCAGCAACTAGGATTTTGTATGCTGTAACTGAAAAAAAAAAAAAAAAAGATCCTGCATACTGCGAGCAAGATCGAAGATCTCACATGCCACAGGCAAGACTAAACACAACCAAGTAAATCAATTTAAAAATAAATTAATAAAAGAGGCAGCAGAGGAGCCAGTACTAGAAGAGGTCATGTGGTCTGAGATTGTGGATGCCTCAGCTGTAAATATCACAGATGAAATCCAATGGCTAAAGAGACCTCCCGAGAACCTGTGTAAAACTCTGGCACCCTTGTCCACCCCATGAGGATGACAGTAATGGCTGATATCGAATTCCTAATTACCTGATAGGATGAGGAGAGTGGCTGCAGGCTCCCATATGCTTGTGTGCATGCTAAGTCACTTCAGCTGTATCTGACTCTTTGTGACCCCATGGACTGTAGCCCCCCAGGCTCCTCTGTCCGTAGGATTCTGTCCAAGAATACTGAAGTGGGTTGCTATCCGCTCTTCTGGGGGATCTTCCCAACCCAGGATCCAACCTGCATCTCTTAGGTTTCCTGCATTGGCAGGCAGGTTCTTACCACTAGCACCACCTGGGAACCCCAACTGTAGTCTCATAATTATATTTAGTTTACATAAAAGGAATAAAATTCTATTCCTTGCACATCTGAGTTTGTAACATAAGATTCATACTCGGCACAAGAAACAGGCTGGAGATTCAGAAGGGAGAACTTTACTTCTCACGTCATATCATTTTTAAGTAATAGGACTGTGGATAGTTTTGATTCCCCCCCCCCCCACCACAATGCCAAATCCCCAGTATTTTTCTAATAAACCAATTGTTAGTGTTCATTCAGGCATCTCATCCTCTCAGGCTGGTGACAACCTTTCTGGAGGGTCAGAGTCAGTTGCATAAACATCATTTCTGACCTTGAGACATGAGTTCTGTTTATTCATTTAAATGTCACTGGAAAGATCCTCTTGCTCAAACAGTCTGTGACACTAGCAGCAATAAGAATGCCCGCTCTCCTGGTTCTTGAATTTCTGGTTCTCCAGGATGCAATTTCTCTGCTCTCTCACAAAGGAACCCTCGTATCTCTTCATCCATCTCCTGACTCAAGCATTCCCCTCAATGTTCATCAAGTTGTGAATTTACCTTCGTACTCTTTCTCTTGGATTTCCTCAGTGAGATTCTTTTACCGTTTCTCTAGAGGGCTTTCCACTTAGGAAGAGAAAATGCCTCTGAGGTGGGTAGGAAGGAGAGAGGGTATGCTGATGGCTGGAGACAGCTGTAGGCAGTCTGATGTGGATGCTGCTGTCACTGTGCTATAGAAATGACCACTCTGTTTTGAAAAATGCAGGGATTCCAAGCCCCTGCATGGAAGAAAAGGAAGAGGCACTCTTTTACGCACCGGCCCTTGGGTCCCCCACCCATCCAATCTTAGTACCCACTGCTCTCCAGGGCGCAACCTCTCGACTATCAGGCTGAGGCTCTCCATTGATCCTCTCAAGGGCACAGGACCCTAGGTCTTGCACAAGCTGTTCCCCTTCTTTTTTTTTTCCAGATTTTATTGGAGTGTAGTTAATTTACAATGTTGTGCTAGCTTCAGGTGTACAGGGAAGTAATTCAATTATACATATACATTTTTAATACTCTTTTCTCATATAGCTTATCACCAAATATTGAGTAGAGTTCTCTGTGCTATACAGTAGATCCTGTTGGTTATGTCCCTGATACATAGTAGTGATGTTCATCCCAAGCTTCTGATTTGTCCTCCCCCCAGCCATATTTCCCTTTTGGTAACCATAAGTTTGCTTGCTGTATCTGTAAGTCTGTTTCTGTTGTATGAATAAGTCCATTTGTGTCCTTTCTTTAAATTAGATTCAGCATATAAGTGATATCATATGATATTTGTCTTTCTCTGTCTGACCTACCCTCCCTAGCACAATAATCTCCAGGTCCATCCACGATGCCACAAAAGACATCACCACTGGTTCTCCTTTCTGATGAACCACTTCCATCATACTTCTAAACTAGTTTATTTCTCAGTGAAGCTTTTTCTGTCCCTTCCTGGCCATAGTCAACTTCTCTGAACACAGATGTTACCTATACACACCTGTATTAGTCAGCACTCTCCAGAGAGACAGAACCAATAGGAGGTGATTTTATGTGTGTATACAACTGACCTTTGGACAATTCAAATTTGAACTGTGGTTTTCAGTAGTAAATATTTATAGTACTACATGGTCTATGGTCTATATATGTATGTGCTTATATGCTTGCTCACTTAGTTGTGTCTGACTCTTTGCCACCCCTTGAACTGCAGCCCATCAGGCTCCTCTGTCCATGGAATTCTCCAGGCAAAAATACTGGAATGGGTTGCTATTCCTTCTCCAGGGGATCTTCCCAACCCAGAGATAGAACTTGGGTCTCCTGCTTTGCTGGCATATTCTTTACCATCTGAGCGACCAGGGAAGCCCAATATGTATGTATATATGTATGTATGTTATATATATTATATATAATATGTATGTAACACATTATGTATATATGATAACATACAGTATAATATAATATATATCTGTTTTTCCAGAGAGAGAGATTTATTTTAAGGAATTGGCTCACACAATTGTGGGGGCTGGCAAGTCCACCATCTGTAGGGCATATTGCAAATTCAGATAAGACTTCAGCTGCAGTCTTGAGTCAAAAATCCACCTCTAAAAAGATGACCTTTACAACAATATATTGACTGGACTGATGTTTGATCAGACAACTGAGCACTATAGCCTAGCCAACTTGACACATGAAATTAACCATTAGAGTCCTTCTCAGTTCAGTTCAGTTCAGTTGCTCAGTCGTATCCGACGACTCTTTGCAACTCCATGAATTGCAGCACACCAGGCCTCCCTGTCCATCACCATCTCCCGGAGTTCACTCAGACTCACGTCCATTGAGTCAGTGATGCCATCAAGCCATCTCATCCTCTGTCGTCCCCTCCTCCTCCTGCCCCCAATCCCTCCCAGCATCAGAGTCTTTTCCAATGAGTCAACTCTTCACATGAGGTGGCCAAAGTCCTGGAGTTTCAGCTCCAGCATCATTCCCTCCAAAGAAATCCCAGGGCTGATCTCCTTCAGAATGGACTGGTTGGATCTCCTTGCAGTCCAAGGGACTCTCAAGAGTCTTCTCCAACACCACAGTTCAAAAGCATCAATTCTTTGGTGCTCAGCTTTCTTCACAGTCCAACTCTCACATCCATACATGACCACTGGAAAACCATAGCCTTGACTAGATGGACCTTTGTTGGCAAAGCAATGTCTCTGCTTTTCAATATGCTATCTAGGTTGGTCATAACTTTCCTTCCAAGGAGTAAGCGTCTTTTAATTTCATGGCTGCAATCAGCTTCTACTATTCTATTATTTCACATATTTGATTCATATCTCCTCAATGGGATTTTATTCTATTGGAAGGCAGGGAACAGGATAACATCATGAATCAGACAGGGATGAGTCTATTGAAAGCCCTCATATAGTAACCAGAATCTCAAATACATTTCCTGTGACTGTGAACTTAACCTTTCAGGGATAGAAAACGTGGGCTTCTTATTCTTTCTGCTACCACCTTCTGGAGCTTGCTGTGGAAATGGGGTTTTCATCAAAGTGTAGTTCAGGAAAAGAAAAGGAAGCAATCTCAGCTTAGCCTTTAAGTTAGCAACTGACATAAGGGGTCAGTGGGAGTAGATGGTTTAAAGTTGTGATAGAAATACAACTCATTTCTGGATTTCAACTGGATTTCTTTAAGCCATGCTGACCATGATGGAGAATACACAGGGCTAGTTGGACAACTGGTCAACAGTAGGTCAAACATTAGTCAGTCCATCCTCCCTTCCCCATCTTCTCTACCCTCACCTCTACTATCCGATACACACCACCCACTCACACCCACACCCACACCCACACACATTGCTACAACTGGATTTTTGCCTGATTTAACTGAAGATTGGCCAGTTCATGGGAAGTCTGAGGTCTTAATCTTAGGCTCTAGCTTCAAGGAAGCTAGTGGGACTCTGGGTCAGAGATGATGGGTACCAAAAGCAAAGGGACAAACTTGTCTGCTTTTGCTAGCTTTCAGAGTTAACCACAGTTCAGAGCCACACTTTAAAAGGGTCCCCACTGCAGTTCACTGTGGGCAGAGATACAACCCTGTTATAAAATATCTCTGGTGTGGCATCATTGAAATGGCTCCTGGCTTTTCTTGTTCTTTCCCTAAGATCTGTCATTTCCCAGAGGGGTAGTATGTATAATACTTTAATATTTAATATAAAACACTTTCCAGTAGTACTGCATCTGCCTGTATCATGTTCCTAGAAATATATTTAGAATTTTAAGCTGTTCCAACTATTACGCATTTTGCAAATTTTAGTCATTGAGGGAGTTGTGTTTAAACATCTGTTGACTGCAGATGTTCAACAGTGTGAAATATTCCTTTAAGATGCCAAAATGCAATTAAAATCATAATATTTTTCTTAGTAACACATCATGCCACATCAATGAAAATTCAGAAAGATAAAACTCATTGAACAATGGATGGTGATAATTCTCTAAACAAATCAGCTGTGGCTCACAGAAGGCGAGAATTAACTTTTAACTAAATTAGGTTAAATTAATCAATGCCAATTTGCCCAATTTGCCAATTTGAAGAGCTGACGTTTTTTTGTTTTTTGTTTTTTTTCTTGGTTTTTGTTGTTGTTTCAAACCACACAATGGTCAGCTGGAATAAAACACAAGAAAGGACATCTTTTTTTTCCTCAGAGGAGGAAGATAATTAGATAACAAACTTTTTTCCTTACGTTTGGCTAGGCCATTCATTCAGGTGTCAGTATTTAAAAAACTCAGTGCTTCTCTTGAATGACAACATGAGGATGTCCGATTAATGTCCCTGGGCTCTGGATTCAGAGGAAGGAGTATAGAATATGACCTGGACATGCCTCAACCTGAATGATGATCTCCACCCCAAACAGTGGAAGAAACTGATCACAAAAGCAGAGAGGATTCTTCCTTTGACTTTCTTAGGACCTGTAGCTGCCTTCTTTTAGTTGCTGGGTGTGGAGGTTGGAGCAATACCAGAACTTCCAGAATGGAGGACAGAGCTTTCTCTTTAGTGTTAATTAAGCAGTACCAAGAGATCTTACCATTCAAAATAGCTCTCTCTCCCCTGTCTGAAATTCTACTGCTAGAGTTTTTCTTTAGGTTTAAAATCTTGAAAGCTCCATAATGTTCCTGAGGAGAACAATGAAGCCATTAGGAGTCAATGCCTTCCTTGAATGTTTTTTCCATTTCAATTTTAGATCTAATTTTATCTGCTTCCTAAGCATAAGTTTCATATTTTCATGAAGATTGGGCCTACATATGTAATTAGCTTAAACGTCTTAATTTGTTGCCTAAATCAATCCAAAAACCAGATAAAATTGCTTTTGGAGCAAAAGTGAATTTGTCAAATTGGGTGACCCCATATTTCTTAAAATCATCGTTGGTTGATTGAGCATCTGTTATGTGCCAAGGCCTATACATTTGTCCCTGGGTAATAGAAATGAACATTTCTGGCACCCTGTCAGCCTGATAGGGACATGGGCACATAACCAGACCATCACCACGCAGTTTGGGACCTGACGGAGGAGGTAGGCGTAGGTGATTTTGAGTACAGAACCACAACCTAATCCTGGAAGTATACTGGTGACTCTGTCCTTGGGTTTCTAAGTGTATTGTAAAGGAATAATGAGGAAGTGCATGATCAGTAGAGAGTATTTATATGAAGTTCCACAATGTTTCTACTCCTGGGCCAGGTGTTTGGCTTGAGCATGGGTATTAGAGAAAAGAACAGAAATTAGAAAGCAAGAAAACATCATGTCAGCCATCAGAGTTCACAATTTAACTGCAGGAAATAATATGGAAATCAAAGTGGAGGGAACCACAACAATCTATAAATGTGTAAAGTGTAAGCATCGAATTGTGTGGGCAAACTGTAAGCGCTACGGGTGAAGAAAAGAAAAAGAGTGGGATGGGCTGGAGTCATCTCAGATAGGTCTTCCAAGAGTAGACAAGTGTGCAGTAGACCTAGAAGGACTGTCTTTGTGACACTGGTGAAAATACAGGGCTCAAGTTATCTGTGCAGTGGAATAGCAGGGGTACATGTCCAGCGCTGGCAATGAGGGGGGGAATGTTTTTGTTGTATTATAGGTATTGCAGGGGCGTGGGGGAGGGGATTGTGCAATAAGGGACCAGAATAAGGGTCTGAGGTTGAGCTTTGTACAGGGTCTTTTACTCACCCATTTTTGAGGGCCATGCTCTGGGCTCCATACTATAATTATAGGAATTAGTTAATTTCTGCCATCTTGAGTCTTGTGATTTAGTCCTAAAAAGATACTTAGATTTCTCAGAGCCTTATTGTGTCAGTGTCTATGCTCCTTTCATTTCATCCTTCACATAGGGTCCACCAAAGGAAAGTTCTCTGATCTGTTCAGCCAAAATAATGTATAATGACAATAATAGTTAACATTATCAAGTACCTCATAGACCAGGGACTGTACTAAACACTTTGTGTGCCTTATTCACAGTAACAGTTAGCATTTAAGTGTTTTAATGTACCAGGCACCATGGTGTGTTTACAAAGATTACCTAATTTAATCCTTACAACAAACTTTAAGATCCTATCATCTGTGAGAAAACTGAGGCTCTGCAGGGTCAGATGATTTACCAAAGACCACCCTTAATTTTGGAGGGAGGAGAGAAAAAGATGTTCAGAGAGGGTGATGACCGACACTGTGAATCTCCTAAAGTGATAGAATGTGTAGCACTCAGGACCACTTCAGAAGCATGCTTGCCAGAAAAAAGACCGAGTTTGATCTTTAGTTTTGGTTTGTTGAAAATAGAGGGGTAAAGAATCAAGACAAAGCCCTCCCTGGTGGCTCAGTGGTAAAGAATCTGCCTGCCAATGCAGAAGACACAGGCTCTATCCCTGGTGGGGGAAGATCCCACATGTCACAGGGCAATGAAGCCTGCAGACAGCTACTGAGCCTGCGCACTCAGGAGCCAGCATACCACAACTGGAGAGAAGCTCAAGTGTTGCAACAAAGATCTCGCGTGCTACAACTAAGACCCAACACAGCCAAATAAATAAATATTTTTAAAAATCAAGATAAATAATACCATGAGGAAGTAGACAGAAAAATTTAGAATCTGAGAGTGCAGGGATTATAGGACAGCTGATCTGATTTCTTCAACATGTCAATTATGTATATTTAAATAAAATATAATATAATATGATAATGAATAGGCAGGTAGAGAGAGAGAGAGAGAGGAAGGAGAGGAAGTAGAACTTGGTCTGGATTGAGCTAAAGTTTAGGCTTTATTTCCTAATTTGAGCAAACAAATTTAAGAAAAACTTTTTTTGTGTAAGTAAGGAAAACTGAATTTGGACTGATTATTAAAGAATGCAAAGGAAATATTCTTAATTTTCTTGGGTGGTACGATCATGGCACTGAGATTATGGAAGGAAATGCTAATATTTTTGAAGATATGTACACGTGAGTTAGGAAATGACATGAAGTGGATTTGCTTTAAAATATTTAGCCACGGTAACTATAACAAGAAAGGATAAATGACGTAAGCATGGCAAATGTTTGCTAATTGTTGAATCTGGGTACTGGATATTTGGAGGATGGTTGTATTAGTCTCTCAACTTTGCTGTGTATTTGAAATTTTTAAAAATAAGAATGTATTTTTAGAAAGACTTAGCTTAAATAATTAACAAGGCTGAAAGTGAATCCTCCTGTACCACTGAGCCCAGTTTTGTGGCCGGAGTAGCTGATCAATAAGTACATGGTGAGTTATTGGATTTGGAGCCTGGAAAACAGCTGCAGCATGGATGGAAAAGGCTCTGTGTTCCTGATGAACAATCTCAGCTGCAGGCAAGAAACCTCTCTTCTCTTCCAGATGCTACATGTTGCTTTTTAATGAAATATTCTCTTTCTCTGTTTGCCTTCAAGGCTGCCCTGGATGTTAATTTTGATCAGAATTCATACAGGTAAGATTTTAAGTGGGAGAGAGATGGCCCTTTACAGTGTGGTTCACCTTGTAAGTCTGGCTTGCTTGATTACAGTGAGCTTTGAATGCAGACTGGGACTTCAGCCTTGTCTCTGAGGATGGCAAACAACAGCCATAACTTAAGCATAGACCCGATGAAATCAGTGCTCTAAGGGAATCAGTTGCCAATTCTTCTGCCTTTCACAAAGGCATTTCTCTTATGCTAGAGTGAAAACACCCCTAAAATGTGACTGCAGAGGTTGGGAGCTACGATAGACAAGAAGGCCCTGCCCATGCTCATCTACTGCTTTGAACATGACCAGACAATTGTTCCGTATCAAATTTTCAGGGAATAACGAAAATGATGTCAACAGATATTCTTCTGGAAATTGATTTATTAGACCAAATATGATATTACAGATATTTTCCCCAGGGCAAGCAAGACAGAAATCTCTGTACATAGCTTGTTTATATTGTGTCTCAATTCCAGAAGCTGGTGATTGAACTCCCAGAAATGAACTGGCACCAACTCCCATGAATGAAATGACTATGAATCATTTCATTCTTGGATATTAAACAAAGTTGTGACTTAACAGGTGATGAGATGGATGGATGTGCAATATTTCCACAAACACTCAGCCACAATACAGGCTCATATTATTGGTGTTCCAGAACCCTTAAAGCCTTCCTACATCTGCGCTTTACAAGGGAGAAGAAACAGAATGTATCTGTTTAAACATGTTTAGTGAATAATTTTGTGAAGGTCTATCTTTGAGTGTTTCAGATGAGCTGTTGTGTAATTTTTACAGCATGGAATGTCCCATGTAGCCAGAGCATCCTATAAGAAGCCAGTTTCTACTTTAGAATAGTTCCTTCACCTACATAAGGAATAGAAGAGAGAGAGGACAAAGATTACCAGTCACTTCTATTTTTTTTAATTTATTTTTTTGAATTAGAATTGATTTACAATGTTGCGGTAGTTTCTGGTCTATAGCGAAGTGATTCATTATACATATATATACATTCTCTTTCATGTTCTTTTCCATTATGGCTTATTACAGGATATTGAATATAGTTTCCTGTACTATACAGTATAGGACTTTGTTGTTTATCCATCATGCATGCCATGGTTTGCAACTGCTAATCCCAAACTCCCCATCCATCCCTTCCACAACCTCCTCCTCCTTGGCAACCACAAGACTGTTCTCTATGCCTGTGAGTCTGTTTCTGTTTCATGGATAGGTTCATTTGTGTCATATTTTAGATTCCATGATAAGTGATATCATGCAAAATGCCGGGCTGGAAGAAGCACAGGCTGGACTCAAGATTGCTGGGAGAAATATCAATAACCTCAGATATACAGATGACACCACCCTTATGGCAGAAAGCAAAGAGGAACTAAAGAGCCTTCTGATGAAAGTGAAAGAGGAGAGTGAAAAAGCTGGCTTAAAACTCAACATTCAAAAAACTAAGACCATGGCATGTTCCCCTGCCACTTCATGGCAAATAGATGGGGAAACAATGGAAACAGTGAGAAACTTCATTTTGCTGGGCTTCAAAATCACTGCTAACAGTGACTGCAGCCATGAAATTAAAAGACATTTGCTCCTTGGAAGAAAAGCTATGACAAACCTAGACAGCATATTAAAAAGCAGAGACATCACTTTACTGACAAATGTCTGTATAGTCAAAACTATGGTTTTTCCAGTGATCATGTATGAATGTGAGAAT
This sequence comes from Ovis aries, assembly GCF_016772045.2. Classification (NCBI taxonomy): domain Eukaryota; kingdom Metazoa; phylum Chordata; class Mammalia; order Artiodactyla; family Bovidae; genus Ovis; species Ovis aries. The sequence continues at coordinate 57,094,760 of NC_056068.1, read as the reverse complement.
TGGACCATAAAGAAGGCTAAGCACCAAAGAATTGATGCTTTTGGATTGTGGTGCTGGAGAAGACTCTTGAGAATCCCTTGGATTGAAAGGAGATCAAACCAGTCCATCCTAGAAGAAATCAGTCCTGAATATTCATTGGAAGAAAGGACTGATGCTGAAGATGAAACTGCAATAATTTTGCCACCTGATGTGAAGAACTGACTGATTGGAAAAGATCCTGATGCTAGGAAAGACAGAAAGCAGGAGGAGAAGGGGACAACAGACGATGAGATGGTTGGATGGCATTGCTGACTCAATGGACATGAGTTTGAGCAAGCTCTGGGAGATGATGAAGGATAGGGAAGCCTGGCATGGTGCAGTCCACGGAATCACAAATAGTTGGACATGACTGAGCAACTGAAAAATGACAATAATATGTGATATCATACGGTATTTGTCTTTATCTTTCTGACTTACATCACTTAATATGATAATTTATAGGTCCATCCATGTTGCTACAATTGACAAAATTTCATTCTTTTTTTTACGGCTGCAGTGGACATGCCTGCATGCTCTGTCATGTCCAGCTCTTTGTGACCCCATGGCCTGTAACTGGCCAGGCTCCTCTGTCCATGGAATTTTCCAGGTGAGAATACTGGAGTGGGTTGCCATTTCCTACTCCTGTGAATCTTCCCAGCCCAAGAATTGAACTCACATTTCCTGTGTCTCCTGCATTGGCAGGCAGATTCTTTACCACTGGGCCACCTGGGAAGCCCAGCATGGCTGACTAGTATTCTGTTGTATTATGTGTGTATGTATATATATATATATATATATATATATATATATATATACACACACACACTACTTCTTTATCTATTCATTTGTTGATGGACATTTACATTGCTTCCATACCTTGGCTATTGTAAATAGTGCTGCTTTGGACATTGGGGTGCATGGGTCTTTTCAAATTAGTCTTTTGCCTGGATATATGCCCAGGAGTGGGATTGCTGGATCATAAGATAACTCTATTTTTAGCTTTTTGAGGAACCTCCATACTATTCTCCATACTGGCTGAACCACTTTACATTCCCATCAAACATTGTAGAAGGGTTCCCTTTTCTCCATACCCTCTCCAGCATGTATTATTTGTAGACTGTTTAATGAAGGCCATTCTGACTGGTCTGAGTTAATACCTCACTGTAGTTTGATTTTTATTTCCCTAATAATGAGCTACATTGAGCATCTTTTCATGTGTCTGTTGGCCATCTGTATGTCTTCTCTGGAGAAATGTCTATTTAGGTCTTCTGCCCATTTTTTAGCTAAGTCACTTCAGTCGTGTCCGACTCTGTGTGACCCCATAGACGGCAGCCCACCAGGCTCCCCCGTCCCTGGGATTCTCCAGGCAAGAACACTGGAGTGGGTTGCCATTTCCTTCTCCATGAAAATATTCCATAAATGAATTTCAGTAACTCTTAAACATTCCACAAAATTTCCTAAGAACCTTTGAGAGTATAATACCTGGCAATCCTCTCTAAAACAGAAATTCACCTATCTGCTATGATGATCTGAAAAGATGTATTTATTTATTTTTGCTGCACTGGGTCTTCGTTGCTGTGCAGGCTTTCTCTAGTTGCCGCAAATGGAGGCTTCTCGTGGTTTCCATGTGCGAGTTTTCTCATTGCGGTGGCTTCTCTTGTTGCAGAGCATGGGCTCTAGGCACGTGGGCTCAGCAGTTGTGATACATGGGCTTAGGTGCCCTGAAGCATGTGGGATCTTCCTGGACCAGGGACTGAACCTGTGTCTCCTCCATTGGCAGGTAGATTCTTAACCACTAGATCACCAGGGAAGCCCTTGCCCTTTATTTTTGGATTGGATTGTTTTTTATGTTGTTGAATTGTATCAGCTGTTTGTCTATTTTGGAAATTAAGCCCTTGTCAGTTATATCACTTGCAAATATTTTCTCCAAGTCTGTAAGCTGTCTTTTTGTTTTGTTTATGGTTTCCTTTGCTGTGTAAAATCTCATAAGCTTGATGAGGTCCCATTTGTTTATTTTTTGCTCATATTTCTATTACCTTGGGAGACTGACCTAAGAAAATATTGGTATGAGTTGCGGCAGAGAATGTTTTGCTTTTGTTCTCTTCTAGGAGTTTTATGGTATTATTTCTTATATTTAAGTCTTTAAGCCATTTTGAGTTTGTTTTTATGCATGGTGTGAGAGTTCTACCTTTAGGGATTTACATGTGGCTGTCCAAATTTCCCAAAACCATTTGCAGAAGACACTATCCTTTCTCTATTGTATATTCTTGTCTCATTTGTCAGAGATTAATTGACTATAGTATGTGGGTTTATTTCTGGGCCCTCTATTCTAATCCCTTGATCCATGTGTCTGTTTTTGTACCAATACCATGCTGTTTTGATTACTATAGCACATATGAAGATATGCTCATGTAAAACATAATCCTTTATCTTATGTGTTAGGAGAGTTATGCTCTAGCTTTGTTCTTTCACCTCAGGAATGCTTTGGCAGTTCTGGTCTTTTGTGGTTCCATATCATTTTTAGGATGATTTACACTACTTCTGAGAAAAGTATCATGGGTAATTTGACAGAGATTGCATTAAATCTGTAGATTGCTTTGAACAGTGTGGTAATTTTTACAATATTAATTCTTTCCACCCAAGAGCATAGGATATCTTCCTATTTCTTTGAATCACTTCAGTTTCCTTTATTAATGTTTTATAGTTCTCACCATATAAGTTTTTCATTTCCTTGGTCAGGTTTATTCCTAAGTATTTAATTTTTTTATGTGATTTTTAAACAGATTAGTTTTTACTTTCCTTTTCTGATATATCATTTTTAGTATAAAGAAATGCAACAGATTTCTCTATGTTAGTTTTTTATTTGCTACCTTGCTGAATTCATTTATCAGTTCTAGCAGTTTTTGTGTGAGTTGTTATGGTTTTTTATATATAGCATCATGTCACCTGTATATTGACAATTTGACTTCTTCCTTCAAATTTGGATAGTTTATATTTCTTTTTCTTGTCTGATTGCTGTGGCTTGGACTTCCAACACTATATTGAATAGAAATGGTGAGAGTAGGCAACAGTCACTTCTTAATTCCTCTTTTACAAATCCAGAATCCCATTTATCTATCACAGCAAATAAGCTTTGCTGTGACATACAGTAGCCACTAACCACATGTGAGTATTTAAACTTAATTATAACATTCAGTTTCTCAGTTGCACTAGCCACATCTCTAGTACTCAATAGCCCCATGTGGCTAGGGTTTCCCAGGTGGCTCAGATGGTAAAGAATCTGCCAAAAATTTTGGAGACCTGGGTTTGATCCCTGGGTCGGGAAGATCCCCTGGAGATGGGAATAGCTACTGACTCCAGTATTCTTGCCTGGAGAATTCCCTGAACAGAGTATTGAACAGCAAATATTTAGAATATTTCCATTGCTGCAAAAAGAATGACCAATGCTAGTGGTCACTGTACTAGACACTTAGAGTATGTGAGGAGAAATAGGCATTAAAGAGATAATCAAATGAATAATTAATTGCAACTGATACAAGTGTCATAAAGACAGAATAAAGGGTCCTATAAAAGCATAGAATAGGAAGACCAAATCTACTTTAGAGAGTCAGAAAAGGCTTTTGTAAAGACATGATGTTCAAGGAAATAGCCAAAGGACGAGTAGAATTTACCCAGGAAAGAATGTATTGGGGAGGAGGATATGCGTGTAGACTTTGTAAAGTAAGAAACAGCATTAGGCATTTGTTGTGTGTCAGAGTGCAGCAAGCAAAAAATAGGAGAGTAACATGAGGCTAAGAGGTAAGTGGGCATGTGCATAGGATGGGCACATGCAAGACATTTTAGTACCATGATCAGTGAATAGATTAATCAACTACATATGCATTTATATAAGTATTGCTTGTATTTTGGTGAAGAGCTATAATGCATAGTAAAAGACATAAGTATGCAGAAGTACATGAAATGGAATACTACTTAATCATCCAGATCTATGAAAAGAAGGATTTCCAGATGGAAAGCAACAGTGTTTTCAAAGCTATGGAGGAAAGAAAGAATATGGAAATCATTTTCTAGAAATAGCTAAGGGAAGAGAAAAAGTTAAATTATAGATGAGGCCAGATTGTTGAAAATTTTAAATGACAGGATGAAGTGAATGAAGTGAACAGGGAACCATTGATGATTTCAAAGAGGAACTTTATTCAGGATGATTTATCAAGTGTCAGGGACTGGTTCGCTGCAGTCCATGGGGTCTCAAAGAGTCAGACACAACTTAGTGACCGAAGAACAACAACAACAGGGCAAGGCTGGGGAGAGAAAATGTAAATGATATTAGAGATATAATTGGATGTTGTAGCCAAAGGCAAGTTATGTTACCTTCTTGATGTGAGGATGAAAACTTTAATGAGCAAAATTATTGAGTAGGTAAGTGAAATAAAGCTGTTGCAACAGTGAAGTAAGGAAGGGTTGAAATGTGTTTTGGGGAACTTCCCTGGTGGTTCAGTGGTTATGACTGCACTGCCAATGCAGGGGGTGTAGGTTCGATCCCTGGTCAGGGAACTAGATGCCACATGCCCCAACTAAGTGGTTGCATCCTGCAGCTAAAGATCCTGAATGCCACAACTAAAGAACCCACATGCTGGAACGAAGATTGAAGATCTCATGGCTGCGACTAAGACCCAGTGCTGCCAAATAAGTAAATAAATATATATATTTTTTAAGCATGTATATGTGCGTGTGTATGTATTGGGAGGAGGAAGTCAAGGGGCTGTGGCTCTGAAGGGCCAGAATCTGGAAGCCAACGAGAATGGGATAGCACATTATCAAGGTGGCCTCCCCAGCCTCGACTTTCCTCTTCTCCCTCCAAAGCATCCAAATTTTCCTTTGAAGAGCTGCTCCCACCTCAACTTCAAGAAATCTTCAACATCTGGTATTAATAATTCACTCAGAAATATACAGGTGACCCTATTTGCAGGCATGCTTGTGTTCAGTCATGTCTGTCTCTTTGTAACTCCATGGACTGTAGCCCGCCAGGCTCCTCTGTCCATGGGATTTCCCAGGCAAGAATACTGGAGCAGGTTACCATTTCCTCTTTCAGGGTATCTTCCTAACCCAGGGATCAAACCCACATCTCCTATGTCTCCTGCAGTAGCAGACAGATTCATTACCACTGGCGCCACCTAGAAAGCCCAACCCTGTCTGAACAGGTAAGAAATAAAGAGATATTTACTGCAGCTTCCTGGGCAAGTAACTTCCCCATGGTTCCTTAGGAGCTATCACAGGTGATGGTCTTTCGTCCTCTGGAGAAAGTGAGATGAGGATGTGAAGCCTGGAATAGCTGTGGGATTTTTGTGGGAAACCTGGGTTCAATCCCTGGGTTGGGAAGATCCCCTGGAGAAGGGAATGGCTACCCACTCCAGTATTCTGGCCTGGAGAATTCCATGGACTGTGTAGTCCATGGCATCATAAAGAGTCAGAAATGACTGAGCAACTTTCACTTCCACTTTCTGGGGGGCTTCCTGGTAGCTCAGTTGGTAAAGAATCTGCCTGCAGTGCAAGAGACCTGGGTTTGATCCCAAGGTTGGGAAGATCCCCTGGAGAAAGAAATGGCTACCCACTCCAGTATCCTTGCCTGGAAAATCCCATGGACAGAGGAGCCTGGTGGGCTGTAGTCCATGGGGTCACAAAGAGTCAGACATGACTGAGTGACTAACACTTTCACTTTTTGATACAAGGGTGAGGAACAAGGATGAGAATGGCAGGCCTGTCACAGGAAGGAGAGCAGAGACCATTGACACAGAGACACAGGTTCAGTACTTGAAGACATCGAGAGCATCTACACTCCAGACACCTGAGCTCGTTAACTCCCTTTTTTGGATGGATTTTTTTTTGTGCAGGTATTTCTGTAGGTCGATACCGCCACAGTAAGGCAAAAGGATACAAAAGGCAGACAAAAATGAGTTTATTTTGAAAAATAGAAAATTGATGAAAAATTGACTCCAGGGAGGGTTAATTCTACAACTATATCATAATCTGAGAATTGTCTTTATAATCAAGATGGATTATAATCTATACATGGTACAGGAACCCATAGGATTAAAACCCAAGATCCCATTTACAGCAATGTGCTGCTGCTTGCTTTTTCCAGAACTGTTGCTCGCAGTAAGGACCCATGAGTAAAAAATGAAGTTAAAAAATGTAAAGAATGTCAAAAGTATTGGTAACTGTTATTAATATTTAGGAGGTCTATCTTTTCAGCCATTTTTGAATATATACCATTTTCTTTTTATAAAACTGGGGTTTATACACTGTATTATACCTTGAGTTTTACACATAACAATATGTAATAGATGTATTTCCATGTTAATAAATGAAGATTTACATCATCTTCTCACTGGCCATTTCACATACATGTCTTGACAAAGAATATCCTCAGAGTTGTGAAGGGAAAGGATCTAAAGCCAATGTGCATGCTCAGATCCTACCTCTGCCCCTCACCCCTCAAACACTCTCTGGTTCCTCACTTCTCTTTGGCATTTTAAATGAAATGATGCCTCTACATTCCTTAGTATGATGCCTGGCATAAGGTAACACTTGATAATGAGAGTTACTATCATCATTTTTAATATTATTAATGTACTGTGTGCTGTAGGGGCCAAGGTGAGGAGGTATAGAAGATATATATCAGATATAAAATAGATCTGTACACAAGACAAACAAATCAATAAGAGAAGTGAAAAGAAATAACCAGGAATTATCATATTCATTCATTACTCATTTGAAGGTCAAATAATTTTTACAGCATAATTGATATAAAACTTGAGCAGTGAGATTGTTAAAAGAGAGCTGAAGTCTTAAGCCTTAAGCCCCCTATTTAATTCCTTCCCACCTTCCACAGATTAAGATGAACAGAAACACAAGATTGGAGTTTATGGTCTTCATGAAGAAGTGATTTTCTCTGTGTCCTCAGGCAAAATGCCTTCAATTGACACAGGCTCCATCTGCACTCCAGGCAAAATTGCACGTTCTTCTTTTTTTAAATGTGTGTTTTTAAAATACCATTTGGCATCCTCCCTACGAAGCTTAAAAATTAGCTTTTGAAAAAAAAATCACCCAAAATGTTGCCTTGCATGTAGAGGCAAGCAAATTGAATTCATGTAAATGATCCTTAAGAAATATCTTTAAGTCTATTCCAACAACTGCATTTTTTAAAATACACATTGATCTGCTTTGAAAATTCTAGGCTCCTTATATTTTTCTTCCTCTTTTAGAAATGGCTTGAATTACTCACGCATATCTTGCATTAAGAAACCTAGTAAATGAAAATTTCTATTTGAATCGTATAGAAATTAGGGATTCATGATCTACTCTTCAAAATGATTTTCAAAAATAATTCAAAGTAAAACTCCTTTACATAGAACATTTACCAAGGAAATTCAAAACAGGATTTAAATTTAATACAACATTTCTGAAACTCATCTACTATGTATAGTAACACAACAAAGAACATGAAAAAAAATTGTTAATATATCCTGTATTATACTCCCAGCAGTATATGTGTGTGTGTAGATATTGGAGCCAGAGAGAGTGGTGTATGTATAGCGCAAATAGCCGTGGTAATATAAGAAGTTGATCATATCCATTGTAGGTTGGCACATGGTAATAGTAGAAGTCATTTGTTCATTGGGCTGTAAGGTCTTCCAAGACAGGGACTACATCTTATTCATATTTGCATTACTGCTCTTTTCCCTGTAGAATATTGACTATTTGCATTCTAAAACTGACATCTTATGAATTATTCAGTAAATAATTGTGTTAACTGGATGACTTAGGAGAAAATGAAGCCATTCCCTACCACACTCTTGAATATTTAGAAATTAATTCCAGCTGGATCAAAGATGTAAACAAAAAAATCACAGACTTATTTCAACAACATGAGAGACTAGGTCCTTGGAAACTCCTTCATGGTATAGAACACCTAAAACTTTAAATTAACTTGCTAAAATGTATTTTAATACATGAATGAGCTGTCAGGGAATTTTTCATCTTTGAGGCTAGACTCAACAGTAAAAGGAAATAATCTAGTGCTGAAATTGCTTATTCCTGGTCATTCAAAGCCTTGGTTTCATTGGGCCACATATGCAATGAAAAGTTGGAAGGGAAAAAAGCAGAATGAGAAAGTAAAGCAGAAATTCTCAAATAAAGGAGGGGCCCCATACCCCAAAGGTTGACATCCTTGTTAGAGAAGAAGTAAACCTGGCCTATCTCAGGCTTGACTCCAAGTGGAGCTGGGGTGGGGAGGGGACCTCGCTCCAAATTCCTAATCATAGGCTCCCACTCACATTAGCTTGGGGGATGAAATTACAGACATACATTGTAATTGACCGGTTTGATTTCCTTGCTGTCCAAGGAACTCTGAGGAGTCTTCTCCAGCACCACAATTTGAAAGCATCAATTCTTCAGCACTCAGTCTTCTTTATGGTCCAACTCTCACATTCGTACATGACCACTGGAAAAGCCATAGTCATATGACTCCTTGCTTACTCACAAATAATGGATCCTCCAAGGATTATTATTATTAGGTTCTTTTTGGTGGAGAGCGGGTAACCTGTAAAACTTAAATGTAGTTGAGGGCCGTGGATTTCCTCCTCCAAAATCTGTCAGGTGCTACTTCATAGTGAAAGGAAATCGCAGGCCAAATTCTGTCACAGAATTAGTAATTTTGAATTTAGGCTTTAGGTATATTCCTAGTAGTGGGATTGCTGGGTCACATGGTACCTCTATTTTTAATTTTTTAGGGAAACTCCAAACTGTTTTACATTGCAGGTATTGCGGATTCAGTTCCAGACCACCACAATAAAGCAGTATCACAGTAGAGTCACATGAGTTTTTTGGTTTCCTAGTGCATATAAAATTTATGTTTACATTGTACTATAGTCTATTAAATGTACAATAGCACACTGTCTTAAATATATACAAACCTTAATTAAAAAATACTTTATTGCTAAAAACTTCTTCATCTGAGCCTTCAGCAAGTCATCATCTTTTTTGCAATGGTAACATCAAAGATCATCAATCACAGATCACCAATCAAATATAATATAATGAAAACATTTGAATTGTTGTAAGGATTACCAAAATGTGACACAGACAAGAAGTGAGCAAATCCTGTTGGAAAAATGGTTGCAATACGCTTGTTTGACAAAGAGTTGCCACACACCTTCACTTTGTAAAAAAAAAAGATGCAGTGTCTGTTAAGTGCATGTAATAAAGCTCAATAAAACAAGTTAATGCCTGTACGTTCTTATGCAACTCCCCCCAAAGAAACTCTAGCTGAGAACTTAATTCAAGGCTGAAGACCTAAATAAATATCTCTCCAAAGAAGACATACAGATGGTCAACAAACACATGAAAAGATGCTCAACATCACTCAAACCCAGGTCTCCCGCATTGCAGGCAGACGTTTTAGCCTCTGAGCCACCAGGGAAGCCCTCACTAATTATCAGAGAAATGCAAATCAAAACTATAACAAGGTGTTACCTCACACCAGTCAGAACGGTCATCATCAAAAAAATCTACAAACAATAAATGCTGGAGAAAATGTGGAGAAAAGGGAACCCTCCTACACTGTTGCTGGGCATGTAAGTCAGTATGGCCACTATGGAGAACAGTATGGAGGTTCCCTAAAACATTAAAAATAGGACCATGTGACCCAACAATCCCACTACTCGGAATATACCTAGAGAAAGCCTAAATTCAAAAGTCCTAATTCTGTGACAGAATTTGGCCTGAGATCTCCTTTCACCATGAAGTAGCACTTGACAGATTTTGGAGGAGAAAATCCACAGCCCTCACCTACATTTAAGTTTTACAGGCTACCCACTCTCTACCAAAAAGAACCTAATAATAATAATAATCCTTGGAAGATCCAGTATTTGTGAGTAAGCAAGTAGTCATATGACTATGGTTTTTCCGGTAGTCATGTATGGATGTGAAAGTTGGACCATAAAGGAGACTGAGTGCCAAAGAAACGATGCTTTCAAATTGTGGTGCTGGAGAAGACTCTTCAGAGTCCCTCGGACAGCAAGGAGATCAAACCAGTCAATCCTAAAGGAAATCAACCCTGAATGTTCATTGGAAGGACTGATGTTGAAGCGGAAGCTCCAATACTTTGGCCACCTGATGCAAAGAGCTGACTTATTGGAAAAGACCCTGATGCTGAGAAAGATTGAGGGCGGGAGGAGAAGGGGACGACAGAGGATGAGATGGTTGGATGGCATCACTGACTCAATGGACATGGGTTTGGGTGGACTCCAGGAGTTGGTGATGGACAGGGAAGCCTGGCAGGCTGCAGGTCATAGGGTCACAAAGAGTTAGACATGACTTAGCAGCTGAACAACAAGTAGTCATATGTCCATTTGCCACAGGTAGGTTATCATTATCCCATTTTGAAGAGAAAGAAACTAAGGTTTGAGTTGTTAACTCACTTCATTAAATTTTCAAAATTAGTAAGTAATGGAACTGAGATTTGAGAGCAGGTCTGCATGGCTCCACAATCCTCATACCAACCACTTAGCATTATATAAGTATGAAACTCTGTCCCGCATAATTGGGCATGTGGCCTTTGGAGGTGGAGCTTGTTTCTCAATCCATGGGTGAGTTGCATGCCCAATTATTGTGAGATTTACTAGAATACACATCATTCTAGTTAGCCTCCTGTCCGTATTACCACTCCTGTGATTTTGGGCTTTCTCTGGTTCACTTTTTGAGTGCATAGGTGGCTCTGGGCAGCAGACATAGAGGTCATTTTTAGCTATGTCTGTCTCAGGATGGAAGATGCAGAGCATCCTGAAATCCTACCGCTTTCCTAAGGCATTTTTCTCTGAACTATTCTGAATGGAATCCTGCAGAGAGAAAAATGTAAGAAGGGGACAAGTTGCTAATCTTATTAAAACAGTCCAATTGTTTGAACTCAGATGCTTGACAGCATATGAATAGGCACTGATCAGTTTACAGCCATGTAATCCAATCCACATAATATCCTGCCTGAAAAAGATATGGCTCAGACCCACTCTGACTGCAGCCCAGGCTGGAAGCTTTCCGGTGAAAGCAAGATGCCCAGGTCAGTGGACTCTAGGGCTTTATCCCTGCTGGGTAAGATGGCTGGCTTCTCCCTACATTTTGATATTATGTACATGTTTATAGTTGTGCCAGGATGATATCTCCTTTCTGCCAACTTCAGTGCTCACAGCTGATTTCTATTTCACTCTCCACCCTTAAGCCTTTGAAGTCATCTTGCTGAATGGTACCTGGTGTCAAGGGGAAGGACTCACTTTGGCAATAGTTAGCAATAAGGCAGTCATTTATTGAGTGCTTATTACATGCCAAGTATTATGGTAAATGGTTTACATACATTATTCTAGAAGAGCTCACAACAGCCCTTTGATGTGGCTATTATTATTATTAATATTATTAGTGGTGTTCTTCTCATTTTACAAAAAAAGGAAACTGAGGCTCAGAGTGTCCAAATGACTTATTGGAACAAGAAATTAATCTGAGTCTGCTTGACAATTTACCCTTCTCTTAACCACTATTTTTACAGGCAATCAAACCCTCATACATGAGACTTTTCTATTGCTATTGCTCTGACTTAAGCCATTTCTTATGGAAAAATAAGCAGTGATCTACCTCAGTATGGTAAAGAGATCATAGTATTTGGAATCAGGGAACCTGGGATAATTCCTGGGTATACTATTGGCAAGCCATCTTACCTTGAACAGATCAATTTCCCATGCATGCCAAGCTGCTTCAGTCATGTCCCACTCTGCTACCCTGTAGCCTGCCAGGCTCCTCTCTGTCCATGGGATTCTCCAGGTGAGAATACTGGAGTGGGTTGGCATGCCCTCCTCCAGGAGATCTTCAGACCCAGGGATCAAACCCAAGTCTTTTGAGACTCCTGCACTGGCAGGCAGCTTCTTTACAACTAGTGTCACCTGGGAAGCCCCCTTAGTCTCTGGCATCTTTTTTTTTTTTTTTTTTGTCTTTAAGATGATAATGATACAACCATCCTCCAGTTATTTGTGGATCAAGTACAATAACTGATCATAATGATCAACTCTCTCCCTTCCCCATATCACTTAGCTTATTAGTAAATATACTCGAATCTAGATCTTCTGTCAGTCCTCTATGCTTTTGAGTTGACTGGGGAAACTTTTGACTCTCTGGTTATTGTCATTAGTATGCTGGGCTAATGTCTGTGGCTCTTGTCTAGCTTGGCAAGTTGGTGATGTCTTCGGCACATTGACAACTGAAGCCTACTAGTAAGTGAAGAAACAGGAGGAAAACTATAAACACAGGCACAACACACAATAAGCATGGGCTTCCCTGGTGGTCCGGTGGTTCAGAATCCACCTTTGCAATGCAGAGGACACCAGTTCGATCCCTGATGCAGGAAGACCCAACACCCTGAGAAGCAACTATGCCCGAGGGCCACAACTACTGAGCCTGCACTCTGGAGCCCTTGAGCTGCAATTACTGAACCCATGTGCCGCAACTACTGAAGCGCTCACACCCTAGAGTCTGTGCTCTGCAACAAGAGAAGCCACCACAGTGAGAAGCCCTTGCACTGCAACTGAAGGTTAGCTCCCACTCACCACAACTAGAGAAAGCCCGCGTGCAGGAAGGAAGTCCCGGTGCAGCCAATAAAGACATGATAAGCAAAGGCCATGCAACATTAAAGGCAAATGCCCCAAGAGCTTCAGAAAGCATCCCGTCTTAGCACACAGAACTAATTATGTTTATTCAACAATGCAAATAACAGTGCGTGTGCTCAGTCGCTTCAGTCATGTCCGACTCTTTGTGAGCCTGTGGACTGTAGCCTGTCAGGCTCTTCTGTCCATGGGATTCTCCAGGCAAGAACACTGGAGGGGGTTGCTGTGTCCTCCTCAAGGAAATCTTCCAGACCCAGGGGTTGGACCCACATCTCTTATATCTCCTGCATTGACAGGCAGGTTCTTTACCACTCGCACCACCTGGGAAGCCCAGATCATAGTGTAATGTCTTTTAGAAATCCATCCACTATGTATGCTCAAATTTTAAAATAAAAAGATTTACTGCTTAGTAAGCTTTACCTGCTATCTGGCTACCTTGAAAAATCTTCAAAGCCTCCCTATTCATTTCTCCAGCAATTACTGAGGCATCTACCACGTGCCAGACACTGATGTTGGTGCTAGGAATGCAACAGTGAACAAAATACACAAAAGTCTTGCTTTTAGAAAGCTCACACTCTCATTGGGTGGGGGTTGGGGGTGGGAGATAGGCAATAAATGGAGCGCTGATTACAAGTCAAACAAGAAAAGAGGCTGTGAAATATTGAGGTTGAAGACTAAAACTTTAGATAGGATGTCCAGGGAAAGATTACCTGGAGAGTGACTTTTCAGTGAAGACTTGAAAGGCATAAGGGAGCCTGCTATTTCCACACTTGGGTAGCATCATGCTCAGAAGAAGGAAAAGGAAATGCCTCCATGGAGGAGCATTTCTGGCTTGTTAAAGACCAACAAGACCAGGAGCAGAGCAAGAGGAGGGGGATACAATAGGGGGGAATGGGACAGAGGAGACAAATTAGGTAGATCAGAGCTTGTAGGTTATACTAAGAACTTTGGCTTTTACTCTGCATTAGAAAATCTGAATCAATATATTTGCAAGATCTGTCTGGTTGCTTCTTGGGAATAGATTACCAAGGGGCAAGAGGCAAAAGCAGAGAGACCAATTAGAAACTATTTCAATCAGCCGGGCAAGAAATGATGAGGCGTAGACCAGAATGGGGGGAATGGGTGTGGCGAGAAGGAACTGGAAAAAAACAGAAGTAAATAAGTAAGTAAATAAATATTGTGGCCTTTTTTTTTGGAACTCATAGGATTTCATGACTGACTGTATGTGTGGTGTGAGAGCAAGAGATGAATCAACAATGACACCAAAGTGTTTTGCCAAAGCGATGGTAGGATGATGGAATGATGTCAAGGCAGATCTCAAGCTCTGTTGTGTGGGAGACAGCGCCCTTCATAAGCTCCTTCTGCTCTGCTCCCAGCATGTTTCTTCTCGGGTTCTGATCCATTTTCAGTTCTCTGAACTCATCCATGCTCTTTCTTGCCTACAAGCCTGCACACATAGTATTCCTTCTTCCTATAACACTTCTTAACACCCCTTCTTATTCCCTGACACGCAGAGGGGACTTATTCTCAGCATATGATTGGTAGTGTTCAAAGAATAAATAATTGAACCCGTACCTTAATATTTGAGATAACTGAGTTTTGTCCCTAAGCAATTCAGACACTGGAAAGAAGTTTGGCCAAAGCTGAGAGGGAGGAAAAAAGCTGGCTTGCAAGGATATGGATGCCATAGTCACTGAAGGGTCTGGGTGGGTGGGCATGGAATAAAGACCGGAGTGCTTTATTCAGATCCCCTATGCGGTCAGGGTGTTCATCTCTCAGTTGTTGGTTATACTGACTAACTCTCTGGCTGGAAAATGTCTCAGTCACAGGGAACTTTCTCATCCAAGGTGATGCTCTCTTTCAGGGAGCCGCCTGTGTCCGATGACCACTGATATGAGGTTATATTGGCCAGCTTCCTTGGCTCCATTTGGGACATTCTGAGGGGGCTTCCTGGCAGCAGAGCTCCTCATAGGATGGTGGAAGCCTGAGGACGAACCACCTTGTAGGTTAGTTTTCCCCTCTGCCCCACCCTGCCTTACTCCTAATAAACCTCCTGCAAGTAACTGCACAGGCTTCCCCAGTGGCTCAGTGGGTAAAGAATCTGCCTGTAATGCAGGAGACACAGGAGACATGGGTTCAATCCCTGGATCAGGAAGATCCCCTGGATGAGGGAACAATAACCCACTCCAGTATTCTTGCCTGGAAAACTCCACGGACAGAGAAGCCTGGCGGTTTCTAGTACATGGGGGTCGCAAAGCACTGGACATGACTGAGTGATGAGCACACTTTATGAAATTCCCAATCTCACTCTGTTTCCATAGAACTGGAGCTACCTTTTCAAAGGACAGTCCATGGTAGACTCTAGCAAGTAGGAACCCTGTGTATCTCAGGGGCTCAGGGAGCCATGGCAACTTCAGGAGATAACCAAGCTATGAGGCTGAGGTCCTAAAAATTGGAAAGGTTCATTTAGTGAAATGATGCAGTATAATTTCATAGAAGATTATTCTATCTGGAGGCTAACAGATGGCTCTGCAGCCAAATTCGGTACTCTAATTCAACAGAGGGATTCTGCTGATGTCACCAGCACTTGAGCTGTGTGTTCCAGTGTGGGCTTTTTAAGGCTTTTGGTTGTCTTTTTTTTTTCCTTCCACAAACAGCCATAGAGCCTCGAGAGTTAATTCAGCCTTGTAGTCACTCCAAGGCCATCTGTTGTTCAAATTAAAATACATATTTTTAACTTTAACCTTTCAATCTCTAAAGTTTTAAACCTTTGCAATAGAAACAGTCATTTTTGCAACAGCTTTTCAGCTTCCTGATTCAGTGACATCAATGAAAGGGTAATGTCAGTTTCGAGGACGTCAGTAAGGAACTTGGCAGGGCTGACATTGGTAGGGGGACCTGGAGAATTTACCAGGCTATTTTCTGTTCTTGCATGACATGGTAACGTGCTCTGCTCTTGTTAGCTGGAGTTAATGGAAACTCTGAATAGATTTCATGAAGGATAATTTAAGAATTCACATTTATTCTGAGACATTAATAAATAAAGAAGGATCTAGAAAAAACACTGCAGAATTTAGGCTCTTTTGTTAGTTTTACTAATCTGTTGGTGTGTTCTAGGGTAGACACCAGAATAAAATGTAACTGAAATGTTAATTTCTTTGTGAATGATTTTTTATTCTCTTTTTAAAAATCATGCATGTTTACTGTAGAAAATATGGAAAATGCAGAAAACTACAAAGATACTCATAATCCTGCTGTCTAGAGATAAATGTTTTTAAGGTCTGGTTTATTGTATTTGTATTTTAAGAGATTAGTTTAAATAGCTCCTGAGTGCAGAGATGAGGGGGTCTTTGTAACCTGTGGTGCATTGCATTTGAAGTGAAAGTGAAAGTTGCTCAGTCGTGTCTGACTCCTTGCAACCCCATAGACTATACAGTCCATGGAATTCTCCAGGCCAAAACACTGGAGTAGGTAGCCTTTCCCTTCTCCAGGGGATCTTCCCAACCCAGGAATCAAATCCAGGTCTCCTGCCCTGCAGGCAGATTCTTTACCAGCTGAGCCACAGAAGAAGACCAAGAATACTGGAGTGGGTAGCCTATCCCTTCTCCAGTGGATCTTCCCAACCCAGGAATGGAACCAGGGTCTCCTGCATTGCAGGGGATTCTTTACCAACTGAGCTATTCAGGAAAGGCCCTGTATTTGAAGATGCTATTGCTAATACCAGACTAAAGAGGGCATATGTCTTAAATCTGTTTTATCTTATTTCTTCCAAATACCACATCTGCCAAAATTCATGATTTTCTGTGCCATTCCATCTACTTCATCTGCCACAAATGGATAAATTTTTTATAACTATTTGAAACTACACAAATTAAAATGCTCTACTAACATTCTTAGTTCAGTTGAATTCAGCGACCCTTTTTACTTACAATAGTTACTATGTATTTTGTGCTGTGCTAGGGGAAGTGTAAGAATGGAGAGGGATAAGGAGATACAAGTTTTATTTGTATTTTATTTTTATTTATTTATTTTTTGTGGAAACAGTGACAGATTTTATTTTCTTGGGCTCCAAAATCACTGCTAATGGTGACTGTGAACCATGAAATTAAAAGATGCTTGCTCCTTGGAAGGAAAGCTATGGCAAACCTAGGTAGCATATTAAAAAGCAGAGACATCACTTTTCTGACAAAGGTCTGTATAGTCAAAACTATGATTTTTCCAGTAGTCGTGTACAGATGTGAAAGTTGGACCATAAGGAAGGTGGAATGCCAAGGAATGGATGCTTTTGAATTGTGGTGCTGGAGAAGACTCTTGAGAGTCTCTAGGACTGCAAGGAGATCAAGCCAGCCAATCCTTGAAGGATATCAACCCTGAATACTCATTGGTAGGATTGATGCTGAAGCTAAAGCTCCAATACTTCAGCCACCTTAAGCGAACAGTTGACTCATTGGAAAAGACCCTGATTCAGGGAAAGAATGAAGGCAAAAGGAAAAGAGGGCAGCAGAGGATGAGGTGGTTAGATAGTATCACCAACTCGATGGATATGAATCTGAGCAAACTCTGGGAGATAGTGAAGAACAGGGAAGCCTGGCATGCTGCAGTTCATGGGGTTGTGAAGAGTCCGACATGATTTAGCAACTGAACAACAAGAAAGATACAAATGTGCAGACCAAAGACCACACAGTTTCTGACTTTGAAAGCTCATAAGTATTCATTAATGCAACAAATATTGATTGAACACCTACTATCTATATACCAGGTATTGTCCTAAACACTAGCAATATAATAAAGAAAAATAAGAATGATGTTCCCACCTCCATGGGGCTTACCTTCTATTGGAATAGGCAAAATAATGCATCAATAGATGAGATTATTTCAAGATGTGCATATTAATGATTTTTTTTGTTTCCTGTACCTTATGATTTTTTTCTTTTAAAATTGATTAATTTTTATTTACGTATAATTGACTTATATGATCTTATTAGTTTCAAGGGTACTACATAATGATTTGTTATGTGTATATGTTGTGAAATGATCACCGTAATAAATCTAGTTACCATTTGTCATCATAAGTAGTTACAAAATTTTTTTTCTTGGGATGAAAATATTTAAGATCTACTCTCAGCAGCTTCAAGTATCTATTCAGTTCAGTTCAGTTCAGTCGCTCAGTCGTGTCCAACTCTTTGCGACCCCATGAATCGCAGCATGCCAGGCCTCCCTGTCCATCGCTAACTCCCGGAGTTCACTCAGACTCACGTCCATCGAGTCTGTGATGCCATCCAGCCATCTCATCCTGGGTCGTCCCCTTCTCCTCCTGCCCCCAGTCCCTCCCAGCAGCAGAGTCTTTTCCAATGAGTCAACTCTTTGCATGAGGTGGCCAAAGTCCTGGAGCTTCAGCTTTAGCATCATTCCTTCCAAAGAAATCCCAGGACTGATCTCCTTCAGAATGGACTGGTTGGATCTCCTTGCAGTCCAAGGGACTCTCCGGAGTCTTCTCCAACACCACAGTTCAGAAGCATCAATTCTTTGGCGCTCAGCCTTCTTCACAGTCCAACTCTCACATCCATACATGACCACAGGAAAAGCCATAGCCTTGACTAGGCGGACCTTAGTTGGCAAAGTAATGTCTCTGCTTTTGAATATGCTATCTAGGTTGGTCATAACTTTCTTTCCAAGGAGAAAGCGTTTTTTAATTTCATGGCTGCAATCACCATCTGCAGTGATTTTGGAGCCCCCAAAAATAAAGTCTGACACTGTTTCCACTGTTTCCCCATCTATTTGCCATGAAGTGATGGGACCAGATGCCATGATCTTGGTTTTCTGAATGTTGAGCTTTAAGCCAACTTTTCACTCTCCACTGTCACTTTCATCAAGAGGTTTTTTAGTTCCTCTATTATATCTATTGCAGTATAATTAAATATAGTCACCATGCTCTCCATGATATCCCCAAGACTATTTATTTTATAATTGGAAATTGGTACCTTTTTTTTCTTTTTGATGCGAACCATTTTAAAGTCTTTATTGAATTTGTTACAATATTACTTCCCTTTTTTTTTTTTTCTGGAGTGGCAGGAAATTTTTTCCTGAAATGGCAACCCACTCTAGTATTCTTGCCTGGAAAATTCCATGGACAGAGCAGCCTGGTGGGCTACAGACAGTCCTGGGGATCACAAAGAGTTGGACGTGACTGAGCACACACGCACGCTTCTGTTTTATGATTTGGTTTTTTGGCCACAAGGCACGTGGGATCTTAGCTTACTCCCTGCATTTGAAGGTGAAGTTTTCACCTGGTACCTGGAAGTCCCTGGTACCTTATCTTATGGTGTTGTAATATCTTAAAAATCACTCAGTGTAGTATCTTTAAAATCACTCAGTCACCTCCAGAAATTAAAATTATTGAGACATGGTGATAAGTGCTATGAAAGTAATAAGAACAGAGGTGTTACAGAAAAACCGAAGGTGTGCCACTTGAGAGTGACAATAAGGAAATATTTCGCTGCTGCTGCTAGGTTGCTCAATTGTGTCTGACTCTTTGTGACCCTACGGACTGTAGCCTGCCAGGCTCCTCTGTCCATGGGATTCTCCAGTCAAGAATACTGGAGTGGGTTGCCATTTCTTCCTCCAGAAATATCTTGCTAAGAAGGTGTCATTTGTTATCAAGGAGTCAGTCAGCAGAGAATATTTAGAACATACTGAATAGTACAGGGAACTCTACTTAATGCACTGTGGTGACCTAAATGGGAAGGAAGTCTGAAAGGGAGGGGATATGTGTAGATGTGGGCATCCCTGGTGGCTCAGTGGTGAAGAATCTGCCTGCAGTGCAAAAGAGGCAGGTTTGATCCGTGGGTCAGGACAATCTCCTGGAGAAGGAAATGGCAACCCACCCCAGTATTCTTGCCTGAAAATTCCCAAGGACAGAGGAGCCTTGTGGCCTACAGTGCATGAGGTCACAAAAGAGTCAGACAGGACTTAGCGACTAAACAAGAAGGACAAATATGTATATGCATGACTGACTCATCTTGCTGTACAGTAGAAACTAACATGATGTTGTAAACTGACTGTACTCCTGTAAAAGTTGATTTTTTAAAAAAAGAAAGGATTGCAAGTGTAAATATCCTGAGGCAAGACAAGCTTTACTTCCCTTGAACAGGAAGGCCTGGCTGGCTGGAGCAGCACGATCTGGGGCAGAGTGAAACAGGAAGAGGTGGGAGGGGGAAGAGGGGCAAAGTTCATGGAGGGCCTGGACCGGGCGGGCCATATAGACACGCATGCAAGTGTTCCCATGTATTGCGAACAGTGTATGATATTTGCACTTGTCTCAAAGTCTTTGCAGGTACTAGTGAACCTAAAGGTTTGGATCTCAGGTGCAATTCCAGGAACCAGGGTAGCAAGGAGAGTGACAGTTCTAAGGGAATGCGTATGGTGCTGCCGCTGCTGCTGCTAAGTCACTTCAGTCGTGTCCAACTCTGTGTGACCCCATGGACTGCAGCCCACCAGGCTCCTCCGTCCATAGGATTTTCCAGGCAAGAGTACTGGAGTGGGGTGCCATTGCCTTCTCCGATGCATTTGGTAGTAGTCCTTAAATATTACTCTGGCCTTTTTCTTATATTTCTTGTAAAGTAGGTCTTTGTAAATTGAGAGAGGATCACCGTCATCCAGCTGTGCTGAGTGAAATTATAAGTGTCGTGATGTGTGCATAAAAAGGGTAAGAACCAAGTGCTAGATGCAATCCCCATGTGAGTAAAGGGTGGAGGAGGAGTGGTTTTCTTTAATAAAGTTTTTGTCGAAGCTCAGCTTACCAACTGTTGGGTTCAGAGCCTGCATGTGAATCAAATTCCCCAGCTAGGCTTGAATCCTGATTAGAATGACAGCTAACTGGCTTAGTCCTCACAGCTTTTTAAAATCATACACCAAGAGGTCATAGCCACCTTTTTGGTTTAAAATGACATAACTGTGTTTTCATTTACCTATGAAGGTCATAAGAATATTTAACTTTTAGATTCAGAAAACAGACTCCAAATATTACACAGAAAATTTTCATCTGAATTCCTCTTTCCCCATAACACAAAATATTTTCTTTTGAGCCATGCTTGGGTTGCAGATTTTCACATGAGAGGGTATGGTGGGGAATAGGTTTAATGACAATAAATGGGTAAGGGTGCCACAGCTTAATACCTTTATTGATAGTAAAACTTGGTTTTGTAGCTGCTATTGTTTTCCCCACTTTATAGACAAGAAAACTGAGACTCAGAGAGTTTAAACTGCCCAAGACCAAACAAGTAGTGTAGCCCTGGATACTGGGTGGAACTGCCTTCAGTCAGGTCTGTTTGCCTCTAGCCTGTATCTCCCACCACAAAGTCTCCCAGGGCCTGGTTTAACCACCCGCCCCAGAAGAGCAGGCCTGCCTCACCTCACACAGGTGTGGGTAGGAACTGAGAAGCCCAATCAGGTTTGCTGAGAACTCTACAGGTAGCAATTGTAAAACAGAGAGAATAAAAGGAAGCCACGCACCGGGCTGCACCCACTCACGGACAGACCTCACCTCAGAGGCGAGGCAAATGATTCTCCTGGAGCTGAGATAGGTTAGAATGCTCCTTCTGGGGGACAAGGACTCAGCAGCAACTCCCGGTGAGCTTTCCTTTTTATAGAACTGGGTGAGGGACATGTTTCAAGGTAAAGGAGTTTCCCATTTAGTACAAAAAATAGCACTTTTAAAGTGTTTACAGAAAAGCCTAGATCAAGAATATAATATAGTAGACTCTATAACATAGTCCCTAATATATTTTCTCTAATATAGTCTCTATATAATATATATATAATGTAATCCATGCATAATTTATTTCCTATATAATATAGTCCATGTATAATTCCCTTAGTATGTTTCCTCAAGACAACAGTAATCATAACTTTCCATTAAATAATAATTTTGAGGATGTTTATTGTATATCATATTTCAAAAAGACTAGGATACACCTTAAAATGTATGACTTAACATTATACAGAAGACTATAAATAAGTTTTGACATAATAAAAAGAAAACTAAAGACGGGAAAGTAAAATTGAAGCAGAGACGGGTTATATTACCCCATCAGTTCAGTCACTGAGTCATGTCCAACTGTTTGTGACTCCATGAACCGCAGCATACCAGGCCTCCTGTCCATCACCAACTCCAGGAGTCCAACCAAACCCATGTCCATTGAGTCTGTGATGCCATCCAACCATCTCATCCTCTGTTGCCCCCTTCTCCTCCTGTCCTCAATCTTTCCCAGCATCAGTGTCTTTTCAAATGAGTCAGCTCTTCTCATCAGGTGGCCAAAGTATTGGAGTTTCAGCTTCAACATCAGTTCTTCCAATGAACACCCAGGACTGATCTCCTTTAAGATGGACTGGTTGGATCTCCTTGCAGTCCAAGGGACTCTCAAGAGTCTTCTCCAACACCACAGTTCAAAAGCATCAATTCTTTGGCACTCAGCTTTCTTTACAGTCCAACTCTCACATCCATACATGACCACTGGAAAAACCATAGCCTTAACTAGATGGACCTTACTAGATGGCAAAGTAATGTCTCTGCTTTTTAATATGCTGTCTAGGTTGGTCATAACTTTTCTTCCAAGGAGTGAGCGTCTTTTAATTTCATGGCTGCAATCACCATCTACAGTGATTTTGGAGCTCAGAAAAATTAAGTCAGCTACTATTTCCACTGTTTCCCCATCTATTTGCCATGAAATGATGGGACTGGATGCCATGATCTTAGTTTCTGAATGTTGAGCTTTAAGTCAAATATTACCCCATATATGTGCTTTAAAGCCCTTCATCATTACTAAAATTTATGTGCATTATCCCATCTGATCCTTGAGAGAGGCCTACAAAGTAGAAAGTTTAGGCATTATTAACCCAGTTTTACAGATGAGAAACTGATGTATGATGAGCTTAAATGATCTTCCCAAGGTAACTGAACTAGTAAAGATAAGCCAGGGTCAGACTAAGGTTTCCTAACATGCAGATGACACCACCCTTATGGCAGAAAGTGAAAAAGAACTAAAGAGCCTCTTGATGAAAGTGAAAGAGGAGAGCGACAAAGTTGGCTTAAAGCTCAACTTTCAGAAAATGAAGATCATGGCATCCGGTCCCATCACTTCATGGCAAATAGATGGAGAAACAGTGGAAACAGTAGCTGACTTTATTTTGGGGGGCTCCAAAATCACTGCAGATGGGGACTGCAGCCATGAAATAAAAAGACGCTTGCTCCTTGGAAGAAAAGTTATGACCAACCTAGACAGCATATTAAAAAGCAGAGACATTGCCAACAAAGGTCCGTCTAGTCAAGGTTATGGTTTTTCCTGTGGTCATGTGTGGATGTGAGAGTCGGACTATAAAGAAAGCTGAGTGCCGAAGAATTGATGCTTTTGCACTGTGGTGTTGGAGAAGACTCTTGAGAGTCCCTTGGACTGCAAGGAGATCCAACCAGTCCATTCTGAAGGAGATCAGCCCTAAATATTCATTGGAAGGACTGATGTTGAAGCTGAAACTCCAATACTTTGGCTACCTGATGCGAAGAGCTGACCCATTTGAAAAGACCCTGATGCTGGGAAAGATTGAAGGCGGGAGGAGAAGGGGATGACAGAGGATGAGATGGTTGGATGGCATCACCAACTCAATGGACATGAGTTTGAGTAAAGTCCGGGAGTTGGTGATGGACAGGGAGGCCTGGCGTGCTGCAGTCCATGGGGTCGCAAAGAATCGGACATGACTGAGAAACTGAACTGAACTGACTGAGCATCTAGCCCAGCAATAGGTAAATTCTGATGCCTGAGGCAGCAGACTGGGGGTGATCCCAGGGGAAGCAAGGTCAGTCCACTGGACCTTTTTTCAGCTTGTTTCCGGGTATCACTCAGGTCTCTCCTGCTACATGCTGGCTGCCTGACCCACTGCAGAGCTGCTGCCCCCACCACTCCTGCAGGTTACAAACCTCTGCCCAGTCTCATTTAGAGCTGCATCCTCCAATAGCCTGAACCCCTCCTGTGTCATGAAAACCACCCCATCCCATTTTCAGGTCCTTTTAAATCCTAGCCAAGTGAGGATCAGCTGAGTGCATATATTTAGGATTAGATATGTATTGTGACTGAAAAAAAATGCACAATCTGAAACTTGAGAATTAGGTTTTATTTGAGGGACAAAACTGAGGACTTAAGCCTGGGACACGGCCTCTTAGCTCTGAGAAGCTGTTCTGAAGTAGTGAAGGGAGGAGCCCAGAATATTATATGAGTTTTTGCAACAAAGACCAGGTAGTCAGAACATCAAAAAATGATTGTTAATTAAAGAAGTTACAGAGTTTAGCACTTTGCTATGTATGAGAAGATGCAAGAGTCTGGGCTCACTGAAATCATTTCTTTGATGTGCACGTCAGGTATCTAGAGCCAGTATCCTGTGCTTTCTCATCCTGAGTCTTCTCAGGGTGCATTGTTGAGGGACAGGGGTGGCTGCAGTTGCTGATGGCTTGGTGGTGGGCATCCTGTTTCTATCCTGTGTTCCTTCAGGGCTCACCATTGACATGGCTGTATCATGATGGCTTGATCGCCGCAGCATCCTTTGTTTACTAATATGGCAGGCAATATTTTTCATTCACAGTATGTTAAGGCAAATCACAATGCAAAGGCAATCATCATAGAGATGATTGCTTCATTCTCAATAAAATAGACTCTTCTAATCACAGGGCCGACTCCCATCCTGGCATCAGCTCCTACAGAGGATGGAAGCCACTGGGCAGTGAGAGGTTCCCTTGGCCTCTACAAGTTGGATTACATGGCTCTGAACTTGCTTCCAACTTCTCCAGAATCTAATGGCTTCTAGGGGAAGCTGTGTTGCAGTGTGGCTCTAGCCCAGCCTCACTCCACCCTGGCAATCGTTTCACAAGAGCTTTTTGGAGTTAACACCCTCAATCAAAAGTGTGGCTGCACGTGGGAGAATTCCCCAGGCCTGCTGCAACAGAAGTTGGAAAGACTTTTAACACACTTTAATTATACGTGGAGAAGACATCAGCCTCGTCTAACCTCACCTCCTGGGACAACCTGGCTCTCTATATAGGTTCTTTGCAAAGCTTCTTTTTTTAGGTTGGTGTTTAAAGGTTTTCACTCCAAGCGTGGAATTGGATCTCTATTTTTTTTTTTTTAAGTTTAAAAGCATTTCTCAGTGAATTTGAATATTGGGAAATGTCTGAACGTTAAAGCAGCCATAAGCTTAGACTCCTCTGATACCACAGTGCTTGCCCGCCCCCATTCCCCCTGCCAAGATCAGCAGCGAGGCTGGAAGAAGAAGGAGGGGAGCAGAGAAAGCAATTCCTCAGTTTGTGCGCTTCCTCCAAAGGTGCCTGTTTTAGTACAGTTAGCCCTCCTATCTGGTGTTCACGTCTTCAGATTCAACCAACTGTGGATTCAATGAACCATGTATGGTAAATATGGGTGGAGGGACCGAGAAAGTTCCAAAAAGCAAAACATGAATTTGCCTAGAGCTGATAACTATTTACATTGTGTTTATAACTATTTACATAGTATTGACATTGTATTAGGTATTGTAAATAATATAGAAATGATTTCAAGTATATGGGATAATGTGTATAGGTTATGGTCTTCCCAGGTGACGCAGTGGTAAAGAATCCACCTGCCAATACAGTAGATGCAAGAGACACAGGTTCATTCCCTGGGTGGGGGAAGATCCCTTGGAATAGGAAATGGCAACCCACTCCAGCATTCTTGCCTGGAAAATTCCATGGACAGAGGAGCCTGGCAGGCTACAGTCAATGGGGTCAAAAGAGTTGGACACAACTGATCATGTGTGCACACACAAATTAAACATACCATTAATTTTTTTTAAGGCATACCACAGTTGAAAGTGAAAGAGGAGAGCGAAAAAGTTGGCTTAAAGCTAAACATTCAGAAAACGAAGATCATGGCATCCGGTCCCATCACTTCATGGGAAATAGATGGGAAACAGTAGAAACAATGTCAGACTTTATTTTTGGGGGCTCCAAAATCACTGCAGATGGTCACTGCAGCCATGAAATTAAGAGACGCTTACTCCTTAGAAGAAAAGTTATGACCAACCTAGATAGTATATTCAAAAGCAGAGCCATTACTTTGCCAACTAAGGTCCGTCTTGTCAAGGCTATGGTTTTTCCTGTGGTCATGTATGGATGTGAAAGTTGGACTGTGAAGAAGGCTAAGTGCCGAAGAATTGATGCTTTTGAACTGTGGTGTTGGAGAAGACTCTTGAGAGTCCCTTGGACTGCAAGGAGATCCAACCAGTCCATTCTGAAGGAGATCAACCCTGGGATTTCTTTGGAAGGAATGATGCTAAAGCTGAAGCTCCAGTACTTTGGACACCTCATGCGAAGAGTTGACTCTGCTGCTGGGAGGGATTGGGGGCAGGAGGAGAAGGGGACGACCCAGGATGAGATGGCTGGATGGCATCACCAACTCGATGGACATGAGTCTGAGTGCACTCCGGGAGCTGGTGATGGACAGGGAGGCCTGGCGTGCTGAGATTCATGGGGTCGCAAAGAGTTGGACACGACTGAGCGACTGAACTGAACTGAACAGTTGAAGAATTATAAAATCAAATACTTTTAGGGAGCAAATTGGTAGCATACACATTTCAAATGACAAGTGGTATTTACATCAGTGAATGGGTATGTTTGTGGAAACCAAGAGACTGTATCTTGGAGAAGAAAATGGCAACCCACTCTGGTATTCTTGCCTGGAGATGCCCATGAGCAGAGGAGCATGGTGGGCTACTGTTCACGGGGTCACAAAGAGTCAGACACGACTGAGCAACTAAGCACGTAAGCACAAGACACTGTAGGCCTGGCCTGAACGCATTCAGTTTCAATTTTTAAGAAACCCTAACTGAACAAATAAAGTGTGTCCTCAGCCTCAGTCACCTGGAGGCAACATTTAGTCACATGGACATCAAATGTTACTGGTTGGCTAGGAGGGCCTCACGGATTTGCCTCCAGCTCTCTAGCAACTACTGTGAAAAGAGCAAGTTAGCCAGTTACACAGTTCACAGGGTGGTGAGATCAACACCAAGCAGTTATTCAGAATTGCACATGCTGTGGAGACTGAGATAGAAAAGAAATTTCCCCTGAGAATCTCAAAGAAGGAAGACAGAAATGTAATGAGCCGAGGTTAAGACAAATTCCCTGGGCATCTGTCTCATCCCATTGCTCAACGAGGCCCTTCATTTCATAGCACAGTGTCACAGAAGCAGTTCCCCTAAAGAAAATTGGGTCCAGGAAGAGGCAAAGTGGTGCAGAGTGAATGGTTGAGGCAACACACACAATTGGCATTCAAAGGAGGGCCACTAACTAAGGGTCCATCAGTAGGGAGAGGCTGTCTAAAGGCTGGGGGGCAGCAGCTTACGCTTTTGGAAAAGGGGAGCTAGATTCCTGCCTGGTACATAGTGGATGCTCAGGAAACTTGTTGCATGGTGAGTAGGTAGAGAAGAAAAATGCAGGCATTTCAAGGCCAAAGGTCTAGAGAGGATATTCTTGGGAATGATCTGGCTAGAGGATATTAGTCAGGGCTTTCTTGGTGGCAAGTGGTAAAAATCTACCTTGACCTTGATTTGGCAAAAATAGAGATGTGTTGACAGCATAATGGAGTGTGTCCCATAATCAAAAGGAAGAGTTGAATATCAAGCAGAAGGAAGGTAGACTGAAGGTGTGCCTCTGGTGGACCCAAGATGTATGGCCCAGACTCCTTTCAAGGAAGGATGTGTTGTTCCAGATGCTGGCAATGTGGTCCGTAGGGAGCTTTCAGCTATCAGCTTCTTCTCAGCTACACAGAGCTGCCTTACCCAAGAACATGCTCTTCCCTGGGCAGCCCACGTCCAGCGACCAGTCACTGTGGGAGTATAAAGCCCAGGCCATCTCAGCCAATGCAGGACAATTCCAAGGGACGACATACGGTACAGAGCTCTCTGGGGTCAGCCAGAGCTTTCTTAGAGCTGCCTTGCAGTTCAGTTTGGCCCTCTACGTAATCCTGCTTCTTCCCCTCCTTTCTATAACTGCTGCTTCCTACTCAATGTTCTCCACCCCAGCTCCATCTCAGGGTCTGCTTCCGTAGAACCCAACTTTTGACGTTCAAAGAAATATATAGAACCAGGGGATCAAAGGCCACCAGGATGCTTTTTGTCTCTCATCTGCCTTTCTCTGTGTCTTTGCTTCTATCTCTTCCACAGTTTTCACCCACAGAAAAGGAATGATTGTTATTGTATGGTTTGCTTTTTAAAAACATGTTTTAAACCCCAGGAAAGGATAATGAAGAGCTTAGCTGGGGTCAGGTGCCCAACTCCAAACAAATCAATTCTAGCCTGGATGTCCAAGCATTATAATTGGCCAGGCTTGAGTCAGGCTTGAGTCAAAACCTGTTTCTCAGGGATAGGATCGTACAGGAACAAACATGGCGGCTGTAGAGCCATGGGGTTTAGGGGAGGGTTGCTGAGCAAAAAGCTGATGCTGTCCTCTTCATTTAATTTTAGAAGGTTTACTTGAGGTTTTGAATATGAATACGACGTTTTTACCTAGTTCATTGATTTTCCTTTTTTAAATTGGAATATAATTGCTTTACAATGTTGTTAGTCTCTGCTGTACATCAAAGTGAATCAGCCATATGTATACATGTATCCCCCCACCTTGGACCTCCCTCTCACCCCACCCCGAGTCCCATCCATGTAGGTCATCACAAACCACTGAGCTGAATATCCTGTGTTTTATATCAGCTTCTCACTAGCTATCTATTTTCCACATAGTCGTGTACATAAGTCAATCCCAATCTCTCTATTTATCCTACCCTCCAGTGACAGATGAATGGATAAAGAAGATGTAGTACATATATACACAATGGAATATTACTCAGTCCCTAACAGGAACAAAATAGGGCTACTTGTAGGCATGAATGGATCTAGAGTATGTCATACAGAGTGAAGTTAAGAAAAAAACAAATCTATATTAACGCATATATGTGAAATCTAGGAAAATGGTACAGATGAAACTATTTCCAAGGCAGGAATAGAGACACATGCATAGTTCATTGGTTTTCAAAATAAAACAAAAAGCTGGAAACAACAGGACTCTTTCCAACAAAATTTAACTTGGGAATATCAACATAATTAGTAGATAATGATGAAGATTTTGATTTGAGAGGAAGCAGGAGGCCCAGAATCCAGTCTCTTGGTCTTCCCTAATTCCATTTCCTGGCAACTAAAGAGTTACTTCATTATTCATTTATTTTAGTAATTATTATTGGACACTTATCCTGCCCCAGGTATTGTGCTAGATCCTGGAAAGACAATGGCTAAGTAAAAATAAACACAGCTTTTAGTTCTGGAGCATACTAAGTATATTCCTTGGAACACAGTTTGAAACCCACTTGTTCTGGGCCATTTTGTGGGAATACCCTGGAGAAGGAAATGGCACCCCACTCCAGTATTCTTGCCTGGAGAATCCCATGGACAGAGGAGCCTGGTAGGCTACAGCCCACAGGGTCACAAAGAGTCGGGCACGACTGAGCGACTTCACTTTCACTTTTGTGGGAATAGGGAGAAGGAGAATATGGGGTTGAGATAGAGTGACATAATTAAGGAGATGCTTTAGAAATACTGTCTTGCAGGCATTAGCTGTGGTCATTTTGATTTGGTGAAGATTGACATGTTGATTAATTGGGAGACTATTGCAAAATTCATGTCAAGACGTGAAATGTTGGGTTTAAATTGCAGAAAAGGCAGAGGAAATGAAAAAGAAGCGTGGATACAAGAAATAGAATGTAAGAAAAATTGATGAGTCTTGGTGACAGCCTCTTAATGGATCTGACTAGTGTCTATTAATACATGATATTAAAACAGACCCACATACACATATACATAGTAGGTACCCCCCCTACACACACGCTTTTTCCACTCAATCAAATGTGCAATATATTCTGATCCACATCACTGCACTTACATATTAATCATTCATGCATTCTTGACAGCCCATTTCAGTTCCATCTTTTTCCAGCACCCTGACCACTCACACGTAATTCTCATGGCTCCAAGCACAACACACTCCCCTGATTGAAAGCAGCCCATGCCCTTCCTCATGTCTTTCTTGTATTCAAATGTAATCATTATTAAATTCCTGAATATTTACAGTTCAACTAATATCAACTACTCCTTTCTTTAGCCAAGATATTATTCTCTAACTTCTCAGGGATTTATTTTGTGTTGTATGAAAATTTTTGAAATATTCCTTTTATATGTTTTAGGTTCACATACAGTTCAATGTGTAATTAAATGAGATATGTTCCATTTTGGGGGCAGCCTTGTGATGATGTATTTTTGAAACATCTTTGGGCTGAAAAATGCTTACTTACCTATTCTCTTTGTATATTCATCTTGCAATTTACATTTTCTAAGAATTTTATGAAAAAGTTTCTTATTAGTCATTACTCCAGTGTCCAACGCCACTTATATTCCACAGATGAGGAAACAGAATCCTGGAGAGGTTAAGACACTATATCCTGGACTTTATTTCAGTCTTATGTTCTTTCACTACTAGAAGATTTTTTAATTTAATTTTTATTTTACATTGGAGTATAGTTGATTTATATAATGTTAGTTTCAGGTGTACAGCAAAGCAATTTATATATATATATATATATATATATATATATATATATATATATCCATTGTTTTTTAAATTCTTTTCCCAGATAGGTTATTACAGAATATTGAGTAAAGTTCCCTGTGCTATATAGTAGGTCCATGTTGATTATCTATTTTATATATAGTAGTATGTACATCAGAGAAGGCAATGGCACCCCACTCCAGTACTCTTGCCTGGAAAATCCCATGGATAGAGGAGTCTGGTGGGCTGCAGTCCATGGGGTCACACAGAGTCAGACACGACTAAAGTGACTTAGCAGCAGCAGCAGCTGTGTGTACATGTTAACCCCAAACTCCTAATTTATCCCTCTCCCCACCTTTCCCCTTGCTGCTGCTAAGCTGCTTCAGTCATGTCCAACTGTGTGTGACCCCATAGACAGCAGCCCACCAGGCTCCTCCATCCCTGGGATTCTCCAGGCAAGAACGCTGGAGTGGGGTGCCATTGCCTTCTCCGATCTTTCCCCTTAGGTAACCATAAATTTGTTGTCTAAGTCTGTGAGTCAGTTTCTGTTTTGTAAATAAGCTCATTTGTATCATTTTTTAGATTCAAGTAATATAAGACATTTCTCTTTCTCTGACTTATTTCACTTCGTATGATAATCTCTAAGTTGATCCATGCTGCTGCTAAGTCGCTTCAGTTGTGTCCGACTCTGTGCGACCCCATAGACAGCAGCCCACCAGGCTTCCCCGTTCCCGGGATTCTCCAGGTGAGAACACTGGAGTGGGTTGCCATTTCCTTCTCCAATGCATGGAAGTGAAAAATGAAAAGTGAAAGTGAAGTCGCTCAATTGTGTCCGACTCTTAGCGACCCCATGGACTGCAGCCTACCAGGCTCCTCTATCCGTGGGATTTTCCAGGCAAGAGTACTGGAGTGGGGTGCCATTGCCTTCTCTGAAGTTGATCCATATTGCCACATTATTTCTTTTTTGTAGAAGAGAGCAATTTTTATTGGTCACTGAAGCACAGGGGCACAGGCAACTCACTGGGAGCAAAGGTTTACACTTGTTTCCTGCTGCGAAGTCTCCTTTGAGCTGTATATTAGAGTTTTGTGTGTTCCTAAATATCCACCTATGTTGTAGGCTACTTGCAGGTGGAAACTATATGTTATGTGTCCTGATACCTCACATGCTACTTTACTGGGCACAAAAACTCTAGACCACATTTTATTCATTTATTTATTTATTTGACAAATATTTATTGAGTACCTAGTATGTTCTAGATACTACTCTAAGTGTTTGTGATATAGCAATAAGTAAAGAAGACATAGTCTTCACTCCCAGGGAGCCTATTGTATAACGGGAAAATAAGACATTGAACAAGATGATATTCAATAGGTAATAAGTGTGATGAGGTTTACAGGAGAGGTGCCAAGTCTAAGGGAACAACTGTTAGAGACCACCCCCCCTCCCCTATTCTTCCCAACCTGCCTCTTTCCCTGCGCCACACCTCCCTGGATCCAGGAGTGAAACTGGCATCAGTGACACAAAGCACGAGTGTGACTTCCATGACTTCTGTGTCCCTCAGGGTCCCATCTATCGGTCCGCATAAGATGGCACCTCAGAGCAAGTGTTCCTGGTGACTTGAGTACCAAAGTCACAGTGGCTCCCAGACGGGAACGACTGAAGAATGACGAGCCTGCGTGCAGTCATGTGTTCACTCAGCAAGCATAGACGGAGAATTTATTCTGTACCAGGTACTGTGAGCAAAACGAACAGTCATCACCATCAGTGGGCAGCATAAATGGTGAGGGAGACTTTTAAAAACTTTTTATTTTAGACTGGACTATAGTTGATTTACAATCTTGTTTTAGTTTCAGGTGTCCAGCAAAGTGATTCAGATATACATATACACATATCAATTCTCTTTCAAATTTCTTCTCCCATTTAAGTTATTACAGAGTATTGAGTAGGTTTCCCTGTGCATACAGTAGGTTCTTGTTGGTTATCTATTTTTATATATAATAGTTTGTGTATGCTAGTTACAAACTCCTAATTTATCACCCCTCACCTTTCCCCTTCAATAACCATAAGTTTGTTCTCTAAGTCTGTGAGTCTGCTCCTGTCTTGTTAATAAATATATTTTTTAAGATTCCACGTCTGAGTGATAGCACATGATATTTGTTTTTATCTGTCTGACTTCGCTCAGTATGACACTCCCTAGGTCTATCCGTGTTGTTGCAGATGGCATCATTTTCTTGTTATGGCTGAGTCTACTGTGTGTTTGCACCACGTCCTTATCCACTCCTCTGTTGATGGACATGCAGGTTGCTCCCACATCTTGGCTATTGTAAACAGTGCTGGAATGAACACTGGGTGCGTGTGTCTTTTTGAATTATGGCTTTATCTGGATACATGCATAGGAGTGGAATTGCTGGGTCATATGGGTAGCTCTATTTTTAGTTTTTTAAGGAACCTCCAAACTGTTCTCCATAGTTGCTTTAGGTATAAGGTTAGGTTGTTCATTTGAGATTTTTCTTGTTTCCTGAGGTAAAACTATATCACTATAAACTTCCCTCTTAGGACTGCTTATAGGTTTTGTATCACCGTGTTTTTGCTTTCAATTGTCTCTAGGTATTTTTCTATTTCTCTTTGATTTCTTCAGTGATTCATTGGCTGTTTATTAGCATATTGTTTAGCCTCCATGTGTTCGTTTCTCAGGTTTTTGCCTTGTAGTTGATTTCTAATCTCATAGTGTTATGGTTGGAGAAGATGCTTGATGCGATTCAGTTTTCTCAACTTGACCATGGCTCCCTCCCCCAGAACAATAGTAATCATAGTAATCCATGAAATGATTATTTTGTGGATGTTTATTCCACATCATAATCATATTACACCATATCTCATATCATTTATATTAAAAAACTCCAAGTGGATTAGGTCTCTAAATGTAAAATAATGAAATCATACAAGTACTAAAGAAACCACAGGTAAATTCCTATTTAACCTCAGTGTAGGGAAAGGCTTTGTGTGGATGATTCAAAACCCAAAGGCAATAGCACAGATGCTGTAATCTAGTTAGTGAAAGCATTTCTCACAGGGGTAAGGGTTAGAAATTCTGAAACAACTTTCTGCATACACTAGAATTTAACAAATAGGTAGATAAATTGTAGGTAATGAGAGCTGTGTTTCTTATTGTTGGGAAAAGAAGTTATAAATAAGGACAAATGAATATTAGTCCAAACCCTGTGGTCTGGACTGTAATCAAAGGTATCAGCATAGATTCATGGGCTTTACTATATATGTAAACACATAAATACAGAAATATATATATATATTTATGTTTCTTTCAGAATATATTTTCTAGCTCTCTCTGCTGAGAAGGCCTGGAAGCAATAATAGAGCAGTACAGAGGAGCCTGGCGAGCTATAGTCCAGGGGGTCACAAAGAGTCAGATGTACTGAGCACACACACCAGAGAATAATGAACACACTCATTGCCCAAATCTTGATCTCTAAAAATACAAACTCTTAGGAGAGCAGTTGATTTCAAATTGGGGGCAGAATAAACACAAGATGATCCTGGAACTTATTATGGTGACAGCTAGTAAGAAACTGTTGGAAATAAGATGGGAACATGTGGAAGAAAACAGGAGGCAACCTGAAGGAGCTCCCAATGGCTAAAGCTGGAATAAATTGCACAACAAATAATGATATTGTTGTTGTTTGGTTGCTAAGTGTGTCCGACTCTTTGTGACCCTATGGACTGCAGCCCGCCAAATTTCCCTGTGCTTCACTTTCTCCTGGAATTTGTTCAAACTCATGTCCATTGAGTCCTTGATGTTATCTGATAATTATATATTGTGTGCTCACTTCCGTCATGTCCAACTCTTTGCGACCCTACAGATTGTAGCCCACCAGGTTCCTCTGTCTATGGAATTCACCAGGCTAGAATACTGGAGCAGGTAGTCATTCCCTTCTTCAGGGAATCTTCCCAACCCAGGGATCAAACTCATATGTCCTGCATTGCTGAAGGATTCTTTACTGCTGAGCCACCAGGGAAGCCCAGTAATGTTATTATTAGATTTTAATCCATAGAATAAAATAAATATCTATGTCTCCATACAGGCATAATAAATAAATGGGGGAATGAGATTACTGTCTTTCACAATAAACTCCAATTGATAAACGTGGAAGGAAAGAGGAAAATAATAGAGTCACCATTAGACAAACATCAGAGAAATTGCTTCAGACAAGACACACTGATGGATGCCAAAATTACTGGGCAAAAGTTTGAGGAGGAATAGAATTTGCATAATCTGAAAGTGTCTCTCCTGAGATGCTTATTAATTACAAAAGGAAAGAATAGCTTGACAGTGAAAGAACTGGTCAGACACCAACTTAACAAGTAATCAAGGTAAAAATATTGGCAGCAATAAGACATATCGACATCACTGAACCCCTTGATAGGATGCACTGAGAAAAGATACAAAAGTATTTTTGCAGTATTCTTGCCAAAAATGCATAGCCTCAATCTAATCATGGAAAAATAGCAGACAAATCCAAATTGAGTGACATCCTACACAGTCACTGATCAGTACTTGTCAAAATACCAAAGTCAGAAAAGATAAGGAAAGACCAAGGAACTGTTACAGATTAGAAGAGACAAAGAAGTAACAGCTAAAGAGAGGGTAGGATCATCATCAGGATCCCTGGTACAAAATAAGGACCTTAGTGGGAAGAATTGTTGTTGTTACTGTTTTATCATTCAGTCATGACATTCAAACAGGGTCTGACAGCTGAGCTGCCAGTAGAGTGCTGGTGATAATACTCTGTTCTTGATCATTATACTATGTTATATAGGACGGTTATCTTAAGAAATATAGGGTGAGGGAACTCTGTATGTGGTTGCAACTCTTCTGTAAATTTAAAATTCCTTTAAAGACTTTTTTTTTTTTTTAGTTTTTTATTTTTTAAATTTTAAAATCTTTAATTCTTACATGCATTCCCAAACATGAACCCCCTCCCACCACCCTCCCCATAACATCTTTCTGGGTCATCCCCATGCACCAGCCCCAAGCATGCTGCATCCTGCGTCAGACATAGACTGGCGATTCAATTCACATGATAGTATACATGTTAGAATGTCATTCTCCCAAATCATCCCACCCTCTCCCTCTCCCTCTGAGTCCAAGGACCCCCTGGTAGACAGAGGAGGACTTTACAGATTAGGAATACCCAGCAGGGCAGGTATCGCAGTCCTTGGCAGTCTGTGGCCTTCCATGTCTCTGTGCATATACAGAGTGTCAGCCTGAGCCTGTCACAGTGTCAAAGAGCATTGCCTCAACTCTAGTGGGGCTGGAGTAATGGCTGAACCCTGGGCTTCCCTGCTGGCTCAGCGGGTAAAGAATCCACTTGCAATGAAGGGGACGTGGGTTCAATCCCTGGGTAGGGAATATCCCCTGGAGGAGAAAATGGCAACCCACTCACTATTCTTGCCTTAAAAGTCCCATGGACAGAGGAGCCTCGCAGGCTACAGACCCTTAGAGTCCAATGCTACTAAGCATGCATGCAGGCTCACATTTACCATTATACATCATCATGGACCTTGAATAATAAGAACCTCTCACTCTACTACTAATTTATAATGAATGACCATTTGACCTGAGCTGAAATTTTACCATAAAAAGATTTTACTGAGGAAATGTGAAAAAAAAAAATACTTAGCTCATTTTTTATTTAAAAAAAAAAAAGTGTTGCACCATTTTATATAATAGCCAATGTGTGGAAAAGATTAGTACCCAAAGCTAAGGGACTGGTTAATAAAACTTATATTAATATATTGGAATGCCAAAGAGCAATTAAAAATAATATTGTAGACTATTGAATAAAAATCTGTCATATTCCCCAAAAGCTAAATAAATAGGTTAAAAAATAACATGTGTGTGAAAAGTATGTATGTATACACACATATATTCTATTTATCAATATACTTAGAAAGATTGAAAGAAAATTTGAAAGAATGTTCTCTAAAATGGTAACAGAAG
This sequence comes from Ovis aries, assembly GCF_016772045.2. NCBI lineage: Eukaryota > Metazoa > Chordata > Mammalia > Artiodactyla > Bovidae > Ovis > Ovis aries. The sequence goes on along the minus strand of NC_056068.1, from coordinate 57,058,356 downwards.
TTTAGACTGGTGAAATTAGTAATTTTTCCTTCATTTTTTTTTTCTGCATTTTCTAGTATTTCCATAAGGAGTGTACATTCTTTTCTAATTTATAAAAATGTTATTTTAAAAATAAAAGCAAGGAGACTTCTGATTTTAAAATGGAGGAGTAAAGACATCTGTGTACCTTTTTTTCTGCAAAGTTGCCCTCCAGCAAGAAGCAGGATAATAGGAACAAAGCTCCACCTCTGACAAAACTAGGAAACAGCTAGACATCTGAACCAAGATATATGAGGAAGGGGATTCTCAATGCAAAAATCATCAGGGAGGCCAGTGAGAAGACAAGGCCAGGACCCACCTGGAAATGCAAGCTAAGGCAAAATCTTAGAGCACTGTTCTCCTAAGAAATGGGAGACCCTGAGGAGAGAAGCCAGCAGTTCCTTGTTTAAACAATAAACATGGAACATGCAGGCTTGCAATGGAAGCTTCTTTGGTCCTCATTTGTCAGCTTGGAGAAGTAGAGAAATGGGCTGAAAGCAGAATCACACAAATGTGACCTTTTAACTGGAAGTAATATATGGGTGAGATGAAGCAAAGTGGAGACGTAAATCGCCAGCTATCAGTTTTTCCTAGCAGTGAAAAAACAAAGGCAAAAGCTACTCTTGTGCATGGCCTCATGTATTCATTCATGCAAACCTGAGGGATGTTTTACTACTGTTATCAGTTAACATAATGCTCAGCTATATAACAGAAACCACCGCCTCCCAACTTTAATATGACAGATGGCTATTTCTGTCTCATTTAAAGAATTTCAAAAATAGTGTTTGTACAACATCTTCATGGTCTCATAAGGGAACCCAGTTCCTAACTTTCTGCTCTGCTTCCTTCTGTACGTGGATTCTGTCTTCAAGGTATCTCATGGTTTAAGATGGCTTCTGGAGCACCAGTCATTACATCTATATTTCAGGCTACAGCAGTAAGGAAGAAGGCCTTATTCTCCTTTCACTTTTAAGGAGCTTATCTGGAAGCCACACTCAACACTTTCTTTACATCAATAGAGCTTAGTCTATCTGCCTGGCCATAGCCAGCTATAAAGAAAGATGGGAACTTTAGAGTTTCGGCTCAGCACAATGACAATGAACAGAATCTGGTTCCTATTATTACGGAAGAAAGAAATGGATGTTGGAGAATACAGTTAGTAGTTTCTACCACAACTGTGAACTAGAAAGAATTCTTTATAACTCAAAAATACAACCTTGTTTTGTCTCTATGAACCTCCTGCAAGTAGCTAGTCCAGAAAGAACTGAATCTTGTTCAGAGGTAACAAGTCATTAAAAAGGAACCGGCACACAAACAACATAAAAATATTACAAGAAAAAAAAAAAGGAAAGAAAGAAAAAATGGCAAATGAAGATCATTTAGCAAAAAAGTTGCTATCAAGCAGATAAACTTATGATCAAGCATATTGCCATATACCCCAAGAATTTAATGACTTTTAACTATCTTCAAGCAGAATGCAGCAGTCAAAGAAGGAAGGAATAGATAGATATATGTGAATACCGCAAGGTATACTGAGGATGGGGGTAAAAAGTGAGCAAAATAAAATAAATTTGAAAAAAGACAGCACCATAAAAGCCAAAGTTAGATTAAAATGTGTATAATTGGTCTTTTTGGATTACAGATGTTCAGTTCTATATAGAAACAAGATAGCATTAAAAAAATAAGCAAAAAAGAGTCAAATATAATATTCCCAGAAAATAAATCTTAAAAACTGACACCTAGAAGTTATTGGATTTCAAAGAAAAGTATCCTTTGGGCATCCAGACAAAAAGGCCTAATCTTGTAGGTAAAGGAAGGGTGGATGGGAATGAAGTTGACCTCTGACATCCCCACAGCATCATTTAACATTAGAAGATAAGGGAGCAATGCCTACAAACACCTTGTTGATCAAGGAGTTAAAACCAGCTAAAGCAGGGATCAGAAAACATTTTCAGTAAAGGACTAGTAGTAAATACCTTCAGCTTTGTGGTTCATGCAGTCTCTGTCACAACTCTACTCTTAGCCTGAGAGCAGTTGTAGAAAATATATAAATTAATGGGTTTTGTTGTATGCCAATAAAACTTTATTTACAAAAAGCCAACTGGATGTGGCCCATGGGTCATAGTTTGCCAACCCCTGAGCTAGACTATCACTCAAGCATAAAGGTAAGAAAAAATTATGTTTGAAGTTGTGAGATCTTCAGGGATACAATCCACATAGTCTAAAGTGTTGGATGACAAACTTCAGTGGACAAAAAAGATACATGAAGAAACTGAAACAAAAGCTCTGGCAAGAAATAAAAAGCTAAAATATGCTCTACTACCTGGAAAATGAAAAAAAGAGACATACCTTCCGGCTCTTTGGCAGCAAGTGCCTTAGAAGCTCCGTGACGTGAAAGGATAATTCCAGAAACCAAGACATCTGTTGAAAGCCATAAAAATTGTGATCAGTTCTAAATAAAGAAGGTGATGTCACATTCACAGAGCCCTTTTGAAAACCTCTCACAATTCACAGGGATATTTGGATTGTTAACCCACAGTGACAGATGAAGGTGGAAAATGAAAGAGTTGAGTGAAATCAGAGGTCCTTGTTCCCAATCGCTCATTTAAATCCCCCCGGGCATTTTTTTTTCTTTTTAATGTCTGTTCCTGGGACCCGTCTCAGACTGCTTAAATCAGAATTTCTGGAAATAGGAGAGACAGAAATAATTTTTTAGCTCCCCAAATATTCAGCTACGGGTTTTCCCCATGACTCAGCTGGTAAAGAATCTGCCTGCAATGCAGGAGACACAGGTTCGATCGCTGGGTCAGGAAGATCCCCTGGAGGAGGGCATGGAAACCCACTCCAGTATTCTTGCCTGAGAAATTCCATGGACAGAGGAGCCTAACAAGCTATAGCTTATGCGGTTGCAAAGAATTGGACATGACTGAGCAGCTAAGCACACAAATATTCAGCTATGCTGCTGTGTTGGAGATTAAGATGGTTTTGGAGGTACATATCAATTTAGACATTCTATGATTATATATGTGAATGTAAAGAATTCTCCTAAACTCAGAAGTCTGGAAATTGCTACACAAAAGAGGCTAAACTACTTAGTTAATTTTTAATGTATGTTTCTATAAAAGAACTTTAAATTATAGTCCTTGCTGGACCAAGTTATAGAGGCTTTTCAAAAGAAGCGAAAGGCTTCATGTAAAGAAGCTAATAATTACTGGTGAATGAAGAAAGAAGTATTTAACTCCTTCTGACATTATAGTCAATTCTTTATTTTAAAAAGAAAAGTGTCCCTGTTCAGTAACTTATGAAATGTCAAATGTTCCTCATTTTTGAAAGTCTAAGGCCGTTGAGATGGTTCTTTGTTTGCTTTGGGCTTCCCTGGTAGCTCAGAGGTTAAAGCATCTGCCTGCAATGTGGGAGACCTGGGTTCCATCCCTGGGTCGGGAAGATCCCCTGGAGAAGGAAATGGCAACCCACTCCAGGATTCTTGCCTGGAGAATCCCATGGGCAGAGGAGTCTGGTGGGCTATAGTCCACGGGGTCGCAAAGAGTCAGACATGACTGAGTGACTTCACTTCACTTAAAAAGTCTGGTCCTTAACCTATTTCTTGAATCACTCATTTCCAAAAATTAGCAAAGTCCAAGAGAGATGTAAACACATCAAGAAAAGTAAATGAATCTCAATGGAAGCTTTTTCCTTAGAGAAACCAGATGATCACTAGTGATTAGAGTAACAAATAGTACCAGTTTACCCAGCAACCTTGATGGGTACCTGTTACTCCTGAGCAATTTTTACTAGTGCTTCCTTTCAGTCTCAGATATTTCCTAGTGGAGGCAATACATTATATGGTAACTCTGCCATTTATGTTAATAGTAATAAATGAGCTGTATTTCTTCATTAGAGCAGATACAAGAACCCAGGCTTGGGAATATGCTAATGATTAATACTGTACCCTCACAAGAGGGGATTGAATCTGTCACAAGAATGTGTGATTAGAAATCAGTCTTCATCTGTAATGTGGGAGGAGGAGCTAACTCTTGTAGTTTGGTCACAATTAGTATTTTTACAGAAGGATGTCAAGAGATATTTAAAGATAAGTTCTAGAGAAAGAAACTGGAGTTGAGAATAGAACTGCAAGAGTTTGGGAATCAGAAAGGACTTGATAAAGATGCTGAGAATAGCAGGTCCCTGAATCAGGGTCCCAGGGACCAAACCTGATCAGGAACGATAGGTGGAGGAAGAAATCTGAGACAAGGAGGATTTGATATGACAGTTTTGCCAAGGAACTGCTTACTATTTCCTCCAGCTTTTATTGACCTTGTCTCACCATCAGGGTGTCTTAAAGCATTAAGTTTTTGGCACTCAAGTAGAGTTGGAATTTGCACCATCTAGCTTTTTAAATGAAGTTTACCCTTACAAAGGTTTCCTTAATTCAGATCTTTAATTCAAACTGTTAAATTATTTAAAAAAATTTTTTTTTCAAATTGGGAAGCCTGGCTTTCAAAGAAAAATGATTTTCTAAGATAATTATCCTGAACTAGTATTATTGGATCTTCTAAGACTTTCATGCACTATATGGAAAATTAAGATCTGCAGGAAACACAAAGATTAAGTACCAGATCAGTCAAATAAATCCTGTCAGTCAGTGGAGTGACGAATGTCTCTGTCACATCTTTTTGACATCCAAGAAGGAATATGTGACAGCACTGTAATAGGTACAACATTTATTTATTCAACACATATTTATTCAGGATATATTAGGTAGATGACATTATGCGTGTTATTGTTCAGTTGCCCAGTCGTGTGCGACTCTTTGTGACTGCATAGACAGCGGCACGCCAGGCCTCCCTGGCCCTCACCATCTCCTGAAGTTTGCCCAAGTTCATGTTCATTGCATCAGTGATGCCATCCAGCCATCTTACCCTCTGACACCCTCTTCTCCTTCTGTCCTCAATCTTTCCCAGCATCAGGGACTTTTCCAATGAGTCGTCTGTTTGCATCAGATGACCAAAATACTGTAGCTTCAGCTCCAGCATCAGTCCTTCCAGTGAATATTCAGGCTTGTTCTCCCTTAAGGTTGATTGGTTTGGTCTCTTTGCTGTCCAAGGGACTTTCAGGAGTCTTCTCCAGCACCACAGTTTGAAGGCATTAATTCTTTGGCATTCTGCCTTCTTTATGGTCCAGCTCTCACAACCACACGTGACCACTGGGAAGCCATAGCCTTGACTAATAGGGACCTTTGTCGGCAGAGTAATGTCTCTGCTTTTCAACACACTTTCTAGGTTTTTCATCACTTTCCTGCCAAGAAGCAATCATCTTCTGATTTCATGGCTGCAGTCACCATCCACAGTGATTTGGAGCTCAGAGGAAATCTGTCACTACTTCCACATTTTCCCTTCTATTTGCCATGCAGTAATGGGGCCAGATAATGGCACCCCACTCCAGTACTCTTGCCTGGAAAATCCCATGGACAGAGGAGCCTGGTAGGCTGAAGTCCATGGGGTCGCGAAGAGTCGGACACGACTGAGCGACTTCACCTTGACTTTTCACTTTCATGCATTGGAGAAGGAAATGTCAACCCACTCGAGTATTCTTGCCTAGAGAATCCCAGGGATGGGGGAGCCTGGTGGGCTGCCAGGTCGCACAGAGTTGGACACGACTGAAGCGACTTAGCAGCAGTAGCAGCAATGGGGCCAGATGCCATGAGCTTAGTTTTTCGATATTTAGTCTTAAACCAGCTCTTTCACTTTCCTCCTTTACCCTCATCAAGAGGCTCTTTAGTTTCTCTTCACTTTCTGCCATTAGAGTGGTATCATCTGCATATCTGAGGTTGTTGATGTTTCTTCTGCCTATTTTGATTCCAGCTTGTAACTCATCCAAGAAACACCTGGAGTAACAGGCAAATTTGGCCTTGAAGTACAGAAGGAAGCAGGACAAAGGCTAATAAACTTCTGCAAACACCCTCTTCCAACAATACAAGAGAAGACTCTACACATGGACATCACCAGATAGTCAACACCGAAATCAGATTGATTATATTCTTTGCAGCCAAAGATGGAGAAGCTCTATACAGTCAGCAAAAACAAGATCGGGAGCTGACTGTGGCTTGGATCATGAACTCCTTATTGCCAAATTCAGACTTAAAGAAAGTGGAGCAAACCATGAGACCATTCAGGTATGACCTAAATCAAATCCCTTATGATTATACAGTGGAAGTGAGAAATAGATTTAAAGGACTAGATCTGATAAATAGACTGCCTGATGAACTATGGACCGAGGTTCGTGACATTGTACAGGAGACAGGGATCAAGACCATCCCCAAGAAAAAGAAAAGCGAAAAAGCAAAATGGCTGTCTGAGGAGGCCTTAAAAATAGCTGTGAAAAGAAGGGAAGCAAAAAAGCAAAGGAGAAAAGGAAAGATATACCCATTTAAATGCAGAGTTCCAAAGAATAGCAAGGAGAGATAAGAAAGCCTTCCTCAGCGACCAGTGCAAAGAAATAGAGGAAAACAATAGAATGGGAAAGACTAGAGATTTCGTCAAGAAAACTAGAGATACCAAGGGAACATTTCATATAAAGATGGGCTCAATAAAGGACAGAAATGGTAGGGATCTAACAGAAGCAGAAGATATTAAGAGGTGGCAAGAATACACAGAAGAACTGTACAAAAAAGGGCTTCTCGACCAAGATAATCATGATGGTGTGATCACTGCAATGTGAAGTCAAGTGGGCCTTAGAAAGCATCACTACGAACAAAACTAGTGGAGGTGATGGAATTCCAGTTGAGCTGTTTCAAATCCTGAAAGATGATGCTGTGAAAGTGCTGCACTCAATATGCCAGCAAATTTGGAAAACTCAGCAGTGGCCACAGGACTGGAAAAGGTCAGTTTTTGTTCCAATCCCAAAGAAAGGCAATGCCAAAGAATGCTCAGACTACCACACAATTGCACTCATCTCACACACTAGTAAAGTAATGCTCAAAATTCTCCAAGCCAGGCTTCAGCAATACATGAACCATGAAATTCCAGATGTTCAAGCTGGTTTTAGAAAAGGCAGAGGAACCAGAGATCAAATTGCCAACATCTGTTGGATCATGGAAAAAGCAAGAGAGTTTCAGAAAAACATCTATTTCTGCTTTCTTGACTATGCCAAAGCCTTTGACTGTGTGGATCACAATAAACTGTGGACAGTTCTGAAAGAGATGGGCATACCAGACCACCTGACCTGCCTCTTGAGAAACCTGTATGCAGGTCAAGAAGCAACTGTTAGAAAAGGACATGGAACAACAGACTGGTTCCAAATAGGAAAAGGAGTACGTCAAGGCTGTATATTGTTTCCGTGCTTATTTAACTTCTATGCAGAGTACATCATGAGGAATGCTGGGCTGGATGAAGAACAAGCTGGAATCGAGATTGCTGGGAGAAATATCAATAACCTCAGATATGCAGATGACACCACTCTTATGCCAGAAAGTGAAGAGGAACTAAAGAGCCTGTTGATGAAAGTGAAAGTGGAGAGTGAAAACGTTAGATTAAAGCTCAACATTCAGAAAACTAAGATCATGGCATCTGGTCCCATCACTTCATGGCTAATAGATAGGGAAACAGTGGCTTTATTTTGGGGGTTCCAAAATCACTGCAGATGGTGATTGCAGCCATGAAATTAAAAGATGCTCACTCCTTGGAAAGAAATTTATGACCAACCTAGACAGCATATTCAAAAGCAGAGACATTACTTTGCCAACAAAGGTCTGTCTAGTCAAGGCTATGGTTTTTCCTGTGGTCATGTATGGATGTGAGAGTTGGACTATAAAGAAAGCTGAGTGCCAAAGAATTGATGCATTTGAACTGTGGTGTTGGAGCAGACCCTTGAGAGTCCCTTGGACTGCAAGAATATCCAACCAGTAATCCTAAATGAGATCAGTCCTGGGTGTTCATTGGAAGGACTGATGCTGAAGCTAAAACTCCAATACTTCTTTGGCCACCTGATGCGAAGAGCTGACTTATTGGAAAAGACCCTGATGCTGCAAAAGATTGAGGGCAGGAGAAGGGGACAACAGAGGATGAGATGGTTGGATGGCATCACCGGCTCAATGGACATGGGTTTGGGCGGACTCTGGAAGTTGGTGATGGACAGGGAGGCCTGGTGTGCTGCAGTTCATGGGGTCGCAAAGAGTGGACACAACTGAGTGACTGAACTGGACTGAACGGTAACTCATCCAGCCCAGCATTCCTCACGATATGCTCAGTGTATAGGTTAAACAAACAGGGTGACAGCAGACAGCCCTATCATGCTTCTTTCTCGATCTTTATCAATCAGTCATTCTACACAGGGTTCAAACTGTTGTTTCTTGACTTGCATACAGGTATCTCAGGAAACAGGTAAGATGATCTGGTATTTCCATCTCTCTAAGGGCTTTCCACAGTTTGTCATGATCCACACAGCCCAAGGCTTTAGCATAGTCAGTGAAACAGAGATAGATGTTTTTCTGAAATTCCCTTGCTTTCTCTATAATCCAGCAAATGTTGGTAATTTGATCTCTAGTTCCTTTTCCTTTTCTAAACCCAGCTCGCACACCTAGAAGTTCTTGGTTTTCATAATAGTGAAGCCTAGCATATAAGATTTTAAGCATGACCTTACTAGCATGGGAGGTGGGTGCAGACAGTGGTTAGCACATTCTTCGGTACTACCCTTCTTGGGGACTGGGATGATGATCGACCTTTTCCAGTCCTGTGGCCACTTCTGGATCTTCCAGATTTGCTGACATAATGAATGCACAACCTTGATGGCATCATCCGTTAGGGATTTGAATAACTGTTGGAATTTCATCGCATTCACTAGCTTTATTAACAGCAGTGCTTCTTGAAGCCCACTTGACCTCGCACTCCAGAATGTCTAGCTCTGGGTCACTAACCACATCATCATAGTAATCCGGTTCATTAAGATCTTTTATACAGTTCTTCCATGTATTCTTTCCATCTCTTCTTGATCTCTTCAGCATCTGCCGTTCAGGTCTCTGCCATTTTTATCCTTTATTGTGCCCATCTTTGGGCGGATTTCTCCCTTGATGTTTCCAATTTTCCTGATGAGATTTCTAGTCTTTCCCCTTTTGTTTCTTTCTTTTATTATTAAGCACTGTTGATTGAAAAAGCCCTTCTTATCTCTTGTAGCTATTCTTTGAAGCTCTATGTTTAATTGGAGGCATCTTTCCCTCTCTTCCTTGCTTTTCACTTCTCTTCATGTTTCCACTATTTGTAAAGCCTCCTCAGATAACCACTTTGCCTTCTTGCTTTTCTTTTTCTTTGGGATGGTTTTGTCTGCCACCTCCTAAACAACATTAAGGACCTCTGTCCATAGTTTTTCAGGCACACTGTTAATTGGATCTAGTCCCTTGAATCTATTTGTTTCCCCTACTGCAAAATCATATGGAGATTTGATTTAAGTCATACCTGTCTGGCCTAGTGTTTTTCTTGGTTTTCTTTAGTTTAAGCCTAAATTTTGCTATGAGAAGCTAATGATCTGAGCCACAGTGAGCTCCAGGTCTTGTTTTTGCTGACTGTACACAGCTTCTTCATCTTCAGCTACAAAGAATGCAATCAATTTGATTTTGGTGTTGACCATTTGATGACGTCGCTGTGTAAAGTGCCTCTGGTGTTGCTGAAAAGGGATGTTTTCTATGACTAGTGCATTCTCTTGGCAGAATTCAGTTAGTCTTTGCCCTGCTTCATTTTGTTCTCCAAGGCTGAACTTGCCTTTCTCTAGGTATATCTTGACTTCCTACTTTCACATTGCAATCCCTGATGATGAATAGAACATCTTTTTGAGGTGATAGTTCTGGGAGGTCTTCTAGGTCTTCTGAGAACTGATCAACTTCAGCTTCTTCAGCATCGGTTGTAGGGGCATAGACTTGGACTACTTGATGTTGAATGGCTTGCCTTGAAATGAACCAAAATCATTCTGTCATTTTTGAGGTTGCACCCAAGTACTGTATTTCAGACTTTCGTTGCTTATGAGGGCTACTCCATTTCTTCTATGAGATTCTTGCCCATAGTAATAGATATAATGGTCATCTGAATTAAATTCACCCATTCCCATCCATTTTAATTCGCTGATTCCTAGGATGTTGATGTTTATTCTTACCATCTCCTGCTTGACCACATCCAATTTTCCTTGATTCATGGACCTAACATTCCAGGTTCCTATACAATACTGTTCTTTGCAGCATCGAATTTTACTTGTGTCCCCAGACACATCCACAACTGATTCATTCATTCTGGGGATAAAGATAATTCTCGTCTGCTCTTCCCCAGTAGCATATTGGACATCTTCAGGCCTGGGTGACTCATCTTTTGGTGTCATACCTTTTGACCCTTTATACAGTTCATGAGGTTCTCATAGGAGTGTACTGGGGTGGTTTGCCATTCCCTCCTCCAGTGCATCACATGTTGTCAGAACTCTCTGATATGAGCCATCCATCTCAGGTGGCCCTGCATGACATGGCTCATAGCTTCACTGAGTTACACAAGCCCCTTCACCATGGCAAGACAGTGATACTTGAAGGGGGACGTTATACATACCCAGTAAATTATTGGAGATTGTGAAAATGTGAAAAATTAACAATGATAAAAATATTTATTTACAAGAATAATGGAAAAGCATCCCATGAGATCTTTGAACCATTCTGAGAATGGTTCATTGGTTTTGGCTCCTATGAAACCAAAGGATCTAACCACCAACTTAGTAGCCTGTAATCCCACAGAGATAAAGAGCAACTCCTTGTCTCTTGGTTTTGCAAGTGCTGGTTTTGAACCCTCAAAAAGTGCAGCTTTACTTCTTATACTAAGTTTTAGTGAGTCATTCCTGTTCCCTTCCAATGAGCTTTTTCTTAAGCAATGTGTTGCTGCTGCTGCTGCTGCTGCTGCATCGCTTCAGTCGTGTCCGACTCTGTGCAACCCCATAGACGGCAGCCCACCAGTCTTCGCCATCCCTGGGAGTTTCCAGGCAAGAACACTGGAGTGGGTTGCCATTTCCTTCTTCAATACGTGAAAGTGAAGTCACTCAGTCGTGTCCAACTTTTCACGATCCCATGGACTGCAGCCTATCAGCCTCCTCCATCCATGGGATTTTCCAGGCACGTGTTAGTTGCAAATAAATAATATTGACTAAAACAGATAACAAAAATGTGATTTTTAAGAAACTAATTATAACTTATAGGCATTCCTGATATTTGGTGAAACTCATGTCAAGAATATGAGAGCCAAAGGAAATATCTTCTTGGAAAGAAGTGGATAAAATATAAAAGAAAGGGAGAAAGTCCCAGGATAAATGAGGTATAAGATTAGTGGGGATTCTTAAATTTGAAAGTGAAAGAGGGAAAATCATTTCAGTGAGGATAAAATAAAAAATGATAGTTATGGAATCATGCTGCTGCTGCTAAGTTGCTTCAGTCGTGCCCGACTCTGTGTGACCCCATAGACAGCAGCCCACCAGGCTCCCCCGTCCCTGGGATTCTCCAGGCAAGAACACTAGAGTGGGTTGCCATTTCCTTCTCCAATTTTGCGACCCCATGGACTGCAGCCTACCAGGCTCCTCCGTCTATGGGATTTTCCAGGCAAGAGTACTGGAGTGGGGTGCCATTGCCTTCTCTGGAATCATGCTGCTGCTAAGTCACTTCAGTCGTGTCCGACTCTGTGCGACCCCATAGATGGCAGCCTACCAGGCTCCCCCCGTCCCTGGGTTCTCCAGGCAAGAACACTGGAGTGGGTTGCCATTTCTTTCTCCAATGCATGAAAGTGAAAAGTGAAAGTGAAGTCGCTCAGTCGTGTCTGACTCAGCAACCCCATGGACTGCAGCCTACCAGGCTCTCCCGTCCATGGGATTTTCCAGACAAGAGTACTGGAATGGGGTGCCATTGCCTTCTCCGCTGGAATCATGCTACTACTCGCTTAATAGAATGGAAATTATGAGTGATTATGCCTTCTTAAAATAAACTAGGAACCCTGGGTTTTCATAATTACAGTTTGAGACTCTTCACCTTACCTTTATATGTTGAACTTGGACAGTTATCCATGAGCTTTACAACAAATGTTTCAAGCTATCACAATGCCTGCTGGTTGGCCAAAACGGCTTAGTTTCAGCTATGTAGCCACCTTTGCCCTTACTAGAGTGTTTGTGCAATTGTCTGAGTATTCTATTACATCTTTCTGGTTGTTCTCTAAAATGTGAGTGGGAAATAGAAAGATTAGTATCAATGCTACGAATAAGTATATTTCTCATAAGCTTAGCACAACTAAAACCAAGATAGAAGCCATAAGTTGTTTCAAAAAAACAGCAATTCTTGGGCTTCCCTGGTGGCTTAGTGGTAAAAAATCCGGCTGCCAATTCAGGAGACATGGGTTTGCTCCCTAATCTAGGAAGATCCCACATGCCACAGAGCAACTAAGCCCATGGGCCGTAACTGTTGTGCCCTGTGCTCTAGAGCCCAGGGGTGCAACTTCTGAGCTCGTGCCCTGGAACCCATGCTCTGTAACATAGCTGCAATGAGAATCCTTTTCCTGCAGCTAGAGGGTCGCCCTGGCTCACTGCAACTAGAAAAAGCATGTGCAATGAAGACTCAGTGCAGCCAAAAAAGAAAGAAAGAAAACATTTATTTTTAAAAGTAGCAGTTCTTTGCATTCACTTGAGAGCATGGGGATTAAGCTTTCCAGTTGATGCTTAGTTGTACAGGAAAAAGAATATTAAAATATGTAAAAAAGCAGAAACACTCAACTTTTTAAATTAAAAACTGTGGCATAATTAAGAATTTTTAATTATTCTGGAAACAGTCCTCCATTATAATGTCCAAGTCTGCTATTTAATATCTGTACATCTGATTTCCTGCACAATCTTAGGGAACTATCGTATACTAAAATGATGGACTGCCTCCATGACAAAACTCACACAGTTAATGCAAGTTAACTGATGAGCAATCTCAACTCTCTTGACATCTACTAGGATTCTTTTACAGCTCAAAGTAAGGTGGTTAAAAATTGTTTTACTTACTGAAATTATCTCCAAAATAACAGAAACTACACCAAAGAAACTAATATTTTGGACCACCTTTTCTCTAACAAGGAAGAACTAAATGGTTACCACATCATTTTGGAATTTGTAATAAGGGAAGGAAATATAGGGCAGAGGCTGATGCGTGCTGATGATTTTAAGAAGCAGATGTTAAAGCTTCAAAGGAAAAGGAGTTATAGCACAGAATGTAAGAGCTCTGACTACAGATTCAAGAAAAATATAGGTTTGGATGCCAGGTATGCCATTCGCTAGTTGTGTGACATTGAGCAAAATGTTTAACCTCTCTAAATCTCGGCTGTCCTTTGCAAAATGAGAATAGTGTGAAAAGCACAAAGTGCCTGGGGAAATCGTTTAACTTCTAAACTTGTATTTAAAAAAAAAAAAAAAGAAGAAGTAATTATATATGCCGCATAGTTTTCTTGGGAGAATTAACTAAGAAAATTCATGTAAATTACCTAGTACTATGTTTGATAAATAGTAAGCATTTTTTTAAATGCACACACACACACACACTCTCTCTCAAATTCTAAGGAAGAAGTAAGTTCATGAAAGAAACTAGATAGCTCAGATTTAAAATGAATAGAATGTGGAATAAAGGAGGCTATGACTAAGCATGAACACAAAAGGCTATCACAAACCCCTAAGAATGACGTTTTAGAAGGATAGTGCTCAGGAGGAAATGAAGTTATATTTCTAAAGACAAGATTTCTTCAGCTACATTTTTTGGGGAAGAAGATGTGGAACAGAATACATGTACTCTTTGGGGACTATTATACAGAGTTACTGGGCTTTCCTGGTGGCTCAGACCTTAAAGAACTTGCCTGCAATGCAAGATGCCGGGGTTTGATCCTTGGGTTGGGAAGATCCCCTGGAGAAGGGCATGGCAACCCATTCCAGTATTCTTGCCTGGAGAATTCTGTGGACAGAGGAGCCTGGCGAGCCACAGTCCCTGCTGTTGCAAAGAGTCGGACATGACTGAGAGGCTAACACACACACACACACACACACACACACACACACACATTACCAGATGAAAAAGACAAGACAGAGCTACATGTTTTCTCTTTGAAACCTACATTTCCCTGCAAGAATGGTGTTTAACTGAAAAGAGAAAAGGAAGCCAGGCCATGAGAGTATGTACCAAAAGATGGGTTAGAAGGGAGAGAAGACATAGTTCCTACTTTACATGGACTCACATCTCCAGTTCCATAGACACAGTGCTGTGTCAGATTTTTTCGAAGATCATAAATGCAATTGCTTGACGTAAAAGATATGTTGCAGAAATCAATTGCTGAAGCTATTCTGACAAACACTGATATGAATGTAGAGATATGCTCATTTAAATAAATCGGCAATCCACATCTTTATAGATTTTATTGTGCTTTGTAAATCATACGTAGTTTACCTTGATGCTTTCTTGTGTAGAATATTTAAGCCAAATAAGGTGCTGCTGAGGCCAGTCAACCATTAGTAGACATCATCCATTACAAAAACTTGCTTTATCCCTCTGAAGACAGACAAGTAGGCCAATGAAACTACTTCTTAATCATCCAATAAGGATTTGAGCATTTATTATGTGCCTAGTGAACTGAGACTCTAAAGATGACCCCTTCTTTTTATACAGTGAGGAAGACAATCATGTGAGCAGGTCGAAGTTCAAAATATAGTTTGAAATACTAAACACAGGTTCAAGAAAATTACTGCAGGAACACAAAGAGAGGAAATAATAATTTTAAGTTAAGAGATCAAAGAAAGGGAAGGACTGTAGGTAGGGTTACTACTAAAACCACACCCACCTATACTACCAATCAGAACAGACCTCTGATAAATCAGAATATCCATAGTCATTGAATATGTAGCATGATGATAGCAGTGGGTGCCCGCTGAAGATTTCCACTGGTCAGAGGGAAGGTCTCATAAAGGCTGAGCCTCAAATAATCTGTGGAATTTGGATAGCTGTAGAATGGCAGGATGGAGAAGGCAATAGCACCCCACTCCAGTACTCTTGCCTGGAGAATCCCAGGGACAGCGGAACCTGGTGGGCTGCCATCTATGGGGTCCCACAGAGTCAGACACGACAGAAGCGACTTAGCAGCAGCGGCAGCAGAATGGCAGGAAGAAAACACTGGGAAAAAATGGATTGCCTAATGTGAAAACAAGAATTTCAAGTACGTTGATTAGACTGGTGTGGGTGATGAGTGTAATTTGTGGAAAGATATAGAAGGAAATGTGACTGAGAAAGTTCTTGAAGATCATCAGTGACTCTAAATACCAGAATAAGGAGTTTGAATTTAATTCAATAATAACCACAATGATAGTTATGAACTGAGCAAATATAGCTAACTTTATATGCTTTATCTCACTTAGTTCTTACAATAGCCCTAGAAGAATGATATAATTAGGATTTCCACTTTGCAAACTGAGACTTCAGTTTGAGATTTTTTAACATACCCAAGTTCGCACAGCTAGTTAAGTGTGAGAATTTAGATTCAAATCCGGAGCTGTCTAAATCCAAAACCTATGGCAAAAGTGACTAAACTGTACATCCTTGATTGTGGAGAAAGTGGGAGCAAGGAACACTTTTTGAGAGGGAGACATAATCAAAACTTTCTGGAAGATAAAATATAGGGGCAATAAATTTCCTGGAAAAGTGAGAAACTGATAGCCGGAAGGCTAGTTAGGAAGGCATTAGTTCAGATGACGGGCACGAGGTCAATGACAGTACAGAAAACAGGATTGATAAAGACATTGGAAAGGGGGATTAGAGGAACTTGGGGATCATTTTCTCTGCTGTATAACAAATTAAGGCAAACTTAGTCACTTGGAGCAATATACCTGTGTTATCTCAGCTTCTATGGATCATGCGTCTGGGCATGAGACCCAGCTTAGCTAGGTCTCTGCTCAGGGTCTCACAGGCTACAGTTGAAGTGTCAGTTGGTCTGTGTTCTTATCTGGAGGCTGGATAAATTCTTATCTGGGAATGACTCTACCTCTAAGGTCACCTGGATTGTTGGCAGAATTCATTTCTTTGTGGTTATATGATTGAGTTCCCCATTTACTTAGCAGCTATCATTGGGGAATACCTCTCAACTGTGAGAGGGCACTCTCAGACCCTTGCCACAGAACCCCTCCCCTCACGACACTGCAGCTCATTTCTTCAAGGGCAACAGAAGAATCTCTGCTGCTTCCTCTGGGCTCAAGGTCAGGGCTACTCAGAGTAATCCCCTTTTGACTGACTCAGAATTAACTGACTAAGGACTTTAATGACATCTGCAGAATCCCTTTGTGTGTTGTCACTTCAGTCTGTCTGACTCTGCAGCCCCATGGACTCTAGCCCTCCAGGCTCCTCTGTCCATGGGATTCTCCAGGCAAGAACAGTGGAGTGGGTTTCCATGCCCTGCTTTAGGGGATCTTCCCAACCAGGGATCAAAACTGCATTTCCTATGTCTCCTGCATTGACAGGAGACCACTAGTGCCCCCTGGGAAGCCCTGTGCCAATATAATGTAACCTAATCATTGGAGTGACATCTATCTATTCATAGGTCCTCCCTACACTCAAGGGATTATAGTGACTTCCCTGGTGGTCCAGTGGTTAAGATTCCACACTTCCACTGCAGGGGCATGGGTTCAATCCCTGGTCAGGGAACTAAGATCCTACATTCCACATGCCACGTGATGCAGCCACAAAAGTAAAAAAAAAAAAAAAAGGGCGGAAGGGAAGGGAAGGGATTATAGAGAATGTGTTACACCATAGGATAAGAATCGGGCCTGCCAAGTTGCCTACCATGTTTAACAGCTGATTTAACACAGGAGACTGAAATCACTCAACGTTTTTAGCCTGAGCAGTGAAGAGAATAGTGATGTCACTAGCTGATTTCACACACAAGAGAAAAAAGTTTTAATGATAAATATGAATCTTGCTAGGAACTGTCCATCTTGAAGTATCTGCAGTATATCCATTTGTCCTAAACTAATTGCATCAGTTTCAACAGCATCTAATGTTTTATTAAATGGTGTGGAGGAGTTTCTGACATCTGGAAGTGATTCTATCATAAAGTATACATTTTTTAAAAATGTTGCAAATGGCCAAGAACTTGAGAATCAGTTAGCAAGTTGATTATGTTTTAGATTCGTGTCTTCTTTTATCTCAGCAACCAATCACAGAGATTTTTTTTAAACTGTTTTGGTAAATGTTTCTTTTAGACTCTGTTATTTCTGAGAAATAGCCAAACTTTTTTTCCTCCATGAATGTTTATCTTAAAATATATCCAGTGATAGCCAAATGAGTTGTTAAGCAAGCAGATAAATGAAACACTCCCAAATAACCAAGGAAATAGTAGGGTTAGTGCTAATAAAAAGTAAAATATGTATTCTACACTCTTATTTTAAACTATCTGAATTATTCCATGGCCTTGGGTTTAATGCAGATCACATGTTCCCTGGCACATAGTGAAATGCAAAATATTATTTCTTGGCATAGTGTAGAAAAGAAACAGTTACCAAGTATCTTCCTAATGCCAAGCCCTATGCTAGAACTTTCACGTATGCTGTCTCATTTCATTTTAACAATTCTCAAGTGAGGATAATATATCAGCCTCGTTAGATAAGGCAGTTAAGGCTGAGAAGTCAAAACTTCACCCAAACTAGGCAGTAGAGATAGGCAGGTTTCAGACCTAAATTTACCTTATTTTTCAGGTCTTATTCTTTCCACTATCAATCTTTCTTCAGTTCTCAGATTAGCTGTAACTTCGTCTAAGCAGCCTTCCCTGACCACCCACTGCATCTTCCAAGACTGTGTTAGCTGCACATTCCCATCATGGTGTTTTCCCGCACAACTGATTAGCGTCAAAGTTCTCAAATTCTATGACTTCTCAGACAGAATCCAAATTCCACGGGCCAAGATCCAAATTCCAGCTTGGCACTTGCTAAGTGCATGAACTTGCAGAATTGACTAAACCTCAAGCTTTTCACTAGTCAAATAGGAATAGTACTAGACCCTGGCTCAAGGCATAGTTGTGGGGATATGTAATGAATTTAAATCCTTATTATTGTTATCACTATCCTCATAAGATGCTGCTCCACTTATTATACTGGGTTGCAGTTGCTGATTTATTTTTCTATATTTCATTCTAGATAATAAAAATTACCCCTTGTACAGAGCCTGAATCTTGTTAGCTGTGATTTCCCCAGAGCCTAGCACGGTACCGATCCACCACATAGCTGGCACTCACAAAGTTCTGCTGGGGAGGGAGAGAGGAAGGAAGGAAGGAAGGAAGACTGCTCATTATATAGGTGTCCTTCCCTTTTCAAGCACAGCCTTAATAAAGTCAAGAACTGCCATGTTCCTTGCAGCATTATTCGCAATATGAAAACAAATTAAGTTTCCATCAACAGATTACATACAATGGAAAACTACTCAGCCATGAGAAGGAAGGAAATCCTGCCGTTAGCCACAATATGGATGCAACTTGAGGGCATTATGCTAAAACTTAAAATAGAGCTACCATATGCTCCAGCAATTCCACACCTAGGTAAGTATCTGGAAAAAAAAAAAACTTATTTGAAAAAATATATGCACCCCAATGTTCCTAGCAGAATTATAAACAGTTGCCACGATATGGAAGCCACCTCAGTGTCCATGGATGACCATGGAGTGCATTATGCTAATTGAAATAAGTCAGACAGAGAAAGACAAATCCTAAATACTGTATGGTATCACTTATATATGGACTCTAAAAGAGCCAAAGTCATAAAAACACGGAGCAGAGTGGTGGTTTCCAGGGACTGGGGGAGATGAGGAGATTTTAGTCAAAAGCACACACTTTTGACTAAAGTTTAAGTCAAAGTTATAAGATGAGTGAGTCTTGTGGATCTAACGTACAGCATGGTGATTATACTTAATAATACACTATTATGGGTTTGAAAGTTGCTAAGAGAGTAGATCTTAAATGTTTTCACCACAAAAAAAAAAAGAAATGGTAATTATGTGTAATGATAAAGGTGTGAGCTAAACCACAGTGATAATCATCTTACAATATATGTTATCAAATCAATACCTTAAACTTACACAATGTTACAGGTCAACTATATCTAAAGAAAACTGAAAAAAGATAAATGAAGGCATGAGAATATATGCAGATGAAAATAAGCCACTACTGTCCTTGAATTATATTTAAGGATCAGAAGTCTTCGAAAGCAGAGTTCATTACAACATCCTTAATGCCAGAAAATTAATATCCTTAACATCTGGAAATCCTAGCACTTTCATTGTGCCTGGAAAAAGCCAAAGCCAAGGCAGTCCCTTCACAAGTGAGCATTGTCCTTCTGCAGGAAAAAAGCTCCTCACCCTAACCCCTACAGCCTGAGAGTAATGTACTCCATGGAATGACCTCCGTATAGCATCAAAACCACTCACAGGACGGTAGGCAGTTCCCAGCCACCACTTGCTCCAGTACTGTTTTGAGAAATGCCCCAGGCTCCCACTATGTATTTTTTCCACTGTTTCTTTTAATGTCAAACAATCAATTATTTTAACTTAGATGTAATTGACATATAACATTGTATAAGTTTAAGCTGTACAATGAGTTTATTGGATATATTTCTATACTGCAATATGACTACAGTTTTACCACTGTAGCATTAGGTGTTGAGAGCATTTAAGGTCTAGTCTCTTAGCAACTCTAACGTATATAATACAATATTGCTGACTATAATTACTATGCTGCGTATTAGATCTCCAGTGTTTATCTTCTAACTACAAGTTTGCACCCTTTGACCAACATCTCCCCAAGTCCTGCCCCACCAGCCCCTGGTAACCACCATTCTACTCTCTGTTTCTATATGCTTGGATTCCCACTTTTTATTTGCTTCATCTCGGCTACACTTGTTTCCACTTTGTCACCTTTGGCTCCGAGCAGGCCAGTGCCAGTTTTTATTTTTCGAAGCAGAAGAGCACATTTGAACTTGACTGGATATGACTTATATATTTGAAGCCCTGCATTCAAGTGAGAACAAAATACCCAAACAAGCATTTTAATTAATATAGGATCAACCAGTTTGGGCACTAGTACACCACGGTCATAAGAGAGGATTCTTCATATTTTCACATTTCTTATAATAAAGCCAAAGTCACGGATGAAAATGCAAATTAGGCAGACGTAACCACAGGAAAGAGAGATGACAATAAAGCCCTATTCATCTGTGATGCAAAAATCCATTATTAAGAGCAAATCTCCTTGGACAGCCTGTGGATACTGCATAATTCACTGAGCCCAATGGTACTTCGGAGGTGATGGTTAAATATTGAAAATCTGATTGGAAGACAGAGGTGGCTTCCTGCTCTTCTCTGTAATTGCCTTGTCTGATTTTTCTCATGAACAATGTATCACTGGAATTTTTGACTATGATGGAGTGTACCCCCTCCCCACCCTCGGAGAGTTCTTTGCCCTGAAGGCTAGGGCTCCAACCCCACGGGACTCATCTGATGGAGGACTTCATCTGTCTCCACTGCACCTGTCACCCTCTCTTTCCTTGTCAAGCCCCAGGGTGTCGTGTGGAACTTACAAGCCTCCCCCTTGCCTGTCCACACCCCCACCCCTGCTGCCACCCCCCTGCCTCTTGTGCATTACAGCAGCCTACTGAGTTGAAGAGACAGAGCCGGCCCTGGCTTCTCATTAAAATCACATTCCATTTCCTTCAAATAAGCCCAACTCAGAACAAAAGCGGGGCCTTCTGGGCACAGCCTTTGTTGTGGCTGTTTAATCATAACATTTTGGTGGGACCCAGAAAATTATGATGATTGCTTTCAAGCAATTTGTGATATACATGCTTAGCAGATGATGTAACTGCACGCTACTTTTTGCTATGACACTCTACAAATGCAAACAGATGTATTTCCCATGACCTTAACCCTGACAAATAGAATTGTTTTATGTATTTCCCAGTTAACATTTTTTGAGAGCTTCACAAAGCAGTCTCCTAAGGTCTCTCAATACTGTGCTTTTTACACTTCTAACTATTTTAGGTATCTCAGGAATGTGATAACACTAATGAGGTATTTAGGGTAAGGAAAATAGTGAAAAGCGTGTCGGCTCCAACTTTTACAAAAGCTTGTTTTAAACATGTAGGCTTCCCTTCAGTTTAGCTCTCAATTAACTGACCAAAATGATAGGAAAGAGCTTTTTGAAGCATGATATTTTAACAAAAATAATATTCAAGTGAAGACTGCCTAGAATAAGATGTTGTATGAGTATAGATGTGAAAACCTAGCAAGAAAAATTCATAATACAATATGAGGTCATTCTACAATGAGCAAATGGGATTTATTCTCAGAGAGTTGGTATATAAAAACCATCCCACCTCGACTGCCATAATTGTCTCAAGTAACAATTTCCTCTTTTGTGCTTTATTCTCCTAAGCCCTAAGCAGACAAAAAGAATGTTGAGGAGCTAGACAGGCCTTTATTTTTGCCTATAGGTACTTTCCCAGTAGATATTTTCTAGTGTTAGATAGCAGATAAGAGCAGTGGTTTTCCAGGTTTGAGACTAGAATATTTTCAAAAATCTGTTACAATTGATTTTTTTTATTACAGCTTCTTATTTTGGAACAGGTTTACAATTACAAGAGATTCTAGAAACACTGCATAGAACTCTCATATATCCTTACCCAGTTTTCCCTAAGGATAGTATCTTACATAACCATAGTGCGTTACCAAAACCAAGAAATTAACCTGGGTACAACACTATGCTCAGGAAAAGAACTTATTTGGATTTCACCAGTTTTTGCATGGACTTGTGTATGTGTGTGGAGGGGTGGGAGGTGGGTACAAGTGTGTGATTCTATCAGTGATGTAACCATCACCACGTTAAGGAGACAGAACAGTTCTCTCAATACAAAGAAACTCCCTTGGTTTATGCCTTAGGTTAGTCGTATCCAATCCCCAAAGCTAACATCTAGTAATCACTACCTGCTTCACCATTATGATTTCATTGCTTCAGGAATATTATATAAATGGGAATACTGATTGCCCTTTGAGATATATTGATTGCCCTTTGAGATATATATTGATTGCCCTTTGAGATAAGCTTCTTTCACTCAGCGTAGTTTCTTTAAAATTCACCTAGATTGTTAAATGTATCAGTAATTAATTCCACTTAATTGCTGAGTATTATTCTATAGTATAAGCTGTGCCACAATGTGTTCATCCATTTACTTGCTGTAGGACATTTGGAGTTGTTTTCCGTTTCTGACCATTACAAAGAAAGTTGTAGTAAATGTTCATGTACAGCTTTTTGTGTGAATCTAACTTTTCTTTTGCTGAGTCATATGGTTTGTGTATGTTTAACTTGGTAGAAAGCTGTCAAACTTTTCCTGAAATGACTATACCATTTTACACTTCTCATCAGCACATGGCACTATTGGTATGATTTATTTTTTGTTATTCTTATATGTGTGTAGTAGTGCATAAAGCTTTAATTTGCATTTTCAAAGAGGCTTATGATGTTGAACACTGTTTCAGTATGTCCTCTGCAGATAAGTATCCATGCAAGTCTTTTACCGATATTCTAACTGGATTATTTGTTTTCTTACTGTTAAAAGAATTATTTTTGTATTCCGAATACAAATTCATTAACAGAAATGTGATGGGAAGATATCTTCTCTCAGTCCGTGGCTTGCTTTTTCATCCTTTTTAGCAGGCGTTTTACAGAAAACAAAAAAAAAATTTATTTCTGATGAAATGAAACAACAATTTTGTTTCCTCACTAGTGCAAGACAGGGATGGAGGTCAGGTTTCCACAGACAGGTTCCACTAGAGAGGGTCACCTCTTCGTTACCGAAGAACAGTGTTTGTTATGGACTGAACTGTGCTCACCCACAACCAATATGTTGAACTCCTAACCCTCAGTAGAATTGTCTTTGGAGATAGGGCCTTGACGGGGTAACTAAGGTTAAGTGGCATTGTAAAGGTGGAGCCCTAATCCAGTGGGACTGTGCGTGTCTCTCAGTCAGTCGTGGCCAACCCTTTGTGACTCCATAAACTGTATCCCATCAGGCTCCTCTGTCGATGGAATTCTCCAGGCAAGAATACTGGAGTTGGTTGCCATTCCCTTCTGCAGGAGATCTTCCTGACCCAGGGATCAAACCTGGATCTCTTGCATAGCAGGCAGACTCTTTACTGACTGAGCCACTAGGGAATCCGATACGACTAGTGTCTTTTTAAAAAGGGGAAGAGACTCCCTTTCTCTCTGCACATGCATGGGAAAAAAGTCACATGGAGACACAGTGAGGAAGGCAGCTTTCTGCAAGGCAGGAATAGAGACCTCCCAGAAACCAACCCTGCGGGCATGAATTTGCACTTCTAGCCTCCAGAAGTATGAGAGAATAAATTTCAGTTGCTTAAATCACCCAGTCTGCAGTATTCTGTTATGGCAGCTCAAGCAGACTAATAGAGGGATGAAAGTCCGAATTCTACCCACAGGTTTGCAAGGGAAGACCACTGCCTCCTTGCTGCAAGGTGTCTGGACAACAGGGTCCTGCCCATGGACTCTCCCCTGCAGTGCCCATCAGGGTGGAGGAGGGGCATGGTTTGCTCAAGCTGTGCATCTTGAGAGCAGACAAGTATGAGTGAAGGTTTCTGACTCTCAGGCCTTAGTTTTCACGAAGAACATTTCACAGCTCTGTGGCTGAAAAGTCCCACCTGCATTTGCGGCTTTTTTTTTTTTTTTTTTTTGTCTGCACCTGTTTCCAGGTTGTAGGCTTTCCTAGTTCCAAGGACAGGACAAATAGGAGGCAAGAAAAAGCCACAGGGGATGCACTTCCAGGAAATTCCCCAAGTCCTGAGGTCCCTAGGCAATCTACCACCCCTTCCTCCATTTGTCAGGCTTATTTTTTTTTTCTATTTTTCTAAGTCTTTGCTCAATTTGTTACAATATTGTTTCCGGGATTTTTTTTTTTCTATTTTTCTAAGTCTTTGCTCAATTTGTTACAATATTGTTTCCGGGATTTTTTTTTTTTTTAGGTTTTGGTTTTTTGGCCACAAAGCATGTGGGATCTTAGCTCCCAGACCAGAGATCAAACCCATGCTTCCTGCAAGCACAAAGTCTTAACCAGTGGACGGTCAGGGAAGTCCCAAGCTTATGTATTTTGTCAGGGTTTATTTTTTTGTGATTAGTGGGAGGAGTAAAATGGAATGTGTTTACCATCTTTCTAAATTTTGGACTCTGTGGGAGAGGGAGAGCGTAGGATGATTTGGGAGAATGGCATTGAAACATGTATAATATCATATATGAAACGAATCGCCAGTCCAGGTTCAATGCATGATACTGGATACTTGGGGCTGGTGCACTGAGACGACCCAGAGGGATGGTATGGGGAGGGAGGAGGGAGGAGGATTCTGGATGGGGAACACGTGTATACCTGTGGCAGATTCATGTTGATGTATGGCAAAACCAATACAATATAGTAAAGTAATTAACCTCCAATTGAAATAAATAAATTTATATTTTTAAAAAATGGAATGTGTTTGCCCTATCATATCCAGAATTGAAGACTACAACTGATTTTTTTTTAAAGAGTTAAAAATAAGATTTCAAGAGAGTAATCACAAAATTCTTAGGGTTTCTAGAAATGTCTTTGACTGGAGGACGTCTCCAGGATTTACTGACTCAGTCTGATATAGAAGAGCAAACACTGGACTTGGTAGGCTCAGTTCTCCTCTCAGTTTTTATGTGACCTTGGGTAAGTTGCCTCACTTTTCTCTGTTTCAGCTTCTTCCTCTGTCAGACATAATTGGACTCTATCTGGATTGGTAAATAGGTTTCATCTCTCAAGCCAACAAAATGAAACAGGAAGACACTTTGAGAAGTCCTCTAAGACCATGATTAGTGAGAAGAAACGCTATATTTAATTAGTAATGTCAGCCTTAAGCACAAGATAAGATCAGAATACCATATCTGCTTTGTTTTTTAATCCCTGGACAAGAATATGCCTAAGAATTTTCCCAGGTCCAAAATTCTATGATTTTAATACAAAAAGAAAATTAACTTGAATATGTAGATATTTTAAATGAAGATTAAAAAGATGAAAATTTATTTTGTAAAAGGAAAGACAAAACATATTAGGAACACAGGATGAAATAGTTGAGAAAAAAATTTTATCTTGGCTTCCTGACAGCTCTGGAAAAAAGGGAAACACACCGGTTATCTAGCTCTACCCTTTCATTTTGCTTCTAGTTACTCTGATTACCTTTCCTACTTTCTGATGAACTACTAAAATTTTGTTCTCTCTTTTTTTCCTCAATGAATTTGAAAGCTGTCGAGAGGATTCCATCCCTTTAATGGTGGTTCTTAAATTTTAAAAATAGTTTATAAGTGTTTCAAGAAGAGTATAAAATCATTCAGCATCAGTATCTTTATCCTCATTTCAAACAGGATAAAAATGTTATTATAAAACACTAAGTATCCAGTGAAGATTCCTTTTTCTATTACTGTTGTTTACAGATTTAGTTTCACTTTTTTGGATTCTGCTTCATTGACCCTTTTCAGTTTCTCTGCTGGCATCACAGTCTTCCTCTCTGAGTTCAATTTTCTTCTTGCTAAATCATATCTTTCCTAGTTCTTTCAGGATGGCTTGTAAGTGAAAATTGTCCTTTATCTTGGTACGTAGGAAAATATTTTTATTCCTTTTTAATGAGTGTATATTAGCAGTGATCACAATTAAGCAATCAAACTCACATAACACACATAACACAGTAAGATTGAATGTATTGTTACATTTATTCAGATTTATAGAACAATTCAGGAGAAATAGCATTCTTCTCACTGAGGAGGCCCTGAGCTATATATGTACATAACTTCTTATTTCTCCTCTTACCTGAACAGGATGTGTGCAACAAATAGGGGTACCTTCAACATGCATGTGGTTTAACTTGGCTCAGAGAGGCTGGTGCCTTGGTTTCCCATCAGTCTTTTATTTTGTACCTGTCACACAGACCCAAGGCTTGTACACTCACTTACAGAAACCTCTGTCCAGATGGACTCCCACCAATCAAAAATTTCACAGTAAATAATGCAGATAATTGTCTCTTAATATGTAACATTCCACATTTATCTTAACTCAGCTTGTGTCCAAGAGAATGATGCTGTGAGAAGACATTACTGAGAAGGAAATTTTTTCTTTCCAGGAAAGTCTTTTTTTAAGCAATTATTTTTATTAGAATTGACTTACAATGTGTATTAATTTCTACTGTATAGCAAAATGATTCAGCTATACATAAACATATGTTTTTTTCATATTTCCATTATGGTTTATCAGAGGATACGGAATCTAGTTCCCTGTGCTCTACAGTAGGACCCTATTGTTTATCCATTCTCTAGATAATAGTTTGCATCTCAAGAATTGCATTGGCCGTATGTATTATCTCAGTATTTGCATCTCAAACTCCCAGTTTGTCCCTCCTTCACCCCTCACCTTGGCAACCGCAGGTCTGTTCTCTATGTCTATGTGTCTATTTCTGCCTCATAGATGGGCTCATTTGTGTTATAGTTTAGATTCTACATATAAGTGATATCATATGGTATTTGTCTTTCTGAATTACGTCATTTAGTATGATCATTGCTAGGTCCATTCATGTTGCTACAAATGGTATTTTTTATTCTTTTTATGGCTGAGTAGTACTCCATCTGTACCATATTGTCATCGATTGCTCTGTCAATGGACATTTAGGTAGTTTCTATATCTTGGCTATTTGTAGATAGTGCTGTTATAAGAATAGCAGTTTTCTATAAACATAGAAAATTATAGTTTTCTCCAAATATATGCCTAGTGATTGCTACATCATATAGCAACTCTATGTTTAGTTTTTTTGAGGAACCTCCAGAATGTTTTCCATAGTAGCTATATCAATTTACATTCTCACCAACTATGTAGGAGGGTTCTCTTTTCTCTGTATCTTCTCCAGCATTTGTTATTTGTATACTTTTTAATGAAGGCCATTCTGACTGGCCTTCGATGGTGATACCTCATTGTAGTTTTGATTTACATTTCTCTAATAATTAATGAAAGTGAAGTCACTCAGTCCTGTCCGACTCTGCGACCCCATGGACTGTAGCCCAGCAGGCTCCTCCATCCCTGGGATTCTCCAGGCAAGAATACTGGAGTGGGTTGCTATTTCCTTCTCCAGGGGATCTTCCCAACCCAGGGATCGAACCCAGGTCTCCCACGTTGCAGGCAGATGCTTTACCCTCTCAGCCACCAGGGAAGCCCAATAATTAGTTATGTTGAGCATCTTTTCATGTACCCATTGGCCATCTGTGTGTCTTCTTTGGAGAAATGTCTATTTAGATCTTCTTCTCATTGTTTGGTTGGATTGCTCGTTTTTTTTTGTCATTGGGTTGCATGAGTTCTTTGTATATTTTGGAAATTAGGCCCTTGTCAGTTGCATCACTTGCAAATATTTTCTCCTAGTCTGTAAGCTGTCTTTTGGTTTTGTTTATGGTTTCCTTTGGTGTATAAAAGCTTATACGTTTCAAGAGGTCCCAATTGTTTATTTTTGCTTTTATTTCTATTGCCTTGGGGTACTGTTTATGTTAGAGAATGTTTTACCTATGTTCTCTTCTAGGAGTTTTATGGCGTCATGTCTTATATTTATGTCTTTGAGCTAATTTGAGTTTATTTTTCTTTATAGTGTGAGGGAGTGTTCTAATTTCATTGATTTACATGCAGCTGTCCAGCTTTCCTAACACCATTTGTTGAAGAGACTGTCTTTTCTGTATTGTGTATTCTTGCCTCCTTTGTCAAAGATTAATTGGCCTAGGTGTGTGCAGGAAAGTTTTATTGTGTTTGGGTCTCAGAACTGATGTTGATATTTTACTCTCAGTTTTTTTAGCCAGGCATGAGATTCTAGATTGACAGTGATTTTTTTTTTTTCTCAGCAATTTGTAAATATAGCTCCACTGTTCCCTGATACCTGTAGTTGCCAGTGGGAAGTCAGCTGCCTGTCTAATGGTCATTCCTGCAAGAATCTGATTTTTCACCAATAAATTTTATTATTTTCTATGTATTTTTAATTTCATCATAATACATCTAAGCACACATTTATTTTAACATATCCTTCTTAGAACATGGATTACATTTTTAATCTGAGGATTTTCAGCACTGAAAAAATGCTTACTAGAATCTCTTCATCTATTGCTTCTCCGCTCTTTCCTCTGTTCTAATTTTTTTGGAGCTTCTTCTAGACCTCCCCAGTCTACCCTCCATTTATTCAAACTGCTTTTTTCCACAAATTTCTCAGTTCTACTTTTTTGCTTCACTACTTAATTGCTTTGATTGTGCCTTCTCTAAAGATTATGCAATTTTATTTCCAGAATTTCTAATAGGCTGTATTTAGATATGACTGTTATTGTTTATATCTTACCATAAAAACTTTTTCAGTTGTTGTATTATTTTCACTTCATCTGGAAAAGAATGAATGATTTAGTCATTATAAATTATCAATATTTTGATGGCTATCTTTTCTTAGCATTTTTTTCTTCATGAATAATGAAAGTTAGATTTTCAGGCTTATCTTGAGGAGGAGGAAGTTTTGTCAGTTATTAATGAGTTTCTTCCTCCTTCTATCCTTTCTTCTTTTCCCCTTGGTGGTTTTTCAATTGCTCCCACCCAACCCTGGTAAGCTTCCAAGCTAGAGCTAGATCTTTATCTAGATCAAGATACATCAGGTACTGTGCTCCATAGGGACACGCTAATGGGATAGGGGTAAGATAATGTGGCAGGAATGTGACATTAGAGCACTGGTCACTGAGGCAAAAGTCTTTTTTGGCTAACATCCTGGCTTCAAAACTGTGTCTGCATCTTACTTTTCTGGATACTCAGGCGGTGGTAGGCAAAAGGGGTGATTTTTGTAAGCTTCCTTTCATGGAATGGTACCCTATACCCTAACTTTAAAGAATGATCCCAGGTCTGATCCCCACTTGCTTGACATCTTAATAGCTTTTGACTCCATGGGAGTTACTCTAGTTGCCTCTGCCTTTTTACAGAGCTAGAGTTCAGCAGAACCTCAGGAGTGGCCCCACTTGTTGGTTTGTATTTCTGTTCTCTTTCTGATCCAAAGAAACATTTCTTTGATTCTTTAGAGTGTTATTGTCATTTAAAGTTTCTCTTTTACTATTATTTTTTTTTATAACTGTTACTCCCAGAAGAAGGGAGTGGATCAAAGATCAAAACTTTGTCTTGAACAGAACCAGTATAGCTGTCATTACACAAAATAAAAAAAATCCCACTTCTTTAGAAACATTTTTTTCTTAATGATACATTTAGTAAAATAATCAAAAAATACTTTAGAGGTGGGTCTTCAAAAGTAGACATGTCTTTCCATCCCTGCCTAAAACCAGATAGCATATTACTTAAATGTTATCCAGTGATGACATTTCTAATGGAATTAGAGCTATAGTCCAAACAAAATTTTAACTTGGTTTAAGGCTAAAATGTAGGGGCTAACCAGCTCCAAATATCCCTCAAATATCACTCTTCTCAGCTAAGCTTTTTGACAGGGCTGAGTATCAGTCAGGCCAAGACTGAGCTCTTTAGAGGAAGTGAAGACCCTGTGTTGATTGAAAAGAGATCCATATGCTTTAGGCATATGTTTTAGGCTGTCAGGTGGCAAGACTGACATTCTGTTATTAAAATTCAGGAGCCTGACTTGTATTCTCACCCCAGCAGAAGGCCTTCCCACCTCCCAAAGTGAGCCATAGCAGTGCTTGTGGAAAAGCTACAACTTTTTATTTTAAAAGGCTTCTAGTTTTTTCAGAGCCTTAATAGAAACCTCATTTGAGGGTCTTCCATAGCAGAGGGCCCCAACCCCCAGGCCATAAATCGGTATGCCAGTCTACAGCCTGTTGGGAACTGGGCCACACAGCAGGAGATGAGTGGCAGGCAAATGAGTGAGCTTCATCTATCACTCCCCATCTCTAACATTACTGCCTGAATTGTCTCCCCCACTCACCCTGGATTTGTGGAAAAATCGTCTTCCGTGAAACCAGTCGCTGGTGCCAAAAAGATCAGGGACCACTGTTCCATAGCACTGGAGGAATTTTCTAAAACCCAGAAGGAAAATATTGATAAGAGAAAACCTTAATTCAGAAGGAGTGTCAGAAGGAAGAGACACATGCAGCCCTGCCTGTCCTCTTTATTTAGAAGTGAATGTATATTCAACAAGGAATCTCCATACGCCCACCTCACATCAGCTCCTAACAGAGGATAGGAAGATGATGGTCAGTTGGTTCTTTCCTTGAAGGATTAAGTCATAACAAGACTAAAGCAAAGGGAGAAGCCAGGAAATGACTAGTCATTATGAAAACTAAGAGTGAACTAAGGAAGTAAGAATGTAGAAGAGATAAGGAATTTTAAAAATGTATTTAAGAGACAGACTCCTGATAGACTGTAGCGTAAAAATATAGGAAGATTTTATGACTTCAGGATGACTCTCACAATTTTGCTTATTTGAAGAGGTGATTGATGGGGCCATTCATCAGAACAAAGAATATGGGAGGAAGAAAAGGAAAAGGGGCAATAAAGCAAATGGTTCCGTTTTTAAATAGATTGGACTTAAAGTGTTTGGGGGAATATCCAACTGGAGAAACTCAGTGGGCAGTGAATACTATGTGGATTACAGGATGGAAACTGTAAATTTTGGAGTCATCAGCACACAAGCGTATAGGATGAACAGAGAAAGAACTCTAGAGGGGAGAGCAGGAGAGAGTTATCACCTCTCATTCCATGAAAATATCCTCAAACAGTTTAGGTAAGTGAATAAAAAGCACAGAATTGGCATTTTTAAGATCATGAAGTCACCGGACAGCTATCTACCTTTCTTTATGTTTGTTATATCTTGGAATTGGCTCAGCACATGTTAAGTACTGACAAAATAACCATGTGAACTGAAAGGAAGGATTTGGAACTAGATTCATTCCTTGAAATATGGACTGATGCTGAAGCTGAAGCTCCATTGCTTTGACCATCTGATGCAAAGAGCTGATTGTTTGGAAAAGACCCTGATGCTGGGAAACATTGATGACAAAAGGAGAAGGGAACAGCAGAGAATGGGATGGTTAGATAGCATCATCAACTCAATGGACATGAATTTGAGCAAACTCTGGGAGATAGTGAAGGAAAGGAGAGTATGGTGTGTTGCAGTCCATGGGGTCACAAAGAGTAGACACGACTTAGTGACTTCACAACAGAGGACTTATCCTATGTAAAAGTCCTTTCTTTTTCAGTTCATATTGTGTGGGGCTGACTCCAAATTCAAATTTCAGTGTTGGCCTTTGACCCCCGACATGGTCAATTAGAAAATGCTATTCCCTGTACACAGTAACACAACTGAGAAACGGAACAACATCATTCCCTATACATAGTATTTCTCCACTGATGGTCACAAGATCATAGACGGGCCAATGGGAGCCTTCCAAGGGACTCTTGCTAAAGTGAAAATGAAGTCTTTATGGAGAAAATATAAGTTAAAATGGAGAAGTTTAAATTTGTGATCTACCTAAATATATAATAATAGAAGAGTTGTTAAATAAATGATAACATTTAAAACAATAATATCTCTGATTCAGTGCTTAGTCAATAAAGTTAGTCACATTTTTGTATGAAAATATTGTTACACAAATGTGTATGTGTACATGTAATTCAAATTATGTTTATGTAGATACGATATATAAATGGATAGATAATAAGATAGATTGATAACAAAACTATTAACATGATTGTGTTAAATTTATTGCTGATTCATACAAAAAGTACAAGTAACAAGGTTGCCATCCATAAGACAGAAAAGCACAGCTTTTAGAAAAATCATCCATCTATTTTCAGAATGAGATTGTTAAGTGGCATCCATGAGACAAGGATATAGCTTAGCAAGGAGGAATATAATTTTCCACTGAAGGGAATGATGCTTCTACTGGGCTGAAGTAACTCTCCAGGCAGAAAATATGGCAGACCTAATGACTCGATAAAGAGCTGGCAAACTTTTTCCTGTAA
Organism: Ovis aries; assembly: GCF_016772045.2. Taxonomy (NCBI): domain Eukaryota; kingdom Metazoa; phylum Chordata; class Mammalia; order Artiodactyla; family Bovidae; genus Ovis; species Ovis aries. Next base: position 57,026,238 of record NC_056068.1, on the reverse strand, counting down.
AGATTCAGATAGCAAATATGTTTGGCTTTGCAGGCCTTACTGCCTCTGTCACAACCTTTCCATTTTGCCAGTCTAGTTCGAAAGCAGTTATAAACAATATGTAAATAAAGGAACGTAGCTGTACTCCAGGGAAATTTTATTTACAAAAAACAGACAGACAATGGATTTGGCCCCCTGAGTCATAGTTTGCTGACGCCTGGACTACAGCAATAAAAAGCTTCCTCTCTCTGCAGAGCCAGTTGGACTGGAATCCTTTGGATTCACAAGGATTTGTGAAGTCAGAGAAGTTCCATTGCTGAGAGTAAGTTGTCCTGGCACAAGGTAGGAGGCACAAGTCTTTGCTTTCAATGGGCATCTGTGCTGGTACTAGTTACATTGGTTGCAACTGCAGATGCAGAGGGCAGATGATGGTAGCTGGAAGGGAGGTCCACCCCAAGACCACCCTCTAATCTCAGGAGGTAGTGCCAGTCTTCCAGAACAAGCAGGAGGCAAATTATTTGAGCCTTTGCACCCAATAGGAGTGATGCTGACATGACCAGTAGGGATGAGCAAAGATAGCAGAGGAGACATGAATGATGGGAAGACATCAAGGTGGTGGTGGGGTCGTGGAAGGTGCAAATGAACAGAGGTGGGTTAGAGGTGAAGTGAACCAGAGAAGGAGCATAGCAGAAAAAACTGTAGATACAAGAGGAGAAACCCAAGAGACCTATCCTGTTCCAATGCAAACACTCAGGATGTATTTTGAGTAGGCGATTTTCAAGCCGCAATTTGTAGAGCAAAAGGAGTTGCAACTGTATTTGTTGTCACAGGCCAATGGGGCCAAAGACATAGAATTCATACACATACTAGCTCAAAGCTCCTAAAAATTCAGGAGTCCTTTGAAATTAATTTTAGTTTTATTCATTACAGTATCTTTATTTGTTTGAAAAAATAGTACATAAAAGTGCAGAATGTTATTCATTCAGACTGATTGGTGTCCAAAAGAGTTATGTACTTACAATAATCCCATGTCCTCCCCCAGCCTGCCACCAGTGACTCAAAGGTTGGTACCATTTTCTGTAACAAAAGATCCAAGAAGAGAGCTTGCTGATGCTATTTAGGAGGGAATCTGCTGATGGAGATAGGCAGGTCTAGCTGAAGAAGTGGAAACTAACCCTCAGGGACCCTCCCAATCTGTCCCCTGCTACATATTTTAGCCTTAACTCACACCAATGGTCATATTGCTTCTCTTCCTCTAATCTTGTTGCCTTGCTTTTGGATCTTGGAAAACATTAGCTTCCTCCTTCCTCGGGGCTTTGCAAGGGCTGTTTCTTCTACTTAGAACACTCTTCCTTACTCACACTCACACTCCTAGACAGTCTCCAGACCAGGAAGTGCTGTTTTAGGTCCCTAATGGCATTAAGACATAGAGAGATAGCCGTGAGCTGTAAGGTGGACTTGTTTCTGGTCTTGGACCAAATTCTATCAAGCTGTGTACTTTGGGTGACTTTACATTCTCTGAAAATTAATTTTACTTATTAGGAAAACAGAGCTAAAAATGTCAACTGCACCTCACCCACAGAGACGTCAGAGAATTGCATGATATCGCAGTTAGAACATGCATCATATAGTACAAGGCACTGTCTTTGGAAACCTCCATGAGAGCCTTTCTATTACTCAGCTCAAAGCTCCCTCTCAGCCTTTCCTCACACTCTCTTTCCTCTTTATGGTAGGGGCCAGAGATTCAACCTGCCTTCCTCTCCTGTGATAACTGTCACCACCCACTCCATCCTTTGAATCACATTGCTTCAAGTATAGTTGCTCTCCCTACCCACAATCATATTTGCTGACCTCAAACATAGAAGTTGTTTGACTGCTAATTAGCTCCAGGAAACAAACAGAGTCAACTTGGCATGGTGAGTCATAGAGCTCTGGAGACTTTTTATGGTTCTTCATCCATGTTTCATTTCATAGTAACTGAAACACCCTTGAACCTCTGTCTTCTAGCTTCCTTCTCAAGATGAAGCTCAACAAAACTTCTTTACCCTTTGACCCTGATAAGAGCAAGACACTAAGATTTTTTCCTCCAAGATGCTCTTCTTCCTTGACTGAGAATGTCATCCAAGAAGAAAGATAATCTCCTTGTCCTAGGTATAATTTGCCACTGGAAGCATCCAGCTCAGGTAATTCCATGAAATTTTGACCCACATGGGAATGGCCTGAAAGAAGAGATAAAACACACAGCCTGTGTGCTCTGACTACCCATACCAATACCCACACTCACATGGCTAAATGAACACAGTGCTCCTTCTAGCTGATCCTGGTCAGGTCCCAGAGTTCTACCCAGGCTAGTCTTTTAGACAGACATCATCAAGCAAGAGCTCAGTTGGTAAAGAATCTGCCTGCAGTGCAGGAGACCTGGGTTCGATCCCTGGGTTGGGAAGATCCCCTAGAGATGGAAATGGCAACCCACTCCAGTATCCTTGCCTGGAAAATCTCTTGGACAGAGGAGCTTGGTGGGCTGCGGTCCATGGGGTCACAAAGAGTCAGGCACGACTGAGCGACTAACACTTACTTTACATCAAGCAAGAGCTGGCAAATGAGATAAAGTCAACTAATTGTAAACACCTCTGAGGCAAAACCTTTCTTCCAAAGTTCATTCTTAAAGGCTTGGAGCAACCTTGTCCATAAAACCTTCTGTAATGCCAGAATTGGAAAGTGCCTCAACTCTGTAATTTGTACTTACTTATTCTAGCCCTCTGGTGTCCAGTTCAGGTTGGTAGATTGCTCTAAGAAAAAATTATTAAATGGAGCAATTCTCTTTGAGTTGACAACTTATAGGCTGGGATGACCCTTATGAGGTGACTTGGTCTTTCCAGGTGGCTCAGTGGTGAGGAGCAAATGCAGGAGACACAAGAGAAATGGGTTCAATCTCTGGGTCAGGAGGATCCCTTGGAGTAGGAAACAGTAACCCACTCCACTATTCTTGCCTGGAAAATCCCACGGACAGAGGAACCTGGCGGGCTACCAGCCATGGGATCACAAAAAGTCAGACAGAACTGAGCACAGCACACACACACCAAAGCAGTTTTGTGCTTTCTTTCCTGTGATTGCTGTTTAGGTGCCAGGAACAGAGGATTTTGCAGCCATCCTTGAGGACCTGCACAAATCTGCTTTCATTTCCTTCCTTGTTGGCTGAATCAGATTCCACCTGGGTATTCATAGGGTTTCATTTGCTCTGATCAGGCGTCTCCATCCCATGGACAGGGGAGTCTCGTAGGCTGCAGTCCATGGGGTCTCTAGAGTTGGGCACGACTGAGTGACTTTACTTTTACTTTTCACTTTCATGCATTAGAGAAGGAAATGGCAACCCACTCCAGTGTTCTTGCCTGGAGAAACCCAGAGATGGGGGAGCCTGGTGGGCTGCCGTCTATGGGGTCGCACAGAGTCGGACACGACTAAAGCGACTTAGCAGCAGTAGCAGTAGCAGCAGCATTCTGATTGGTAGGTGCTAGGCTATATCACTTTCATGCATTGGAGAAGGAAATGGCAACCCACTCCAGTGTTCTTGCCTGGAGAATCCCAGGGATGGGGGAGCCTGGTGGGCTGCTGTCTATCGGGTCACACAGAGTCGGGCACGACTGAAGCAACTTAGCAGCAGCAGCAGCAGGCTATATCTGATGCTGAGTGTTTTGAATAGCACTCTTGTTTTTCACACTCCATAGAAGAGGATAAGGGAAGGGACTCCTCCTTACCCTCAAGGAATGAACTACAGTTTGTATAATCCAAGTGACATCATTCCCCTTGTCAGTGACTGGTTTAGGTTTTACCAGGTAGCCCCATTCTAACCAATGAAAGAATAAGTCTAATGGGGAAACTTTCGGAAAATGTCTTCATTCTTAAAAAAAGATGTCTTATAGGATTCACAATACAGTCGGTGGATTGGATACATGTATTCACCACTGGTTCCTTTCAAAGCCCCACTAAAAGGACAATAATGAGGTACTTCCCTGGCTGTGCAGTGATTAAGACTCTGTGCTTCGAAGTCAGGGGGTTCTAGTTGAATCCTTTGTAGGGAATTAAGATCCCACATGCCATGTGGCTTGGTCAAAAGTGTCAGTAAAGAAATTTTCTTTAAAGAATAAATCTGCAAGAACAAGGAAAGTAGGGTAGAAGACCAACAAAATTATAAATGCTAAACATTTAAAAGTAGGAACCCACAGCAGATCTAAGAATCCTAAGAATCTTAAGCCATCAGTGGAGAAAGTTGAGAAAAAAAAAAAAATTAGTTTCACAAGAATTCTCAAAAACATCAGAAAAAGGAAGAAATTCTGGTCACAGAGGTAAAGACCAGGCTGAAAACAAAGGAAGTTTGAAAAGTCTGTTAAAGGGGGGAAAAAGACATCTAAAATCCCCTCTGTATATCTAATTACCTCTTCCAATACTAACAGGCTACTTTCCAGGAGGGGACAGAGAACCTTTCATTTAGGGAACAGCAAGAAAAGTTGAAGATGGAGGTGAAGTGGGGCATACCAAGGAAATAAGTGAAATTCTACATACTCATTATTGAGATCCTCAGACCTCTTCCACAAGTAGCATTCCCAACATGCTGGTAGCCCCAGAATTATATCCTCCAAGCAGGATTCTTCTCTGGGTAATTGATCTTGCCAAGAAAAGGGGAAAAAAACCCCAAACGCTAAAGATCGTATTATCGAGGATTCCTCTAGTAAATCTTCCCTGCCAGATCACACAGCATTGAAGCTCTCAGTTAATAAGATCCAGTTATGTGTAAAGAATTTCAACTAGCTTTTAAGCAGCCCACTCTTAACTAAGCTTAGACTGTAAAGGGTCATAAGAGGAAGTCTCTAACATAAAGAACAGAGTCTAAGGCAAATATGGAAAAACAGTTTGGAAGAGACAGCTATGATACAGGAGAAAAAAACTTCAAGGAACTATAATTGATGTCCTCAGAGAGGTAAGAGTGTATTTTGCATCTAGATACAAAGAACAAAATGCCATTTTTTACAAAAGAGATGAGGGAGAGATTCAAAGAATAAAAAATACCTCTTGAAAATTAAAAATGAGAGAGTGTTTTCAATAAAAGGATTAGATTTTAAAACTGAGGAAATCTTCCTAAAAATAGATCAAGAAGTGAAGCAAAGGTGGACAGAGGAAGAGCAATAGTAGAGCAAAAAATGTACAGTAGCCAAATAATAGAATTCTAGAAAAGAGAAAGCAAGCCTAGCGGGATAGAAAATGAAAGAATAACTTTTTAAAAATCCCATTATCAGAGGTTATAAGTTTCCAGGGTCCTGTGCTGTGCTGTGCTCAGTCACTCAGTCACGTCCAACTCTTTGTGACCCGGTGGACTATCACCCGCCAGGCTCCTCTTGTCCATGGGGATTCTCCAGGCAAGAATACTAGAGTGGGTTGCCACGCTCTCCTGCAGGGGATCTTCCCAACCCAGGGATCAAAGCCAGGTCTCCCACAATGCAGGCAGATTTTTTACCATCTGAGCCACCAGGGAATCCCAAGAATACTGGAGGCGGTAGCCTATCCCTTCTCTAGAGGATCTTCCTGACCCAGGAACTGAACCAGTATCTCCTGCATTGTAGATAGATTCTTTACCAGCTGAGCTACCAGGGAGGTTCAGTGTCCTACTAAGTGCCAGGTAATAAAAATAGTTCCATGCTAAGACATTGACACATCATCATGAAATTTCAAAGCACTGAGGATAAGGAGAGTCTATTTATAAAGGTGGAGGAAATCATATTACATATTAAGGAACAAGAAACAAAATGACATTGGATTTCCCTACAGTGACATAAGAAGCTCAGAGGTTGTAGAGTCTTCAGACCTCTCAGTGAAAATTACAAACTGTATATCCAGCCAAGCTATTAAATATTAGAATACAACAAGATATTTGCAACTATTCAAGGTCTCAAAAAATGTATTTCCCGTGTACACTGTCTCTGAAAGCTAATAGAGGATTTACTCTACCAAGGGAATAATCCAAGAGAATTGAAGACAAGAAATCTGGGAAGCAGGGTATTCAACACAAAAATTAGACCCAGGAGACTCCAGGATGATGGTGGAGACAGACTTCAGGATGGGAACTGGGTGGGGGAGCCTAGAGAGAAATTAGTCTGTATTGGTGGCATTTAGGAGGTTCTGGAGGATATATCTCTGAGAAAATAAGGTGATAAATGGTGCTGTGAAAGGAATCTGACATCAATGATGGAACAAGCCTTTGCCAAAATCCAAGATGTTGACTATAGCAAATAGCTATACTATATATTCTGTCTTTATAAAATGAAACTCTGTCTCTGATGACATCACAGAACCATCCCTAAAAACATTCTGGTCTCCAGACATTGTATTATGGGAGATAATAAATAGTCCCTAGCTTAAATCGACTTCAATTGGCTTTTCTATTCCTTGTGGCCAAAATCATCCAACTGATACAGAGACTCAAGTTCCTTCAGGAAAAAGGGGGTAGGGTGTTTGACAATAGTCTGGAAAAAGCCTCATGAATTAGGAAGCTCTCTCAGTCGCTTGAACACTCTTACTAATTTTCTCTCTTCAATCTCCTTTCTCTAGCCATCATTTCCTCTGCGTACTCATTGCCTGCTTTTTTTCTTTTTTTAAAGTAAATGGTTGGTCACAACCCTCATCTATTTAACGGCTTCTTTTCAATTTCTGCTGCCATTGTTAAAATGCATGTTTTCTATTGTTTTCTTTTTTGCCATTTGTAGTTGTTTTATTCTTTTCTTTTAAAATTTGATTGGAGTATAGTTGCTTTACAACGTTGTGTTAGTTTCTGCTAGACAGCAAAGTAAATCAGTCACACATATACATATATTCACTCATTTCTAGATTTCCTTCCCATTTAGGTCACCACAGAACAATGAGTAGAGCTCCCTGTGCTAAACAGTTCAGTTCAGGTCAGTCGCTCAGTCGTGGCCGACTCTTTGCGACCCCACGAATCTCAGCACACCAGGCCTCCCTGTCCATCACCAACTCCTGAAGTTCACTGAGACTCGCATCCATAGAGTCAGTGATTCCATCCAGCCATCTCCTCTGTCATCCCCTTCTCCTCCTGCCCCCAATCCCTCCCAGCATCAGAGTCTTTTCCAATGAGTCAACTCTTTGCATGAGGTGGCCAAAGTACTGGAGGTTCAGCTTTAGCATCATTCCTTCCAAAGGAATCCCAGGGCTGATCTCTTTCAGAATGGACTGGTTGGATCTCCTTGCAGTCCAAGGGACTCTCAAGAGTCTTCTCCAACACCACAGTTCAAAAGCATCAATTCTTCGGTGCTCAGTCTTCTTCACAGTCCAACTCTCACATCCATACATGACCACTGGAAAAACCATAGCCTTGACCAGACGGACCTTAGTCGGCAAAGTAATGTCTCTGCTTTTGAATATGCTATCTAGGTTGGTCATAACTTTTCTTCCAAGGAGTAAGCCTCTTTTAATTTCATGGCTGCAGTCACCATCTGCAGTGATTTTGGAGACCAAAAAAATAAAGTCTCACACTGTTTCCCCTGTTTTCCCATCTACTTCCCATGAAGTGATGGGACCGGACGCCATGATCTTCGTTTTCTGAATGTTGAGCTTTAAGCCAACCTTTTCACTCTCCTCTTTCACTTTCATCAAGAGGCTTTTTAGTTCCTCTTCACTTTCTGCCATAAGAGTGGTGTCATCTGCATATCTGAGGTTATTGATATTTCTCCTAGCAATCTTGATTCCAGCTTGTGTTTCTTCCAGCCCAGCATTTCTCATGATGTACTCTGCATAGAAGTTAAATAAGCAGGGTGACAATATACAGCCTTGATGTACTCCTTTTCCTATTTGGAACCAGTCTGTTGTTCCATGTCCAGTTCTAACTGTTGCTTCTTGACCTGCATACAGATTTCTCAAGAGGCAGGTCAGGTGGTCTGGTATTCCCATCTCTTTCAGAATTTTCCACAGTTTATTGTGATCCACACCGTCAAAGGCTTTGGCATAGTCAATAAAGCAGAAATAGATGTTTTTCTGGAACTCTCTTGGTTTTTCCATGATCCAGTGGATGTTGGCAATTTGATCTCTGGTTCCTCTGCCTTTTCTAAAACCAGCTTGAACATCTGGAATTTCACGGTTCACATATTGCTGAAGGCTGGCTTGGAGAATTTTGAGCGTTACTTTACTAGCATGTGAGATAAGTGCAATTGTGCGGTAGTTTGAGCATTCTTTAGCATTGCCCTTCTTTGGGATTGGAATGAAAACTGACCTTTCCCAGTCCTGTGGCCACTGCTGCGTTTTCCAAATTAGCTGGCATATTGAGTGCAGCACTTTCACAGCATCGTCTTTCAGGATTTGAAATAGCTCAACTGGAATTCCATCACCTCCACTAGCTTTGTTCGTAGTGATGCTTTCTAAGGCCCACTTGACTTCACATTGCAGGATGTTTGGCTCTAGATGAGTGATCACACCAACATGATTATCTTGGTCATGAAGATCTTTTTTGTACAGTTCTGTATATTCTTGCCACCTCTTCTTAATATCTTCTGCTTCTGTTAGGTCCAGACCATTTCTGTTCTTTATCGAGCCCATCTTTGCATGAAATGTTCCCTTGGTATCTCTAATTTTCTTGAAGAGATCTCTAGTCTTTTCCATTCTGTTCTTTTCCTCTATTTCTTTGCATTGATCGCTGAAGAAGGCTTTCTTATCTCTTCTTGCTATTCTTTGGAACTCTGCATTCAGATGCTTATATCCTTCCTTATCTCCTTTGCTTTCCGCTTCTCTTCTTTTCACAGCTATTTGTAAGGTTCTCATTATTCATCTACTCTATACGTAGTAGTGTATATATGTCAATCCCAGTCTCCCAATTCACCCCCCTCCTCTTTCCCTCCTTGATAACTGTGAGTTTGTTCTCTACACCTTTGTACTTATTTCTGCTTTGCCAATAAGTTCACACTGTACCAGTTTTCTGAATTCCACCTATAAGCAATATTATACGATATTTGTTTTTCTCTTTCTGACTTCCTTCACTCCGTATGACTGTCTCCCAGTCCATCCACATCTCTGCAAACGGACCTATTTCATTCCTTTTTATGAGTACTATTCCATCGTATATGTACACCGCGTCTCCTTCATCCATGTGTCTGTCGATGGACATTTAGGTACTTCTATGTCCTGGCTATTGTAGAGTGCTGCAATGAACATTGAGGTACATGCATCTTTTCAAATTATGGTTTCTCTGGATATATGCCTAGGAGTGGGATTGCTGTGTCATATGATAGCTCTATTTTTAGCTTTTTAAGGAACCTCCGTAGGCTGTTTGTTCTCCATAGTGGCTGCACCAAATTACATTCCCCAGCAGCAGTGTAGGCGGGTTCCCTTTTCTCCACACCCACTCCTGAATATTTTGTTTATAGACTTTTTGAGGATGACCCTTCTGACTGGTATGAGGTGATAACTCACTGTAGTTTAGATTTGCATTTCTCTAATAATTAGCGACGTTGAGCATCTTTTCATGTGCTTTTTGGCCATCAGTGTATCTTGTTTGGAGAAATGTCTATTTAGAACTTATGCCCATTTTTTGATTGGGTCATTTGTTTTTTTGATATTGAGTTGGTTGAGCTGTTTTCGTATTTGGGAGATTAATCCCTTAATTGCTTCATTTGCAAACATTCTAGCAATTTCTTGAGAAAGTAAATAGGATAGGTCCAGCTCATATTTTAATGCCAGCTCACATGATGTCTCAGACTTTTCTGATTGGTTCCCCTTGGTTACTATTCCCACCTCTGATCCCATCAGCTGGTGTTTCTGGGGAAAAAGAAAATAGTACCAGGGTCATGGTGACATAAAACTTGCCTCCTCCACCCACCCACCATCTCAACAGAGATTATTGAGAGAAGGATGGAGACATTTCTTCTTAGAACAGGGCTGCAGAATAGGTTGACTTAATAAATCTCAGATAACTGATTGCCTTTTTGAGACAGAAAAAAAAAAGAGAGAGAGAGAGAGAATACATAAATTCCTTCTATGCTACCTCACAAGAAAGTCATTTTAAAGCCCAAACCACAACTTCCTGCTACAATCATGTTCTTGTGGCTTCATTGGAAATGAAATACAGCAGCTTCCCACCACTTCTATAATATCCATTCTGGAAATATTATACCCCTTGGGTAGTTTCATCTTCAGGCAAAAGAAATCCCATTTCCTTACACTGTCACTTTGCGGACTGAGGGGAAAAACTCATTTATCACATTTATAAAACTTACTTCCCCAAAATGAATGTATAGATCAGTTTTTATTCAAAAATCATGAAGGCATTGTGTAAATGTCAAAGGCTATATTTTAAGTTATGTCATTTTTATTCATAGACTATGTACTGATGCAATTTAAATATTTAAAATCTTTTGTACTTGTATTGGTCATAAATACACAGACCATTTCCTGTGGTAGCCAGAAATTCATGATTGGTGATAGAATAATGTATAGATTTACATATAGTCACATAGTACATTGTAGAGAGATATACCTAGATAAAACTCATGTGGCCTTAAGTACATATAAACTTGATGATAGCTTAGAATATGTGTATCTACTTCTAGATAACGCAAACATGCCTTGTGCATGTATGAGAGATTTGAGTGTGTATGTGTATATGTAGATATGTTGACAGAGGGTCATAAAGCAACATTTTTAAGGGCAAGTATTAATATGTTCTAAAAACATGTTATCATTATAATATATTGTTTTGATATGCCTTTAGCTCTGTGTCAGCCCCACAAAAATATAGGATCAGCCTAACAGTGGGACCATGGCAGATTCATTAAGGCTTATTCAAGTGTTGGGACTCTCTCACTTGTAGCTTGTGTTAAGTCCAGTCTGTGATTAGTAAAAGCTCCTGTGTACCAAGGCTCTACCAAATGTTAGGGACGGTGCCAAGGGCTTTATATTTCATTTAACTTAGCAAAGAACAGAGGAACCTGGCCTATATCCAAGCGTGGCAAAATCTTCCCTTACATTCTCATAGTTGGTCCTCTCTCCCATCCGAGCTCCCATCACCCAAGACTCACCTGTCACCGCACACCTGAGCTTGGCAACTGTGCTGTTCTGCTCCCCTCCATCCCTCTCCCCTGCCATTTTCCCCCTCCTTTTTTCCCCACAGTGACTACTCTATGAGATCTCACATCAGCCCTTGAGTTTGGGGGGACAGACACTGTCTTCTTCCCTACAGTTCTTCCTGTTTTCTGTATGGGGGAAAGAAATCACTTGAAGAACACGGGCTTAGCAAAATCTGATTTCCACCATTCCTACTCTGGGTGTTCTTGGCTAACCTGGTGCGAGCTTCATCATCTGGGAAATTACACGAGTAGGCAGATGATTTCCGAGATTCATCTTCCAACAGTCCAATTCTGCCCTCTCCAAAGCTCACCCAGTCTCCACTCGTGGGGTGGTAGTGACTGTGGGGAGGTGAGATTGGGGAGGTTATCAGCAACTCCTCAAGGTATCAGCAGAGGCCCACCCCTTTGAGATACACCATTCCCTTTGAGAGAGGGGTCGTGGGGGCTTTCCGGTTCCATCAGTTTGGGAATAGGCTGATCTCAACATACATAACCAAGGACTTCCCTGGTGCTCTGGTGGCTAAGACTCCCTGCTTGCAATGCAGGGGGCCTGAGATTTGATCCTTAGTAAGGGAACTAGATCCCACATGCCACAGGGAAGGCCTGGCTCAGCCAAATAAAATATTTTTTAAAAATGTTTTTTTAAACGTATACAACTAAGAAGCATATATCAATACAAAGGAGTGAGACTATGTTCTCATTTTAGCCTTAAAGCTACTAAGGTCAAACACTTCTTATTTGTTCATCTCACACAGGACAGGGATATGTCCTCAGACAATGCAGCCTTGAATGCATCCTTGGCTTCTTGGCTGATCTGAACACCAGTTGGTTTGGGAGAAGGGAGTGTGCTCATTTTTATTAATGTGATTGTTTACATCAATTGCCCAGTCAATTAATATTACTGTGTTTTCTCAATCTAATGTTGAAAAACATTTTATAGGAAGATGTTAATGCTCTACATCCAGTTCTCCCACAGGACACTTCACTTTCGTGTTTCAGAGTTTATTTTATTTATTTATTTGGCTGCACCTGGTCCTTGTTGCCATGTCCAGGATATCTGCGGTGGCCTGTGGGCTCTTAATTGTAGCATGTGAGCTCTAGTTCCCTGACCAGGGATCAAACCTGTACCCCCTACGTTGGGAGTGCAGAGTCTTAACCACTGGACCACCAGGGAAATCTCCACTTATGTGTTCTAAAGCAGAATACTATTAAAAAAAAATAAAACAAAGTAGACATATATAAATTTACCAGCCCTCCTTATCTTTTCTACCCATTTCTTCACTACAAAGTCAGATGTAACTTCCAAGAGTGGGGCGTTACCAGGAGGAAGAAACCCTGTGAATAGGGCAGCTGTTCCTAATTATAAATCATTAAGGAAGAAAGCAGCCTATTAATTCAGAACAACTGCAGAAACTAATCATGGAGCATAAAATCCCATCTTTCTCTGTCTTTGCCAAATTAAGTCATTGTTCTAGACTCTCCATCCTAAATCAGGGTAATATTATGGACCTGCCCATGGTTACCTTCAGAGAAAATTCTAAGTAGTTCAGTTCAGTTCAGTCACTCAGTCATGTCCGACTCTTTGTAACCTCGTGGACTGCAGCACACCAGGCTTCCCTGTCCATCACCAACTCCCGGAGTTTACTCAAACTCATGTTCCTTGAGTCAGTGATGCCATCCAACCACCTCATCCTCTGTCATCCCCTTCTCCTTCCACCTTCAATCTTTCCCAGCATCAGGGACTTTTCAAATGAATCAGTTCTTCGCATCAGGTGGCCAGTATTGGAGTTTCAGCTTCAACATCAGTCCTTCCAGTGAATATTCAGGACTGATTTCCTTTAGGATGGACTGGTTGGATCTCCCTAAGCTGTTACTGTAAGGTAATTTTACCTGTGGAATCCATCCACACAGGTAACATATACAAAATTAGAAATGTGAGTCACTTTAAACACGAAATCAGTGACTCCACAGAGCAATGTTTTCATATAAATCTCCTTTAGATTTCTACAACTGTGTTTGACTTAACAACATTTTTCTCAAAATAAAAATAATATTACTTTTTTTTTCTCATTATAAAAAACAATCTATGCTTGAAGTAGAAAATGTTAGGCCTAGAAGACTACAAAAATCATCTTATTTTCCATCCTATCATCTTATAAATGTTACTATTTTAGAATATATTCCTCCACTTTTTTTCTATTTATATAATGTCCTTTTTTACAAAGTACTCCTAACTGTACATATAACATCTTTCTTTCTCTTAAAGGAATTGTATACATGTTGTATGTATTAAGGATTTCTCATAACCTTATTTTAATGGCTGCAAAGTAGCCAGTTAAATGGTTGTATCATAACTTTAAAAAAAAACCTATTGTTACACATTTAGGTAGTTTCCAATTTTTATAATTAACATTAAAAACATGGCTTCAGTGACTCATGGTTGATAAATTTTTGCATGCATCCAGGACCATTTCCTCCTGCCCCATTCTTCAAGATTGATATGCTAGGTCAAAGTTCACAAAATTTTAATATTCTAAAAGTTATTCAGGGAAGATACATTATACCAAGAATTTTGTTGTAAGAAACAGAAATGTTGTGCCAATTCTATTTTTTAGAATCTTAGATTCTTTGAGTAAATTAAAGGGAATTACTTCTGGAGAGTCTAATTTAAATGTTGTGGAGTGGAGCTCAGGCCAGACACATATTTTTTTTAAGTTGTAGAGCTGAGTTTATAGTCCAGTTAGGGCTGAGGACCACTGGAGCTTCTTAATGAGCTCCTGATCTACCCAGGAATTTTACTTTCCGGGGAGAAGTAATTGTGCTGACACACAATTTTTTACAAATCCCATAAAAAATTTAAAAAAAAAAAAACATGACTAGGCCAGACATTTTTTTTGAGCAATGCAACTATGAGCCCTCATAAATGAATTTTATAGAACATCTTTTGTCTGGGTACATGCATATGTAAGCACACATACATTAAACATCCAAGTGACAGCAGTGATTGATGAAAAGAATATAAATTGCACTCCCCACCCCATCACCTTCCTACTTCGGAGTCCAAGAACAAATCTACAGCAAACACATGAAGTGACCATATTCACCTCTAATCTTGTCATCTTCGTTTTCAAGGAATTTTTTGAAAAGGAATGGGTGAATAAAAAGAATTGGAAAGAGACTTCCCTGGTGGTCCAGTGGTTAAAACTCCATGCTTCCAATGCAGGGGGTGTGGGTTCCATCCCTGGTTGGGGAGCTGAGATCCCACATGTCTCTTAGCCAAAAAACCAAAACATAAAATGGAAACAATATTGCAACAAATTCAATACAGACTTTTAAAAAGAATGGTCCACATAAAAAAAATCTTAAAAAAAAAAAGCACTGGAAAGGTGGCATCCTATGCCATAAATTCTCAGGGACAGGAAGATGAGATCTGGCTACTTTCTCTTTAGAAGCTGGAGTGATCTCTTAGAACATTATAGTCCTCATCATCCTAAAGAAATTAGATCAGCATCACCCTGCTTTCTGCTTCCAGGCCCCTTTGACAGTAAAACTGCCACCCCATCTCCTGTCCTCCCAGTGGTCCAGTCTACTGGGGACATTGATGTCATGTGACAAGTAATGCCTCTGCCCCACCCCCAGCCCCCTAGTAGAGTGTCTGTCCATTTATATCTTTAGTATCCTCTCATCATTTATCCCATTTGAGCTCAGGCTTTTGTATTCAACTCTAAATGCGTCTCCAGTTCCCAGTGAGAAGACTAGCCATGCCAGCTTAAGGCACATAAAGATCCATTTACAAAAAACAGGAACTATTTGAGTCCAAAAATGTTGGCTTATATAATCTTCAACCATTTCCTACAGAAGAGAGCTGTACTCCTGATTAATAATAAAAATAAAACCTAACATTCATTAAGTCGGTCATTTAGTAAGCCTGGTCCTATATGAAGGACATCCTATGTATTCTTTTCAGTATTTACACATTATCTATGCTATAGTGGAGGAAACTGAGGCTTAGAGAGGTCAGGACATTTATTCAAGCTTATGCATCTTATAGGCAACAATGAACTCAAGCAAGAGATCCACCATTTAACTTGAACACCAACACATGTATTCACTACGCTTGTCAATATAGTCTGTCATTGAGGGTTATCCATTCTCCTTCTCCAAGATATCTTTTAGCAAAATTCTTCCAACAATGTTCCCCCCAAATACTATTTGGAATTACATTAAAGGAACAATCTCTCTTATGAGAGTAAACCACAGAAACTTTCAGTGTTTTAGCAAAGATGGATAGAAGGATAGTGTCCAGTGAGAGGGATAATCAAATATCTGTTCATGTGTACATATCAATCACAATATTTTCCTGCCAAAGGTCTTGTTTTGCCTTAAAAAGGCAGTCTGGGGACTTCCCTGAAGATCCAGTGGTCAAGAATCTGCCTCTTGATGCAGGGGACACAGGTCCAATCCCTGGTTGGTGAACTAAGATCCCACATGCCACAGAGCAATGAAGCCCAGGCCGCAGCTACTGAGCCCACACGCCACGACTAGAGAGAAGCCCGCACACTGCAGGGAAAGGCTTGCATGCCGCGATCAGGCATGCCCCAGAAAAGATCCTGTGTGCTGCAACTAAGACCTGGCACGGCTGGATAAATCCATCAATAAATGTTTTTTAAATATTATTTTTTATGCTTGTCTATATCCTTGCACAAGCTTACCCCATCTTACTGCACTTTGCTTTTTGCACTTCACAGATATTGCATTTGGTTTTTTTTTAATACAAATGGAAGGTTCGTGTCAACCTTGGATTTTCAGAAGATGGTTAGCATTTTTTACCATTAAAGTGTTTTTTTAATTAAAGTACGTAAATTTCTTAGCATGCTTAATACACTATAATATAGTGTAAACATAGCTTGTATATGCATCAGGAAACCAAAAAATCATGTACTCACTTTATTGTGATATTCACTTTATTGTAGTGATCTGCAACAGAACCTCCAATACCTCTGAGTGTACCTGGACCTCTTCTTTCTGTTGATACCAAGTCTATGAATCTATCAGGGGCTTCTCAGGTGGCTCAGTGGTAAAGAATCTGCCTGGCAGTGCAAGGAGTTGAGGGTTCGATCCCTGGATCGGGAAGACCCCCTGGAGGAGGAAGTGGCAACCCATTCCAGTATTCTTTCCTGGAGATCCCATGGACATAGAAGCCTGGTGGGCTATAGTCCACGGAGTTGCAAAGAGTTGGACACAGTTGAGCAACTGAGCACACACCTATGAATCCATCAATACTACACTCATGCCCTGTACACACTGAATCTGTTGCCCATTTACTGCCAGAGACAGTAATCCCATCTTCCCATAAATTTCTGGTTCACCCAGCTGCGCAAAATCCACTCAGAAAAGGACCAAAATAGGCTGTATCTACTGTATGTATATACTATACTTGTGGTGGGGAAGAGCATTATGTAAAGGAAAAAATATAAGAACTAGCAAAATACATAGTGGGAGAGGAGGAAAGCAGATTAAGCACAGTCTTGGCCAAACTGCTTCATTTCTGAGTCTCAGTTTCTTCTTCTTTCAAGTGAAGAGGATAGGTTAAACAAACTGGGTTCTCATTTCTTGTACATCTTTAACCTCTTTCATTGTCTGCAACACTGTCAGGGCCCAATTAGCAGTGCTGAATTGACTGCTAATTCACAAAAGAAAAAAAGAAAAGGATTGTGTCTAAACCCTAAACACACATAATTATTACTTGGCTTCATGTTTTGCCAGAAATGCAAAGCTTCACTGAAATTCTAATTTAGCTTGGCTTGGTGATTTGAGATGAGAGTAATCTTCACACCAAAACCTTATTCAAGAATCCAAATTGAAGTAAGCCAAGTCTTTCTGAAGATGCTCCCTTACTTTTCGTTCACTCCTAAAGCTATGTCCCTCTGGCTCTTACTCTGAAAGTCTTTTTACGTTACAGTGATGTTCTAGTTGTCAAACACAATGTTGACTTTGTATCTTGCAATCTAATTAAATTCACTTACTAGTTCAGGAATTCATTTGTGGATTCCCCTTGGAATATTCTGCATGGGAATCTTAGCATCTGAAAATATGCTTGCCTTTATTTCTTGCATTATACTGGCTAAGCTATCCAATACAATGTTGAGTGTTGAAAGTGGATATCTTTCCATAGTTCATACTTTTAGGGGGAAAGGCATTCAGTGTTTCACCATTAAGTATGATGTTAGCTAGGTGTTTCTCTAGGTGCATTTTATTAGGTTAAGAAGTTTCCTTCTATTCCTAGCCTGCCCAGAGTCTTTCTTATGAATGGATGCTGAATTTTGTCAAATACTGATTCTGTATTTGATATGATCATATGATTGTTCTCCTTTATTTTCAGTTTCTTAATATGGTATTTTATGGCGCTTCATTGGGCTTCCCTGGTGGCTCAGAGGTTAAAACATCTGCCTGCAAAGCAGGAGACCTGGGTTCGATCCCTGGGTTGGGAAGATCCCCTGGAGAAAGAAATGGCAACCCACTCCAGTATTCTTGCCTGGAGAATCCCATGGATGGAGGAGCCTGGTGGGCTACAGTCCATGGGGTTGCAAAGAGTCGGACACGACTGAGCGACTTCACTTTCTTTCTTTCTATTGCATTTATGGGCATGAGGTATATTTGGCCTGCAGTGGATTTTTGTTTGTTTTGTTGTAGTACTATCTTTGTCTAAGTTTGGTAACTTGGTAGTGCTGGCCTATAAACTGAGCTGAGAGTGTTCTCCTCTAATTTCTGGAAGAGATCGTATAGAATTGGCATTAATTCTTCTTTAAATATTTGGTAGAATGTGCCAGTGCAACCATCTGTGCCTGAAGATTGCTTTTTTTGAAACTTTTAACTACAAATTCAATTTTTTTAACTTGTATAGAATTATTTGAGTTATCTGTTTCATCTTGAGTGAGTTTTGGTGGTGTGTTGTTTTCAAGGAATTATTCTATTCCATTTATGTGTTTAAATTTATGTCAACAGAGTTGTTTGTAGTATCCCCTTAATACCTCTTTAATGTCTATGGGATCTGTAGTGATATCCCCCCTCTTCCTCCTAATATTGATAATTTATGTCTTATCTATTTTTTTTCCTGTTAGTTTCACTAAAGGCTTGTCAATGTTACTAATCTCAGTGAATCAACCATTGTTTTTTTATTGTTTTCCTCTATTTTCTGTTTTCAATTTTATTGATCTCTGCTCTCACTTTTATTACTTCCTTCTTTCTGCTTTCTTTGGATTTATTTTATTCCTGTTTTTCTAGTTGGTTTTTTTTTCACATATGATAATATACATGTTTCAATGCCATTCTCCCAAATCATCCCACCCTCTTCCTCTCCCACAGAGTCCAAAAGACTGTTCTATATACATCTGTGTCTCTTTTGCTGTCTCACATACAGGGTTATCATTACCATCTTTCTAAATTCCATATATATGTGTTAGTATACTGTATTGGTATTTTTCTTCCTGGCTTACTTCACTCTGTATAATAGGCTCCAGTTTCATCCACCTCATTAGAACTGATTCAAATGTATTCTTTTTAATGGCTGAGTAATACTCCATTGTGTGTATGTACCACAGCTTTCTTATCCATTCATCTGCTGATGGACATCTAGGTTGCTTCCATGTCCTGGTGATTGTAAGCAGTGCTGCGATGAACATTGGGGTACACATGTCTCTTTCAATTCTGATTTCCTAGATGTGTATGCCCAGCGTGGGATTGCTGGGTCATAAGTCAGTTCTATTTCCAGTTTTTTAAAGAATCTCCACACTGTTCTCCATAGTGGCTGTACTAGTTTGCATTCCCACCAACAGTGTAAGAGGGTTCCCTTTTCTCCACACCCTCTCCAGCATTTATTGCTTGTAGACTTTTGGATAGCAGCTATTCTGACCAGCATGAAATGGTACCTCGTTGCGGTTTTGATTTGCATTTCTCTAATAATGAGTGATGTCGAACATCTTTTCATGTGTTTGTTAGCCATCTGTATGTCTTCTTTGGAGAAATGTCTGTTTAGTTCTTTGGCCCTTTTTTTGATTGGGTCATTTATTTTCTTGGAATTGAGCTGCAGGAGTTGTTTGTATATTTTTGAGATTAATTCTTTGTCAGTTGCATCATTTGTTATTATTTTCTCCCATTCTGAAGGGGTCTTTTCACCTCTCTTATAGTATCCTTTGTTGTGCAAAAGCTTTTAATTTTCATTAGGTCCCATTTGTTTATTTTTGCTTTTATTTCCAATATTCTGGGAGGTGGGTCATAGAGGATCCTGCTGTGATTTATGTCAGAGAGTGTTTTGCCTATGTTCTCCTCTAGGAGTTTTATAGTTTCTGGTCTTACATTTAGATCTTTAATCCATTTTGAGCTTATTTTTGTGTATGGTGTTAGAAAGTGTTCTAGTTTCATTTTTTCACAAGTCGTTGACCAGTTTCCCTGGCACCACTTGTTAAAGAGAATGTCTTTTCTCCATTGTATATTCTTGCCTCCTTTTTTATTTAATGAAAGTCTAGGTTATTGATTTGAGAACTTTCTTCTTAGACAAGAATATAATGATATTTGTTTTTAAAGACTTTTGTGGAATATTTTGTGTGGTAGGAAAATACTCAGACCTGGTATTAGGGTGCATCAGATTTAATTTGAACACAGCCAAGATATTGGTAAACTAATGAACCCATCACCTCATTTGAAAGAGGGGAACAAATTGATTCCAAATGGGAAAACTCTAGATAGTCCAGTGCAAAATTAATTAGAGTTATAATAGATAAGAGTTGTTTGGGAGCAAAGGACAAAGCCTTCTCTGCAGCAGAGTGGTGGCCTCTTCTGCAAGGCTTTCTATCTTTTTTACTAAAAGGCACTCTGGTAACCCCATGTATTATCTGCAGCCCCACACGCTCCTACTTTTACATCTCTCCTACTAGGAAACTCCCATATTCATTGTGAAGATGCCCATGGTATGTTGTTTGTAACTGTTTCAGTTGCACACTTTGTGATTCATTCAGTAACTATTAATAAATATTTCTGGTGTGTTTGAGGCTACAAAAGAATTACTTTAAACCTTATGTTTTAATAAACTTAAAACAGTTCCTTTTGGGGAAACACAATATGTATACAAATGAAATCTACATCAATCAGCAATAGTCATCATTTATTTAAAACATACAATGTGTCAGACATTGTATGGACTGGGTACATACATTAAATTTCTGCCACTATCCTATAAGATAGTATTCCCCAACCTTTTTGGTCCCAAGGACCAGTTTCGTGAAAGATAATTTTTCCACAGACCAGGGAGAGAAGGAAGTGTTTTTGAATGATTCAAGGACATTACATTTGTTGTGCACTTTTACTTCTATTATTATTACAACAGCTCCACCTCAGATTATCAGGCATTAGATCCTGGAGGTTGAGGACCTCTGCAATAAGTTATAGATAATAGGGAGGATAGTTTCCTAGAAAGAATATAGGCATGAGAATCAGAAACCAAATTTGAATCTCTGCTTTCTCTCTTAAACATGGCTAAAGCCAGTTACTTGAACTCTCTGAACTTCAGTTTTTTAAACTGAAAAATGAGGATAAAGTCATTGTGAGACTCAAAAGTGATAATACATATATGAGAAGGGCCTAGTTGGGTAGGGGGTTTGAAGTCTAAAATACTTTAAATGTCAAATCACTGCATATTAGCTATGAGACTATCAGCAAATTATTTATTCTGTATTTTGATCTCATATATAATATTGGTCTTATTAGATAGATAGATAGGCAGATAGAACAGACACATCCCCTTCACCACAAATCCTCTCTGTTGGATGTTTTCATCTCAATTACTGGCAACTCCATCTGTCCATCCCCTCAGCTGTTTAGATCAAACAACTTGGAGTAATTTTTAATTCTCCTCATGACCCAGTCAGTCTGAGAGCAAATCCCATTACTTCTACCTTCAATATTTATCCAGACTTCTTCCTTTCCTACTGCCTCCACCTTCTCCATTGTCATGGTCTGGGCCACCTGTCCTGTTGACATAACTTCCTAACTGGTTTTCTTACTTCCACCCCTACCCTCCCATCCACTGTTCTTATCACACAGCCAGAAGGATGCTTTTAAGCATCAATCAGATCCAGTTCCCCTGTGGCCTCCCACGTCAGTCAGAGGAAAAGGTATTAGGCATCAGGTACTACTTTACTTAAGAGAAATAAGATGTAATCTGTGTCCTCAGCTCATTGTGTAGTTTGCAAAAGAAGCCAGGAAATATATAAGAAATAAGAGCAAGGTATTCACATACACACAAATATTTTACTTAGTGAGGAGGGAATTGTAAGAGGTTTAAAAATATGTCTGATATGGTCAAGACAAAGCTGGCAATAACAATCAGAGAGAAGACTGATAGCGCAGCATGCATTTGGTGCAAAAGTTTCCCCATCCAATGAATCTAAGGGGTTGACCAAGATGATTCAAGAGTTCCTCTGACAGTGAGTCATCCATAATTTCATGATTGCTTTTGCCTGTGTTTGCCATTATGAAACGATCCTCACGCTACCATTCCTAATATTAGAAGATTCCACTGTAACCAGTACAAATTGTTAGGCCAAGGAGTGGGTGTTTATGGTATGGGTTTATTTGTTCTCCAGTGGGCCTGGGTAACAGTGAACTCAGCATTTACTGGATAATAAACACATACTAGAACCTGCCCTAATTTGCTGAATGGGACTAAACAAGAGGTGTTTGGGGGCACATTCAGGGGAACTCGAGCTAGATGGAGAAGTGGGGAAGGTGAATAGTGATAGAAGTGTTCCTGTATTATGAAAACAAAATTGCCCTTCTGGGTAAACATTTAGCAAACTGGCAGATTCATAACTCCAGTGTGCTGAACATGCCAACGGCAATAGCGAAAAGAAGCCTGGAGGACATCCTGCCAACCTCCAAACCTTCTTTTATGAGTGGAAACTAACAGAAGCAGCTCTGCTCCCTAGAGGTCTAACTCTCTGTAAGGTTGAGGATGGGACCTTCAGACACAAAGGGAACAGCTGGTGAAAAAAACACATCTTCTTTAAAGGAGCTCTTTGGAAAGTGATAGGGATGAATAGCTGATAACTGGTGGTACCTTGTGACTTTGTGTCCATTATCTCATCTACTTCTCCTTGTATCTCTGCAAGGAAAGTACTAGCATTTTCTGAGAAAACTGAGACTCGGAGATTAAGTGACTTTCCCAAAAGGCAGAAACAGAACTTGAATGCTGGTCTTTTCACTCCTAATTCTACACTCGTCTTTCCCTACCTGCTGTGATGAAATTCAGGGAAAAAAGAGTTTGTAAAATTCCCAGGCTTGGTGGCCCATTGAGATTACCTTGGAATATTTACAAAACCTGATGCTGGGTACCAACACTAGAAATTCTGTTTTGATTGGTCTTGGGTACAATCTGGACAAGAGTATTTATTTTTAAAGCCTCCAGGTGATGGTAAAGTTTAGTCAGAATTGAGAACACCTACAGGAAAATTATTTTAAACGACAGATTCCCCGAGCTGCTGTCCTTTTGAGTTAGAGCCCCCCAGGTGAGTTGAGGTAATTGTATTATTTTATGATCTTCCAAACCTGTTCTAGTGAATAGGCAGATCTGAGGACTCCTGGTTTATCATATGACCTTTAACGCTGTTCAAGGTGAGTAATACCTGAAGATCCAGGTATTAGTCCCACCTTGGTTCTTGTCCTTGTGCTCTTGGGAAACTGATTCATCAACAGCATCTCTGTTGTTTCTTCACCCTAAAATGAGGCTATCGATATTTGTTCCATCAATCTCTTTGAAAAGTTCAAAGGAAAAGTATGAATACCCAAGTGTTTTAAAAGTGATAACACATCCTACCCTTGTAAGGCATTATTACTGCTCCCCACTGGTACTCTTGGTTTTCATCTCTAAAATTGACCGCCTTCGGAACAGGCTACCTACATAGAAGAAGGATTATCGTCTTTACTACCTACTCTCTTTTACCTTCTTACAACTCACAGAGAGGTTGCCTATTGCTGGAGAGAAGGGTCACTGCCAGTTCTCTTCCCCATCGGAGGAAATAATACATAAAGGTCACAGACTTAGAGAATGAACCTGTGGTGACCAGGGGTAAGGATAGAGGGAAGGCGTAGTTAGGGAGTTTGGGATGGACATGTACACATTGCTATATTTAAAAATGGGTTATCAACGAGCACCTGCCATATAGCACGTGGCACTCTGCTCAGTGTTATGTGGCAGCCTGTATGGGGGGGGGGTGCAGTGAGGGGGAATTTGAGGTGGAATGGATACATGTATATGTATACTGAGTCCCTTTGCTGTTCACCTGAAACTATCACAACATTGTTAATCGTCTATACCCCAATACAAAATAAAAAGTTAAAAAAATACATAGAGGAAGCTTGTTCTGGTGAGGGGAAATGGAAAGAGATGAGAATTGCGTAGCCCCAAGAGCCAGCATTTGTTGTCAAATATATAGATTCAACCAAAGGATTGAAATGTTAGCCAATATGCTTTCCCAGCACTCAAATTCAATTCAGAAATGAGACTGCCCATTACCAGTAATGTCCCATCCAATCGGAAGCATTCAGCTTCTTCGCTGGGGCTATGCCAGGGCTTCCTGTGTCTAACTCTGTAATAGTGATATAAGGAGCTACTAGGGGTGCAGTGGAGATACTTAAAGAAACAGTACATTTTACAGATGCTTTCTCAGTTCAGACCCAACCCTTCCAATAGGTCACTACTCTTCATATTTTCAGAAGGATGACATAAGAGTTTTTAATCCTTTCAACCCTAAGGAAGACTTTGCAAATCACTAATGCCTGGTGTCCAATCCCAGAGATTCTGGACTAAATGTTTCTAGGCAGCATGAAGTTTTTAAATCTCCAGGGAGATTGCATTGGGTAGTCAGTGCTGAGACCCCAAGGAGAAAGGGTGGTAAAATCTGAGTTCACAAAAGCCATATTTTTGAATAAATATTTTTCTATGATATGTCACTATGAATACCTATGTCATCTAAATTTATAAATTAAATAAGTAGACACTATTTCACTCATCTCCAAATTTTACATATGTGAGCTTCCCTGATAGCTCAGTTGGTAAAAGAATCCGCCTGCAATGCAGGAGACCACAGTTCAATTCCTGGGTCGGGAAGATCCTCTGGAGAAAGGATAGGCTACCCACTCCAATATTCTTGAGCTTCCCTTGTGGCTCAGCTGGTAAAGAATCCACCTACTATGTGGGAGACCTGGATTATAAAAAGAGAGACACACAGGAATATATATGATATATATGTATTCTTTTTAGATTCTTTTCTATCATAGGTTATTACAAAAGACTGAATATAGTTTCCTATGCTACACAGTAGGTCCTTGCTGTTTCATATTATTTTTAAAAGTTATTTGTTCTATTTTATTTGATAACTCTTCTATGAAGAAAATCCTGGTAATTGTTCCCCCTAACGAGGAACTACTGATATACCTGTAACAGAAAAATACTACTGATCTTGGTTTAAATCTGGGCCTCCACATAACTTTTGAGTGAGATACTTAACCACTTCTTGTTGAAAAAATGGAGATAATTGTATCTTCTTTGCAGGATTGTTATGAGATATAAATCAGATAATGTCATTTGGAAAGCCAGGTACAGAGTATTTGTACAACAAATTATAGTTCTCTCTTCCCCTCCCCAGAAAACAATTGAAAAGGAGGTAGTCCATCTGCTTTCCTGCCCTTCAGTTTCTAGGTACAAATGTCATTTGCAAGTTTCCACTAGGGGGTGATGGCTCAGTGCTCAAAGTGGTTAAGTGGCTCAGATTTGACTGAAAAAGAACACTAATGGCTTACCTTGAGCAGAGATAATACAACCTTCTCATCTGTGAAGAGGCAGATAAAAACACTGATGGGACTTCAGAAATGAAAGCTTCAGACCACAGGACTGTCTGTACTTCCTTAGTATACTTTCATCAGTGTGCATTCTGGTAGTTTCCCAGCCACACGGAAATCTTTGTACCCAGAGAATCTTTTATTTCAAGGAATAATGATAAGTACTATTTGCATACTCTCTTAAAACCATAAAATGCAGTCTGAAATATCTGATGTAAATCATAATTAAAATGGCTAAGTCTTCACAAAATGATATATGCAGGACCACTAATATTCTTTGTATTTGATGGAAAACTATTAATAAATTATTTGTATTATAGCATTTTTGCAGATTTATATTTAACTTTTAGAATATAACTAAGTCTCTATTACTTGTTCCTTGGAAGAAAAGTTATGAGCAACCTAGACAGCATATTAAAAAGCAGAGGTATTACTTTGCCAACAAAGCTCTGTCTAGTCAAAGCTATGGTTTTTCCAGTAGTCATGTATGGATGTGAGAGCTGGACTATAAAGAAGGCTGAGCACCAAAGAATTGATGATTTTGAACTGTGATGTTGGAGAAGAATCTTGAGAGTCCCTTGGACTGCAAGGAGATCCAACCAGTCCATCCTAAAGGAAATCAGTCCTGAATATTCATTGGAAGGACTGATGCTGATGCTGAAACTGCAATACTTTGGCCACCTGATGCAAAGAACTGATTCATTTGAAAAGTCCCTGATGCTGGGAAGGATTGAAGGCAGGAAGAGAAGGGGACCACAGAGGTGAGACGGTTGAATGGACATGTGTTTGAGTAGACTCCCAGAGTTGGTGATGGACAGGGAAGCCTGGTGTGCTGCAGTCCATGGGGTTGCAAAGAGTTGGACATAACTGAGCAACTGAACTGAACTACTACTTTGTAGATGGAGGGTATACTTTTTTTTAAATCAAAGACAGTGGGTTCTGTCAAGTGGGGAGAGATGTGACTATAATTTTGAAAAGATTATAAATATTTCAAAAATGTAAATGCCATAGACCAGAACATCTAGGGAATTAAATATTTCATAGGTAGAGAAGTCCTAGAGATGTAACTTCCTAGCCTCAGTGCACTTGTCAATAAAATGAAAATAATTTTACATAATTTGTGGAGTTGATGTGAGGATTAAATAAAATGACCTGTTTAAAGAGCCTAGCATGAGACCCCACGTAGGGTAGACACTGATGAATACTATTTCCTTGTGCTTTTTCCTGTGTCAGAACGTGCTTCACCCAGAAGATCTGACTTGGTAGAAGTGGTTAAATATTCTTTTCGGAACAGAGAATGTAGGTTTTAGCAGGTAACTTTAAGTCCTCAGAAACCTACAGTGAACACTAACCAAAAATAAAGTAAAAGTCAGTGTGAAAATTGTAAACATAGAGTTAATTATATTTTATCAAGCTTGTAGAAAACATTTAAAATGTGTAAATGAAGAAGGAGGTGAGAAGCTGTCATAGCGCAGCCAATAATTCTACGGCTTTGGAGAGTTTACATTCATTTTCATGCCCTCAGTTTATCCATCTTCTGCAAGGGGATCAAATAGAGAAAACAAAGAATATGCTACAAAGGCTCAGAATGCTTCCCCTCAAAACTCATTAATATGACACAAAAGCAGCTATTTGTAAAGCAATGCTTAGAATTCCTGTTGCTATATAATTAGAACAAATCACATTCTGTTGTTCTCCATTTATTGAAAATCAAGGGGAAATCCAATTTTGAGTGGCGGCCATTTGGATGGAAAAGCTTGATCCCCAAAGGACTTATGATGCTGCCTTTTATTTCACAGCCCGGGCAGCCACATTCAACCCATGCCTGGGTGAAAAGAATATAAATAACATGCATAGTAAATGAATCAGCCATGCAACAAGAAGTTTTTCTTATACACTTTCATATCGGGTCGTTTTCTCAGGGCTTTGAAATGGTCCTCAACTTACCAGGACCAATTGAGCTTCCACCTTTGAAACACAAGGTAGGCTACGTCATGTAACTAGGGTAGGTAAGCAAAGTTTGCCTCCTCAAAGCATCTCTTTGGCACGTGGATTATTTTACATGAAAACCCAAAAGGCTCAAGAAGAAACTTTGACCTTTCCCCTAACTGCTGAAAGAATGTGGATAGAGGACCTTTTTCAGGAAGGAAGCTGTCACCATATAATACTACACAGCTGTGATCCCCAACCATTTTGCCATCAGGGACTGGTTTCATGAACAATTTTTCTACAGAGCCATGATGGGGCGGTGGGATGCGGCGTGTGATTCAGGTAGTCATGGGAGCGATGGGGAGCAGCAGATGAACCTTCATTCTCTTGCTTTCTGCTCACCTCCTGCTGTGTGCCCCTCATCCCAGTTTCTAACAGGCCAAGGACTGGTACCCATTTGTGGCCCAGAGGTTGGGACCCCTGCGCTAGAGCATACACTAAATATATAGACAGAAAGGAACCAAGCAAAGTCTGCTTGTTAAAATCCCTCGCTGTGTCCCATCTTCTCTGCATGCCCAGCAAACATGTGTTTACCAAACATTTGCTTTTCCATCTCCAAGTCAGTTGTCTTCTTCCCCTTTGAAGTCCTAAACCACTAACCCCAACACGGTCCTTTGTCTTCAGCTGAATATGTTATTTAAGGTGAGAGTTTCAGCCATTCGGCAAGTTACACAATTCTCTTGGGTCTCTCCCACGTATTTGTTGTTGTTGTTCAGTTGCCAAGTCATGTCTGATTCTTTGCAACTCCATGGGCTGTAGCATGTTAGGTTTCTCAGTCCTCCACTGGCCCCCAGAGTTTGCTCAAATTCCTGTTCATTGAGTCAGTGATGCTATCCAGCCATCTCAACCTCTGCCACCCCCTTCGCCTGTTGCCTTGAATCTTTCCCAACATCAGGGTCTTTTCCAGTGAGTCAGCTCTTCACATTAGGTGGTTGAAGTATTGGAGCTTCAGCAACAGTCCTTCCCTTGAATATTCAGAGTCAATTTCCTTTAGGATTGACTGGTTTGATGTTAAACTTTTATCTGATTTTCTCCCGTTAACCTGTCCCATGTCAGTTTAATTCTTAGAATAGCCAGAAGAACCCCAGAAGAGTAGAAGAAAATTTCTTCCTCTCTAACACTGGCTAACAAAGGACAGTAAGCAAATAATAGTGACAGTGGTTTACATTTGTAGAAATAAAGCACTTTCATAGCCATGATCTCATTTGATCCTCAACAACTCTGTGGCATGTAGCATGCCAGTTATTTCTCATTGTCCCTGTTATTCTTATGAGGAAACTGAGGCTCAGGTTGTAAAGCAGGAAAGTATGAATGGGAGGGCATGGTAGGAAAGGGGAAATGTTGACTCCCTCTCAAAAGAGGGAGGTGATGGGCAAGAATGATATTAGAATCTCATCAGTTCTCTAGGACAGGGGTCCCCAACCCCTGGGCCATAGACCAGTACTGCTCTGTGGCCTATTAGGAACAGGCGTACAACAGTGGGTGAGTGGCAAGCAAGTGAAGATCCATCGGTATTTACAGCCACTTCAATCACTCACTTTACTGCCTGAGCTCCACCTCCTGTCAGATAAGCCATGGCAATAGATTCTCATGGGAATGCAAACCCCACTGAGAACTGCATGTGCGAGGAAGCTAGTTGCACACTTAAGAGAATCACCCCCCAAACCATCCCCCTTCCACTCACCATTCCATGGAAAAAATTGCCTTCCAAGAAAGCGGTTCCTGGTGCCAAAAATATTGAGGACCTCTGCTCTGTAGGGATGGGACAGTACATAAGAAATGCAAGTGTTTAGCAAAGTAGGGAGTGGCTAATATGGCAGCAGTGACATCCCCATAAAAGCCATCTTCAGGGGATTTTTGGCTCTCAAACCTGGGATGTTTTGCAGTTCCTTACAAGAATGCAAGCACAAGAACGCAAGCGATATGATCCATTCTGGCACCATTTAAACTCGAAGTTCAGCTCAAATGTAACAACAAAGGAAAATATGCCACCAGCCTGGCTGATTTTGGCAAATATAAAAGCTGATCACCCAAAGCTTAAAAGAAAAAAACTGGACTGCCTTTCTTACCCACCCTTAGGGAGTGTTGGCTAAAAGAACTTACCTATTGTATTAGGGAGCAGCAGACAAGGGGAAAAACAAAGCAAGGCAACTTAAAGTCAAAATCAACAACCTTTGTGAATCTGAGCCATAGACTCTTTGCCTGAAGGGGATGAGGGAGGAACCGAGTTTCCACCCTCTTAATGCAGAAATGAGAGTAATTGTTGAGAGAAAAAGGAAAATCTTTTCTTTTCCTCCCTCCTCAGAAAGGGCATGATTAAATAACAGCATAATGGGGCTACTCCAAACCCCTGATCCTAATTAGAAAGCAAAAATGGCATTCTTTTAAAAAGCATTTTATACACATCTCAAATCCCAAACAATAACAAACTAGGGTGTCTCCATACTTGGATCTACTGTGATTACACACAGTAATTAACAATGAATTTGTAACCAGCTCTCTTGGCTCTTCTCCAAGGCCAAGGATCAGAGTCCAGTGGAGCAGCATTTGTGGGTGTAGATCCCTAATCTAAAGGCACTGAAACTTCTTGGTGATGAGAGATGAATTCCAAAGGGCTGCAGAGACTTAAAGGAAAAGAACAAGCTTTTTGAGACTGAAAACCAGCCAGACACCTGGGTTTCTATCTCAGTGCCAAAATGTCATCCTTCTGGTCTGCAAACATCTATGGGATAGAATCAAACTCAAACCCAGCACATGCAGCAAAGCCGAGAGTCAGCCCAGCTTCCAGCCCTCTGCCAGGCTGCTATTAGGCCTGAGGACATCTGTCCCAGCCAGGAAAGGAAGAGTGCCAGAAAGCTTGAATTCAGCCTGCCGTCCTGAGTTTGCTGGGACTTGCAACATCAGTATCAACAGAGAGAATTTTCATGCTGGATGGCAAATTCTTCTAGGCTTGGTTTTGAACAAGGCTGAACAGCAAGACCTTCTTAATGAAGGATTTGGATGATGGATTCTGGTCCTGTGATAATCACACTGTTTCAGTCATTCCCACACAGAGGGATCACATCACCACCCGTGGATGCAGGCCAACTCTGGGCCAAATTAAAGACCAGGCCAGATCTGTCTCTGATATGCTCAAGGTTGGGGTCTCTACCCGCTTCTCTCCTTTCCACACGTCCCACCATCCCTGACTTCCCCTACCCTCCACCTGTGCAAGGCCAACACTCTCCCTACTACCTCTGGCTCTTCAAGGTCCCTTTCAGTAAATCAGTTATCTGAAGAGAGGCCTTGCCCCACCCTGACAACTGTTACTGAGTTTCAATTAAGAGACAGACAAAATGTAAACATATAAGAAAGACAAATGTGTCCAGAAATTGCTTTTGAGCCTTGATGAGTAGAGCCTTATAATGCACCCAACAACACATACTGAGTCTTGACATCAGTTTGCTGACAAAGGTTTGCTAGTCAAGGCTATGGTTTTTCCAGTAGTCATGTATAGATGTGAGAGTTGGACCATAAAGAAGGCTGACTTCCGAAGAATTGATGCTTAAAACTGTGGTGTTGGAGAAGACTATTGAGAGTCCCTTGGACTGCAAGGAGATCAAACCAGTCAATCCTAAAGGAGATCAGTCCAGAATATTCATTGGAAGGACTGGTGCTGAAGCTGAAACTCCAATACTTTGGCCACCAAATGCAAAGAACTGACTCACTGGAAGAGACCCTGATGCTGGGAAAGATTGAAGGCAGGAGGAGAAGGGGGTGACAGAGGATGAGATGTTTGGATGCCATCACTGACTCAATGGACATGAGTTTGAGCAAGCTCTGGGAGTTGGTGATGGACAGGTAAGCCCGGCATGCTGCAGGCCATGGGCTCACAAAGAGTTGGACACGACTGAGTGACTGAACTGAACTGACTAGCAACTGAACATCAACAACAAATGTGAGCAGGACACGGTGCTGGGCATGGGGAGGACAGAGAGAGGGGGAGTGTTCGTTTTTGACACCAGACATT
Source organism: Ovis aries (assembly GCF_016772045.2). Classification (NCBI taxonomy): domain Eukaryota; kingdom Metazoa; phylum Chordata; class Mammalia; order Artiodactyla; family Bovidae; genus Ovis; species Ovis aries. Next base: position 56,995,251 of record NC_056068.1, on the reverse strand, counting down.
GCTTGTACTCAGGAAAAGACAGTACAAAACAGGTAGAGCTGTGCTGTGGGAAGAGCCATAACGTCTGAGCCAGTTACTGGAAAAGCTTCTGATTGCTCTCCTTGCTTTTACTTTCATCCCCTATAATAAGAATAATGATAATAATTAATGTAATATAATATAAATCCATTCACCACTTAGGAGCCAGAGTTTTCTTGGTGAGACATAAATCAGATCATGCCACGTCTAGCTTGAAACCTCCCAGAAGCTTCCCGGTGCACGTAAAACAGAACCCCAGCTCCTCCACCTCATCTGCCAAGGTGCTGGATGGCTGACCCCGGCCCTCCATCTTTCCATTGTACTCACTTCAGCATTGGCTGTTTTTCTCTTCCTCAGATGTTCCTGCCTCAGGATTTTTGTTTTTTCAGTACCCTCTGATGGAAATGCTTTTGGTTCAGATTTTTGCTTCATCATTCCAGACTCAGCTCAACTGCTCCTGACTCAGAGATGCTCCCACTGATAAGCCCAACTTAGGAGCACCTCCTCAGTCATTCTACAGCTGTTCTCTTTTTTTCATGACATATATCACTATTTGAAACTATCCTCTTCTCTCTTCTATCTGTCTCATAGAAACCTCACACTTGACAAATCCAGAATTGAGCTACCAGTCTGCCTTCTCCAAACATGCACATCTTCAGTTTCCCTTCCCCTTGCTTAAAGACAGCTCTGTTCTTGCAATTCTCCCAGTGGCTCAGGTCAAAAACCCAGGAGGGACAGATAGATTGGGAGATTGGGATTGATATCTACAAACTACTATATATAAAGTCCCTGGAGAAGGAAATGACTACCCATGCCAATGTTCTTGCCTGGAGAATTCCATGGATAGAGGAGCCTGGTGGGCTACAGTCCATGAGTTCGCAAAGAATTGGACACATAAGTAATAAAGGACCTACTATACGGCACAAAGAACTCAGTACTCTGTAATGACCTATGTGGGAAAATAATCTAAAAAAAGAGTGCATATATGTATAACTGATTCACTTTGGCTGTACACCTGAAACTAACACAACCTTGTAAATCAACTATAACACAATTTAAAGAAACAAAAATACTCCAGGAGTCACTCTGGTCTCCTTACTTTCTGTAACATCCATCTGAAAATCCTTTTTGTTCTACCTTCAAAATATGACCACTTGTTATATTTCCTAAAGTATAATTTCTCCAGTGTCCTCCTCTTTTTCACACATTTAGCCTCTTGCCTGATCTATCTGCTTCCTCCTGGCTCCCATCTAGTCTATTTTTAACTCAGCAGCCAGAATGATCTTCTAGAAAAAAATCAAGTTATTTCCCTCCTTGAAACTTTCCCACGACTCTTCATCTCACTCAATAAAAGCCAGTATTCAGCATCTATGGACAACCATTCTGTCCAATACAGCAGCCACCGTGGTTGCTGCTGCTGCTGCTGCTGCTGCTGCTGCTGCTGCTGCTGCTGCTGCTAAGTCGCTTCAGTCGTGTCCAACTCTGTGCCACCGTGGTTACTGAGCCCTTAAAATCTAGCTTGTCCAGGGGATAACAGTGGGGGAAAGGGATAAATTGGAAGCTTAGGATCAACATAAACACAATACTATATATAAGACAGGTAAACAACAAGGACCTACTGTATAACAAGGGGAGCTATATTCAATATCTTGTAGTAACCTTTAATGGGAAAGAATCTGAAAAGGAATATACGTGAATCAGCTTGCAGTACACTTGAAACTTGTAAATTAATCATACTTCAATTAAAAAAACAAGTCCTTAAAAAAATGCGGCTCATCCAAATTGAGATGTGCTCTAAGTATAGAATGCACACTGGATCTCAAAGTGTTAGTATGAAAATAGGAATGGAAAACATCTAATTAATAATTTAAGATTGATTAAATATTGATATGTTAAAATATTGGCTACAATTTAGCTAAATAATATGTCATTAAAATAATCTAACCTGTTTCTTTTCACTTTTTTAAGAGAGGCAGCTAGAAAATTCAAAATTATATCTAAAACTCATTTGTAGCTCACATTCTATTTCTATCAGATGATGCTAATATAGCCTAGAACATAGTTATAAGCCTGGAGAAGCATCTAGACAGTAAGAGTAGACAAAGAACAGAAGAAGTTTAAGAGTAGAATTCTAGGGGACCTGCAGAATTAAGAGCCCAGGGAGATAAAAAGGAACCATTAGGACTTCCCTGATGGTGTGGTGCATGAGAGTTAGCCTGCTGCACACTGTAACAAAGAGTAGCCCCTACTTGCCACAACTAGAGAAAGACTAGCAAAGCAACAAAATCCAGTACAGCTGAAAATAAATTAAGGTTTTGTGTTTTTTTTTTAATTTACCTGCCAACACAGGGGATATGGGTTCAGTCCCTGCTCCAGGAAGATCCCACATGCTGAGGGGCGACTAAGCCCATGCACCACAATTACTGAGCCCATGACCTATAGCTTGAATGCCACGACTACAGAGCCTGAGCGCTGCACCTGCTGAAGCTCATGTGTCTGGAGCCTGTGCTCCACAATAGGAGGAGCCACCACAGTGAGAAGTCCACGCGCTGCAGCTACAGAGTAGACCTGGCTCTCAGCAACTGGAGAAAGCCTGGATGCAGCGACAAACACCCTTTGCAGTCATAATTAAATAAATCATTTTTTTTTCAAAAGGGGAACCATTAAAGGTGACTGAAAGGTGTCCAATGAGGTCAGAGAAGACTCCAGAGGTGATATCCCAGAAATCAAATGAAGAAAACATTTCAAAAAAGGGAATGGTCAATTGTTTCAAGTGAGACGAGGGCTGAGCATCGACAATTAGCTTTGACAACACGAAAACTGCCGAAGATGTTGACCTGGGCTGTTTTGATAGAATGCTGTAGGGGTGTGTGTGTGCGTGTGCGTGCGCGTGTGCGCGCCTGCCTGTATGCTTAGTTCTAGCCAACTCTTTGCAACACCATGAACTGTAGCCTACCAGGCTCTTCTGTCCATGGGAATGGGAATAAGAGAAATGGGCAGGTGGCTGGAGGGAAACGTTGAGTCATGGGAGAGCATATTAATATGAAATGTATAACATGTTTATATGCTGATGGAAATGCACTGATAAAGAAGAATAGAGAGCATTTCCAAAATTTCTGGAGAAAAATTACCAAAGTAATCTCCTTGAGTAGATATGGGGTTCTGAGACTGGTGGATAAGGGGAGGGGCGTGCTCAGAGTAACCGAACGGCAGATGGAACACGTGCAGAGATGCTAGTTGGTTGGTAGAAGTGGTGGAAGCAGCACGTGGAAAATCACTTCTGATTGCTCCCATTTTGTCAGTGAAAAAAGAATCAAGGTCGTTGGGTAAGAATGATGAAGAAAGAGAAAGTGTTGAGAATTTGAAGGGAGAGAAGGTTTGAAATCTTGTTTGTGAAGTGGAAGTGAATAGACGGGGGAAATGAGATAGAACTGCTGGGCCCACTTGAGTTTACTGACTCATGAATTTAAAGTAAGACCATGCAGCAACACTGGGTGTTTTCCTCCAGCCGAGTTCAGCAGCCAGGAAACAAGTGCAGAGTGGGAAGAGATAACCAGGATTGGAGTTTTGCCAAAGAAGGACAAAGAAGTAAGAGAAGTGCCCAGGAGTGGCTGTGTAATATAAGTGATTATTAGGATAAACTATAAAATCTAGCATGGATGAGGAGGTAAGTTAGGATATGCGGGGTGTGGACAGTGATTAGGACAATGAATTGTCTGGTCAAGGTATTTTCAAGTCAGAGTGGGAGGGACAGAAAACTGAAAGGATATGAGGTAGGAGTCCTAGAGTGGGATGCTTGGGAGTAAAATATGGGAGATAGCAAGGTCTAGGGGAGGGGATGAGTGGTCCATTCTGGGGGTCGGCGGTAGGAATGAGTGATTGAGGTTGAGAGAGAAGGAGGTCACGAGAGGAGAAGAGGTCATGGGAGTCAAAGTCCAGAGTATCAGAATGATCATTTACTTGGATCTAAGAATTATGATAGGTTTATTATTAGAATGAGTGAGTGAGCTCAGAGCTTAAATCTGTAAGGAATGTGGGGAGTGTCCTCAAGTCAGCAGATGACAGCAATAATAAGGGGTACCTAGTAATGATGTCACAAACTTCACACCAAAGTTATTTAAGAGAGAAGAAAACTTGATCTGATAGAAGCAATGACAACCCAAGAGACATCTCCTCGACCTCTAGGTCCAGAATTCCACTCCAAATTCACATTCCAAATATAGGTTGTTGATACCACAAAAGTTATACTCTAATCCAAAAGGAGGAAATATGACTAGAGGCTTCATGCTTTGACTCAGTGGAAATACTTATTATGTGTTGAGACCAGAGACCCTGCATGCCACCAGTGTGGGGAAAGATGTTTTGGGAAAGGGTCTTCAAGAACCATACCTGGGCACTGTCCCACATGTACAGCAGCTGTTCCTATATAGAACCTTCTTCACATCATCAACAACAAAAATACATAAAAATCAGCCCACAGATAAATGTTTACTGATGAGTAGAAAAATAAACTTTTACCCACTACTCTGAATGGGAGATATTCAGCCCAAGCTCATTGAGAACCAGCAAGATGACTCAGTGGCTTAAATTTGTAGAAATGCTCTTAATGATTTTTACAATCGTTTCCTTAATAATGGGATCTTAATAAGCAGGTCGATGTTAAATTAATAACACAAAAGCTTTCTAAAAAGCATATTGAAACATGATTTTAGTCCATTCACTCAGGCTTAACACTATACTATGGGTTTTTTTCCTCCTGATAGAATATCATCCATTGGAAGGAAATATTTAAGCTGGGAGATGAAGTTCAAAACAGAAAATTAATAAGAAGGGAAAGTATCATTTTAACAATAGCCATGTAAAAGCAAGCTAGGTCCAGAGCTACCATCTTTCTACCACTCACCAGCCTTACCCACATTTCATAAAATGAATGATCCCTGAGCTTGGGTAACATGCTAGATACTTTGCGACCTGCTGGAAAGTCAAAGAAGAATGAAATACCATCTCTATTCTTCTAGTGAACCTAAGCGTTCAGTATCTGATTGGAGAAAACAAATATGTTGGTAAACACAATACAATATTGGTAATGTAAAATTGAAGTACAGGGAATAGACCTTGAGAAGTGGGCTTCAAAGGGTGATCAGAGAAGAAAAGCAAGTCATGGAGAAAGAAGGGCAGGTAAACATTGGACTGTTAGGGAAGCATGAGAAGAGGTGAGCAGCAAGACTACATACAGAACATGAAAGGAAGGAGTGGGTGATGAAATTGCTTATTACAGAAGCATCCAAATCCCGTTTCTAGCCACTGGGATACCATTCTCACCATCATGCTCTTTCAACCTCCCAAAAGTCATCTTCCACAGGAAATCCAAAGGTAACAAGCATGTTGTGATTTTTGTAAATATTACGGTAGCTTCAGAGGCTGTGGGGAAGGATTTCAGAGTAAAAAGTTCAGCAGTGTCTTTCTCCCCTACCCTCTTGTCCCTTCTCATCTCACCGTCCATCCTATATCACCTCATACCATCTCACCCTGGTCCAATTATGTGGAATTTCTCCATTCTTCTTGCAGTGTTGGCACTTTCTAAAAATTGGAGCTTAATAGACAATGTTCAAACAAAGGTGACTCTCTCAAAGGAATTGTCTTACTATCTGCTATGAGAATCTAGGTTTCTTCCTCTGTTTATATTTCTAAAATATAGTTTTAATTGTAGTTGTTCAGTTTTTAAGATCTTCTGATGGCTCACTCTAGCTCAAAGTATAAACCCAAGCATTCAGGAGCCCCCACAATCCACCTCAGCCTAAATCTGAGTGAGGAGCGGCCATGTGGCTTGCAAGGTCTTAGCTCCCTGACCAGGGATCAAACCTGTACCTCTTGGAGTGGAAGTGTGGAGTCTTATCCATTGGAGCATCAGGGAGGTCCCCACCTCAGCCTAAACGTTAGCCCTTATTTTCTTCTGCACCCACCTAACCCCAGGTGCGTATCCATACTCCCACTGAAGCCCTCCTCATTTCCTAAACAGGGAGTACGTTTTTTTCCCTGCCTGGCTCTGCTCACATAGCCCTCTTTCATTCCCATTCCCCACTTACCCATTTGTCAACATTCTGATCATTGCTCAACAAATGTTTCCTTCTTGCTAAAGCTCAGTTTCTCGGTCTCACACCATTCACATTTTGTGCTGGATAATTCTTCATTGAGGGGGCTGTCCTGCCAATTGTAAGATGCTAAAGCAGCATCTCCGGCCTCTACCCGCTAGATGCCAGTAGCAATCTTCACCCCCATCCCACCATCTGCAGTCGTGACAATTAAAAATATCTCCAGACGCTGTCAAATGTTCTCTGGGCTCCAAAATAGCCTCTGTTTGAGAACCCCTGCTCTTTGAATTTTTTTTCTGGTTACCCTTGATGAGAAATCACTTTATCCCACTCTTTACTATACAACATTACTCTATTAAAACCTGTGCAACTAAAGCAGTAAGAACAGAAATGATAATGTTTAGGGAACTTCCCTGGTGGTCTTTTCATACTGTTCATGGGGTTTTCAAGGCAAGAAAGCTGAAGTTTTTGCCATTCCCTTCTCCAGGAATTGATGCCTTTGAGTAGGAGAAGACTCTTGAAAGTCCCTTGGACTGCCAGGAGATCAAACCAGTCAATCCTAAAGGAAATCAGTCCTGAATATTCATTGGAGAGGCTAATGCTAAAGCTGAAGCTCCAATACTTTGAGCACCTGATGCAAAGGGACAACTCATTGGAAAAGACCCTGATGCTGGGAAAGATTGAAGGCAGGAGGAGAAGGGGATGACAGAGGACGTGATGTTTGGATGGCATCACTGACTCAATGGACATGAGTTTGAGCAAGCTTCAGGAGTTGGTGAAGGACAGGGAAGCCTGGAGTGCTGCAGTCCATAGGGTCACAAACAGCTGGACACGACTGAGCGACTGAACAACAGCAACAACCTGGTAGTCTGGTGGCTAAGACCCTGCACTCCTAACGCAAGGGCCTTGGTTTGATCCCTGGTCAGGGAACTGGGGCGCATATATCACAACTAAAGATCCTGAGTGCCACAACTAAAACCTGACACAGCCAAATTAAATTAAGAAGGAAAAAAATGAACTGAGAGGAGGCATTATAAAAAAAATAAAAACATTTAGCACCATCTGTCTTTTGATTCTGGGGTTGATCTGATGTCTATGCCGATATCCCATTTCACTGGGTGTTGTGACCTCTGTGAAAGCAGGATGCATCTTCCTGGCATCTCTAGGACTCAGTGTAATGCTTTACTATAGTGCTAAGTGTATCAGTCACTAAGATGTGCCCAACTCTTTGCAACCACATGGACTGCAGCACGCCAGACTTTTCTGCCCTTCACTATCTCCCAGAGTTTGTTCAGACTCATATCCATTGAGTCAGTGATCCATCCAAATATCTCATCTTCTGTTGCCCTCTTCTCCTCCTGCCCTCAATCTTTCCCAGCATCAGGGTCTTTTCCAATGAGTCAGCTCTTTGCACCAGGGGGCCAAAGCATTAGAGCTTCAGCTTCAGCATCAGTCCTTCCAATGAATATTCAGGGCTGATTTCCTTTAGGATTGACTGGTTTGATCTCCTTGCTAACCAAAGGACACTCAAGAGTCTTCCCCAGCACTCCAATTTGAAAGCATTAATTCTTTGACTCTCAGCCTTCTTTATGGTCCAGCTGTCACATGCGTACATGACTACTGGAAAAACCATAGCTTTGACTATACAGACCTTTGTTGGCAAGGTAATATCTCTGCTTTTTAATGTGCTATCTAGGTTTGTCATAGCTTTTCTTCCAAGGATCAAGTATCTTTTAATCTCTTGACTGCAGTCACCATCTGCAGTGATTTTGGAGCCCAAGAAAATAGAATCTGTCACTGTTTCTACTTTTCCCCCATCTATTTGCCATGAAGTGATGGGACTGGATGCCATGATCTTAATTTTTTTTCAGTGTTGAGTTTTAAGCCAGCGTTCCCACCCTCCTCTTTCACCTTCATCAAGAGGCTGTTTAGTGGTAATCGGGACATATTTGCAGACTTGATGTGATAAAGGCTGTAGTCCCTAACTAGCCATTTGATAGACGCATCAGTTGAAAGATTGAGAAGCTAATTATTCTCATGCTGTTTTGCAAAGTTCTGTCCATACCTAACAAGTTACAAGAAGTTTTACAAACAATGAATTCTGGAGAGTTTGGGGTTTGTTTATTTTGTTTGTTTGTTTTTATGTCTTCACATTTTGGAATGGTTTGTGATTGAACAAATGTTAATTTTCAGACTCAATTTTCGCTAACAGTAATGTGGTTCATTTCAATGAAAATTTTAGTTTAAGTCAGTTTGCTGACTAAATGATTTTTTCAAAGCTTAAATGTAAATATAAAGTAGTGGGCCAAATCGTAAAACATAGTGCTTCAGTAAATGCTGGTAGAAAGCGTTTCTGGATTGTTTCGTTTGTGTAAATTTCATTGTCCAAATTGCTTGAGAGTTCCTTGAGGGTCGGAGCACATCTGGCCTTTTTTCTCATAGCATTTGCTGAGTAAATTCTTTTGAATTAATTAATTAATTGAATTAATTATACATTTTCTAATGGGGAAAAAATAATCTATCAACCTAGAATACTCCAGGAACTAAGTTTAAAGTTAAGTTTTGAAAGTTGTGGTATGGTTTGGCAAATTTTCCAGCCCAGGGGTCCCCAACCTCTGGATCTAATGCCTGATAATTAGAGGTGGAGCTGATGTAACAATAATATAGACTGCACAATAAATGTAATGCCCTTGAATCATCTCAAAACCACTCCCCACCCCTCAGTCTGTGGAAAAATCTTCTTCCACAAAACTTGTTCTGGTGCCAAAATGATTGGAGACCTTTGTTCTAGAGGCTTATCCCAGCATTCTTTTTCCTCTTTTTCCCAGGGGGACAAAGTTGAGATTTTTAACTGGGCCCTTTGTCATTCAAAATAAAATACTTGCCCCCAATTACATATTTCTGGATTTCTTTTACTTACTTTAAATGCACAGCTATTTTGAAGTTTTGTGTTTATATGCAGCTGCACCTATATTAACTAATACATATTCAATTGTAATTCAACAATACTTTTGAATAACTACTATGCATTAGTTCAGTTCTCAGAAAAGAGAACACATTACAAAAACCACCAAATACAAATGTTCCTTTTGTACTTGAGACTTTCTGAATCAAAATTTATGTGATAGGCCTCTGGCATTGAAAAAAAAAATATATATATACACATATACATATTCATCCACACTGTTATACATATCATAAATTAGCTAAATTAGATGACATGAATAAAGATATTATTTATATATAATATATAGTAAGTAAATATGTATATGAATAGTTGTTCATAGTATTCTCTTTACTCTTGTATAAGGTTGATGGTAATGTTCCCTCTTTTATTCTTGATTTTAATAATTTAAATCTTCTCATTTTCTCCTGATCAGTCTACCTAAAGGTCTGTCAACATTCTTGATCTTTGCAAGGAGCCAAATTTTCATTTCATTTATTTTTTGCATGTATATATGTATATATATATACATATATACACACAAATATATATACACACATATACATGAACACATATGTGTATATATGTATATTTTTAATTCTCTAATATTTATTTTTCTTTCCTTCTACTTATTTTGGATTTAGTTTGCTCTTCATTTTTGAACCTAAGAGAAAAGGTTAGGTTTTTTATTTCAGGTCTTGTTCATTTTTAACATAAGCTTTTATAGCTATAAATTTCCCTCTAAGTACTGCTTTAGCTACACAACAGATGTACTTCTTTCAAAGCCCTGCAGATAATTCTGATGTGCTAACTTGGTATTTCTTTGCCAACATAAGTTTTTGTTTTTCCATCTCCCAGTAGGGTTGCTGACTCTTTGTGTCCACAAAGCTTTTCTTATAAAGCAAAACGTCTTGGTTTTGGTTTGGTTTTGAGATTGCTTGCAGCTCAAAGATTTGTTTTCAGAGACTGATCAAAAAAGTAAGGGCCTGTTTGTCTGATCTTGTCTGTGAAGTAAAGATTTAGGTTATATAGGACCTTCTTACAAAGCCCTTTTAGTTGGAATTTTCCTTCCCAGCTTGTATTTCTAGAGTTTATTCTTGGCAGCCCTGACACAATGTTTATGTCATTTGAGCAGAGGTCAGCTAATAGTGAGAGCTTCCTGTGCTACCATAAATCCTCTCCCCTGGCCTCTGTACTTTGTTATTTGCCTTTCTTTGTCCATAATTTGGCAGCATTATCACCCAGTCCACGTGACAAGTGACATCATTGCTATAATGAGAATTCCAAGCAGCACCACTGGATCTAAGCCCATCTGTGTGCTTGCTCCCACACTTGAGAAAACAAATTCCAAATTCATTCAGCATGCCGGTGCCATTTAGTCACTGTGACATATCCCAAATTTTGGACTCTATGCAAAAACCGATCTGTGCCCACAAAATTAATCATGGAACACATTTTATGACGTTTGACAACAATTTAAAAGGTTCTTATCCTTGGCAGGTGGCTCTGCCAATCTGCAAGTATGTGCACGACAAATTCTGAACAATATATTGTGTGCCTGAAAATACATCGTGCAGGATGCATACCCTGGAGAGAGCCAGAGTGAGTCCAAACAATTCTGAAGTCTGTCTCAGTGACACATAAGCCAGACTGCTGTCTTGTGAAGGAAGGATGATGGCCTTAGGTACACATAGAACGCCAAAGAAAAGGCAACACCTCATGTGCCAGTAAATGCTGAGAACATTGGCACAATTGCCTGTGTTGGCAGGACCAAGAGTGAGATGGCTAATTTAAGCGACAAGATCCTGGCAAACAGATTTATTTAGGGCAAGGGTGCGTCAGGAAGATGCCAGAAAAATGCATCAATCTGTGCCTTTACATGTACTGTAGAGTGATGATGAAACAACTGACATTAAAAAAAGTAAACCCTTATACTTTAATATAATCTGCAACTCATTCTAATAACAAGTAGGGTTTACCTTAGATTTCTGGTACTCTGAGATGGGGTTTTTGTGTTCAGAGCTAAGATCTGTGACCAAGAAAAATTCCCTTCTAAAGGTATTCTTGAAGAGATTTCCCTATATTGTGGTGTTTAATTGATTACACCAAGTGTTTTCATATATTGTTTATTTAAAATGCAAGCTATTTCACATATGACACTTCACATTCACTTCAAATAAAGAAAGCCATTTGTCTAAAATTTTACTTTTCTGAAGTGTGTATTATAGAAACTCAGTTAGAAAAATAAACAAAACTGAGACTTTAATTGTATCTATATTGTTTCCATGTCCTGGCTATTATAAACAGTGCTGCGATGAACACTGAGGTACATGTGTCTCTTTCAATTCTGGTTTCCTCGGTGTGTATGCCCAGCAGTGGGATTGCTGGGTCATAAGGCAGTTCTATTTGCAATTTTTTAAGGAATCTCCACACTGTTCTCCATAGCGGCTGTACTAGTTTGCATTCCCACCAACAGTGTAGGAGGGTTCCCTTCTCTCCACACCCTCTCCAGCATTTATTGCTTGCAGATTTTTGGATCGCAGACATTCTGACTGGTGTGAAGTGGTACCTCATTGTGGTTTTGATTTGCATTTCTCTAATAATGAGTGATGTTGAGCATCATGTGTTTGTTAGCCATCTGTATGTCTTCTTTGGAGAAATGTCTATTTAGTTCTTTGGCCCACTTTTTGATTGGGTCATTTATTTTTCTGGAATCGAGCTGCATAAGTTGCATGGAAACAACCTAGATGTCCATCAGCAGATGAATGGATAAGAAAGCTGTGGTACATATACACAATGGAGTATTACTCAGCCGTTAAAAAGAATACATTTGAATCAGATCTGATGCAATGGATGAAACTGGAGTAGATTATACAGAGTGAAGTAAGCCAGAAAGAAAAACACCAATACAGTATACTAACACATATATATGGAATTTAGAAAGATGGCAATGATGACCCTGTATGCAAGACAGCAAAAAAGACACAGATGTGTATAGCGGACTTTTGGACTCCAAGGGAGAGGGAGAGGGTGGGATGATTTGGGAGAATGGCATTGAAACATGTATACTATCATGTAAGAATCAAATCGCCAGTCTATGTCCAATACAGGATACAGCATACTTGGGGCTGGTGCATGGGGATGACCCAGAGGGATGTTATGGGGAGGGAGGTGGGAGGCGGGTTCATGTTTGGGAACGCACGTACACCCGTGGTGGATTCATGTCAATGTATGGCAAAACCAATACAGTATTGTAAAGTAAAATAAAGTAAAAATTAAAATTTTTTAAAAAAATAAAAAATAAAACAAAAATAATAATAATTGTACCTATAGAAGCCTAAATAGGTCCTTTTATGTAAGAGTAATGTTTTACTCTGTAAGAAGATGTAACTCTTTTAAATACATATTCTATATGGTAGTGCCTATTTGTATACAATTCAACAGGCAATGAAATAGTAAAACCTTCCACTGGGAGTATCTGACTTCCTCACACTACTTTCTACTTTCCTAGGTTCCCTAGATAGCCTCCCATCCCCAATGTTCTCACCAACTCCAGTTTTCTCTTAATTGATGCTGTCTTAGTACACTGTTCTTGCAGCGTCTTAAGAAAGTTCTTATATCTACAACCTACTTAGGACTTTCATTTTTTATACAAACATGATATTTGCATAATTTAGCTTTCACTGGGATTTGTCTAGACTCAGACTTCCTATTCTAATTTGAGTGTTCCTCTTCATATGAGACAGGAAGTAATGTGAGCAAGCAACAGGTGATGAAGAGTGCTTCCACAGGAAGAGTAATTCTTGATTAGGAAGCTGGCTGATTTAATAATCTAGCAGAACCATAAGAACAAAAGCAGTTGCGCCTCCTTTGAGAGGCAGGACAGTGATCAGTCTTCTCTTCGGTAAAGTGAAGGAGTTGGAACTCTCTAGACCTCTCCTAACTCTAAATCTCAAAGATATATGAATTAGGGAAGGATATTTTAGGAGAACTGGCCTCAGGTATTAACTGATGCTTTCATTTACTTTGCGTGTTGAATATAAATCTGTTAATTAATTTGAATCATAGTTTCTCCACTCAGAAGTAGCTCCTAGGAAGTGCGCTCGGCGGCCCCGCGGATCTGTCTCTTGCTTCAACAGTGCTTGGACGGAACAGACCCAGGGACGCCCCTTGCTCCAGCCTCCGACCACCCTCCAACCTTTTTTCCAGTCGCAACCTCCGGAGTCAGCCACTCAGCTGTCCGCGATCACCGGGACCAGCCACCATTTTTTAACTCATTATTACCAACCAATCATGAGCTCCCAGATTCGTCAGAATTATTCTACCGAGGTGGAGGCCGCCGTCAACCGCCTGGTTAACATGCAACTGCGGGCCTCCTACACCTACCTCTCTCTGGGCTTCTATTTCGACCGCCACGATGTGGCCCTGGAAGGAGTGGGTCACTTTTTTCGCGAATTGGCCAAGGAGAAGCGCGAGGGCGCGGAGCGTCTCTTGAAACTGCAAAACCAGCGTGGCGGCCGCGCCCTCTTCCTGGACGTGCAGAAGCCATCTCAAGATGAGTGGGGTAAAACCCAGGACGCTATGGAAGCTGCCCTTCTCCTAGAGAAGAACCTGAATCAAGCCCTGCTGGATCTGCATGGCTTGGCTTCTGCCCGCGGAGACCCCCACATCTGTGACTTCCTGGAGAACCACTTCCTAGATGAGGAAGTGAAACTCATCAAGAAGATGGGTGACCACCTGACCAACCTCCGTAGGCTGGCTGGTCCCCAGGCTGGGTTGGGCGAGTATCTCTTCGAAAGGCTTACCCTCAAGCACGACTAGGAGCTTCTGGAGACCAGTGGCCATTGAAGAACCCACCTAACATCAGGGCTCTCTGAAGCCCCTCTCTGCAGCCACTAGGCAGCTTTTTAACACCCTGGAGCCCTCTCTCAAGCCTTGGACCAAATGGAAACAATATAGCTTTTTGCAGCAAAAAAAAAAAAAGAAGAAGAAGAAGTAGCTCCTAATGCTTTTTCTTCCTTACCTATGCTTCAAATAATTAGCCATCTGTAGTGTTCTGAGTCCCAGTTCTTTAGAACAGGACTTTTTATTCTTTTCATTCTCTCTGAAAACTTTGAGGATCTTCTACTTATCCCTGGAATTCAGAAATTTTATGATGATTATGTGTATTAAGAAATTACCAAGGGTAGGGAACCATTTGAAAGGAACAAAGCAAACAACCCACAATTCCAGTTCATGAGACTAGTTCCTATTCCTGTTAATCAGTGTGTGTGTATCTGTATGTGTGTATGTGTGTGTGTGCACATGCTGTCATGCCCCACTCTTTGTGACCCCGTGGACTGTAGCCTGCCAGGCTCCTCTGTCCATGAGATTTTCCAGGCAAGAATACTGGAACAGGTTGCCATTTCCTTCTGCAGAGGATCTTCCATACAGAGGGACTGAACCTGCATCTCTTGCATCTCCTGCATTGGCAGGCAGATTCTTTACCACTAATGCCACCTGAAAAACCCCTGCCAATCAGAGTAGAACCTCACAATTCATGTGGCATGAGGTAAAGAACTTAGAAGGGTATTTATTAGATTACCCTTCCCTTATACCTTAGAAGGGTATAAGGGAACACAATTAGCCCTTCACAAAAGACTGAACTGGTTCCATTCAACAAAGCTTAAAATTAAGCCTCAAAAAACAAAATTATTTTTAAGTGTCCCATCTACATTTCAAAACAAATCTCAAAGGATATTTATACAAATATAAAAATATCTAGCTCCCCCAAATGTAAATTTCACAATGTTTAGCCTTACTTATTTAGTGAGTTACCAATCATGCAAGAGGCAAGAAATTATGGGCTTCCTAGGTTTGGCTAGTGGAAAAAGAATCTGCCTGCCAATGCAGGAGATGCAACAGATGAGGGTTCAATCCCTGAGTCAGGAAGATCCCTGGAGGAGGGCATGGCAACCCACTCCAGTAATCTTGTCTGGAGAATCTCATGGACAGAAGGCTATGGTCAACAGGACCATGAAGAGCTGGACACAACTGAAGCAACTTAGTATGCATGCATAAGCCATAATTAAGAGAAAAATCAATAGAAATAGCACAGATGACAGACTTAGTAGATAAAGACATTAAAACTGTCATTATAATTTTACTCTATATGTTCAAGAAGCTAGAGGAAATACTGAACATGTTAAGTGAGTACATGGAAAATGCAAACACACACACACACACACACACACACACACCCCTAAATCAAACTGCTGAAGATAAAATAGACAAATATCTGAGAGGAAAAATGAACTAGATGGGATTAAGAGAATATTTTATGTTGAAAAAGGGAAACAGAAATCCTGAAAAGCTGAAATGAACAGAGTATTGGTGAGCTGCAAACAATGTCAGGCATGGGAATATACATGTAAATAGAGTTATCAAAGGAGAGGAGTTGGAGGATGGAAGAAAAGAAAATCTTTGAATGTCTGCACTTGTCTTTCTCCACATAGCATTCTTAGTGCCTAGCAAGGTGTCTGATAGACATTAAGCATTTAATAAACATTTGTTGAACATCTGTGACAAATAATAACAATAAATAAAAAATAAATACATGAATGCTTTTGCAGGCTATAAGGGCCATTAGGGACCAATAAGGAGAAGAGGATGGAAAAGGGAAGCTTAGTAGAAGTGATATGTCTTCACAGCCCTGGAGGATGGGTTCAGTCTGAGGATGTATATAGCCTAGAGAGCCAGAGGAGATGGGGAAGGGTGATCCATTTAAGAAAACACAAATGAAGACTTGGAAACAAGAAGAAACATGGTTTTGAATATTCCTCCTCTACTGGAGTGTCTACTCCATTTGAGGGATAAAGAGAAATTAGGTTAGACAGATGTGTTAGGCTCATAGTACACAAAGCTTTGGGCTTCCCAAGCAGTGCAGTAGTAAAGAATCTGCCTCCAATGCAAGATACACAAGAGACATGGGTTTGATTACTGGGTCCCGAGGATCCCCTGGAGTAGGAAATGGCAACTTGTCCCAGTATTCTTGCCTGGAAAATTCCAGGGACAGAGAAGCCTGGCAGGCTACAGTCCATGGGCCCGAAAAGAGTTGGACATGAATGAGCACACACACAACTTTAGAAACAGGAAACAAAGGTAGAAGCCACTGAAAATTTTCAAGGGGAAAACAAAAAGTATGATGGTGGCATTCATGATGGACTAGAAGAAAATATGTTGAATGCAAACAGTGGATGGGGGCAACTAGGAAGTTGTTAAAACAATCCTGTCATGAACTGTTGAAAAGCTGTTTGTAAAAGCACCCAACTGATTATCAGCATAGACTAGCACTTGAATAAATGTTACTGGACTCTAAATACTGGGCAAATTAATATTTCACTTAAGGACTAAAGCTTTCTTGGTTTAAGAAAATTTCAAAAGTGGCCCTAAGAATCTGTAATGTATTAAAAATATTACTTGATTCCTAATACATCATTTTAGAGGCTTCCCTGGTGACTCAGTGATAAAGAATCCAACTGCCAATGCAGGAAGCTGCAGGTTCCATCCCTGGGTCGAGGAGATCCCCTGGAGAAAGAAATGGCAACCCACTTCAGTATTCTTGACTGGAATCCCATAGACAGAGGAGCCTGGTGGTCTACCGTCCATGGAATTGCAAACAGTTGAACAGGACTGAGCAACTAACCACCACCCAGTTTCATTGCTTAAGAATGTTAAGAACTCAGACACAACTTCTACGTAGGACAGATGGATAAACTGAGGCAAAAAAAACGATGTGAGCACTCCAAGTTCACAGAGCCCCAAACAGTCAAGCTGGAACTAGAGTCTAAACTCTACCTTATGAAACGAAGGGCTCCAAGGAAAAAGAATATGGCTCGAATCCCCAGGAATGGGGCAAGAGTCGGGAAACAGACTCTTTTCAACTATACTTGGCCGAGGGATTTCTAAATCTTAAGACTGCTGAAGTGCAGCACAAGACTGGCCTCGGAAGCCCACTACCCACACACTCTCTACCTCAAGAAGACTCGACGAGGCCCAGACCCACCTCTCCCGCTCTCGCGATACCTGCTCCCGGCTCCGCTAGGCCCCGCCCCTCCACCGCAGCCCCTCTGTCGTCACTTCCTGTGGGTCTGCAGGCAGAGGGAGAAGATGGCGGCCCTGGGGGAACCCGTGCGGCTGGAGAGGGGTGAGTGGGGCCGACCCTGGGACGGACGTGGGCGGAGGAGGTAGGGGAGTGCCTTGTCGTCCAAGGGGGCGAGTGGGCCAAGCTCCGAGACCCCGAACCAGGCTTTCCCTCGCGCTGGCGCCTGTGGCCACCGATGTCGATGCGCCGGGCCTGGGGAGGGGGCTTGACGCTCTTGACTGCTCCTGAGACCCCTTCTGTCTTCACATGGACTATTCCGGAGCACAGCATAGTTCACCACCACTTGTCTGCATTCGCAGATACACGCTGTACACGCTCTCCCTGGGTGGGCACGGCCTGCTTTGCGTTCAGAGACGTGTCAAGCTGAGCAGTTCGGACAGACTCACGCCCAGTTCGGACAGACTACACGCCTTGCCCGTATTGACGCTTCCATACACAGTGTTTGCGTCTTCACTCACCCAGCCGGGACACGCAGCGCGTTCCCACCAAACCCCCTCTCATTTATGCACAAATGCCACCACAACCTCGCTTGTATACGTATTGGGGATATTTCCTGCCTGTGGTGTCTCTCCCAGGTACGGAGAAGGTGCTTTATAAAAATCCTGCTGTGGTTCTGGAAAGAAGGTTGCATGACTGGAAGGAATAGTGATTGTAAATTACGTTAAAGTGCAGCAGCGTTCTTCATTACAGATCCTACGATTGCTAACTGGTTGATTGCTTGCTTTTTAGAGCAAAAAGGAAAATAAAACCTGTTCTGCTAAGTAATTAAAAACCGAAAAGCCAGTGAAGTAAAAGACTATGAGCCTAAAAACGTACTGTTGCAGTTTTTTAGCATTCCACTATTCCCCAAATTCTTTATTTCATATAATTTCAAGTATACTTTTGACACACCTGTATTAGAAGTCATCAGTAAGAGTCAGAAAGTAAAACTAGACATTTCGAGTACTAGTAGTAAACAAAGTATAAGATGGAGATTGACAGTCTCTTTAAATATTAACATTTGCATTTACAGTCCGACTATTTAAGTAGCTTCTGCTCTAAAAAGGGATACATTTTTAGAGTTGAATTTTGGAGTCTTTCCTCATATCTTTACACAGACCCATTTAACATTATTTATTCCTTGTGGTATTCACTATTTGTAAGCCTCTTTACAAGTAATGTTTTCCTCCAGCCCACCAGACCATTAATTAAAGTATCATTTTGACAGAGTAGCAGCTTACTCTGGGAAGATTCGCTAAGTTAGGCCTAAGCCTGTGACATGTTCTTCCAAGCACAATGACACTGTGCTTTGCAGATGGGAACAGATTTGTTTGGTGTTAACTGGAGTAGGTGTTTTTCTTTGAAAACTAGTTGTAGAATTCTAACATGTTGGCAGTCTTTTGTATTGTTAAGTGCAGTACAAAATGTGAGGCTTCACCTCTGGCATTTACTTTTGGTAGTCCTGGCTTTTTGTTTTTTCCTGTTTCAGAGTTCATTTCAGTTCTGCAGTAAGAGTGCTCAGAACCTGAGGATAAGCTATTAGTGGATGCCATTTAGCAGGATAAGAAAGATTACATCCACTCTGATTCTTACTTAGCATTCTGTTTAACAGATTCTATTAAGAAACTCTCCCAGCAATCCTATAGTATAAAATTAGTTCATATGATCAAGATCCTGAATGCCTTCAAAGACATTAAAACAAGATTTAGTGGAACACATTTGAGAACATACTGGGTACAGTTTAGGTTCAGTAAACAATATTTATACTTTTTCAATTTTTTGTTAGTTGGAAATTTTCATATAGCTTGTTTATTATAATTTTGTAGGTCAGAATATTTGATGAACCAGCACTCCTGATTCACCAGCTATTCTGATGGTGGGAGATGAGAATAGGGAAAGTTTTTTCCCCCTGCATTGGATTAACATCAGTTTAAGCTTCTATTACCTGAAATTGAAAAATGTACTTCTTTCTTCACTACATTTATTTTCAATTTTCCAGTTGCAAACAAAGACAGCCATACTGATTCTATAAAGAGAAAAGTTCCAATCCTTTAGTATAATAGAAGATTTGGAATTTCTTCCACTTAAGACAAAAGGAGGGAAGGAACTTTAGAATAATAAGTACTCTAGCCCCCTGTGGTACAAAAACTGTTAAAAAAAGAAATGAGGGGAGAAATAGTATGAAACATGACTGAATCTTGTAAAAGTTTCTTAATTTGTAAAACACTTTTTCCTGACGCTTCACAATGAGAACTGCCTAACAGGCTTAATACATTTCTATAAAAGTATAGAACATCTTAATGTTTCTTATTAATTGGTGCTAATGTAACATAACATTTATGCTTGCCACATGCCAGGCCCTTACCATGTTTTTTTGTTTCATTGGTCATGTAATTCTTATAAAGGAGATATACTGTTATTTCTATTTTATAGTGGAAAACA
Organism: Ovis aries; assembly: GCF_016772045.2. NCBI lineage: Eukaryota > Metazoa > Chordata > Mammalia > Artiodactyla > Bovidae > Ovis > Ovis aries. The sequence goes on along the minus strand of NC_056068.1, from coordinate 56,975,633 downwards.
GACACAGGGAGTTTAAGTTACTTGCCCAAGATCACCCAGCTGTTACTGATACCATACTTATAAACTAATTGCTTTGTGTTTTGTAAACATGTATTTTACTGAGCTTGTCCTAATTAAAACACTGTGTGATGATCCTAAGTCGAAAGCAGACCAGTTAATTTTACTCATTTGTATTGTTGTTTTAAATTGTGTTCCTGCCAGTAACTAACTGCACATGTTATTGAAGAGTTTTTGTGTGTACATATATATTCAGTGTTCTTTTGGGAAATAGTGACTTCATTAGCACACAGCATTTTATACTGCTCAGCACTTTGGTTACTACTGATGGTAGGTGAATTTTTATTGACTAAGTAGCTTCTGATAATGCTGTCATCTTTTCTGAAGTACTTCAGTGTTCATGTGTCTGTGACATTTGAGCTCCATTTCTTTCTTGTGACCTTTAGGACTTTATATTTGTTTTCCTATGTCTCTTAAAGATACGGTTTTTCAGATTTTATGCATGTTCAACCTCAGTTTTTCTTCCTAGTCTGCTGTAAAATTTAACATTCTTCTCAGTCTTTACATTCCCACCCTCCATACATGAACCCCCCCACACACAAGTTCATACTCTTAGGCTTTTTTTTCCTCTGTGTTCTTATATTTCTAGTTAGCCATTGAGGAATAAATCCTAAATGCTGCACTGTTACAGAGGCATTTAGAGAAAATTATCTATCAGTGTGTGTTTGTTTAACTCTAGATATTTGTAGAGCAATTGAATTGTTGGAAAAACTGCAAAGAAGTGGAGAGGTACCACCACAGAAACTTCAGGCTCTACAAAGAGTCCTTCAGAGTGAATTCTGCAATGCTGTAAGAGAGGTAAGTAAATGTGATTAAAATTGACTATGAACTTGCGTTATTTAGGGTAAGATAACATTCTGAAATTTGGGTTTGTAGTTTCTTAAAGTTAACTTTAGAACCCACTCCTCTCATTTTTGGAATTTCTAACAGAAAAACATGGTACAAAGATGCATAACTTTTTCTGAAATTTTGACACATTTGTTAACTTTAAAAAGAACTCAAGCTTGTTATATTTTGAGATTTAAAATCACAGTGATAACTTTGGGTTTTGCAGGTATATGAACATGTCTACGAGACTGTGGACATCAGTAGCAGTCCTGAAGTGAGAGCTAATGCAACTGCAAAGGTACATTTTTTTCATTTACTGAAAGTGAGAGGATTCATCACAAATTAGAGGTTTAAAATGTGACGTTATTAGTTTCATAATAGACTTATTTTAAAAACTAACAAATAGTACCTTTCAAGTTACACTAAACTCGATTACTGAAAAGTAGGATTTTTTAATTGGCTTTACAAACACATTTTATGCAGTCTGCTGCTACTGCTAAGTCGCTTCAGTCGTGTCTGACTCAGTGCGACCCCATAGACGGCAGCCCACCAGGCTCCCCTGTCCCTGGGGTTCTCCAGGGAAGAACAGTGGAGTGGGTTGCCATTTCCTTCTCCAGTGCATGAAAGTGAAAAGTGAAAGTGAAGTCGCTCAGTCGTGTCTGACTCTTAGCGACTCCATGGACTGCAGCCCACCAGGCTCCTCTGTCCATGGGATTTTCCAGGCAAGAGCACTGGAGTGGGTTGCCATTGCCTTCTCTGTTATGCAATCTAGATGATACATTAAAATATATTTGCACACAAATAATACATATATATAATATGTGGTTGCTGTAGGTAATATATATATCATTATTTAAATATTCATCAAAATTCTGAGGTATGGATTATTAGTCTCATTTTATTGGTGAGGAAGCATCAAATTAGATTACTTGCTTTAGATCACACAAATAGTAAATGGTAGATCTGAGGTACTCCCCTATGTTGCCATTCACTTTCTCCTTAACCTTAACTCTTCAAATAGGAGGTTAACTCCTCAGAGCTACAGGTGGCAGCTTTTATGTGTTTTTCTGTACCAGTGTTTTCCTCAAATCAAGCATTGATCTCTGTCCATCATATGTGGTGGTGGTGGTTCAGTCATTAAGTTGTGTCTGACTCTTTACAACCCCATGGACTACAGCATACCAGGCTTCTCTGTCCTCCTTTATCTCCTGGAGTTTACTCAGATTCATGTCCTTTGAGTGGAGTTTACTCAGATTCATGTCCTTTGAAGCGATGATGCTTTCTAGCCATCTCATCATATGTGGGTTGGAATAAGTTTCTGTCAGTAGCAGGTGACTCATACTGAAACTAGTCATTAGCAGGTAACTATTCATTGATGGTTAACTGGTTCACAAAAGGCAACATTGGATTCTCTGTTGAGTCTTGTGGGTATTGTTTGACAGAGTGGGAAAGAACAATTAAAAATCGCCAGTCTATGTCTGACGCAGGATGCAGCATGCTTGGGGCTGGTGCATGGGGATGACCCAGAGAGATGTTATGGGGAGGGAGGTGGGAGGGGGGTTCATGTTTGGGAACGCATGTAAGAATTAAAGATACTAAAATTTAAAAAATGAAAAAAACAAAAAACAAAAAAACCCTTGGGTTTAATTCCTGACTTTCACAGCCTCCTGAACTTGTGAGCCTTTGTTCCATTATCTCTAAAATGAAGCCTGTTTAAGAGTTTAGAGTATTCAGCAAATCTTGATTTTCTCTCTTTCTTCCCATGTTTCTCATATACCCTGATTTAATACACAAAGAAATAGTACCAGATTACATTTAAAAGCAAAATGAAACCCGAGTTCTCAACTTTGTGTTAGAATTCCTCTGAATTAGTCTAAACTTGAAAGATGTGGCTCTGTATGGGTTAATATACAGAGCAAATAGTACAGCAGCCAGAATGACTGCATAAAAGGACACCTGCCTACGTTTAGGTTACGCACATGGGTTGTGCCGCCCCAAATGCCCCACAGTTGGTGGCATGTGAGGAGAGGGGCTTCTCCTTGTTAGTGTGCACAGCGTTCATCTTCCTGGCAAGGCCTGCTTGCCAAGCACTGCACAGAAGTTCTGGGCACAGGAAGGACCAGGAGTGACCTGAACTACCTCAGCACTTTCTGCATAATCCCAGAGTAAGCTTTCCAGTCATCCTCTTAAAAACACCATCTACTTAGCTTACCTTCACTGTCAGTGAATTTATGGACATTCAGACATCAAAAATACTTCAAAAATGGTTTTTAATTTGATACTGATTTCTAATTATCAGTATCACTGATTCCACAGTGATAAGAGAACACACTCTTATGATTTCAGTACCTTTAGACCATGAAATTATTCTATTTTGTTTTATGTCCCTGGATATGTTTCAGTTGTCTACTGGTTTATAGTCTATGGGAACTTGAGTAGAATTTGTATTATGCAATTGTGTGAAAATTGTATAAATCTTATGTTGAATCCATTCATAGTGCTTTTCAGGTCTACTATCTCCTTCTTTTCTATCATTGTATTAATTTTTGAGAGTTTGATATTGAAACTCCAACTGAAAATCTACTTAAAAATGCAGTGGGACTGTATGTAACTTGGTTCTGTATTTTTCAAATCTGCTGTAAGTTATGAGGTTACCATACCCTCATAATTTAAAAAAAGAAGAAAAAGTGGTTTTTAAAAAGGGACAAAAGAGTGAAGTATTTTTTTAAATACGTGTAAAATTTTCTTTCAGGCTACCGTTGCTGCATTTGCTGCCAGCGAAGGGCATTCTCATCCTCGAGTTGTTGAGCTACCAAAAACAGAAGAAGGCCTTGGATTCAATATTATGGGAGGCAAAGAACAGAACTCTCCAATCTACATCTCTCGAATAATTCCAGGTGGAATTGCTGATAGACATGGGGGCCTCAAGCGAGGAGATCAGCTCCTTTCTGTTAATGGAGTGGTAGGGATGCATTTTATTTCTGCTTGACCACTTGGGGGTGTATTTGAGTTATAGAAACAGTCGTGCCTGACTCTGACTCCATGGCCTGTAGCCTGCCACACTCCTCTGTCCATGGGGATTCTCCAGGCAAGAATACTGGAGTGGGTGGCCATGCCCTCCTCCAGGGGATCTTCCCAACCCAGAGATTGAACTCAGGTCTCCTGCATTGCAGGCAGAGTCTTTACGGTATGAGCCACCAGGAAAGTCAGAAACAGAAGATGCAGGGAAAGACCAAGAAGCTTTGTAGTTTAGAAATCCCTTGGAAGACTCTTAGGCATTGCTCTTTAGTGGAGTGATACTTTTTGAAGCACTTTGTGTGTGTGTTGCTTCTTTCCAGTGTAAATTAGCAGTGCTTAGTGTGATTTTTATGAAGTTATTAAGCTTTTTAATAGTTAAGGCAGTATATTGAATCGAAAGCCTCTCCTCGGTTTAACTTTATCAAACAGCAATTGCTTGATTTACTTCTGACCTAGTGAAATAATAGGGCATGTAGATTGATAATGCTAGGTATTTGGAACTTAAAAACCAATTCCTGGACTGCAGACAGAATATGATTTAGCAGACAATTTTACACTGATTAAAGTGACTAAGCAGGATTATTTCATAGGTTTATAGTTTGAAATGCTATAACATTAGCATTTTTTACTTGCATGGGTTTAAAACATTTTTCATTTTGAGTTATTTACAAAACCTAGGTATTAATTTTGTTTCTGTCTGTGGTTTGTTTCTTCGTAGAGTGTTGAAGGAGAGCATCACGAAAAAGCTGTAGAACTGCTGAAAGCAGCGCAAGGAAAGGTTAAATTAGTAGTGCGGTACACACCCAAGGTCCTGGAAGAAATGGAGTCACGCTTTGAGAAAATGCGATCAGCAAAACGCAGGCAACAGACCTAAAGCGGTTAAAACCTTAATATTCCATTTTGCTTTTAGCTAGAAAGTTTTACTTGTGACCTACTGATGGCCACAATGCCAATGATTGTAAAAATAACAACAAACTTCCCGTGAAATCCTCCTTGCCATTTTATAAATACCTATTTTAACATCATTTATGGTTCCAGAGATGCATACACTTTTTTCTGACAAGAAAAAGTAAAAAGGTAATGAGGGCAGTTCTGTCCTGCTGTTTTTACAGGCCTTTTTCAACAAATGCAGATTTTGTCATAAAGTTGTTATAGATTTTTAAAAATGCTTTTTTAATATTAAAATGTACTTTTACATTCTTAAATCTTTTTTTAGGAAAAAAGGTTTTCTTTATTTGCTTATTTAAAAAGAACAATTCTCCATTCTTTTTTTTTCTTTAACCTGCAACATTTCTTTATGCTTTTCCAAGAAATTACACATAATAGTCTCAGCAGTTCATTACACTATGAATTCATTGTTAATATCACTGCTGCGTTTTGTATTTGAAACACACACATAATATAATCAATGGTAAATTATAACTCAGCACAGTGGAAGTTTTTTACTTTTATTTAAACATAATATATAATGAATACTTGTTTGTACTGATTTATAAAAGTTTTTAAACACTGATACAATCATTGCTAAAATATGTATTCTTTCATAATATTTGAGCAGTGAGGCAAGAGAATGTAATTTGATTGTTTGCATTACTGATTACATCTTTCTGTTTATATTCAACTATATCATAAATTACAAATGCAAAAAAGTTTTAGGTTTCTTTTGCAAATTTTTTTAATGCTATTCATTGTTATTTAAATATATCTTATTTTTCATCCTTCCATTCCTAGAGATGAGCCAGTTAGTTTGTGATGGGATATAGCAAAGGAGAAAAAATAATACTTGTAACCTCACCAGCCTCAAGAGTTATAGCTCAATTTAAAGAATTGATACTAAGTAAGAAAAAGATATGTTTAAGATATATAGAAATTATAATGTGATGCATTTCATAAGAATCTGCATACACTTTGTCAAAATGAGTAAGAACTCATTCACATTAAAGTTGTTGGATTTAGAGTCGTGATTCTTATGATTCAAATATAATGACGAGAATTCTGAGATACTTTGATTTGTCCACTGGATGTCACTGTTTTACTGAAAGGCAGCTATTAGTGGATGACTGTGACTGAGGTCTTTTTAATGGCAGAAATTGAGTTAAGGTTCATATTTAGACATAACTTACAGGAACACTTGTCTGGCTTTTGCAAATTTTAAGTGACAAGTGCTAGAAAGAAAATAATGAATTGAAATATATAAGGACTTTAGAATAATTATCAACGCTGTGTAAAGAGTGGGCATTTTGTGACATTCCTTTAGGAAGAATAGAAATGTGTATCTTTTTCTGCATGTTTGTGAGCACTGTGAGTCTTAAAAAGATTATTCCAGTTTTCAGTGATTTCAGAATAAAAGTCAGTCAGCATTGTTATTTATCTTTTAGGTATTGAACACTGGATTGCATGGTTGAATGTGTTTTTAGTCCACTACAAAACGTGCTTGTTATTGATAAGATCATGTTGTTGAATTGTATATTTCCAAAATTAATTGATGTTTTTAAAATGTTGAGACCAAAGTAGGGTAGAAGAATTATGGACTTAATTTAAATGTAAAATTATTAGAGGTATTTGTTGTAGAGCTTTATATATTAAAGAGAGGTATTGGTGCATATAAAAACAGTAATATTATTGTTGCGCTTGTATTCTTGCATTACAGGGTAAACAAACCCTGAAGAAATCTTATTTTAGTATTGCTGCAGCTGCAGTAGCTTTTAAGGGTGTGTCAACATTTCATTATAAATTACAGCTTCCTGGTTCAGTATCTCAGCTGTTTCAGAACTTTCAGCCAAGTTAAATCTTTTTTGGTGTTGAAACTTAGTAAGTTGAGTAAGCTATTTTTTGTTTCTTCTACAGTAATCCACAATCTGTTCTTTGTGTGGGCTGGCACTTATTTATAATTTTTAAAATATGGATAGCTTAAAAGAGCCAAATACAGTAGTTTTGCTTGCTCCTGTTGAGCATGAGTAGCAGTAGTTTATTTTCTTTAATGCAGTTTTCATAGTATATCCAAGAATTTCAAATCATGACCATAGAAAAATGCAGTCATTCAGTGGCAAAGATGTATGATAGTGATTTAGTATAGTGAGGAAATGAGGGGAGTTTTCATCTTATAAATGTATGGTTTATGAACATAACTAAGACAGAGTAAATAATAGGTATTTGATTTGTAAATTATAAATATAAGTTATCTTCCCTCTCCAGTTTCCACTTGTTGTTTTGGTATTTCAAAATGAGTTGACTCATTGATTCTCAACCTTGGCTGCATATTAGAACACCCTGCAGGCCTTCAAAAAAAATAATGACACTTGAGTCCTACCCCATACCAACTAAATTGCCGTCTCTGAGGTGGGGCCAGATGCTTATTTTTTTGAAGCTTTCCAACTGGTTCTAAAGGACACCTAGGGTTGAGGACCACTTGTTTCCCCCTTTATGACATGCTCTAATTACACTGGACTCTGTTTGGAAACATCAGAATAATTCAGTTTACAGCTACTACTAAATAGCTACAAATGTAAGGGTCAGTTATATTTCTTAGTAATCTCTTTGGGAATAAAGGTACTTGGCATTGGGGAAGTAACTACCACTTAACTTTTTTTTTTTTAATAAAATCTACCAGTAGCTTAAATGTAAGTTTTTAATGTCTGTCACCTTTCTGCCCTCTTTGCCTTTAAAACTTTCAAAAATGTCTATTATTTGAGAAAGCATGTTTAAAAATTGCAGATGATATTTAATAATATTTTCATTGATAATTATGAATTGTCTTAATATAGCCATTTTATCCATTAATATAATACTAGGTTGTAGTGGCCTCATTCTTTGGGGTTTGATAATTCAGATTTTTTTTTTTTTTAATCGTTGTCTTCCTCTTCTAAATTTTTGAAAGTTACTTTGCTCAAATACTTAAATAGTTTGGCTCAAGTACTTTGTTTACAATATAAGTGGATATTATAGCATTTAATAGAAGAAATGGCTATGGCTTATCTGAAAAGAATGTCAGCATGACTTGGTGTAGACTTACAAGACTATGTGTTGTGAATACTTTATTATGTGGAATGAGCATTGAAATATCAAGGACTCTAGTAATTGTATTTCCTGAATAAATGTATGTTTATGAATTTTCTAACTTACATTTTGTTGTTCCTTTGCTAACAGTCTGGTTTTATACTTTTTATTGTCCAAAATGTCACTAATAGTGTTTCTTCAAAGGTTGTTATAGTTCTATAATGATGAAGTAGTGGAAAAGTGCTTGTTCATTAATTTTCAAGAAGTTCCAGACTAATTTGTATATGGGTATAGTTTTTAAAAGCATCAGTAAACAATATGCTTTAAGTTTGAAGTAAAGGAATATAGTAGCCAAAATAGATTTAACACTTTTTCAGTGGGTGACTTCATTTATCATTCTGATTCTAAGGCTTATTAAAATAAATTTGTATCAGTTATATTTTTGTTCTTTGGATTAAAAAAAATTGAGGTAACTACACAATCATTGTGTTTCTGAAACATATATATACAATAACTTAAATGAGGTAAAAGCATACTCAGGTGGTAACTGGAATGAAACTTCAGATTCCTACATTTTGCTTTGCCTTTCCTAAAATATAACTGGAGAGAATAAAGATTCTGTTGTATTATTTTAAGAGAGGCTGTCTGGCATGTGATTGAGAGCACAGAATCTAGAGCCTGACAACCCTGATTTAAATTGTAGATTCACCACGACTGTGACCTTCTGCAAGTTAGCTGTCTGTGCCCTAGTTCCTTCATCTGTCGTGTGTAGTGAGGATGCCTGTAAGTGCCATATCGTGATCTGTAAAGCCCTTAGAAAACGGCCTGCATAGTAAATGCTGTTTATGTTTGCTGTTACTTTTGTGTATGCTAGCTTTAGGGCCTTATTAGCTAAAGGGAGACATTGTGGCCAAATAATTAAAATTAGCAAGTTCTTATTTTTTATTTTCGGTTGCTGTAGGTGTTCATTGCCTGCGTGCAGGCTTTGTCTAGTTTCCAAGAGCAGGGACTGCTCCTGGTTGCAGTGGGCAGGCTTCCCATTTCAGTGGCTTCTCTTGTGGAATGTGGGCTCTAGAGCACTGGCTCAGTAGTTGTGGCGCACGGGCTTAGTTCCTCCTCGGCATGTAGGACCAGGGATCAAAGGATCAGGACCAGGACCTGATCAGACCAGGAATCAGGACCCTAGACCGGGGATCAAACCTGTATGCCCTGCATGAGCGTGTGGACCACCAGGGGAGTCCAGTGATGCCTGGAAGACAGATAACTAACCTTTAAATTATGCTTGAAAGTAAACAAGATTTATAGGAATTTCAGATTTCACTCTGATCCAAGAAACTCGTGGAATTCTAAAATAAAGCGGAGTTTGGGGGATGTAGGGTTAAAGTCACATTCAGAATGAAACTTGTAAGAATATAAGTCCCAATAAGAGATTTGTTCAATCAGAAAAGCAATTTGTAGGGAGGATATGACCTGAAGATAATGGATTGCTGGATGGGCCTCAGACAACACAAGGCATAATTCACTGTAGTGAACTTTCTAAAGGCAGAAAAATACACAGGCAACCAAGGGTACAGTGAAACACATTGTTAGCCCTCAATTTCTTCAAAATTTCAGTAGACCAGAATACCGTTTTCTAGAAATCTTTAAATTCTGGTTTTGTTATGTTCATTGATTATTTTAATATGATGAAGTGGTGGCCCAGGTTTTTTTACATTTATTTCTTTGTTGGCAAAAAAACCTGATAAAATTTTTCGGACTTACTTTATATACAGAGAAAAAATAAATTCATACAGATTCCATTTGTCAACTTTATTTTGATTTAAATATATTTTAAAAAGCACAAGCACTTCACACCAACAAGTTGTGTATAAGCTCTCCTGATTCTCATCAACTATAGAAAAGTGTGTTTTGGACACAGTCAAGATCTGATTTGGTCCTTTTAAAAGAAGGAAAGCTTGGAAGGATTCTAAGTCTCTCCAGAATTGTTCTAAACAATTGGATTATAAAATTTTGGCCTTTGGTGAAACATGAGATCCCTTTATTTGACAGTTACTGCATTTCATCAGGGAATATGAAAACTCAAAAACTCAAACCTTTGTTTTTATTTGGCAAGGAAGTGCAATCTGAAAGCATGAAATAGCCCTGGGAAAATTTTTATATCTGGTATCTCTTACTTGATGTACATTGAACCCAGAGTTTAGATGCTAACTTTTGACTTTGTGTTATATTATGGATTGAATCGTCTGTTTTCCCTACCCTCAAAAGATATGTTGGCACCTTAACCCCTCAGAATGATTTTATTTGGAGATAGGTTCTTTAGAAATTAAAATGTGATGATTGGGGTGGGCCCAATTCCAGAATGGCTGGTGTCCTTATCAGGAAAGGAGAATTTGGACACACACAGGGAGGACACATGGGAAGATGAAGGCAGAGATTGGGGTGATAGCTCTATTGATACAACTAACCACAGAAATAAGGAGAGGCGTGAGTAGATTCTCCCTGAGCCCTCAGAAGGAACCAAGTCTGTGGATACCTTGATCTGGGACTCCAGCCTCCAAAACTGAAACAGTAAATTTCTTTAAGCCACCCAGTATGTGGTACTTGATTATGGCAGCCCTAGAAAGCAGATACATAAGAACCCAGGTTCTGGTGGCGTTGCTATTGAAAATGGGTGCTGAAGCAAGATGTGGCTCCTGTGTACAGTCCGAGGGTCTCAGTGGAAATGGTTTTGGTGAAGAAAGGGTAAGACTCCTGGCCTCTGGGAGCAAGGGGAGGGGTTCTCTGCTGTGGTTGAAATGCTTTTTTAAAACAAGTATGAATCTGTAATTGACCTGTGCCTCAAGTGGCCTCCTGGGCTTATAAGCCCCTCAGAACTTGGGCTTTTCCCCATTTTAGGCTGCCAGTTATTGCATTGGCTGTATCTTTCTCATTTCAAGGAATTTCCATGAGTTTGCAGTGGCAAAATATTCAGCACTGAGGAGAGGCATTTCTGCATGGCCCTTGTTCTGATGGGAATGTGATGAGCATTTGTCTCTGGCCAGCGGTGTTTCACCCTGTAAAGGTTTATGTTGGCTGCTTATGCACGCCTGATGCAAAGCCTTATTTCAGTCATAATGGATTATGTTTTTTCCTTAAAACATTCTGTTGTGCTTAGGATAGAATCCAGATCCCTTGCCATGATTTAAAAGGTCCTGCATAATCCATTCCCTCCTTCCTCTCAAATCTCATCTCATCCCAGCATTCCAGTTGGCTCTACTCCATACCAGTTCCCTCATTGGAAGGCTCACTCTCTGGTTCTTCCGCTGGCTGGCTGCTCCTCATTCAGGTATAAGTTGGAGTCACCATCTGTTCCATCTAAAGGTAGGTTCCTCATCCTCTGCTAATAGGGCAATACTTTGTTTCCTTGTTTATTATTATTATTGTTAAGTTGCTAAGGCATGACCAACTCTTTGCAACCCCACAAACTGTAGCCCGCCAGGCTCCTTTGTCCATGGAGTTCTCCAGGCAAGAATACTGGAGTGGGTTGCCATTTCCTCCTCCAGGGGATCTTCCTGACCCAGGGATTGAACCCACCTCTCTGCATTGGCAGGCGGATTTTTTAACCACTCAGCCCACCTGAGAAGCCCTTGTTTGTTTATATTATGTGCTTAATTGTGCTTTCGCACTACAGTTTAACTTCCAGTGACAGCAAGAAGGATCACTACTGTATTCACATTTATTCCCCCATCACCTAGCACAGTATGGTGACTCGTATACCCTGCTGCATTGGCTTACTTTTCATAATTCTGCACGTAGATAAAGAACTTACCCTGGAACCATATAAAAATGATAACAGTGATGGCACACATCAAGATAGGTGCACATAACTTTCACAGAATCAGCTAAATCAAATAGTTTTTCCAAAATCATACAGTTAGTGATCAACATAGACAAGATTCAATCTCAAATTTGTTTTCAAAGCCCATACTTTTCCCCCAGTGCCACAAGTGCACTTTCTGGTTTTTTCCTCTCCCCTAGAGTGAAAAAGTTGGCTTAAAGCTCAACATTCAGAAAACGAAGATCATGGCATCCGGTCCCATCACTTCATGGGAAATAGATGGGGAAACAGTGGAAACAGTGTCAGACCTTATTTTTTTGAGCTCCAAAATCACTGCAGATGGTGACTGCAGCCATGAAATTAAAAGACGCTTTCTCCTTGGAAGAAAAGTTATGACCAACCTAGATAGCATATTCAAAAGCAGAGGCATTACTTTGCCACCTAAGGTCCATCTAGTCAAGGCTATGGTTTTCCTGTGGTCATGTATGGATGTGAGAGTTGGACTGTGAAGACGGCTGAGCACCGAAGAATTGATGCTTTTGAACTGTGATGTTGGAGAAGACTCTTGAGAGTCCCTTGGACTGCAAAGAGATCCAACCAGTCCATTCTGAAGGAGATCAACCCTGGGATTTCTTCGGAGGGAATGATGCTGAAGCTGAAACTCCAGTACTTTGGCCACGTCATGCGAAGAGTTGACTCATTGGAAAAGACTCTGATGCTGGGAGGGATTGGGGGCAGTAGGAGAAGGGGACGACCAAGGATAGGATGGCTGGATGGCATCACTGACTTGATGGACATGAGTCTGAGTGAACTCCGGGAGATGGTGATGGACAGGGAGGCCTGGCGTGCTGTGATTCATGGGGTCACAAAGAGTCGGACACGACTGAGCAACTGAACTGAACTGAACTGATTCTATTTTGGCATACCACACGGCATGCGGTATCTTGGTTCCCCAACCAGGGGTTGAACTCTTGCCCCCAGCAGTAGAAACACAGAGTCTTAACCACAAGATCACCAGGGAAGTTCCCTCCTTCCATTCATTTTTAGAAAAAATTATTGAAGTGTAGTTGACTTAAAATTCTGCTGTACACCAAGTGATTCAGTCATACATATATGTAAAAAGTCTTCATATTCCTTTCCATCATATTTTATCACATATTGAATATAGTTCCTGTGCTGTATGGTAGGATCTTGTTTACCCACTCTATATACTTTTTTTTTTTTTTTCCGACTGAGCCATGCAGCTAGCAGGATCTTAGTTTCCTAACCAACCAGGGATTGAATCTGGGGCCATGGCAGTGAAAGTGCAGAGTCCTAACCACTGGGACTGCCAGAGAATTCCCAATAGCTTTGCTTTTCTTAATTGTATAGTAATATGGGCTTCCCTTGTGGCTCAGCTGGTAAATAATCTGCTTGCAATGCGGGAGACCTGGGTTTGATCCCTGGGTTGGGAAGATCCACTGGAGAAGGGAGAGGCTACCCAGTCCAGTATTATGGCCTGGAGAACTCCATGGACTATATATAGTCCATGGGGTTGCAAAGAATTGGATACAACTGAGTGGCTTAAAAAAGTTAATGTACAATGTTGTGTTAGTTTCAGGTGTATAGCAAAGTGATTCAGTTATACATACATATATATCTTTTTTTCCTTTTATTTCTTAGGTTTCTTGGTGTTTTTGGTTTAGATGGTTTTTCTTGTTGTTGTTGTTGTTGTTGTTGTTGTTTTTTGAGCCAGAGTCCTGTGTCATACACACACATATACACAGGAACAAGAAAGCAACATACTTTTAGGCGGTAATGAGTGTTAAGAAGTCCAGGAGGGCAAGAAGGATGAAAGCCAAAGAGAAAAGACTCAGCAGGATTAAATCACTCGTCAAGGTTCAAAACCATCCCTTCTCTCTGGGCTGTCTGAGGTGGGCTCAGAGACATGGACCCACCATATCTAAGCAGCTAGTTTTTTAAAATTTTCCTTGGAACCTCTGTGCAGCACCAACCTCCATACAGTATTTCACATAATGCTTGCAATGACTGAGTACTAGTATTAATTTTTAAGCACCTACTCTGTGCTGATGATCCTTTTCTATAAATCACCCTTAATATACCCACTGACTCCCCACCATAGTTAGAATATAAATCTAAGCACCTCACCATAACATCCCCAGTCCATACTATGTGCCTCCCTCTGAAGCCCTCCACTCTTCCCCTCTCCACTTCGACTCTTCCCCTTTCTCCAACATGACAGGCCTTTACACTTGATGTTCCCTTTGTCTGAAATCTGATAATGTATTTGTCTATTTTGTCAGCCCACTATTTCCACAAAATCATAAACTTGAGAGCAAGGCAGGCCTCTGTTTTGTTTCTTGCTTGAGAACCCCATGAACAGTATGAAAAGGGAAAATGATAGGATACTGAAACAGGAACTCCCCAGGTCAGTAGGTGCCCAATATGCTACTAGAGATCAGTGGAGAAATAACTCCAGAAAGAATGAAGGGATGGAGCCAAAGCAAAAACAATACCCAGCTGTGGATGTGACTGGTGATAGAAGCAAGATCCGATGCTGTAAAGAGCAATATTGCATAGGAACCTGGAATGTCAGGTCCATGAATCAAGGCAAATTGGAAGTGGTCAAACGAGATGGTGAGAGTGAACGTCAACATTCTAGGAATCAGCGAACTAAAATGGACTGGAATGGGTGAATTTAACTCAGATGACCATTATATCTACTACTGTGGGCAGGAACCACTTAGAAGAAATGGAATAGCCATTATGGTCAACAAGAGAGTCCGAAATGCAGTACTTGGATGCAGTCTCAACAACAACAGAATGATCTCTGTTCATTTCCAAAGCAAACCATTCAGTATCACAGTAATCCAAGTCTATGGCCCAACCAGTAACACTGAAGAAGCTGAAGTTAAACAGTTCTATGAAGACCTACAAGACCTTTTAGAACTAACATCCAAAAAACAAGTCCTTTTCATTATAGGGGACTGGAATGCAAAAGTAGGAAGTCAAGAAACACCTGGCGTTAACAGGCAAATTTGGCCTTGGAATACAGAATGAAGCAGGGCAAAGGCTAATAAGAGTTTTGCCAAGAAAACGCACTGGTCATAGCAAACACCCTATTCCAACAACACAAGAGAAGACTCTACACATGGACATCACCAGATGGTCAACACCAAAATCAGATTGATTATTCTTTGCAGCCAAAGATGGAAAAGCTCTATACAGTCAGCGAAAATAAGACTGGGAGCTGACTATGGCTCAGATCATGAACTCCTTATTGCCAAATTCAGACTTAAATTGAAGAAAGTAGGGAAAACCACTAGACCATTCAGGTATGACCTAAATCAAATCCCTTATTATACAGTGGAAGTGAGAAATAGATTTAAGAGACTAGATCTGATAGAGTGCCTGATGAACTATGGATAGAGGTTCGTGACATTGTACAGGAGACAGGGATCAAGACCATCCCCATGGGAAACAAATGCAAAAAAGCAAAATGGCTGTCTGAGGAGGGCTTACAAATAGCTGTGAAAGGAAGAGAAGTGAAAAGCAAAGGAGAAAAGGAAAGATAAAAGCATCTGAATGCAGAGTTCCAAAGAATAGCAAGGAGAGATAAGAAAGCCTTCCTCAGCGATCAATGCAAAGAAATAGAGGAAAATGACAGCATGGGAAAGACTAGAGATCTCTTCAAGAAAATTAGAGATACCAAGGGAACATTTCATGCAAAGATGGGCTTGATAAAGGACAGAAATGGTCTGGATCTAACAGAAGCAGAAAATATTAAGAAGAGGTGGCAAGAATACACAGAAGAACTGTACAAAAAAGATCTTCACGACCCAGATAATCATGATGGTATGATCACTCACCTAGAGCCAGACATCCTGCAATGTGAAGTCAAGTGGGCCTTAGAAAGCATCACTACGAAAAAGCTAGTGGAGGTGATGGAATTCCAGTAGAGCTATTTCAAACCCTGAAAGATGATGCTGTGAAAGTGCTGCACTCAATATGCCAGCAACTTTGGAAAACTCAGCAGTGGCCACAGGACTGGAAAAGGTCAGTTTTTGTTCCAATCCCAAAGAAAGGCAATGCCAAAGAATGCTCAAACTACCACACAATTGTACTCATCTCACACGCTAGTAAAGTAACACTCAAAATTCTCCAAGCCAGGCTTCAGCAGTAGGTGAACCGTGAAATTCCAGATGTTCAAGCTGGTTTTGGAAAAGGCAGAGGAACCACAGATCAAATTGCCGACATCCGCTGGATCGTGGAAAAAGCAAGAGAGTTCCAGAAAAATATCTATTTCTGCTTTATTGACTATGCCAAACCCTTTGACTGTGTGGATCACAATAAACTGTGGACAATTCTGAAAGAGATGGGCATACCAGACCACCTGACCTGCCTCTTGAGAAACCTATATGGAAGCAACAGTTGGAACTGAACATGGAACAACAGACTGGTTCCAAATAGGAAAAGGAGTACGTCAAGGCTGTATATTGTCACCCTGCTTATTTAACTTATATGCAGAGTACATCATGAGAAATGCTGGGCTGGAGGAAGCACAAGCTGGCATCAAGATTGCTGGGAGAAATATCAATTACCTCAGATATGCAGATGACACCACCCTTATGACAGAAAGTGAAGACGACCTAAAGAGCCTCTTGATGAAACTGAAAGAGGAGAGTGAAAAAGTTGGCTTAAAGCTCAACATTCAGAAAACAAATATCATGGCATCTGGTCCCATCACTTCATGGAAAATAGATAGGGAAACAGTGTCAGACTTTATTTTTTTTGGGCTCCAAAATCACTGCAGATGGTGATTGCAGCCATGAAATTAAAAGACATTTACTCCTTGGAAGGAAAGTTATGACCAACCTAGATAGTATATTCCAAAGCAGAGACGTTACTTTGCCAACAAAGGTCCGTCTAGTCAAGGCTATGGTTTTTCCAGTGGTCATGTATGGATGTGAGAGTTGGACTGTGAAGAAGGATGTGAGAGTTGGACTGAGCGCCGGAGAATTGATGCTTTTGAACTGTGGTGTTGGAGAAGACTCTTGAGAGTTTCTTGGACTGCAAGGAGATCCAACCAGTCCATCCTAAAGGAGATCAGTCCTGGGTGTTCTTTGGAAGGAATGATGGTGTAGCTGAAAGTCCAGTACTTTGGCTACCTCATGTGAAGAGTTGACTCGCTGAAGAAGACTCTGATGCTGGGAGGGATTGGGAGCAGGAGGAGAAGGGGACAACAGAGGATGAGATGGCTGGATGGCATCACCAACTCGATGGACATGAGTTTGAGTGAACTCCGGGAGTTGGTGATGGACAGGGAGGCCTGGTGTGCTGCAATTCATGGGGTCGCAAAGAGTCGGACACCACTGAGTGACTGAGCTTATATACTCAGAGCTGAGAACAGTGCCTAGCATGTGGCAGTCAATCCATACTTGCTGAGAGAATGACATGGAAGAACACGGTGTTGCTATTTTACAGAAAGACGACAGGAAACGCCTCTCTGAAGAGATGATGTTTGAAAAGAAACCTGAATGGTGTGAACTGAAGAAGTTACCCATGTGAATATCTGGGAAACTAGTTTTTGATAGGGCCCAGTAAAGAGTTTCTCTTCCCCTCTATGGTTCTGAATGCGGCAGGAAATCAATGAATTGGCTGATGTGGGCCAAGATAGCACTTATTTATTTGTTCTTACTCCACATATTTATTGAATATCTTCTCTGTGCTAGTCATGTTCTAGAGGGTAGGGGTGCAATAGAGAAAAAAGACAAAGCCCTTGCCTCCAGGAGCCTACTCTCTGTTAAAGACGGGGCAGGCATACATACCTTAGGCTTAAGAAAATGTGCTCCTCAAATTCGCCACATCGACCCTCCTCATCTGGACCATGACTGATTTCTCATCATGCCCATTCTTCAGGGGCAGAGCTTGTTCACGCTCTAGATACCATCCCCAGAAGGGCAGATATGAGATAGAAATGCTTCTTCCTTCTTCCCAGATTTACCAAACTCCCATGGTGTGAGTGCCTCCAAGAAAAGCAGTTAAAAGTAACCACTGAGATAGAGGTAAAACCTCGAAAGTGTGGTGTCCTTCTAGCCAGATAAACATGTAAACACGTAAGTAATGTTGGAAACAGAATTAAAACACAAAGTTTTAAACCACGTTAAACAATTCTTAAAAATTGAAAACATTGGCAAAATTGGAATTTTTAAAATCCAATGTGACATTTTATAATATGAATACTTAAGGAAGGAGTCAGTAACACACACATTCCCCCTTTTTCCCCACCTCCTTCTGTAACTAGAACCCCACAGATTTATTAAACTCTATATAATTCTATATAACCTTTTTGGAGAAGGCAATGGCACCCCACTCCAGCACTCTTGCCTGGAAAATCCCATGGACGGAGGAGCCTGGTGGGCCACAGTCCATGGGGTCGCTAAGAGTCGGACACAACTGAGCGACTTCACTTTCACTTTTCACATTCATGCATTGGAGAAGGAAATGGCAACCCACTCCAGTGTTCTTGCCTGGAGAATCCCAGGGATGGGGGAGCCTCATGGGCTGCCATCTATGGGGTCGCAACGACTGAAGCGACTTAGCAGCATATAACCTTTTCCTCCTACCTTTTTATGTTGTACCACAAGGTGGCACCAAAGTGCTGTTGATACTATGTAAGAATTTTCTAGTATTAATAGTTCTTGCTAACTAAAGATTAGTGAAGTGAAGTGCTCAGTCGTATCGGGCGACTCTTTGCTACCCCATGGACTGTAGCCTGGCCAGGTGCTCTGTCCATGGAATTTTCCAAGCAAGAGAACTGGGACAAGTTGCCATTTCCTACTCCAGGGGATCTTCCCAACCCAAGGATCAAACTCAGGTCTCCCACATTGCTGGTGAATTCTTTACCATTTAAGCCACTAGGGATCAGGCCTAAGTTTTAAAATGTATTCAACCTTTTCTTTAAAGCCCTAGATTAGTATTTTTATGTATTTTATGAAATTCAAAGCTTTGTAAATGTGGGAAGAAAACTTTCTAAACACATTCTAAAAGAAAAACAAACCTAAATAAGTTCAGTTCAGTTCAGTTGCTCAGTCGTGTCCGACTCTGTGACCCCATGAATCGCAGCACGCCAGGCCTCCCTGTCCATCACCAGCTCCCGGAGTTCACTCAAACTCACGTCCATCGAGTCAGTGATGCCATCCAGCCATCTCATCCTCTTTCGTCCCCTTCTCCTCCTGCCCCCAATCCCTCCTAGCATCAGTCTTTTCCAATGAGTCAACTCTTTGCATGAGGTGGCCAAAGTTACATAAATACTATTCCGTATATAGGTTTTCTGGGGTGGGAGAGGAGTACAAGTGATTCAGCATTGTTTTGATCCTTCTACTAAATATGAACAACTTTAGTTGGCTGGAAATTATTTTCAGCTTTACATCTTTTTTTTATCTTCATCCAAATTCAAACAGGATGTTTAATCAAAAGAAAAGTTGTTTCAGGGACTTCCTGATGGTTCAGTGGTTAAGATTCCACACTTCAAATGCAGAGGGTGTGGGTTCAGTCCTGGGTTGGGGAACTAAGATGTCATATCCCATGAATTGTGGCCAAAAGATTTTTTTTTTAATTCATTTCAGAGGGACCTGGTAAGTTCCTTTAAATAAATTAAAAACTGAGGTATTGCGATTAACCTGCTTTGTATGACAACTAAAGTTTTTAATGTTCTCCTTTCCTTGCAAATTAAAAATACAGTGTCAAGCCAAATACAGAGTGAAATGAGCAGTTGACCTAGATATTAGCTTCAGTTCTGCCGGTGACTAGGTATGCTGCCTTTAGTAATTCAGTTATCCTCTGTGGGTCTGATTTCTCTCTGGTAAATGAGATTCAACCAGTGATCTCCAAAGTTCCTTCTGTTTCTGGGGATTTCACAAGTATCAAGAAGAAAGTTTGGCACAACGTAAGACAGAACTTTCTAACAGCTAGAACCATCCAAAGATGGAGTCAACCCCTAATGAGGATGTGAATATGCTGACCATGTGTGAGTTGTGTCTAACTTTTTGTGACCCCAAGGACTGTAGCCCGCCAGGCTCCTCTGTCCATGGAGTTCTCCAGGCAAGAATCCTGGAGTGGGCTGCCATGTCTCTGTCTAGGGGAATCTTCTGGACCCAGGGTCTTCTGGATTGTAGGTGGATCCTTTACTGTCTGAGCCAAACAGGGAAGCCCTAATGCTCACTATAGACATATCCAGAAGAAGCAGAGATGCTGTTGAACATTTTTAAGCCTTAGGTGCTTAAACAGATCTTAAGGTCCTTTTTAAGCCTAAATTTCTTAATTCTATAAGTTAAATTGAATTGTAAGCTGCTTGACAGTGGGACTCCAAATCATACCTTCTACTTTGAGGCTGCCAAGAAAATGCACCTTTCCAGTCTCTGACTATAGGGAGACTAACTGACTAGCAGTCCTGCTGGGAAGTTCTTCACCATAGTTCCCGAGGCTGGTCCCGGTCAGTGACTGAGTGCAGCAGAAATACGAAGGCAGGAGACACGGGACTCCTCTGATGGGGGAGTTTGTCTTAGGGTCTCTCCATTGGACGCACCAAGCTTCGATGAAACTGCACTGCCATCAGAGACTCATCCAACGACTTTTCCTTGCTTTCCTCTCTGACCTGGAGTCAAACTTGCATCATAAGATCTCAGGGCTCTAAGAGTCTCCCATACTTCCCTCCCCACGTTTCTTCACTAACTTTTCCCCTCGTGAGTCTTTTGCATAAGCGATCCTATATGGGTGTCTGCTTCTCAAAGGATTCAAACAATCCTGTAGCAGAGACTCATAAAGTTGGGTGGCAAGTTATATCAGAATCGGATCTTTTAAAATATTGAGACTCTCAGGCCCCATCCCAGACCTACATCAGAATCAATGGAGGTGGAATTTGTGTCTCAAGTCTTCTCCAACTGACCTGTGAATTGATCGAAGCTGCTCAGTCCCCAAGAGAACAGAGACTGAGGTGTTAGATGTATGGTAACTATTCCTTGGGGGGGAAAAAAAAAACTCCCACAAAAGTTGAAAAACTTGACAAGTTTGTGTTATTCTGGACTAAAATGAACAAACTGGAAAAGTGAATATGATGTGTTTCCCTAACACCTCAAGGTCCTCCCATTTTTTCTTTCATATTGAAAATTTTTAACTTTTCCTCATATGTGTTCTATGAACTGAATTCATATGTTTTAACACTAACCTAAGACCAAAAAAAAAGAGTGTAATAAATAGTACCAGATTTTGTTAACCAGACCCCAAGAAAGCATTTTTGTCATCACCCTAACTTCCAGTCCCCTTGATCCAGTCTCCAGATCCTCTCTTGCTTTGCCTCTTTCCAAGGTAATCCTGAGAATTATAGATGGTTGGTAGTTTGTCTGAATTTTTAGAGCAATAGCCTCAGAATTTTTATTTTTGAAATTATATTAAAGATATTTCAGAAACCTTGGTATTGTTAAAATTTTCATTCTGGTTGCCACTCCTTTTAATTTGAAGAGAGTGATGGTAGCTGTTGTTAGACAGAAAGAGAGGAAATTACCTAAGATGTGTTTACCCAAGAAGTCTTTTTTGAGACAGCATTAGGAGCCAGAACAGGAAAAGAAAGACAATCTACAGAAGGTGAAGTATTCTTTCCACCTCTTCCCACAACTTCTCCTTGAGTCTACAATCCCTTACTGCCTTCTTTCCTAGATTTCTTTGCATGTATGTTCTTGTAGACAAGGAAGAGCTTTTGAGGATACAGTTCAGCAGTAGAACTGTCTTCAAATCCACACCCCTGCCCAAGTGCTGGTTTTCTGTTCATGTCCTTTATGGGGTTCAGAGACTTTGCATGTAGTTCTTTGAAATAATTGTCTCATGTTACGGTCTTTCCAAAATGTTTAAAGTTCTATTTGGAATTTTGAGGGAGTGAAAAGGAGCCACATTCTGTGTCTGAACTTTGTGTGTTAAAACTTTGGCCCGAGCAAATGTTCAGCATGACTAGGTGGTAATCTTCACAGTTTTCTACTCTGCTTTTTTTCCCTTTACTTTTCTGTGATAATGCCTGGCTGCTTTAATGCTCATTTAATTTTTTTTTTTTTGCCTCATTCTTTTTATCATTAGCAGATTATGTAGATTAGTAGATTATTATTACATGGACCTTGGGATCTACGAGCAGTTGTGTAGTTCAGAAATTGTTGCAGACTCTCATTCTCTTCTGGGGTTAGATTTGAAATGGAAATATCAGGAAAAGACAATCAGAATTAGAAAGGGTTAGGAATATATATTAGGTATATTATGTATAGGAAAATGTTTCTGATACTTGTCCTAATATTTTGAAGTCTAGGGTCAATATGGGTCTTTAGAAGTACTTAATAGGACATCTGACTACAAGATATTTGACGAGGTCAAGAAACTAAGAAATTTCGGGGTGATGTTTTGAAAAGGGCTGGTTTCAAGAATGGTCTTCAGTCCCACCACAAGCCTTACTGCCAGTCATCACATGCCAAGGTCCATCAGTTCTACACAGGTGGCAGAGGAAAGAGGTCCCAGAAGCCCAAGTTTGACCACTTGTACAGCTTAAAAAGATATTTTTAATTTTTCAACAATTTGATATTTTTATTTTGTGTATGTGATTCAAGATAATCACTGTAGTTTAAAATTATCCCTAAAAAATAGATGCTATTTTCTGTGCAAAACAGGATCACTCTAGAGACATTGAGACTCCAAAGAAAAGGACAACTAAGTGAGACACTGAGACTGCAAGCCTCTGGGGCCCCGTGTGGGAGTTCCACTGGCCCAGAGCCCTGGGTGCAGATGTGGAGGCAGCAGAGCAGAGAAACAAGCATTTACCTGGAGGACTCAGTTGTTAAGAGTAGGGATGTATCAGTTGTCTGAGGGGTAGGGATTAGACTTGATAGTCTCTCCTTATTTCCTGAATCTATTATGTTTTGATATAAAAACCCATAAATATGTATGTATGTGTAGATACATACATAATTTTAAAAACATAAACAGCTTCTAGGGCTTCCCTGGTGGCTCAGTGATAAAGAATCTGCCTGCACTGCAAGAGTTGTGGGTTGGACCCCTGGATGAGAAGATCCCCTGGAGAAGGAAATGGCAACCCACTCCAGTATTCTTGCCTGGAGAACCCCACGGACAGAGGAGCCTGGTGGGCTCAGTCCATGGGGTTGCAAAGAGCTGGACACGACTTAGCAACTAAACAACAACAGCAATAAAACAGCTTCTAACATCGGGTGGTGGGTCTGGCACAGATGCTTTCATAAAGTCAACAGCTGTTATTCCCCCATCATGTGACTGCATCAAGTCAATATTTGGGGTGTCTTTTGGATGGGAGGTATGATAAACCCTAAGCATCCAGGACAACTTGTACACCATTCACTCTAGAAAGAGAGGCATGTTTAAGCTTGCAATGGACTCTTCAGGGCTAATTCTGCAATATAATCTTCACCATGAGCTCACCACGGAGATCAGAAATTTAAAAGTGCTTAATGTCAACAGGTAAGGAAAGACGGTTACATTTGAGGCGTGTCTTTCTGAATTTTACATAATCCTACAAATGATTTTTAAAAATAATTAGATTTCAATAAAGGATTAACATCTATAAAACAGGGTTGGGAAACTGTATGGCCCACGGGCCAGAACTAGTCCAACATGTGTTTTTGCCAAAAAAAAAAAAAAGTTTTATTGGAACACAGCCACATCTATTTGCTTATGTATCATTTATGATGCTTTTGTGCTACAATGGCAGAGTTGAATAGTTATGGCAGAGACCATGTGGTCCACAAGGCTCCAAATATTTACTATCTGGCCCTAAACTAGAAAAACAAATATAAGCAACTCCACAGAAAACAAACAGGCAGAGGAAACGAATAGGCAGTGTATGGCAGAGCACACCAAATGCCCAATAAATACATGAGAAGATGCAGTTGTAATCAGGGAAATTCAATTTAAACTACACTTCAATTTTACTCGGTGTGCATCAGATTCACAAATATTTAAGTCTTAAAACATTAGTATTGGTAGGAAGTAGAGTAATGAGGTTTCTTATTCTCTGCTGAAGGAAGGACAAGTAAGTCCAGTCACTTTGGAAAACCATTTGACATCCAATATGGTGAGTGTGTGAGTGTACCTAAGCTATGACCCAGCAATTCCACTCCTGGACACACACACATATATAAAGGAAAATACATTTTAGAGAATCTCTTGCATATATGAAAAAGGAGACTTGAACAAGAATATTCATGGTAGTATTTTTAGAAAAAAAATAAGTTTAAATAGAATGGACAAATAAATACTGAGTATATTTTTTAATGGAATACTATGTAGTAATGAAAATGAATTAACAATAGCACATAGTTCATGAACATGGACAAAGCTCACAGGTTGAAGAAAACAAGTTGCTGAAGAATACAGAATGATATTCTTTTTAGGGATGCACACATACGAAAAATATGAAAATATGCCTGGGCATTAATGATGAAGTTTAGGCAAGGGCTTACTTCCAGGGAAAGAAAGAAGGAAATGAATATGATTGGGGAGGAGTACAAAGGGAACTTCAACTACATTTGTAACACTGTATTTCTTAAGCTGACTGCTGTGAACTTAGATATTTTTCCTTTGTCATTTGGAAGTATTTTATAAAAAGTGAAATTCTGTACATTTGAGGACTTTTAATTCAGTCATTATAGCACTCCTGGAGAACCCTCACAATCTGTTTTTGTTTCCTTAATAGAGCAGCCTGCAGAAGCATACATTTGTATAGGTATGTATTTGTAAGAATGGGTGAAGTCCACCTTGTCCATGAGTCAACAGACCTTGTACCCCCTTCCCCAAAGCCCCAAGATGAGCATTACCAGGAAGGGATGCCTCCTTCGTTGCTCCACTTCCTCTTATCGAGCCTGTGGATGCTACCTATTTACTCAACCATGGCATGAAAAGCTAGAAAGAAGAACCAGTCTGCAGGCAGAGTCTCTATTAAGTTTATATCTTGTCTGTCATCAAATTTTGGTTCATCTAGATATCTTTCCAGGTCCTTAAGGGTGATGGAAATGCTGATCATTTTTCTCTAGTTATCTGGGATAGGATCTTAAAAATCAGGGTGTGTTTTTTTTCTCTCTTCGGGCATCTTATCCAAGAAATGAAGACTAATCGGCCAGTTTAAAGCAAAGCACACATAATGTAGCAACTATATGAAACACTAAGACTGTAACATATCTTACCTCTTTTCTTCCTCTACATGTCCTTTGTTCCTGATATTTTCTCTTCTTGGACAAGCTGCAAATTTGAATCCTCCTTTCTTACCTTTTTCATCTCCTAGATAATAGAAATGTATTCTTCAATAAAATCTATATCTCTCCCTTTTCCAAAATCCAAATCTCTCCTTTCACTTAAGTTCCCAGCCCTAAGATCTTATTCCTTGAAAGCAAAGAATAAAGTTCCTGACTTGACATGCATCAAAATGTTTACAGTTTTAATCAAGTTTTGCATGTGATTCTTATGCTTACTAAAGTTTAAAGAAAGGAAACGAGTTATCTGGCCAAAACAAGATCAATCAGTATAACATATTATTGTTATATAAAAAGAAGATAATGATATCTGGGCAAGAAAATTCTGTTGTAATGAAAGAGAAGTGTTAAAGGAACCAAAGAAACAAAATGAACAGTTTTCACTTGCTCCTGAGAGTTGCCAGCAGATAATGGAAGTGATTTAGACAATGGAATCCAGTTTAGAGAAGGCTCCAAGGGTACCATACAAGGAACCAGGAGCCCAGGAGCTGTTCTGTGATGATATTGGACAGAGCACAGTATCTGCAAGCTTCTGATTTCTTATCCATAAAACCAGAGGGTTGTCCAGCTACCTTTAAATTCTCATTCAAACCTACAACTATAGGAAACAGGTCATTCCTAAAACTTAAATTCAAGGCATATCTGTATTTATTTGACTGTCAATCATGTCAAACAAGAATTTCTTGTTATTCATATGCCCAACTGGCATTATTTTAAAAGATAAACTCCTGAATGTAAGGATGATGGAAATTTTTCATTTAAATTTCTCGAGTCTGTGTCAACTTATTTCCAGTTTCTTTAATTTTACTTATATGACATGAGTAATCACCTTGATGACAGTGAAATTTTTAACTCTGCCTACCTTAAAATATTTGTGGGAAATGTCTTCAAAATCGAGAAAAATAACTCAGAATCATAGTGGACAGCAAGAAAGGAAGTGCCTACAAAGCAGTAGCTGGTACAAACAACAATAATAATAACGTGAGGTCTATTATGCCACAAAAGTCCAGAAGAGGAAGGAATGCTGATAATCATTTAACAGCAAAGTTGCTGCTGCCTTCTCAAGGGTAGTTACTAGCACGCAAATGTTTCTGTTGTCTGGAAAAATTGTCCAGTGTTCAGAAACATTACTTCTGTTGACCCTAACAAGATTCCTGTGTTCCAGGATTTTGAAGTAGGTGAGAAAGTAGTCTGCGTTGGGGGTCACCAGAACTCTATATCGTGGATGGCTAATTGCTATGATTTAGCTACCCTGTGCATATCGCTGCTGCTGCTGCTGCTGCTAAGTCGCTTCAGTCGTGTCCGACTCTGCGACCCCAGAGACGGCAGCCCACCAGGCTCCCCCGTCCCTGGGATTCTCCAGGCAAGAACACTGGAGTGGGCTGCCATTTAGATAGGTATAAAGATGTTAGGTGAAGGGAGAGGTTCTTGGGGGATACACTGTTTTAACTTTAGTATATAGGTGAAACTTAAATATTTATGCCAGATTAAGAGAAGCCTTTTCCCTCCTCTTTAAAATTCTTTGCCCATTTGCACAGCTCCCAGAGTCCTCACCATTTGGAGCAGCACAGAGTCATTTGAAACTTAACTGAATGCTGGAGGCAAGTTCTACTTTTCAGGTCGTCCAATTTAGGAGATCCAATTTCTGCAGAGGGAAGACAACGAGCATGTGTGTGGGGGGTAGAAAACCAGATTCTACGTCTTCAGATCCTTCTACCTTCGATCCACAACCTGCCACGCAAATCAAACCAAGTCAGGGATTTCTGCCTAGAACTACCACCACCACCACCACCTTGTCACTCACGCCCGATACACACGCCCTTCTGGTCCACTCTCGGCCAATGGCGGCTCCCCTCCTCGCATAGTAATAAGCTAGAGACCTCCCCCGGCCAATGGTGCTCCGAGAGAGGGGTTAGTTTTGCATGTACCTAGGTGATTTGCATAACCCAGCGGCTGGGGGCTTGGGAACCCGAGCGTGCAACCCTAGAAGGGAAAAAGGACGGGAGGAGATCGAGCCGCGGCTGCGAGAAGAGCGAGAAAGAGCCCGGGTGTTTGTGCGAGAGCCGGGCGGGGGCTGGGGCGAGGGGCCGGCATGGCTGAAGTCTGCGCTCCGCAACCTTGAAGAACGGCTGCGGCGGGAGGCCGGGGACCGAGAGGCGGGTGCGATGGCAGAGCGCGGCCCCCGCAGCTGCGCCCGGCCGGGCCGGCTGGCCTGAGCCGCGGGAGGACCTGGGGCTGCCTCTGCGCTTCCATGGAGCAGCGGGAAGGGCGAAACTCCGGAGCGCCGCGTTCCTTCGCTGCTGCCGCGGACTGTTGAAGGAGCCGAGCCCGCGTGACTGCCAAGAGAAGAGAGCCCCCGGCCCAACCCGCAGGCCTGCCGCCCGGGGCGGCGGGGGGCGTCGGAGGGCGGCGGAGGCGCGCCGAGCGAGCGGCGCCGCGGGAGAGGCCGGCGCGGGTGGCGGCCGCAGCAATGCCGGGCCCGCTGGGGTTGCTCTGCTTCCTCGCCCTGGGGCTGCGCTGCTCGGCCGAGCCCAGCGGCGCGGCGCCGCCTCTCTGCGCGGCGCCCTGTAGCTGCGACGGAGACCGTCGGGTGGACTGCTCCGGGAAGGGGCTGACGGCCGTGCCCGAGGGGCTCAGCGCTTTCACCCAATTGCTGTGAGTGCGGGCTGCGGGGGCGCCGGGGGTGGGGGCGCCGGGGGCGGAGCCAGTGGCAGATCTCATCCCACCCCCCACCCCCCGCCCCGCAATGTGCCGAGGAGGGGGGCGGGGCGGTGGGCCGCCGGCACCTCCTTGGCACTCACTCCAGTGCCACGGGCTTCCCAAGCTTTGCCAACCCGGGTCCGAGACCCGTGTAGCTCTTTTTCCCAGGCTTTAAGGGCACGATCACCAGCTCCCCCACACCTCCTAACTCTCAAGTGCATCTGGGGCCGAGGAAGAAAGAGGAATCTGGAAACGCTTGCCCTTGGCAACCTTTTCACGCGACTTTTGTCTTCTCACCCGGGCCCCCTGCTCAGCTGGCAAGAGCTTTGCAGGCGTTAGGGGTGAGGGCGCCTCGAACTTGGCCCGAGTCTGAGACCGAGGCGGTTTTCGTGGGGAAGCATGTGGGGAGAACACCTGTGCGGTAGTCAGGGCCAGTGGCCTTCCTGTTTGGCCCTGTCCGGGGAGAGCAACCTGGCACCTGGGTCCGCTTGCACTCCGGACTCATCAGCCAGCGCCTGGGGTTCTGGAGCGCGCGGGGAAGCCAGGCCAAAACAAGGGAGAAGGAGGGGAAATTGCAGGTTTCTCTGGATATATTAGTCTTCTTACCCAACAAGGCCTTTTAAAGAAGGAATGCTGACCTGAAGTACAGGATATTGGAGGAAAATGAAAGTGCCAGAGCATAAGCTCTCGAAAGGTAGCCGTTTTCTGTTGTTGCTTCACCAGGAGAACTTTTCTTTTGAGCTCCCCGAGGTTGGGGAAGTCGCTCAAATGGTTCTGATTTCCACAGACCCTCTCCGCAAATGGGGACAGTCTCAGCTTTTAGACATTCGCTTCAGAAAAGAAGAATCTGAAATAGGTGCTGGAGGTGGCATTGGCAGATGGCCCCCGTAGAGAAAGAATAGGATAATTGAGTGCCGGGCTTGGGGTTAGGCTCCTGTTCTTCCTTGTTGTGCTGTGTGGCCAGATTAAACCAAGGGCAGTGAAAGAACTGTTTGAGAGAGAAAGGGGTTCTGAGGGCCTTGGGTAAAGGGAATTTCCTTTTACCTTATACCTCCTGAGGGGGATCTCTTAGACCTAGACAGTTGGAAAGGAAGAGCAGACCCCCGTGGAGAATCCTCTCTATTCAGGCCAGAGTATGCTGCCTCCAGGTGGGTGGTGGGAACTGTTCTGCTTGCTGTCTGCCAATGGGTGGTTTGTTTTTTTTTAGTATGGTGGCCAGTTGCCTTGGAACCAGTGTCATTCTTTGGCCACCCCCCCCCCCTTCTCTTTTTTTATCCCCCGCCTTTCAGGTTGAAGTTACATATTTGAAGTCATTTTCCTTCAATAAGGTGAAATTTAACTTTTCAGTGCAAAATATTAACTTTGCTGTGAGGAGCATTTTGCCTACAAAAGATACATTATGTGGAAAAGTTGGGGCGGGAGTGGGGAACCAGAAGGGAAGAAGACTAGGTAGAGGGGATGGGACTATTTTTTCCCCCCAAGACCTCTTTAAACTTTTAGGGAATTCATTGCAGAAGAGGTGCCTTTTCCTGACACTTCTTTCAAGCCCCAGAGAGAAAAGCAGTTGAAAAGACCTTGTTGAGCAGATTCCTTGAGTTTTAGTGACTAGTCTTGCCTGCTCTGTAAGGAAAAGGGCTGTTTTACATTATTACCTAAAAAGCACAAAGAAATATCACATTTTTATGAGAGTGCACTCCTTGCTATAGAGCATCAGACATCTTTCTTTAGAATTCAACAATGTTCTGTTTTTGACTTTGAGCCTTACACAAGTGACTGTGGATGGCTTGGGAAACATGAAGATAATTGGCACCAGTCCAGATCAGATTGCCTAAACTAGCATCATCGTAGCACTTTCTGAGCTGTGGTTAGAGGGCACTTGTGT